>NC_080574.1:116260522-116885522 GCF_029962835.1 Magnolia sinica | reverse complement strand
ATCAAATGGAACTCTTATAGACTCTATCTGGCAGAATTACAATATAGAAAAAATTCCAAAAGTGAAAGAAAGAGAAGAAATTTCTTTTGATTTAGAATACTGCACTGGTCAGTTCTTCAGCCACTGGTTCAGATGAACCGTTCTAGACCACACCGTTGGTCTGTTCTTCTAGCAAAGGTTCAACCATTTCTGTCTTGCTGGAACCACTGGAGTATTGGAGAGAAATAGAGAGTTGTGTCTCAATTCGTATGGGTCTGCTGGAGTGGGCTGAGAGATGGTTTGGAAACCCATCCAGACCCTCCTTTTATAGGCTATGATGGCTGGGGGTTATGGTCCAGGGAATTAAATCCCATGACCGTTTTCTAGCTGTTGGAGAAAACTAGCCGTTTTATGGCCGTTTTCTGACTGTTGTGCATGAGCCATTAAGCTACTGCATGCTGACTGTTGTGAGACAGCAGGTAGCCGTTTTCTAGCTGTTGGGCTAGCCATGCAGCAATTACAGCTGGACCCTACACTAACTACACAGCTATTATAGATCTGCTGCAACAGCTCTATTTTTCAGCCCTCTATATATTCTGGAGGACTCCCATTCAGTAATCTAGTCTCCCCTTCATCCAGTCATCCGCCTTAGTCGCACCGCGACTCGCACACGTCTCGCTCCGGTTCGCTCAAGGTCGCGAAGGAGCAACCCCGTGCAAAGTGCAAAGTGCGCCACTAGCGCCTCTACAGCCACACTGCCTCACATGCCCATGCCCTCGCACCGAGCCCGTGCCCGTGATCAAGACCGAGACCGAGACCGAGACCGAGTGCGAGCGTGCGCCATAGTCCTTGGACTAGGTGAGTAAATATTATAATACTCCACTGTTTTCATTTAAACCATTTTTTCTTCTCTTCCCTTTCCCATGTGGGACTATTCCTAAAAACCCACAAAACGGTGTTTTTTCAAAATAACTTTTTTATATATCATATATTATTTTTTATTATTAAAATATATTTTATAAAAATCAATATTTTTGCAACAATCCCCCACTTGATTTTTTATAACATATATTTTCCCGATTAAACAATTCTGTCAGAATAATTAACTTATATGCATAAAGAAAGATATCTTTCAATTTTAATCTTTCCTTAGTGTAAGTATCTCAAAACTCTGTCGAAATGACTGGTAGTCGTAGCGTTGAACCAGTTATTCCTAGATAAAAGAGTCAGAGAAACCACACACATATTCGCTATGTGTTTGTTAGAGTTCCCATAATCTTGCTCAGCATATTTAATGGCCATGTGCTTATCCTAATTCGTGAACGATCCCGAGAGAAACTCCAAACTCTCATGAGAGACGGCACCATCTCTACGTTCATATAGGTGAAATCCTTCCAGTGTCTCCATTACTATAAGACACTTGTCCTTATAGACTGGATTTCATTAAGAGTTCTAAGACTCAACCCTCTTTCGTAACGCTCAGCACTTATCTATTATGGATGAGGTTATATTATTTAGTGCTAAAAACTTTCCACATATCAGTGACTTGTTCTTACCCATTAAACCCAAAATTAGAGATTTTCTGACTTTAGGTTGGGTTACCATCACTGGTGGAACTTTAGTTGAAGAGTTTCAACCCCATCCCTTTAGATGTAGCCTTTACTACCTCTCTCGGTAGAGGTTTAGTGAAAGGATCTGCTAGGTTGTTGCTGGATTTCACATAGGAAATAGTAATGATTTCATCTCGAATCAATTGTCTGACATAATCATGTCGAAGACTGATATGTCTAGACTTACCATTATAAGTGCCGCTATAGGCTCCAGCTAATGTGGCTTCACTATCACAATGTAGTAACACAGTTGATATAGGTTTTATACAGAAAGGAATTTCTAATAGAAGATCTCTTAACCACTCAGCCTCTTTGCCTGTTGCAGCCAGGGCTATGAATTCAGACTCCATAGTCGAGTGCGTTATGCAAGTCTATTTCTTGGATCCCCAAGATACAGCTGTACCTCCTAGGGTGAATATTCATTCTATAGTAGACTTGTTGTCCCATGCACTCGATATCCAGCTCGTATCGGTATATCCTTACCATACGGCAGGAAACTCTGAATAAAATAGTCTTAAGTCTTTGGTTGCTTGTAAGTAACCAAGGACTCTACTGATTGCATTCCAGTGTTCAGTACTAGGGTTACTAGTAAACATATTAAGTTTACTCACAGCATATATGATATCAGGTCTAGTGCATTGCATAGCATACATAAGACTCCCTATCGCACTCGCATATTCTAATTGTGCAACTGTTCTTCCAGTATTTTCTTTTAGCTTAATACTTGGATCAAATGGGGTCTTTGTTTCTTTTATACTTAAATGGTTAAACTTGTTTAGTATCTTCTCAATATAATAAGATTGACACAAAGCATAACCCCCACAATATTTTTTAACTTTGATACCTGAGATGGTATCAACTTGTCCAAGATCCTTCATTTTGAATACGGAAAATAGAAACCTCTTTGTTTCAATCACACCTTCCATTTTATTACTTATTATTAACATGTCATCAACATACAGACAAATAATAACGATACAACTATCATCTACTTTTGAATATATGCATTTGTCAGCTACATTATGCATGAAACTATGAGAAAGTATTTTGGAATCAAACTTCTCATGCCATTGTTTTGGTGCTTGTTTTAATCCATACAAAGATTTGACTAATCTACATACTTTGTTTTCATTTCCTGATAGAACGAAACCTTCAGGTTGTTCCATGTATACCTCCTCATTGAGGTCACCATTCAGGAATGCGGTCTTTACATCCATTTGGTAGATGTGAAGATGATGCATGGAAGCTAGCGCAAATAATATCCTAATGGATGTTATCCTAGCTACAGGAGAGTATGTGTCAAAGTAATCTATCCCTTCTTTTTATCTAAAACCCTTAGCTACTAGTCGAGCTTTAAAGGTTTGGATAGTCCCATCAGTGTGATATTTCTTCCTAAATACCCACTTACAACCTAGAGGTAAGTTTACTAGTTCCCATGTTTGATTTGACAGTATGGATTCCATTTCATCGTTTATAGCTTCTTTCCAGAAATTTGAGTCTCTAGAGGATAAAGCCTCTTTGTATATTTTGGGATCATCTTCTATAGTCATCACTATAGGTATTTTTCTTATAACATTTTCTCTATTTCCTTCTACAAGATGGAAAATGATGCATTGTGAGTTTATGTATACATCTCCTAGACTCTTCTCTATTCTTTTCTTTGACTCGTATGAGGTTTAACAAGAGCTTCCACTATCTGTGGAGCTGTGCTATTCGGTTCTCTATTAGGAGTTTGGATTTCATTATCATTTGACTCCAAGGATAGTGAGTTCTCAAAGAACTCAACATCTCTTGATTCTATTATTGTATTAGACTCTATGTCTAGAAGTCTATAAGCTTTACTATTTTGTGCATACCCTACGAAGGCGTACTTAATAGCTCTTGATTCTAACTTAGTTCTTTTTAGATCAGGGGTTCTGCAATACGCAAGACACCCCTACACTTTTAGATATCTTAGGTTAGGTTTTCTACCTCTTCATGTTTCATATGGAGATATTTTATATTTTTTAGACGAAATCCTGTTTATTATATGGCATGTTGCAAGCAGTGCCTTTCCCCATAGACTTAGTGGCAACTTTGCTCTTATCAGCATTGAGTTGACCATTTCTACTAATGTTCTATTTTTTCTTTCAGATATTTCATTTTATTGAGGTGTGTATGGCGCTGTACATTAATGTATCAATTCATGTTCTTCACAGAAGTTATTGAATTCATTGGAGAAGTATTCTCCTCCTCTATCGCTATAGAGAATTTTTATCTTCTTATTTAGTTGATTCTCTACTTCTACTTTATATATTTTAAACATGTTTAATGCTTCACCTTTGCTCTTTAATAGATAAACATATATATATCTAGAGCAATCATCTATAAAAGTTATAAAGTACCGTTTACCTCCACGAGTAAGAATGCCGTTTAACTCACAGATATCACTGTGCACAAGATCCAATACTTGAGACGATCTTTCAACACTTGGAAAAGGTTTCTTCGTCATTTTGGATCTTATGCACACTTCACATTTATCGGTTTCATTATCTATGTATGAGATTAAACCATTCTTAGCCATGAACTTCAAGGTACTATACCCTATATGGGCTAGCCTATCATGCCACAGTCCAGCAGATTCAACCATATACGCAGAAGTGCTACTTTCATTCAGAGAAAACTTAACCATCCCATTACAAGCATATCCCTTTCCGACAAAATTCTCATTCTTGGACAGAATCAGTTTACCTGACTCGTACACCACCCGTATGCCTGGTTTTCCCAGAAGATCCCCAGAAACTAAGTTTCGCCTCATGTCTGGGACGTGCAGTACATTAGTCAGAATCACTTTCTTTCCAGAGGTAAATATCAGTTCGACAGTTCCTTTGCCGACGACCTTCGATCGGACTTCATTACCCATTTGGACTTCTTGACCATCGGTCAATTCCTCATAGGTTTTGAAGGCTGATTTGTCGTAGCACACATGTACAATAGCGGCAGTATCATACCGCCACCCTGGAACTTTACCTTGGATGGTATTCACCTCAGTAATTATAGCTACGATATCACCTTCTTCCACTGCACTTGCCTCTTTTTTAGATTTGCGATATCGGCATACTCGAGCATAGTGCCCGATTTTTTCACAAACATGGCATGGGCCTTTGAACTTTCCGTTCTTCTTTTAGGTGTTTTTCTTGAATTTTCTTTTATTGGGTTTCAGGGAATCGTCCTTCTCGGGATATTTGTTATTAGTATTCTCTACCGCATTTACCTTGGACGAGGCATTCACATTATCATTCTTTCTATCACGGTTACGAGATTCTTCCTCAATTCTGAGGTGTTTCTGGATTTGTTCTAGTGTGTAGTCCTCAGTTTTATGCAGCAACTTCTTTCTATAGTCTTTCCACATCGGTGGCAATTTGACGATTATAGCCCCAACTTGGAATGATTCAGGAAGATCGATTTTTATCGCTTTGATTTTGTTTACTATTAGCTGCAATTCTTGGATTTGAGGCAGCAACGGTTTATTATCTACCATGTTGAAGTCAAAATACCTGGCAATGAGAAACTTGTTGGTACCTTCTTTTTCAGCCTTGTATTTGAATTCCAGAGCGGTTCAGATCTCCTTTGCTGATGATGTTTATTGGTACAGATCGTATAGGCGATCGGAGAGAGTGTTCAGAATGTGTCCTTGACACAAGAGTTCATTTTCGACTCGTTTGTTGCGGGCAGCCACCTGTTTAGGTGTGTCTTTGTTGGATGCTTCAGGTAGCGCTTACAGATTTGGATCTAATATGTAATAGATCTTCAGCGCCGTCAGGAGAAATTTTAGCTTGTCTTGTCATCTTGTAAAATTGGTTCCATCGAACCGATCAAGACGTATCAAGTCTTGATTCATCAACTTGATAGATGAAACAATGTCGGCTTCCATTACAAAATAATTCTTTAAGATTGTTGTATCTTATACAGATTAATATATTTCTGTATAATGTGGAAACCGAAAAATTACAAAATAATCTGAAATCAGGACAAGCTAAAGCACGTCTAAAACGCTGTCCTTAAAGCGTTATTTGCCCCTACTCAAGTGAATTGAGTATGCTGATAGGTTACAGGCAAACCGCTTCTAGGATACGACGAGCTTGGTGTGGGTATGCGTTCAGCAAACACGAAGGCCCACCAAATGGAACTCTTATACACTCTATCTGGCAGAATTACAATATAGAAAAAATCCCAAAAGTAAAAGAAAGAGAAGAAATTTCTTTTGATTTAGAACACTGCACTAGTCAGTTCTTCAGCCACTGGTTCAGATGAACCATTCTAGACCACACCGTTGGTCTGTTCTTCTAGCAAAGGTTCAACCCTTGCTGTCTTACTGGAACCATTGGAGTATTGGAGAGAAGTAGAGAGTTGTGTCTCAATTCGTATGGGTCTACTGGAGTGGGCTGAGAGATGGTTTGGAAACCCATCCAGACCCTCCTTTTATAGGCTATGATGGTTGGGGGTTATGGTCCAGGGAATTAAATTCCATGACCATTTTCTAGCTGTTGGAGAAAACTAGCCGTTTTATGGCCGTTTTCTGACTGTTGTGCATAGGCCATTAAGCTGCTGCATGCTGACTGTTGTGAGACAGCAGCTAGCCGTTTTCTAGCTGTTGGGCTAGCCATGCAGCAGTTACAGCTGGACCCAGCACTAATTGCACAGCTGTTACAGATCTGCTACAATAGCTCTATTTTCCAACCCTTTATAGCCACACTGCCTCACATGCTCACGCCCTCGCACCGAGCCCGTGCCCGAGCCCGTGACCGAGCCCGAGCCTGAGCAATAGCGCGAGCGCGCGCGCGCGAGTGTTGCAGTGCGTATCCATAGTCCTTGGACTATGTGAGTAAATATTATAATACTCCACTGTTTTCATTTAAACCATTTTTTCTTCTCTTCCCTTTCCCATGTGGGACTATTCCTAAAAACCCACAAAACGGTGTTTTTTCAAAAAACAACTTTTTTATATATCATATATTATTTTTTATTATTAAAATATATTTTATACAAATCAATATTTTTGCAACACCCTTCTCACGTGCAGCAAGCTTCTAAGGGATGTTCATCTCCCACATGTGTCAAGTATGCGAGGAAGCTCCCCCCTCCTTCACACATGTCGAGTTTGCAAAAGGAGCTCCCTCATCTCACACATGTAAAGTAAGAAAAGAGGGAAGCAACTCTCACACGTGTAGCTAATAAGGAAACTCTTCAAAACTCACAGATGTGTGCCTAGAAAAAAAAATTTCATCTCTCACATGTATGAGGCTTGCAAAGAGTCTTCCCTCCTTCACATGTGCAAGAGGTCATTTCTCTTTCTTGTTTTATATACAAAGAGGTGACATTGCACCCATTCATCTCATCCCACAAATCCCATCTCATCCAATATTCCATTCTCCCTCTCCTATTTTATTCTCTTTTTTCCTTTTCTTTTGTAGTTTAGATTTTTCTTTTTCTTGAGTTAACTAATTTTACATGGTGTAATGGTTGACTAAGCTCTCGGCTAAGATTGGGGGTAAAGGATTTGGTGAATTTATAATGTTTGGTTTGTCTTGATTCAACGATGGCAGTTTGAATGTTGAAGTGTTGTTTGATTGATTCGGATATCTACCTTAGTGAAAGCAATGGATTTGCATAGTCCATTGATCCATTATAGATTTCAAGCATAGTGGATGATTGGAATTTCCTACAAATAAGAGTTAGTTATGATAAGGCAAAATTATTGATTTGTAAAATCATTTGTTCCATCATAGACTTCGAGCACAGTGGATGCTTAGAATTCCTTGCGGTCGATTGACAAGTTCTTCACAAGTAAATCAATCAATCAAATATTCTTATCTTTTAATTATGCATATGATTTTATTGCTTTATGATCTTCATCGATTGACTTATTTTGGCAAAATTATTGATATGTAAAATTCCTTAATCCATTGTCAACTTCGGGCACAGTAAATGCTTGAAATTCCATGCGATCAATTAATGAGTCCTTCATGGTTAGATGAATTGATTAAGATCTCTATTTTTATGGAATCATACAATAGGTTTAATAGTTTCATCTTCTGATTGGAGCAAATCTTTATTTAATTCTAATTAAGTTATAGTTGGATCAATGAATCAAACATTATGAATTGATCAAAGGTGGATCCCTGAAGCCTTAACATTTTCTTATTATTGTTTATTATCACACACACACACACACACACACACCTTGCTCCACTCTTATGGATAAATCAGATTTTATCTCTCCCCTAAACTAATTCTATTAAGTGTTCTTATTTTCTCAATTGCTTATGGTTTGACCTCAGTCTCATCAAGTATTTACTACTTTGCTACCTACACTTGGGTGTGCAATCTTTAGATTGTATCAATTGAAATCAAGTCAATAGTCTGGGGGAAGAGGGGGGCATTAGCTTGGATTGTGATCATGAGACCAGGACTTAATGTGCATGAAAGATGGTTTGATCCTTAAACCTAAGGAGGTGTAAGGGTCACAATATTAACTGGTCAGCTTTAGCTCTTCCTATGAGGTCCATACATGGGCCAATAAAGTGGGCGTAACTGGGTACTTACATCAAGAGCCGCTGATTCTTGCACGAGCCTACAAGGGATCTACTAGTTTTCTTACAAACATGATTATAGTTTTGATCTAGATAGATCATGAACTCATCAAGTAATTTTTTTGTTGGGCCTACCACTCTAATTATTAGTGGATATGCCATGGTAGTGGAGGCACTGAATCATGAGTATATGCATGGATGAGGTGGATTGACAGGCTTCATTCATAGTAAGTTACACCAAAGTTCTAAGGTGGCAGATCACCATACTGGGTGCACTCCTGAAACCCTAACCCCTCCTTATTTATATGATCATATCTCAGAGGAGAGGCAGAGCTAGCCTATACGTCCACATCTATTAGGATGTATGAGTGTGAGGAAAAAGAGAGAAAGTCTAAGAGAGAGCGGAGATCCACTCTATACTTTTCTATTATCCTCACATGTGGTCCACTTGCGTGGATGGTATATACGTCTTCCTCAACACCTACCAAAAGATTAGACATTAGGATATCTTGATTCTTTGGTACTAGGATAAATTAGGGAGAGACTCTTTGATTTAGGAGATTAACATCCATATTATGACATCTCTTTGTGCACATCACGTATAAGTATGATCTCCACCTTTTATATATTTTATTATATTCTAAAGATTTGATATTATTGAAAATGGAAATTATTGAGATGGGTCCCATTATTAAATTGTATTGTACCATATTCTATTGTGTTTGTACACTTGGGACCCAATAAATGCATTTGGCTCCCAACTCAACCATGATTTTCAGGCCGATTATTCATGCTTCATACTCAGCCTTGTTGTTTATGGAGTCGAATTTGAGCTAGAATGCATACTCATCTATGCACTTCTTAGATTTGGGATTTAACATTTTCATTTGTCTACTTTACATGTGTATGTATGCTAAACACCCGAAAATCCCCAACCTTGAGTAATCAACGTCCTTGCCTATCCAAACTTGTGCTTTAAGAAGTAGATTCAAACCTTCATCGAGTAATTATATATAAAGCTCACGAAATATCGTACTCCTCCTTTAGATAGTATTGTCATTGGCCCCCGCTGCTGGTATGTGTAGTAGTTTTGAACCTTACATTACACTGCTTCCCATAGATGCAATGCTCGTAAAAATTCATCTTGCACACCTTAACTCCTTTCAATAGACTCCATTTATAGAGTTCCATCATGCCCCTCTCATTTATATATCATGGTTGCATATGCCACAGATTGGTGCTATTTGTGTCAGATTCTGCATATGAGGTGGTAACGGCCTCACCTATAACCGTGCTTTCAACAAACTTGTATAGATTTCACGTCTTATGTCCTGTCATTAACACAATTGTACCTCTGGTGACATTGATTACACTACCAGATGTGATGAATGTGCACCCATTCGTATCTAAAACACCCAAGGATAACAATTTTTCTTCAGATCCGGGACATATCAGACTTCACTTAGAGTCTGTATGACTCTATCAAATATCCTTATCTTGATGATTTCTATTCCGATGACCTTACATGCTAAGTCATTCCCCATCAGAACACTCCCACCATCATAGAACTTGTAGGAATTAAACCAAGTCTTATTCGGTCACATATAATACGAACATCTAGAATCGAGTATCCATGTATTTGAAAAATGGCTCATACTTGAGAAGAACAAGAGGAGATCTCCTTCTGAGCGCTCTTCCGCTATGCTAGCCAATTCGTTGATATTCCTTTTACCCTTGCTTTCTAACTCATCCTTCCTTTTATAGCAGTCACTCTTGAAATGCCCCTTCATGCTACAATAGAAGCATTTGTCATTAACCTTTAATTTCAATCTAGTTTTTTCTTCCTATGAGACCGAGATTGTTCCACGAATTTTTCACGTCCTTGGCCTCCTTTCGCAACTAATCATTCCGCATGAAAATCCCCATCACTTGACTTCTTCTTTATCTCATTGGAAACGAGAGCCGTGGTGATTTCTTCCAGCTCCATTGTATTCTTCTATACGGTAAAGTAGTGACCAAATGATCTTATGATGTGGGAAGCAATGCTAAAAGTATCACTGTTTTATCTTCATCCTTGATTATCATTCTAAGCCTTAACAACTCGTAAACAAATTCATGTGCTCCAAGAGATCAAATCTTTCCTTTATCCCAAAAAGTTATTTTTTCACAAACAACTTATTAATGAAGGACTTCGTCATGTATAAGTCTTCTAGTTTCTTTCTCATCTCTAGGGAAGATTCCTCATTCAAAACGTTGTACGTGACTTCATCCGATGGGCATATACGGATGGCACTCAAAGCCTCGTCATGAGTTCACTCTAGTCATCATCCAACATCTTCTTCAGTTTAATTTCCAGTAATGATTTATTCAACCCTTGTGATACTAGAATCTCCTTAACCTTTTGCTGCCACAAGTTAAAATTATTCTTCCGATCGAATTTATGTATATCAAATTTCGACCCAAACATCTTCGTCGAATCTTCGAATGTCCTTAACCTTATGCTTTGATACCACTTTATAGTGAAAAACTGGGCTCAGCTCTGATACAACTTTGTTGTAATCCCAATACCAACAAACTCATATCAACACTGAGTATTAGAAATTCATATCTAATACCATCATTAATTTGTGTCCTTTGCGAAAGCACGTTCAGCGAAGATAGAACAATTACAATAAATAGAATAATTAAAAACAATCAAACACAGAACACACTAATTTTACGTAAAAAACCCTAGTAGGAAAAGGCTACGGCAAAAAACAAAAAATAAAAAACAAAAAACAAAAGAATAAATAAATAAAAATCTCCATTATAATATTTTATTTTAAAAAAAAAAGCCCTAAAGTTTACACCACTTACCTTCTCCGATTACAAAATCATCCGATCTTCCCTTGCAATGCGCACATAGGAAAAACCCTAGCCCTTTGAGAAAATTCATTCCCAAGTCCTTACAAGTGTAGAAAATCCCCTCACATCGCAAAACTCTTGCCCTTAGAGAGAAAATACTTATAATTCACAAAAAGCTAATCACAATTAGGCTTAAATACCTCCTGATTTGTGCAAAATTGGGTAACTTAACCAAATCACCGTCAGTCAAACCGACAGAACATGCTTTACTCTTGAAAAAACCCACACTCTGTGGGTCAGACCGACAGTCTGTTAGTCCGACCAACAAATCTCTACATTGACTCGTACTGATAGAATCCAAGACATACTGTACAACACAGAATCTAAAAGCTTTATTTTTCCATTTCTCCCCAATTTCTCTCTAAATTCTCCAAGTAACCTTATACGTAGAAGGACCGACCATGCATGAAGAATGGTACAAATTCCTGAGAGCAGTAGACAAGCAATAACCTAACATAAAGGAGAAACAACATCATCATACACATATAAGACAAAGGTAGTTGTCCCTTGACAACCCACACTATTTTTAAACAGTTTCCAAGATCTTTTTATATCCGAGTATCATCAACTCTTCGAGGAAAAAGCTAGAAGTCTGAACGTTGATGAAATCAATCCATTTGCTTGAGCTCCATCTTGACCACGGTTTGAAATGGTTGTGTTACATGGTGCATCGTTCACCACCAATACTGTTGCATATCACGCCACATCGATATCATTCTTGCACAATATTAGAATGTATTGACTGATACGTAGTGGTCTCCGATGATACTTTAAACATTAAACATTGATCCTAATCAATGTTGTCAAAATCTTATGATTTACTATTTATAATTTGAGTTGAATCTTAAGCAAAACAATTTAAATCTCACCTTTGAATTCCTTTTATATGAATCATATGATATTATTATTTGAATCTTACAATGTATTATTCAAATCCCGATTTACAGTTCAAATTATAATTGTTCTCTTTAATTTTAAGCTTCAATAGTCTTTCATTTTATGTTTTTAAATTGGTAGACTCTTTAAGAATCATTTAAGAAGAAACCTTTAACAAGAAAAGAAAGAAAAAAAAAAAAAAAGGAATCATTTAGAAAAGGTAGGTTATTTTATTTTGTTCTTTATATGAAGTTAAATGATATATTCTCTTCAACGTTAAATGGTTAAGCTTTTTTTAAGATTTCTTAGCTTTTTTTTATATGATTTCTTTCTTAATGGATCCGAACACTAAATGTGTATGACTTATCTTGAATGTTTTTATGGATGGTTAACAAGGATGTTGACTTCTATGTCTTGTGGAATGATGGTTAGAATCAAAATGTCTTTTTTCGTTGGTCTACCTAATCAAAAGTCACTTTTCCATCATTATTATACAGCAAAGAAAGTTAACGAGAACATAAATTGTCAAAGAAGAAATAAAGATAAGCATCCTTTAACACTATCATGACATGTTGACATGTTATTACTTGGTGTGTATTGATTGCTGAGTTTTTAATTTTTTTTATTTATTTATATTTTTTAGAAACTCATTAAAAAATTACACAGGGATTTGTGATTCCATATTATTCAAATTTGAGTTTTTATTTCAAAGGGAATTTTTGCATTTGGCCATTTTGCCTTCTGTGCTATGAACTAAAAGCTATCCAATTTTAAACTATTTACGAAAAGGCCTGCTTTGAATGTTTGAGAAAATGGTAAATAAAGTGCAAAAAGATCCTTTTGCCCCATTTTCACCCAGGTTTTAACTGTTTTACCTCCATTCCATGACATCCATTCTGTCCATCCTGTCGTGGGAATTTTTAGGACCCAATTTGCAATCTGTGGGCCCCATTTTGGAGGGAGCATTCGATGAGCACATGCACTTGTAATATCCAGGCCCTTAATTTCTACAGGTGCTTCCCATGGTTTGATCTTATAGGCCCAGATGGAAGATTTTAGGGAAGGATTTATTGATATTTATTGGATTGTTGAAATGAAAAACATCCAAGTCCTTGTTCAGAAAGTAATTAATGCCACTGAATCAGAGCTGAATGGCAGTGTTCTCGCTTGACCCATTTTACACATGATCTACGTGTGATGATCTGAACCGTTCAACGTGCCAGTCCATCTGTGGATGGAATGCATGCCAAAAATCACACAGTTGTACAATGCCAACCGTGATGTCTGTATTATATCATCTCTATCCATTGCTTGTGCAAGACCATTTTAGGACGCGATCTCAAAAATCAGGCAGATTCCAAACTTAATTGGGCCACACCATAGAAACGGTGGAGATTGAATGCACACCATTGAAACGGAAGCGGATTATGTGCAGCCCTTACAGTGAGACCCACCTTGATGTATGTATTATATCCACACCGTTCATCTGTTTTGCCAGCTCATTTTATAGCATGAGCCCAAAAAATGAAACAGATCAAAATCTCAGGTGGACCCGACCATAGGAAATAGCAGGGATTGTACATTAAAAACTTCTTGTGGCCACAAAAGTTTTGGATCAAGCTGATATTTCTTTTTCCCTTCATCCAGGTTTGTGTGAGATTATCAACAGGTTGGATGGAAAATAAACATTACTGTCGGCCGGGAAGATTTTAATGGTGTGGTGTTAAAATCACCACTATTCCCTATAGTGGTCCACCTGAGATTTGCATATGCTTAATTTTTTCTCTCATGCCCTAAAATAATCTGGCAAAAGGATGGACGGTGTGGATATAGAATACATACATTAATGTGGGCCCCACAGTAAGGGCCGCACCCAATCTGCTCCCCATTGAACCATCTCAAGAATCAGTTGACATGTTAGAAAGACCCAAAAAAAAAGAAAAAAAAACAAAAACCTGCCATTTTTCGGAAAAAGATGAACCAGCTTTATATTATACATAAAGGTTTACTAGGAATACTCCAGACGCATTGCAATAATATCCACTTGACTCTAGCTGTTGGATTTTCGTTTTTTCTTCAATGACCCGTGACAGGGTTCCACTTGGATGGGAGAATCAGATTCCTGAAAAAACTCTTGGATTATTTCAACCCTCATATTGTAAAAGGGCAATGTTGACGTGTGCAAGGCAAAAGAGCCAAATTATCAAATGATTGAAATAATGCTTTTATTTGTTAATTTTCCTTCTTAGAAAATGAGGCTGTTAATATAAAGGGAATTTTATCAAAATAACCACTTAATTAAATTAATACGAAATTGACATCCCATTAATTGATATAATTATCATCCTACTATCTTCCATTGCCACGTGTCCATGGCTGAGGTGGGTGGCCCCACTGTGATGTTTATATAAAATCTACCCTGACCACTAGCTGTGTCAACCAATTTTAGTCCAACAAACCGGATATCAACTACCACTGTGATTCATGTGGACCACATGGTTGAAAACAGTATACAGGATAGCGCTCGCTCTTCAAATTATTTCTATTAGTGTTGCCAGTATGAATCACGGATGGATATGATTTGGGGGCCTTAAATCTAAATTTTTATGCAGAATATGATGGTTGGAGTGGATTTCATATAATTATCATGGTGTGCCATATAAAAATCAAGATTGGATGTCTCTTTCCCAACCGTTTCCTTTAGTGTGGCCCACTAGAATCACAGCCTGATTCTTTGTCATTGGTCTAATATGGAACTAAACATATAATGGCTGGAGTGGATCTTACACAAACATCATGGTTGGCCTCATCAAAATCAAAAGCTAGTACCATTGATACAAGCTGAGCCACACTAAAAGAAAACATTTGGGAGAGGGACGTCCACCCATGATGTGATGCAAAATCCACTCCCACCACCATTAGATGCTAAATCCTAACTTAGTCCCAAAGCCTGAGGCTGACTTGTAGTTAAGGTGAGACATGCTAAAGAAAACAGCTGGGAGAAAGATGTCCACCCTTAATTTTTACAGGGCCCACCATAATAATTATATGAAATCCACTCCAACCATTACATGCCATCCCAAAAATTGATCCGTAATTCAAGTGTGCAGAGATCGAAAAAGATTGGAGGGTGATAGTCGTCCTATACACCGTTACCAATAATGCGGTCAACCCGAATTATGGATGGGGTTGAGTTTTGGTCCCTTGACCTAGCATGAGGTGATGCAAATGGTGGTTGTGGTGTATTTTATATAAATGTTGTGGTAGGGCCCACACAAGCAGCCCACTTCCCAATTAAAGAAATGTAATGAAAGGCGTTGGAATGATAATTATATCATTAATGAGATGGCTTTTTGAAAAAGGCACCTGGAACGTAACTTCCATATTAATTAAATATTAATTAAGTAGCTTTCTGTAAAATTCACTCGCATAAAGGGTTTGGATCATTGGAAGATGAGCCAGATACAAAAGGGATGAGGCTTGAGTCCCCACTCATCTCACTCTAATACGTGAGGATGTATTTAACCTCCTTGGTTCTTGACATTTATGGATAAGCTCATGGCTATATTGATAATGTAGAGGTCCGAGATCCAATCCAATCCATCCATGAGAAGGTTTTGGCTATATTGATAACCTAGCTCAAAGAATCAGGTTGGCCCACTACTCAACTGGGCCACAGTTTGCAAAACAAATGTGTAGATGTGAAAACTTTAGTTAACCCGTCCACCCATTCTTCCCACATAGGTGTGGGGGCTGAGCAAAGCTCTACTAATAAAAACTCCCTCCCTCTCACCTTTTTAAAAAAAAAAAATTTGACGCCAGCTGCTCGTAAAGCAACTCATACTAATACAGGTTGGGTCAGGTTGAAAGTCGGTCCGGTCAAGCCCAACCCGACCTTAAAGAGAAAGTCAGGCCCAGAGGCCCCCACCCAATTTTGTTTACTCAGCAATTAAGGCACACATGGACTGTGCAAAAGGCACATTTTTCTTATACAAGTGTAACCCGCCTAACCACAGTACCCTTTATTTTTTTATTTTTTTTTATTTTTTTTGGCCTGTGGGTATACGGTGTACCCTACTTGATGAGTGGCTAGATCTGATACACGACAGCATCCCGTTAAGGGATGCCGATTGCCTACTGACGCTGCCAGTAGCAGGGTGGACTGTTCTGTGGGCCCCACCATGATATATGTTTTTATCCAGGCTGTCCATCTATCTTTTAGAGATCATTTTAGGGCATGAGCCCAAATATCAGACAGCTTCAAATCTCAAGTGGACCACACCAGAAGAAAACAGTGGTGTGAATGAACGCCCACCATTAAAAACTTCTCAGGTCCCACTGTAATGTTTATTTGCCATCCAACCTGTTGATTAGGTCACATGGACCTGGATGAAGAGAAAACACAGATACCAGCTTCATCAAAAACTCTCGTGGCCCCCAAGAACTTTTTAATGATGAACGTTCAATTACCACTGTTTCTGGTGGTGTGGTCCACATGAGATTTGCATCTGCCTCATTTTTGGGCTCGTGCTCTAAAATAATCTGAAAAAATGGATGGACAGCAATCCATAGGCGAAAAAAGGGGGACTATCACCTAATGAAAAGAAAAGGTGATAGAGATATATCTAAAAATGGGTATGCATAAAAACCAAAGAAATATAACGAGAAGGTGCAAATTTGCAGCGCGCATGAGAGAATGAAACCATCCACGTGATGTACGATCATGAAAGAAAAGACCTCTCCTGTAAAATCATGCCTGTTGGGTTTTAGACAAGTTGGCCACGGTCGGGGACAGTCTTAACCCTCAAGTGCAAGTTCCGAGAGGCACGGACAGCATTTATCTCGCATGGTTGGAGAAAAACTGGTTAAAACCCTATTTTGGGTGGCACCCAAACAAGATTTCTCTCTTCCTTCTTAAAGATAACTGGGCTCCATTTTGAAGGGTAGATTTCAGTTGCCAATAAAAATTTCCTTGTAATCAGGATTTTGGCAATCAAATCTGTTTTGCAAGGCTTCCCCGAAGCAAGCGGAGGAAAACAACAAGATTCGTGGGTTCATCTCTCTCTATCTCCTTTGGTATGATGGGTTTTTTAACTGATTTGGAGTGACGGTTCTGCAGGCGTACAAACAAGGCCACACAAAGAAGCATCCATAAATGGCATCATGACCACACCAAATCAAACTGCATCCTAACTTCACTCCAAAATCAGAGGTGGTCTTATCAACAGAACAGGCTTCCCTCCAATATGGGTCCCCACCAAAGCCGTCACCGCACCTTATTCTAAGATTCTCAGGAACTTGCCAGGACATCCGACTTGCATCCAGAAATCATCACAGAAACCCTAAAAAGAGCAAAAGTTAACAGGATAGCTAGGAACAGCAGCAAATTCAACGTATAATTGAAAGAGTATAGGCATGTTCAGCTGTAATTTGGGTTAGAATATGATTAAATGTCTTTGAATTTTAACCGTGTAACAGCATTCTGGAACATGCACTATATAGTCAAGGCACACGACAGCACCGACAGGGAAATCTGATGGCTAAGATCAATTACGGGATACCCAATATGCAACAAATGGACATCAATAAAGATGCCTCAAGAATCTGGAACAAGAGATTCGACTCAAAGTCACTGTCCACATCCAAGGCAATTGCTGACACTGATGATACGGAAGAACACATTGCCCGAAATACTGGATGTGCTTGGGCCTAAAAATCAGGATGATCACCTCATCATACGTGACACATGTATGCTGAAAGGGTTGGCCAATTACTTCAACCATCCATTTCTTCATACTTGCGGCCCACCTGAATGGAACCGTTCGCAGGTCCGTAATAAGTAACAAAATTGCAATCATATCTTTCTGCATGCATGCGTGCATGGCAGATGCAGAATAAAGTCAGCTATGCTTCAATTTGCTTTTAGATGTCCATGATTTGCAACCGAACAGAAGATGGAAATGAAGAAAAAAAAAATTTAAGTATGAGTACATGATTATCCATTTGTTGAGGTACATAGCAAAAGGCTAAAAAGAGACGGCCACCCTACGTAAAAGTATCCCACATGCATGGTACTAAAATATGATTTCTGGATATAACACTATCTCAGCACTAAATAAGTAAGGAAGAAGGCTTTCACTTACAGCCGGAAAAAAAAAAAAAATGCAAAGCCTCCGAAAGTCCGGCAACAAATACACAGCCCTCCCTCAAAGACCCCGTGATTTCCGTAAGCACCATCAAGTCTGTCAGGTTGGCCGGCCTTTCCTCACATGCATTTTGCCTAGATGACATGACCCCTGGGAAGCTCTCTCGATCTCCAACCTCTGTCCATACTAGTCACATTTGATGTTTCTGTAAATCCTCCTTACGAACAGAGTGGATCCCAAATAACCTACAGCCCCTGAATATTTCGAAGAGGAAAAACACAGACACAGTCAAAGAGCAGCTGAATAACCCAGCACTTGAGAGAAGGCCGAATTGTCAACCAAAAATAATAATAATAATAATAACAATAAATAGGAACCATATTATCCCAATCCTAGGACATGCACAGCATCAGTTTCAGCAAGTTGGGTCCATGGTTCAGTACTACAGGTCATTTGAATTGTGGGCCCTGCTGTGGATGGACCATTCCCCAAAAAACTCCCAGATTGAAGATCCTAGCCACAAATCTTGGGTCTTTCTTCAGTTAAATATGGAATGTTGTTATATTTCTCTCCTTGACAGTCCATTGATGTCCAAAGATTGAAAGGTTTGAATTGCCTCATTAAGGTAATTTTTAGGATGTGGCCCATCCATGGTGGGCCTAATGCTCCAATTA
Organism: Magnolia sinica; assembly: GCF_029962835.1. Classification (NCBI taxonomy): domain Eukaryota; kingdom Viridiplantae; phylum Streptophyta; class Magnoliopsida; order Magnoliales; family Magnoliaceae; genus Magnolia; species Magnolia sinica. The sequence continues at coordinate 116,866,761 of NC_080574.1, read as the reverse complement.
CTGGACCATGGGGCTTATATACTGTGCATATCCACAAGTCAGGATCATATAGATGAAAATGAACTCAACATAACTTATAGTGCAACATGATGCTCAATCACAAGAAAAAAAAAACTACTTCTCCATGAACAGGAGATGATGAGCTCTCATCACCTTAAGGAGCAAACAGAAAAGAATGGAAAAACGACAATCGGGTATCCCCAGGCCCAAAAGACCTCAGAAATGGCATTGCTTGTTTTGAGCTAGCAATGGTACTTGTAGGGCCCAGCTTTTGGTAATATAAGCCACTCATCCAATGGGTGCCATCATGAGATGGACATCCCCACTGGATGAGTGGCTTATATTACCAAAGCTGATGATACTGGCCACATTGTGTTTTCTTTTTCTTTTCTTTTTTACTTATTCTTTTCTTTTTTTCCTTTTTCCTTTTTTTCCTGGATGATGATACTGCCAGATTGTTTGGGCCTTGCAAATGGTTATGTACAGCAACTGGTCCATTTTTAACAGAAATTATCAGATGGTTAGCAACATCCAGTGGGGAGATTTGGAGCACCTCCCATCCAGAATGTTGGACACTATATGTACTGCCAAAAGGAGGGCCCCATACATAGAGTTTGTTCGACTGAGTGAATTGCTCAACCAAACATCAGAGGTGGAGTTCAGCCATATCCTACTAGAGCAGACAACTCACCACAAAGGATTCCTAAACCCAGACAAAACATCAGAGTGTAGCCAAAATAGAAGCTCGTCTGGAAGAAGCCCGACATCTTCGTCTTCACATAGTAGTAGTATATGGAGTAAAGGTACACATATACAGCGGTTGACGCAGCGGAGAAGAACGAAGTCCATTGCCAATGATAGTTCTCAGCATTCAGCAAGAAATACGTACCCACAATAGTCACACATACGGTGACAATTATGAGAATCAGGAAAACTAGTAACATAAAACCATAGACATAGTACACCTGCAAAGAAATAGTTGTGAAGAGAAGCATAATGAGGTAAAGTCATTTTACATGCAACAAACAATCAGAAGGTAGCTTGACAGCAATCAGATGGGAGTCAATTTTAAAGGCTCAATAAGGCAGGAGAAAGGATTGGATTTTTGGACATAATGGCTCCATAATCAAATGTGTAGGTTCCACCACTAATACCAACCAAATCCTTCGTGCTTAGTTTATTAGCCACAAAATATATGGTCTCAGAAAAACTGTGCAAATAGATCGAACAAGGTGTGATTTGAGGTTCCTTTCCAGGCTTCTCCTCTACCATACGAAATGACAACAAGATAAGCATAAAGATCAACATTACCTTGTAATTCCAGAAGGATGTGAAGACGAAGTACATTTCAATGAATATACTGCCAAAAGGAAGCAGCCCTCCCATCATAGACACAACGGATGGTGTGAGATACCATTTCTTTTCGGGGATTGGACGGGGAATGGTCTTCACCCGGCAAGGATTGTTCGGAGAACCACTCCAGTTTCTACCAACTACCGTACCAAGAAGTGCCAGAGGGAATGAAATGAATGCCCAAATTACAAACACAACAACCATAGTCCCAAAGGGAATGGCAGCTAGAGATCCATAGAATATAGCAATTGTGTTGAGTATGAATCCAATTCCAAAGCACATAAATGGGAAAAGGGAGGCTGTGAGGATCATTGACTTTATCCAGCTTTTACCTGACAATATGAGAAATAAGCATTCAGTAAAATATATGACAAGACATCTTTTAACCAGACCTGCCACTGAATCAGTGAGATCACCCGTCTGGTTGGACGAGCACAATTGCACAAACCATATTCCGACTGCACCATAACAGTTAAGCAAACAATAGAAACATTTTTTTTTTCAAAGAAGTAACACCAATACACCATGGACTCCCACAGTGCATGGCTTATCATCATCTAAGCTTCATCCCAATTAATTGGGGTCAGCTACATGAATCCTATTCTACCATGCCACTTATTAAGGGCCGTGGCTTATTAACTCCTATAGCTAAAGAATCTGCCCAAGAGTTACTGTCCCAAGCATGAAGCAGAGACAGAAGTGCAGATTTCGATGCTATCTTCAATCCAATTAGCCAATTTCCACAAATAGCCACCCCAGAGAAGATACCCATATAATGGCGTTTGCAGAGTCTCTTCTCTCTTGTGAGTGAAATCTCAACAGGTACTTTCTTACAAGTTTTCGTTTCTGAACTTCTCATGATTATGCCCAGGTAGTTTTTTCTTTCTTTTCTGTCCTTCTTTTTCCCTTTTTTCTATCTTAAGGCCAAGTTCCCTGTTTGGAACTTGGTTTGTAGATGTGGGATCCATGATTGGTCTATCCAAGCCATTGATCTGACAGCCCCCATCATGGATGGACCATTCCCAGAATATCTTTTCAGTTGGTCAACTAACATTTCTGTTGTTGGCATGCAAATCCATGTTTAAAAGAACTACGCGAACAAACCACATTAAATGGACAAGAGGCCAAAGATTTGATGGCTAGGATCTTCCAAATTGGGAGATTTGGGAAATCGCCCATCCATGATGGGGGCCATCAGAGCAATGGCAACCATGGGCCCCACGTCTACAAACTAATTTCTGAACAAAGGAACTCAGCATCTTCTTTTTCTTGGAAAAATCGTGACCAGATAGGTATACTGACATGGACACAGGGAAAGGGGATGTGAGTCTCCATTTCCTGCAATCTAGGAAATGGATATGGGAAACATGCTTTTTTCTCCAATAACAATAATTCTATTAAATAAGAAGCTAATTAAACTAAAGCAATTCCATAGCACATGAATGGCTTATCAACTGCTGTAGTGAGTCCACCCTGGAGCAACCATCCCCAACACAAAGGAGACAGAGAGGATATTCCTTCAATCCAATTGGCCATTTTTCCACAAATAGCCTCCCAGAGAAGATATCCCCACAATGGCATTAGCAGAGTCTCTTGTAAGTGAAATCCTAAAAACTTTTTATCAGTTTCTTTTCTCTGTACTTTTCAGCAATTATCCCCAGTTTTTCTTTTCTTTTCTTTTTTTCCTTTTTTTTCTTTTTTGGTTTCTTTCTGTCTTTTGAGAAGTTATGGGCAGATACATATTACTGTCATGGTTATAGCATACAGGGAACAGGGAAGGGATGCAAGCATCCATTTACTGCAATCTAGGAAACAGAAATGAATACAGGTGCCCCACTCTTAGCATGCTTTTTTTTCAATAACAATCATTCCATCAAGTAAAAGAAGCTAAACTACAACAAGGGGAAAGCACTTCCATGGTGCATGAATGTCTTATCCACACATACAGGTAAAGAGTTCACCCCAGAATTACCATCTCCATGTGGGAAGGAGACAAACGCATAGATCTCCTTGATTTCTTCAATCCAATTGGCCAATTTCCACAAATAGCCTCCGGAGAAGATGCCCACATAATAGTATTCACTATGTTCTCCAAGAGAAGATGCCCACCAAAATCAAAAGATGCTATTGAAAATTTCTACTACAATTTTTAATTGAAACAGTAAAACCTATTATTCTTCGACTCTTCGTTTTATCTAGATGGTCTTCCTAGCTTCCTCAGTTCCATGAGTAGCCTCTGGAAAAGATACCCACATAATGGCCTTCCCGGAGTCTCCAAAAGAAGATATCCACCTATATCATGACATGCCATTCAAATTTTCTTCTATTATTTTACTTGAAAATTTTTACCTATTATTCTTTGTTTTATCAAAATGGTCTTCCTAGCGTCATAAAGTCAATCAAAAGAATTAATAATTACCAAATTTGCAGTCAGATTTTGTTATAACTTATGGCATTACTATTCATATTTTCCAACGACAAAAAAAAAAAGAAAAACACCTTGTGCATTTGTAATGATGAACTTGATAAAACAGAATCAATGTTTTAAAACCCAGACCACATTTGACCAGAACCAGCCCGAGAAAAGGGGGAAAGGGAAGAGCCTGGTCCAAAAACTAGGGTCAAATGGGCAGCCTACCATTTTTCTTAAAAATACACATGACTAGTAGGCAAAATTTTCAACTCATGATATCTGCCTTTAAACACCCAAACCAACCAACCTCTCTCAAGGTAGCTTAGAATCTGTTAAGAACAAAGAAAAACAAATTACAAGTAGATTTCGGGCCAAAACAGGTCTACCTGATTGGGCCAGTGGATGGAATGAACTGCCCTCAAAAGAATGATCATGATCTGATCTGAGTTCTAAATGTTTAATAGAATTCAGTTGAAACATATCCTATGAGATCGTTACGGCCTGCTCAGCTGCAGGGTTCTTCTCTTTCAGGTGGGGTCCCATCAACAGGCTAAGTTAGCAGCATGCTAAGAAAGGATTGGTGATCAGATTGTTTGGTTTCCATCTTTCAGGCAACATCTTAGAGAGGAAGAATCAGATTATCTCATTTGTCACCTAGCTGCTACGTTAGCAGCATGCTACAAAAGGATTGGTGATCAGATTGGTTGGTTTCCATCTTTTAGGCAACACCTTAGAGAGGAAAAACCAGATGATCTCGTTTGTCACCTAGCTACTCTTGAAAGAATCAGACTTAATTAAGAGTTGAGGGACAAACGAATTTGGAAGTGGGCAAAAAATGGTATCTTCACAGTTAAATATTTTTACAACCATTTATCGGTTGGTGGGAGAGGAGATGCACTGGATTATGCCCCCTTCAGTTTGCTTATGAAAGAAAGGCTCCGCCTAAAGTCATTGCATCTGCTTGGCAAGTGGACCAGGATAAAGCCCTTACCATCGACCATTTGTGGAATAGGAGGATCGTTATTGTTAATGCCTGTCGCTTGTGATTAAGGGGACGGGGAAACCATGAACCATCTATTCATTTTCATTTGTGATATGGTGTTGGTGTATATCAGAGTTCAGGGTTGTTTGTGCCATGCTGGATTTTATATCTTCTCTGCTCTTGGCCTGCAGAGGAGCAATGGGAAGGGATAATGGAAGGAAATTGTGGAACTTGTGCCTTTTGGCCATTTCGAGGGCGATTCGGAAAAAGGAACAATCGTACCTTTTTCCACTAGTTTGCAATCATTGTCTAAGGTCGTGGATTTAATCAAAACTTGATGTCTCCTCTTGGGCCTGCTCCCTCAGAGAGTTTGCTCACAATGATCACATAAAAATGAATGGAGTGAGGTGAGGAGATAGTCTTGCTTATTTTGGGAGTTTGTGCCTCGTGCAGGTGTATTCTTTCCCTTTGGGGGTCTTTCAATAAAGTGCTTTAGCAATAACAATAATTAAAATAAAATTAAAAAATTTTAAATAAAAAATAAGAAAACACATTCTGCAATAGTCTAGTATTGTATCAAATCAATACTGGCAAGCCGAGCAGGCAAGCACATATGGGAATCTAGCAATCTTTTTGTTTGTAGCAGCAACAAGATGGGTATATACACGTAACTTTTAAGTTCTAGTACGTAAAAGCAATGCCATATTTGAAATTTTGCAAATACTTATCCTTTTTTTTCTTTTTGTGAAAATTCCTGTATGAAACTAGGTTACGAAAGAACTACTGTCCCTAGTACTTTTCACAAGTACCTTTCCAAAACAAACTACATTTTTTTATAGACTAGTGGTGGCCTTCAAAGACTTGCTAGAATTGAACTCCCTTATTCCGAAAAGTTGCACCAACAATTGGGCGTGTTGTTCTAAAAGGATGTTGAGTGAACAAGGGAGGTGGGTGGAGATAAAGCGAAAACATACTCATGTTGACAAAAGCAACTAGAACAATAAGAAAATGAGAGCTGCCAAAGGAGAGGACATGCGCTGACCAATATGACTCTCAAAACCCACATCGTCATCATGGGTGGGACCCAATTCCGGGTCTTCCCTCCACAGAGAGGGGGCATGCACTGACCAACATGACGCTCAAGCTGGAGGTGTTAAAGTTAACTTTATTTAAAGCTAAATTACTACATTAATAATAATAATAATAATAAGGGCCTCAAATTGAAGTAAAATGCCTACTCGATAAAGACAAAGGCCTACTAGATAGCTAATGTTATCGCAAGCATGGCATTAAAATTGGTCTAACTAAACAGAAAAACATAAACATATTGTTGAGACATAAACATTCCAAAGATTCAGAAGTATTTAGAATAAACAAACAGAGGAAAAACCAAAAAGGAGAAGTTGGTGAGACCCATACCACCATTGCGTGAGTAAAGTCCACCACTAACATAACCCGAGATGAATGACGTAAGAGCATAACAGACTATGAAAGTTGTGACAATTGCTCCTCGCCTGAGAAAATGATACAGATAATAGTTAGAAGAAAGCAGAAACTTCAAATTGGATGTCGGAGCAATACCTAAATCACCAACCCCCAACATTTCCCATTCCAAATGACACGATCTGGAGTAATGCTTCATTTGTGATCCATATTGCTATTTTCACCAACCCGAAATTATGATCTTATGCTCTTAGTGTGGATTAAGTTGTAATGTATGCTTATATTTTGAACATAGAGATCTATACCTCAGTTGTGCAGCAGCATGCATGTAATATAAAACCATGCACAGGAGATCTATAATAATAACTTTCACCATTACATATATAAATTAATGAATCCCTATATAAAGTTATATTACATAGCGTATGTACCAGAGCAACCCACATGATCCTAGAGTACCACCTATTGGAGGAAAAGTACCACGCATTTGTCCACCGTTTTGGACCCAGTTAAAAACAGATCTAGTCAGATCCGGACAGGGTCAACCATCTTGGGCCCGGTTAAAATCGGGTGGGGTCAGTTCTAATTAATTTTAATAGTAATATATAATATTTTAAATTATATTAATCATTCTAGAAATGGAATGAGCATTGCAAGCCACAACACCTCATATGTGTCAGACAGGCACGTGTGTGATCTAGTCCATCCATTCAAGCAGATAGACCATATGAATGCCCAGGCTTGAACCAAACCCAACTCATAACCAAGGTCCAAAGACCCAAGGGTACCCAAAACCCAATCAGGTCCGATCCTGGCCCTCAAAAATGAGAACCCGGAGACAGCAAGACCTGAACCATATTAGATCGGATCCAGGAACTCTAGTACCTGTCCCAAACCTGACTCGTTGACAGACCTACACGTACTGGAGCAACCCGAGCTACAAGTAACCTTGTGTTGGTTATTTCTTGCTATTTGTCAGGGACTAAATTTCAGAGATACCCTTGGAAGATTAGAGCTAGTGATTTAAAGATTTGGTTGCTTATTTTGAATATTTTCTAAGGACTATGGAGGCATTTACTATTTTTAGGCCCCGAGGCCCATTACAAATTAGCCGAGTTGTTGCTATCGTACAAATCGTTTCATCAAAATTCATAGGGGTTTTAGGGTTCTATAAAAGGGACTGTTCTAGGAGGTAGAAAGCACATATTTTCTGTGCTTTGTGAGGTTTATTTAGTATTTATAAGAAGTGAAGAGGTTTCAATTTCAATAAAGTTGTAGTATCCCTCTCCATTCAAATATCCTTGTAGGCATCTTGCGGGTATTGAGATCTTACTGATTTTTATTTTTATTTTGAAAGGTTTGAGATCTCACCGGATTGCATCATTTCGGTATAGGATTTGGAGGGTTTTGTGAAGCTGTTATTCAAGCACTTGTACCAACGTAAGACTTTGGTGTTAACAAGTAGTTTATCTTTTTTCCATTGAAGTACTCGCATGCAGTGTGTGTGTGTGTGTGTGTGAGCACGCACATGTGTGTCATTTGTCAATTCTAGTAATTTGGGTATCAAAATCCCATTGACTCCATGATCGAATTGCAATGCATGGCCGAGTTCAGGGCCTGCCAAACTGACCCAACAGACAAACGACTTTGACCTGAGCAAACTCCATTACATAATCAGGCCTGACTCATTAAACCTGAATCAATGGACCAAAGAGTCTAGCCCTGAGCCCAGATGAGAAACCAAGACCAATCGGCTGGCCGCCTGTTAGAACCATTAAGAAAATGATGTTTAATGTAATAACATCACCAAACAAAATTGTATGCTTTAAATATGGTAGAATAGCATAAGTTCATAGCACATACCCGATGTATAACATTCCAATGATTGCCAGTAGGATGACAAGGAGAACCAGCATCGCAAGCTGAGCGCCTGTACCAACAACTGCAGAGAGGATGACCAAATTACGTGAAGGCCGAAATACGTCCCCATGGACAAGCTTCCAACCAGACTCTTCACTCACATCTCTCTCCTGATGATAAAACAAGCAAATGAAAAGGTAGATTGAGGATAGAAAATAGTCATCGAACATCATGCTGCTAGCATGCATTGATTATAGATGACAAATGGACATAAATTGACAGATATTATTGAAAAAAAAAAAAACACTTTTAAAACAAATAAATAAAGTTTAGATAGTCACCAGAGTTTCCAGATCATCATCTTCCCGAGCATATTTTGCATAGTCATTTCTAAGGGTTCGCATCAGTATCATCGACACCAGACCAGTGAGGAAGATGACCATCATAAAAGAATTGAAAATGGAGAACCAATGGATCTGCACAGATTTTTAAAAAATAAATAAATAAATAAAAATAAAAAATTGCCTTTACTTTTTAAGTGGAAATCCTTTTTACTGGTACAAGTATGGATAACAACAGCATCTATGGACAACTCATCAGAAACCTTTTACTCTAGTCTACAATGGTGCACATCTTAACAAGTTGTTATACACTCACAGAGATTGCTAGATTTGGAAACCAAGTTTTTTCCAATAACCATGCATGCCTCTAATGCCACTATTGAGAGGAAAATGACAGGGCTGGGAGAGAACTTACCTGGTGCTCAAAGAAAGGGTAGTCCAAGTAAACATCAAAACGGCGTGCAAAAGTTACATTTGTTGCAACCCACTTGACAGAATATGTCAGGTCCAATGTTTTCCCAACTTCCAGAGCTTTAGGGGTGTCTTGAGTAAGATTGACATGAATAATCTGTAAGGAATGAACGCTTCAATAATATCAATGCCAACATGATTGATAAGATACCACGACTGACCTAATGGGAATTCTTATAAACCACAAACCTGATCTCCATTGTATTTAACAGCGAAATTCTTGTGAGTATAGAGTAGATGTTTATTATCATTGCCTTTCTCACCAACATAGCCTGATCAACAATGTGCATAAATTAGATTAAATGCATGCATAAGAAATCAGACCCAAAAAAATTTAGTGAGAACCCAAAAACAAAAATGAAGAGATATGAATCCATACCCCACAGCGGCAAGTCATCTGGGAGATACAATCGGCATATGCCAAGAATGAAGAGGATAAGAAAAGAAAAAAGAAAGTGAGCTCCCAACAAAATGGAGTATACAAACAACATCATAAAAAGATTTTTTTTTTTTTTTTTTTTTAAAAAGAAGAATCTAGCAAGGATGCAAGAAATTATAAATAACATACCCATGAAGAACTCAAACCAGTATGCATTATCAATTGCATCCTTGAATTGTTTCACCTTTGCAGCATCTAGTTCGAGCTCACAAATGGAGCTTCGATCGACATTTTCTGTCAAAATAGTTGCCGAATAGTAAAAAACCAAGGATAATTTTGGATGCTGCACTTGAAACTATACTATCAGCCATATTGTTTACATCCACACTTCATGACAAAATGAAGAATACAACAAGAAGATCCACATACTCTGAAATTTAATTTCAATCTGACTGTCGATGAGCTCATTCCCACCCAAAACCTCACCAAGTCCGCCCCACTTGTGAGCAGGATTGGTAGATGAATGGCAGAATGGAAGACTGTAATAGTTATATGTTTCTTGAGGATTATTGTAAGGGCCGACCTTGTTTACCCAGAGGGTAACTTGTTCCTCTGATTGATACTACAGAGAGAAACCATGAAAATGGTTAGTATAATCAAAACCAAGAATAATGCATTTCAGTCAGCCAACTCAGGCAATGGGGCATGAGGATCTGAAAATGGGTGACCCTCTCAAAAGAGAATCAGCAATGCTATCTGCGTGCCTCAAAACATTGGATTCAACACAATAAAGTAAAAATTCTGGGATCCTGAATGGAAGACAACAGCACCAAGACAAATTTACAATACATTGTTTCAGGCTGGATCAAAACACGCCTGATAGCCAGGGGAAAAGGCCAGAAATGATAATGACCATAATGAAACAAACCAGGATAATATCCACATTCTTTAAACATTCTAGATTTCAATTAACATGAGACAGTTCTAAATTTGAAAATAGAAAGGGATGAATTAATTGAGGAGAAATGTTCCAGTGCTCCTAGTTGCATTGGGACACTTAAACAATCCAATCCATTGATCTGGACCGTTCATCAGCCCAATGCATATTTCATGGGAAACCATGAAAACATCACACCATCTCACAAATATTAACCATTTGAATTTTTTATTTTTACTTTTTGAAAGGTAAATGTTAAACATGGATGGTCATGATCATTACACAAAAATAAGTGCAATCAATAATCTGATCCATCTATTGGTAAGGGACTAGAGAATTCTTACAATTGACAACCTTCAGTGTAGAGCGATGATCCTGCCAAATATTTGCCATATGTGTATGGCGAATGAGGAATCGATCGATCATCCATTCATCCACTGTCAATTTGCAACCATCATTTGGTCGTTTTTCCTCAAGTCGATGTGCACCGGTTGGGTTATGCTGATGTCTGTGGAAGATCTGTTTTGGGCAAGGCGTGAAGGCGGGAAGGGTATTCATGGAAAAGTTGAGTGGCGATTGCTTACTATGGCAGTTTTCTGGGTGATTTGGAAGACAAGAAACAACAGATGTTTTAGAAATTTTGTGGAAAATGAAGAGAATGCCATTATCAAAGTGAAAAATCTCATATCGGATTGGGTTATGTACGCCTAGGGCCTGTCAGCTGTTTAGCCTTGGGCTCTTTTCTCTTTTTTGCTGTTTTTTGTTTTTTGGTGTATTCTTTTGAACTGAAAGACTTCACTATCTAATGCATACAGGCAATTTAGAACAGGTATCACAAATTTGCAGCCCTGTAATGCGTAACAAATCCCAGAGCTAACATTACATAACCATTTTTTAATAACTTGGTTCATGGATAAAAGTAAGAATAAGACCTTATTTTGAACTGAAAGACTTCACTATCTAATGCATACAAGCAATTTAGAACGGGCATTACAAACTTGCAGCCCTGCAATGCGTAAGAATCTGGAAATTCTTCTAACAATCTCCTCAGCCCTAGGCTGGATATTTTGAAAGCAACTATAATTCATTGCTCTCTAGATAGCCCAAAACACCGCCAAAATAAGAAGCCACCACCTAGCTTCACCAATTTTCCGACTCCTCCCCCCGCCACACCCAAAGAAGATCTTCCACCATTTCCGGCATCACCTAAAGATGGACCCCTTTTTAAACAGCCCATAATCAAAATATATTGAACGTCCTTTGGATTTTGGATTCACACAATTCTTCTATTTTCAATCTAACGAAGAACAAAGAAAGGAAAAATAAATAGATTCTTTTTTTGGATTTGAAATGTAGATGTCAATTTTTAGGATACGATTTAAATCTAAAATTAGTAAACTCTAGATTTGCAACATCTCTTTGGATCTTTACCTTCTGTTTTTTGGTTTATAAAAAACCTTTAATGCCATAGGTACAATAGATTTGATGAATAATGATTGGAATAAAAACATGTGAGGCTTTGGAGAAAATAATATCTTACAGCGGGAGAAAAGCCTATGGGCGTGTTCGATTTTACAAACCCTTAGTAAATACATTGCAAATGGGTAATAATTATAACCGAGGACACTGCCAAATATATGTGGGGGCCACCATGATGTCTATGGCTTAGCCACACCATCCATCCGTTATGCCAACTGAATTGAGGGCTTGACCAAAAAAATGAGGCTGATCCAAAGCTCAAGTGGACCACAACACAGGATTTAGGGAATCGAACATCTACCGTTAAAAACTTATCGGTGCCACTGTTTCCTTTGGTGTGGGCCACTTGAGTGTTATATAGCCTCATTTTTCGACTCATGCCTCAAAATGTTACGCTAAAATAGATGGATGGCACGGATACATCATATATATCAGGGTGGGGCCCACAAATTTAAACCACGGTTTTTGAAACAGAAATACAAGTGCATTTTCAAACAGGGTGGAGTAATAATTACTTATTCACAAGGATTTACATAGGATTTGAAAATTCAAACAGGCCCTAAGAAAATCAACCTCATTGAATTTATGAAGTTCTTGTAAAAATTCATTTTTCTCTGTTTCTTTCTTTCTCATCCACACTACATCAACTCGGTACCAACGCAAGTTCATGCGTGAGCTTATTTGAGATTAATGGCGAGTAACAAGAAGAATGATGAGGAAATAAAAAGGATAAATGATCGTATGGAAGGAATGCTCCATGAGATTTTAGGGCCATTGGATAGTTTGACAACATCGCAACAGTGCATTGTGCCCAAGAATGTAGAAGTGTCCTAGAATCAGGATGTTGGTGGCGAAGTGGTGTTCCATGAAATCATTCTCATGGTCAAAGAGATGACTGATTGGAGGATTATGACTACACATGACACAACCTAGGACCCATTTGGATGCACTCCCTGAAAAGAAAGTTTCTGAAAAAAGGGGGTTTTCAAGCCTGCTTTTTTGGTACCCTCAGCAAAAGCCAATCTGATTAGTTTTTGCCAACTCGGTGTTTTAGCGCCTCAAGCATGAGATGAGACAGGAGTTTGCAAAGTGCATCCGAACGCACGACATAAATTACAATTTGGATTGAAACAACATTTCAGCCTCAAACGCCCCTTCGGAAAGTGCATCCAAACAGGCCCTTAAGATGCTTTAGCTTTACAAATAAAATAAAAAAATCTGAGAACTTCAAAGAACAAATCCTAGACTCATTTGAAAAAGTGTTGATGATCCAATGAATGGACATGTTGGCCAGAAGTACCACTACACAAGAAAATATACACACGAAGAGTCAATCAGATTAAGATGGATGAATCTATCAATGCATCAACAGATGGATTAGTTGAGCGAACAGATAATAGACCAAAGTTTAGATTGGCAGATGAAGAGACGAGAAAATCAATTATCAAGCTGGAGCATTCTATAGTGTATGTTAAAATTGAGATGGACATGTTAGTCCCATCCATCGTCGATTAGAGCACATAAATCAAAGGCCAACCATGATAAGGACAACATCACGTCAACAAATAGCTTAGAATCACAAATCCATTACTGCAGATATGGGACCAGATGCCTAGAATGCAGACGACACAGCAATGAAAGAAGAGGTTTTGTGATCCATGACGCCATCCGATGCAGGCAATGTCAATTTGACACATAGGCCTTATACTGTCAACTACAGCGGACCGCCACAGCCAAGGCAGACAGCTTACAAAGTCGGCTTAATCCAACAGATTGCTACCAGCTGACAACCCGACAACGAGTTCTTTCAGAGCCAAAAGAGATTGATGAATATTGGCCCATCACAATTAGATACCCTTCCATTGTGGCACCGGAGAAAACAGCCCATACTTGAGATATTTTGGTTATTTGAGAAGACCTTTTAAGATTTATAATCTTTTTATATTTTGTTTTTGAATGGTAAAATCGAGTTCTTATTTTCCTTGATTCAAAATTTAGATGTCAATCTTCAGGATATGATTTAGATCTAAAACTATTAAGTTCTAGATTTGAAAGATCTACTTGAATCTTTATCATTTGCATTTTGATCTATATAAAGACCTTTAAGTCCATATGTATGATAGAGTTGATGAAGAATGAGATTGGAATAGAAAAGTAATATAGTTTGGAGAAAATATTCTCTCGCAGAGGGAGAAAACACTAAAAATCAACCTCTTTGAATTGTGAGTGGTGCAAAAAGCTATTATTGTCCTCTTCTTTTCTTCTCTTTCATCCAGCATATTCATTATCAATCCTCAATAATGAATGCTTGTAGCACATCTATTAAAAAAAAAAAAAAACGATAGCAGAATATGGACATTGTGTGAGTTAAACAGATAGTATTGCTTGATTGAGAAAATCAGAATATATGATGCACAAGGCCTGCTCAATGCTCATTGATCAGTTGAGCTACAGTTTACGAATCAAGTGGTTGGCCAACCTTTCATTTCTAATAACTTAGCCTATTTGATAAGTGGATTGGGTTGACTTTTAGGTAGCGGCATCAGCATAATGGTTCCCAGCTGATAGATGGATTGGATCTCAAATCCATTTGCACTTTGGAACATGAGGTGGCATGTAGATGGGCCCTAGGACATGTGTTGCAAAGATCTACTCGAAATCTAATATATGTTATTATTAAAAAATTAAACCAACAACAGCCCTGTGGTGCAGTGATTGTTAAAATTGATGGTTGTCTCGAATGTTTGGGTTTGATTACTGGCTGACCTTAATATATTTTTAAAAAACAGTTAGATCCGGCACGTCAGTCCAGACAGTTTGGAGGTTAGACCACAACTCACAAACTGACCCAAACTGAATAGGCTACCGGACACTGGTTCCCATCCAATCTTGCCTGACTGCCAGTCCATTCCAGGTGTTAAAACACTATAAGAGAGAATGGAAATCATCTCTGAGAGAGAGAGAGAGATAGAGAGAGAGAGAATAATAATCCATATATGTTGGATGATGTAAAACACTACTAAACACATTATCCTAGTTGTCCTGTGTCCTCTACCCTGTTCAATCAATTTTGATGATAGGTGAAAAATGATGGCCTGCATCCAAAGGGAAAAACATTAATCAAAAAGCCTCGATTGCCAAATCATGTGGTTTGTGTTGTGGGCCATCCACAATGGGGCCACTAGATTGATATTCTGGATTCACTACCCATTCCATGATTCAAAAGAATTCTTGTGGGTAACAGTTTGAATATTATACTTGAATCCCATTCTCCAAAAATCCTGATTGATTTTCAGGTGGATCTTATGATTCACAATTTGAATCGTACTATTTCGCTCGAAACTTACGGTTTTGTGGCTGAACCATGTCCTATAAAATTGGATTTTTTTTCCTTTGATTTTCTTTCTAATTTCATCTGCACCTTTCAAGCCCCCAAATAATATCTCTTACCAGCTTTCAGCAATTGTAAGAGGGACTTCTGAGTTTTTGAAATAAATGCAACACCAAAAACGGCATCCATTGACGATCCCATCCATGACATTTTGCCTGCTAATATCGACCTTCCATCCAATGCCCACAAATCAGACAGTTGGCACAGTCTTATCAGTTTTCCTTTCAGACATTACCCCCAATGCAAGCGGGCCCGGGAACGTGAACTGTCTTGACTGGCTTGCATGATGGGCCACATGTACGTGTGGACATGTGCGTGAGTGCAATAGTCAAGGTATCATATAATTCCTCACATCCTATATCAGAACTAACACTGCCAAAATCACAACCCTTGGTCGCCTACGTACTCAAACAGCACTACTACATTCAATTGACAGAACAATCTCCCTGTGTGCACTCAAAGATCGCACGAAGACCGTGTAAAATAGACGGGCCCCATGATCAGCGGTCCTTCAATCTGCATACTCCAATTAAACAACAAGAACCCTAGATCTCTGCAAAGATACTCAAAATGCCAACATTTCAAGTGCTGCAGAGAGACTATTCTCTAGATCTGAATAGATGGTGATCAGATTAGGAGATCTGAGATATATGATGAGATTGAAATCTACGCAGGCCAGATAACCGATGGATGAGATAAAATATCTGAATTTGAAGCATTTAAAATGAAAAAATGAGGTTAGTGAGAGAGCGCACCTTGTGATCGGATTCGGAAGCGGAGGACGGAGCGACGAAGAGGAGGAAGGAAAGGAGGAGGACGGAGAATAGAGAGGATGATCGGACGGTGGGAGACATCGCGATCGTGGACGCGTCGGATCTGACGGTGGAAAAAAGGAGGCCCTTTTTCCGCTCGAGTTTTCTTTCCTCCTGTGAGAGAGAGAGAGAGAGAGAGAGAGAGAGAATTTCCTCCGCATCTCCCGTTTGCGAGAATGCTCCTTTATTATTGAGAGCTTCACGAGTAGGATTCTGCACACACGTACCAGGTACAGCACGCGTGTGACAGATCCTGGGTTTCCATCTGGGTGGGCCTATATATATATATATATATATATGCTCGTGACTCATTTTGAAGAGAACGGGTCGGTTAGAATAGAAGAACAAGAAGAATAGCTGGTGGAACATCCAGGCCGCGAAAATGGTGGGCCATGCCATGAAGATCACCTAAGCACCCATTGAATAAACTAATAAGGAAGCGGAGTAAGTACTAACTAAGTACGCTGTAATTCTGTGGGGCCCACCGTGATGTATGTGTCTTATCAAGCCGTCCATCCGTTGTAAGATCTCATTTGAGGGGACATCCAGGAATTGAGGCATTTCTAAAGCTCAAGTGGACCACACCATAGGAAACAGTGGGATAATGACTTACACCGTTGAAACCTTGCCAGGGCCCATAGTGATGTTTATTTGTCATCCAACCTGATAATTAGGTCAGAAAAACGCGGACGAAGGGAAAACACAAATATCAGCTTGATCTAGAACTTCTATGGCCCTCAAGAAGTTTTTAACGGTAACCAATCAATTCAGTGTTGTGGTCCACTTCTACCTTTGGATATGCTTCAATTTTTTTAATCCTGCCCTAAAATGAGCTTGTAAGCCTATGGACGGCGTGGATAAGACCATACATCACGGTGAGCCCCACATAGTTTAGTCGAGCCTACTGAGTTACTGCGTAGGTAATCCGCTTCTTCGAAATAAACGCTTACACATGCATTGAGTTAGACCATCGACTGTCCATTGATTTCGACGGTAGAGCGAGCCTGACGAATGGACCGTCCTGATTTACTCCTGGAGGTATAAGAAGGTGCATCCCCGAGTTTCACTGCTCGGGTGAACGGTGGCAAATCTAGTGCCTGGCAATTTCGGGTGGGATAATTTCTGGGTAGATTTTTAAATATTATTATTTTTCTTGGGACATTATTGAGAAATTCTCATGGAAAATAAAATACTTTAATTTTTATTACTAATTAATGAATATTTTTAAATGATATTTGAAATTAACTTGTAAGTAATTTAACAATTATAAAATTATATTAAAATCACTATAAAATCATAGGAATTTAAAAAATTTCAGGATTTTAAAATAATCACACGAGTTAACATAATTATATCATTTAGTTTATTTATCATGAAAATATCATGAATTTTCAAAAACTCAACTGCATTTGTAGATGTGGTGATCGTGATTTCAATATTATTTGAAAACTATATTTTTTCTTGTGCGTGTGTTTCATGTTGGTAAGCAACTTTATTTGCCAGCAAATGAGTGATTGGCTGGGTGGGTCTCACATTTTGGTGAGCCTCGACAAGGGAAACAATTGGTAGGGAATGCCCCTGAGATTTTGCGTAGGTTCCGCCATGATGTGTATGTATAATCAACTTTGAACATAAGTATTTCGTCAATTTTCAAGGCACGTGCCTTAAAAATTAAGCCAATTATTGATTCAGGTAAACCACATAAGAGAAAATAGTTAGGAGAGAATGTTGACGGTTGACTTTTTATAGGATATATTGTGTTAGGAATATTGCAAAAGTAAATTATCAACATTTGATTGAAATGAATCTGTGTAGGAACCCCAGACATGTTATGCAGGTCTTAGTTTGTACCACAATCAAATAAATGTTGGTCGTGGCGCGTACGTGTCGTTATTTTTGAGAAAGTTTGTGCCCATCGGTGTAGGGTACCAGTGCAAAAAGGTCGTCGATGCTGCTTTCTCGAAAAAAGACCGGTTGAAGTGAAACGGCGTAGAGTAGTTCGCGTTGGGTCCAGGTGTGTACATGTCGCTATTTTTGAGATAGTTTGCACCCCTCGGTGCAGAGTACCGTTGCAAAAAGGTCGCTGATGTTGCTATCTCGAAAAAAGACCGGTTAATGCAAAACGACAACGGAAGCCCACCCTGGGCACGAATATCGGCAAGTATGCATGTGCGCACATGTCCAGTTAAAGGGGTTTCCGGGCCATATGTCTCCCACCACCTGCACCCCATGCGCACACATATAGGCTTGGGCATAGTTCAACATATTTGACAAGAGTTTATATTAAGCAAAGATATATAAGCCATTTTGCTTCTCCCATTCTATCCAATATAGGACCAAAAAAAAAAAAAACATAAAAGGACAACAACCCAATCCAAACTTTAGCCAAAAAAAAAAAAAAAAAAAGAAACCCTTAAAGGTTTTGTTGAAATACACATAATACATTGTGATGATCATATCTAATTCACTTGAGGCATTCAATTTCACACAAAATTTTAGACCTATGGTCAAAAAATAAGCTTATTTAAGATTCAAGTAGCCACACGTAAAATTAATTCATGCACCTAATGGCTAAGAGTGCATTTCAGAAATATATCACTATAGGGTTCACCTAGCCAGCCATCCCCTTATGCTCAAACCTCAATGGTTGAGGTGTGGCTTGTAACACTCTCTCTCTCTCTCTCTCTCTCTCTCTCTCTCTCCACAAACAGATAAAATATACCGTGAGGTCAACCTCATTGGAAGCTTCTCATCAGATGAAGTTGTGTGGGCCTCACTGTGCCCCATTGTGAAGTGCTATGGTTATTAGCCCCATCAACCAGATGCACCCTTCCATGGTGGCCATAGGCCTAAAAATCGAGCCTTAAGTGGGCCTCACCATAGACAACAATTTGAGAGTGGCTATCCACCATTGAAAGCTTCATGATCATTTATAGGGCCCATTTAAGATGTGGTTTGGTAATCCAGCCCATCCATTGTGTGTGTCAGTCACACCAAGTTTAATCCATATCAAAAACTCAAGTGGGCCCCAAAAAGTGCTTTTAGATGTTTTAGGCATGATTTCACACTTTTTCAGATGATGTGGCCCACTTAAGTTTAAGATATGGCTGATTTTTGGGATATCTCATAACTTAGAGGGGATCCACCAAATGCGTGGTGTGGATGTCTGATGCACATCATGATGGGGCCCACACAACTCAACAAGTTGACCTTATTGTACCATTTCCCCTTGCACCTACAAATATTTATTGTTAAGGATACAAGTAAGTCACCCAAAGAGTTTTTCAATTCACATATTTTAAGTTTGTATTTGATGTATCGTTATTATGTTGAAAGTTGAGGCGTAAGTTTGACATTGACTGTCAACCTGACATAGTCCTTCTCGTTTATCATGGTTGAGAACAGACAATTTGATGTATATATTTAAAAAAATAAAATAAAATTATTAACATGATTAAAAGCATTATATACAATTCTATGTCTTTTATGGATTTAAAATTAGGCTTATAAATTAATGCACATCTTTTATGGATTTAAAATTAGGCTTATTAATTAATGCACATTAGAAATTGGTTATGCACAGTGCTAGCAATTTTAACTGGTAATTGTAAACAAGTAATATATCTGTAAAAAGAAATCATTGTATGTTAAGATTCTCATACAATATTATATGTAATTTTAGAATGGTAAATTATGTGTGGGCCATCAGATATGTATGACACTTATACATATTTTTTCATCATATTTTATTAGCAAGTAACTATAATATATATATATATATATATATATTTGATACTTGTACATATTTTTATTTTCATCATATTTAATTAGAGACTAACTAATGTGTATGGATACACGTGAATATGATTTTACTGTGCATTTTCTATGGCGGAATCAAATGATTTTTGGTTTGGTTGATGTTACCCAAGTGTACTAATTATCAACGATGTAAAGGCATGACATATCTTGAGGCTTAACATATCTCTTACATGGCATGGACTTAATGCAAGTATGCATAGTAAGAATAATGCATATTTACTATACATTCGAGACATATATCTACTTGATCCATTAAAATATCAAAATGGGACCTTATCGAGATGTATATATTGTCACTCTAAATGCTATTATGTAAATCTAGCACCCGTTGTATTGTCAAATTTTGTTGTGCCAAACCATCTAGTATTTGTATCTTACTTTGAGTTGAAGTAATGAGGTTTGTATATTTTTAAGTTCTTTAAATCTTCATTGAACTTTCCTACATCTTCAAGTTGAAGTAAAGCGTGTTGTTTCAAGATCAAATTCAAGAACTCAAGTTCAGGTTGAAGTTCAACTATTGTACGTTAAAGACTCAACAACTCAAGCGTGACTCAAGCTCAAGTTCAAGACATCGAACTCAAACTTCAAGCATCACAAGTGTTCAAGATTTTGAAGTGAGTGATGTTTCAATTGATTCAACTCACAAACAAGTTTGGACGACCCTAGATTGACCCTAGATTGTGTCATATTCATTGCATATTTAATGTGGGTCATTTCATATGTTTATAGGTTTTTTTCTCGACTAGTCTTAAACCTTGTTCGACTAGTCCAAGCACTGGCTTGACCAGTCTAAGAATTTTCTCGACCAGTCTAAGTTTGTTGCTATTTTTTGAAATTTTCTGTTGAACTCTCGACTAGTCCTGGAGACTGCTTGACCAGTTGAGTGAACAGTGCTCGACCGGTCGTGCAGGCTCGACTAAAAGTCTAACAACATTTTTTGGTCTCACTCAACCAGTCGAGTAACGGTCTTCTTATCGCGCCAGAAAATTTAAAATTTTATTGGTCCTTCGACCAGTCGAACCGACCCCTAGACCAGTCGAGTGAACAATATTTTCACCTATAAATAGAGCACGAATTTCAGTGTTTATTCATTCATTAAAAGCAAAATCAAGACACCACTCTGAGAGATAAGTTTGTGAATTTGTTAAGTTATATTGTGCTCATTTTATCGATTCTTTTTAATTAGCTTTTATTATTTGATTTTGAGATCTCCATTCCAATCTTATATTAAGAAAGGATTTGAGTTTTTCTCTTTCTTGAGATCAAAATCAAATCAAGCTAGCCCAGGTTGATTTAATTAAAAATCATTTAGAACTAGAACTTTTTCATCTGTGAGACTGGACATTGAACATCTTCGTCTTCATTGGATCAGTTTTACCGGGCTTCTTCAAATGAGAATTTCTAAATAAGTATTATTTAAAATTCTGTATCTTTTTGGTTTTTGAGGTGGTGCCAGAAAATTTTCCTTTTGGTTTGTCCGAGGTGATCCAGAAAATCTCAAAGTGTGGGGTTTTTGAAATTGTGTAAGCCTAATCAAAGACACAATTGTGAAGGTTTTAAGGTAAACCTTGGAAAACCTTTTTTCATAGTGAATGTTGATATCCCGAGGGAGTGGATATTAGGAGTGGAGTAGTTGTGTGGCTACTTTCTAACAGTTGGTGTACACACAAGCGAACCACTATAATTTCTGGAGTTGTGGTGGATGATTGAATATGCTTATGTGTGTGAATGTTGTAATTTATTTTAAGCATTTGTGATGAATGATGTAATTTATTTTATGCACTTGTGGGAATGTTGTAATAACTTAGTTTATTTTATTTGTCATTTTCTTTGCCTCTTTATTAGTTTGGATTTTTGATACTTACAAACGTTCTAGTAAGGTTGTCCTGTGATAAGCCTTTGGTTTTTGGTGTTAGGTTGTCCTTACAACTAAGTTTGTATCAACCTCTCAAGACTAATACATTTGAGGTTGTTATTTATTTGTGCTTTATTATTATTTGAATTGTGCTATCTTTCTTTAAATTCTACATTTATTTTTTAATTTGGCATAGTCCTATTTACCCCCCCCCCCCCCCCCCCCGCAGGACATATTGCTCGGCCTTTTCTAGTGGTATCAAAGCTTAATAGCTTCTTTGTATTTGGATTAATTTCCTAAGCTGATCGATATGAGTTTATAAGATGACAAATTTTGATAGCCTCTCAATCACTAGGCCTTCATCTTTTGATGAATCCAATTATGTCTATTGGAAAGCCAGAATGAAGATCTTTTTAAGGTCCATAGATGAGAACGTGTGGCAAGCCACAGTGACTAGTTGGACCCCTCCGACCACTAAAGTTACTGGCACTAATGGAACCAAATCTATGAAAGTTGCACCTTATCTTTCTTGGACCACACTTCAGAAAAATGAGAGTAGTGTCAGTGCAAAGGCTTTAAATACAATCACTTGTGCACTATCATCAGATAAGTTCAAAAGAATCATATCTTGTAATACTGCAAAGCAAGCCTGGGACATTCTAGAAATGACACACGAGGGTACGACTATTGTAAAAAAATCTAAACTTCAAATCTTCACCACTCGGTTTGAGGAAATTCATATGGAAGAAAGTGAAACCTTCATGGACTTCTATACTAAGTTAAATAACATAGTCAACTCTATGTGGGGTCTTGATGATAGCATCTCAGAAAGTAAAGTGTATGCAAAAATACTACGATCATTGCCTGAAAGGTTCAATTCAAAGGTCACTGCTATTCAGGAACTTTGTGATACGGATAAAATGAGGGTTAAAGAACTGGTTAGTTCTTTACAAACCTACGAGTTAAATTTTAAGGCTCCTAAAGGTAAGTCGATAGCCCTTAAATCTTCTAAAAATATTTCTCATGAAAGTGCTAGTATTTCTGATTCTGAAAACTCTGAAGATGATATGACACTAGTAGCTAAGAAGTTTTATAAGATTTTCAAAAGTAAAAAGAGGTTAGATTTTCAAAAACCTTCAGAAAAGAAAAAAACTAGATCTAAAAATTGAAAATCTATTAAAGACAGCTAATGTTTCAACTGCCATGAATATGAGCATCTGGCAAACTGTAATGTCCTGGAAAAATTTGTACAAAGACCCGATTACTACCTCAGGCAAAAATCACTAAGGGACAAATTATGTAGAAATTAGGCAAAAATTAATTAAGTACTAAATTGAATTAATTAGTAGATTAGCATGAACCGCTTTTAATATGAACTGCAAGACCCAAAACCAGTAGAATCAATAACTCTAGATTACCTAAAAATATAGGATCAATCTCAAAACCCAGTTGCTCTTGGGAGCATCTTAAATCTCCGTATCGGACCTGGGCCGAGCGTCGAAAGTCCGATTACCGCGAAATTATATGGTTATGACCGCCTTACTGGGCTTGACCACCATCTCGAAAATCAAGTCCTAATAGTATCCAGAAACGCACAACTTGAGCTCGGGAGAAACTCAAGTACCTTTAGAAAATGAATTCAAACTTAAGTGATTTTAGTCATTCGCTTGCAGGCCAAATCTAAGGTTTCAGACCGTCAGATTTTGACCCAACTACACCCTCGGATCAGGAAAATTTTTCAACACAGGTCAGTGCACTTATGGCCCTGTTCGAGTTACGATGATCGTTGAACTGAAATTGGTCCTCCGCGGTCGATCCGTAAATCTGATCGGACCGAAGTCTTAACCTGACCTAAATCCAATGTTAGGAAATTTTCTCTGGACCGTATGCAAAAAATGGGCCTCCAGATGAACTACGTTGGACCGAAGCAGCCACTCTTTGGCTATAACTTAAGTATATCATGACCCTGGGGCCATTTTCATCAGTTCTGGGCCTATATAAGGACCTTAACCCACCCCTCTCTCATTCCATACGAATTTTAAAACCCTAGGAGAGAGAAGAGAGAAAAGAGAAGGAGAAAGTGAGGAGAAGTGAGAAAGAGTTGGGGTTTGCTGCCGGGATTCAATCCCATCGCTCCACGTGCCGAATCATCCCTCCTGTATCACTACATCGGCGATTTTGATTCCGTTTTTAGGTAAGAAATTTAAACCCTAATCTGTTTTAGGTATCTAAGTAGATGAATCGACGAAATAGTTAACCTATTTCGTGATTCAGGTAACCGTTGTGCCGTAAACGAAGGCATAGTGTTCAAACTGAGTTCGATATAAGTTTACCAGTGAAAGGTGCGGCCTATAAACGTTTAGGTTATAGTTTTCAAGGCTTTCGATGTCAGTTAATGATTTATGACTGACTTAATTGCTATCACATATGCTTAGATACGATGTTTCCGCGTATTATACATATATATGATCTATGTTGAAAATAATGCATTCCATCTGTTTGTTGAAATGCTTATATGACTATGGAATTATGATTTGTGCTTACTATGATTGTTGATTGATAATACATAATTGTTATAGTGTGGCAACACCCTTGTGAAAGGATTTGTTATAATATATGTTATAACTAATTTATTACATGTATGTTGATATGTGTAATCTAAGTGTTTGATTAAATGCCTGAATGAGAAAATGCTTGTTGAAATGTATTTAATGAGGGTGTTGAGATAGGGTTCTCAGTTACCTTATCTATAGTTACAGTTTCCTTTATGTAACCTATATCGCTACTACGTGCTTTATGGTTGAAATGCCTATGTATGATAACATGTACACTATGTGTTTATTGAAATGCTCAAATGAGATTTATATTTAGATTAGTTGTCACATGTTGTCTTAACTATCACATGTGAATGCTATTATTTTGGAGTGTGATTGGGGCTACGATGTAGTCCAGGCAATCAGTAACGATTTTCGAATTAATGGTCAAGGTCGTTTTACCACATAAGATATGTTCGATGAATCCGAGTCGTACGATGATTGTCGACAGTGGTACCATGTCAATTAATTCAACGTACGCTCGTACCAATCGAACTTGTCAAGTAACCCGATTGGCCTATTGTGTGTTTACCATGTATGGACACTTTTGCTTGAATCTAAGATATCACATACCAATGTAAAGCCCGTTTCAACCTTGGTACTACGATCCACTAAGACTCATGAGCCAAGCATAGTGGTATGGGATACCGTGGTCGAGCTGTCGGCCTACGCTGGGGTGACGAGCCTCCTCGTAGTGACCAGTGAGCAACCCAAACTCGTGAGCCAAATACAATGATATGGGACATTGTATTAGAGCTGTCGGCTTACCCCGGTGCAGCTTAGCTGTGGTCCCCAGTCGGGTTGGTGACGAGCCTTCGAAAATAGACTGTCAGTTGGTAGGGCGTTAGTAGAGTAACCTCGAGTACAAAATAGGCATACCTTGGTGCAGCCTGGTTGTGGTCCCTTATCAGGTTAGTGACGAGCCTTCGAAAATAGACTGTCAGTTGGTAGGGCGTTAGTGATGTGACCTCAAGTACAAAATACGCTTACACTGACGGTGACGAGCCTCTCGTAGCGACCTATAGTGTAAACTCGCGAACTTACCTATCGTATGTGATTAACTAGGATTGACGACCCTAGAGGGATCATTGTTTGGGTCAATGATATAAAGGGAGGTACCTTAACTTTCCGAATATGCTGTTTGAATAAACCTAATTAAGAAATTGGCTAACACGATCATACATGCATTGCATGTGCTTTGGCGAGGAAGTGCACGTATCCGGAGTAGTGCATGCCACGATCATGAGATGATGTCGCTGATGGAGTGTAGGCGAGGGCATACATCATTATCGCATACCATTCCTGCATTAACAAGAGTACTTAGGATATGATTGTTGTACTGCTTGATTGACTTGATAACATGTTAACCTTTGCCTTATAGCTCCATTGAGTTGATCACTAACTCCCACTCTGGGACGGTGTTTTAAAATACCAACCAGACCCTGTTGTAGTTGCAGATGATGATGAGGCTTACGTGACGGAGCCTGACTTCGCTAATGATGAGGAGGAGTTCTCCTTTATGCAGTTATCAGGCATGTCTATGTAGACCTTGTTCTGATCGACAGGGTTCAAGTGATGATGGCTAGATATCATTACACTCTACCATTTTGTATTTTGGGGACACACGTGTATATTCATTTTGGATATTTTAGGAATTGTACATGTATATATTTAACCTGGTAACATGTTCACACTTTGGAGACCTACAATAGTTTATATGTTTTATATATCTATCACAGTCTTCCGCTTGCTTAAATTTAATTGTCTTTGGAGTATGATATGTTGATTTAGCTTAATCCCGTTCATGTTTAAATGCACTAACACGGACAACATCAAATCATCATTTTCTATGTTGCATAAGTGATGTGTTAGAACTCGGGTGTTGAGCTTCTGCTCGACCCCCGATTTTCGGGACGTTACACAAACAAATGTCCAAAGCAGGACAAATCTAAAAAGAAAGGCATGTTAGCCACATGGGATGAATCGTCTTGCTCTGAAGCCTCTTCTGAGTTAGATGATTCTGAACCTGAGTCTATTAATGAAGTCAAAGCCTTAATGACTCTAGTCAAATTCACTTTCTCAGATAGTTGTGATTCAACTAGTGAAGAAAATCTAAGAAGTGATCTTGAAAATGATGAAGATTTACAAGATGCCTATAATGCCCTATACAGGGAAAGTTTGTAAGATTGCTGTAAAATTAAAACTTCAAAAAGAAATTTTTTTAAAATTAAAAGAAAATTTTGATAATCTAGTCTTAGAAAAATCACATTTTTCAGATTGTTTTGAAAAAGCTAAGTGTGATTTAGATTTTAAAACTTTTCAAATTGAAAACCTAAAATCTGAAAATGAAAAACTAAAACTAAAAGTCTTTTCTCTCTTGAGTTTGAAGGATAGTTGGAGGTATGCCCAGGGTGATCCTAAATTAGAAAGACTACTAACTGGATCAAGGAAATGTGGCGATAGATCTAGTCTGGGCTATGATAAGAATACACCTCCCAAAAGTAAGTCCACTCCTCCTAAGTTTGTTAAAGGGGAGTCCTCTAACTCAAAAGGGAAAAGTCTGAATCAAAATAGTTTCAAAAATCTTAAAACTTTTTAGGCTATGAAACCTAAAAGCAACCATATCAATTATAGAAATCAGAATCATAACCCCTTAGCCGAGAAAATTGTGGATCTACTTAAGGAACTTCTAAAATCTAACTCGAATGGTAGTATATACAACAACTATAAGTATAAAAAGACCAACTATACTCTAAAACCCAAAACAGTAATGAAATGAGTTCATAAGGTTGCTTGTTTGGTTGCGCACACCGCTTTCAAGGCTTTGAATCAATCAAAGTGGTACCTAGATAGTGGTTGCTCTAGAAACATGACAGGTGATAAAGATCTGTTCACCAATCTTAAAGATATGACTGATTGCTCAATCACATTTGGTGATGGTAGCAACTGCAGGATTATTGGCCAAGGTACAGTTCAACTCTTTAATCTTCCTCCATTTGAGAATGTGTTGTTTGTTGAGGGTCTTAAGCATAATCTCTTAAGCATTTCTCAAATTTGTAATAACAAATATAGCGTCAAATTCACCAACCAAGGGTGTGAGATTTCTAATGAGAATGGTTCTGTGATATTAACTGGTCGCAGAACATCTGAGAACTGCTATATAGTCAGTGATTCAAGCTCCTCTAAGTTATCGTGATACATGGTCCAGACCAATGAGACTAAACTATGGCATAAACGCCTAGGACATGTACACTACCATAGTCTTTATAGATTGAGTAAAAGTGAATTAATAAGAGGTCTACCCAAGTTAAAGAAATTGGATAAAATTTGTGGCGAATGTTAGATTGGAAAACAAACTAGGAGTGCTCACAAGAAAGTGAACTCCAGTGCCACATCCAAACCCCTTGAACTCCTCCATATGGATCTCGTTGGACCAACTAGAATGGAGAGTCAAGGCGGTAAGAAATATATACTGGTAATTGTAGATGACTTTACCAGATGTACATGAGTAGCTTTCATGAGAGAGAAATTTGAGACTCTTGATGAAGTGCAAAAGGATACTCAAGTGTATCCAAACTGAGAAGAAATCACATGTCACCAAAATTCGTAGTGATCATAGATCCGAATTCGAAAATAGCAGTTTTGAGAAGTTCTATAGCAATCATGGAATATCGCATGAGTATTCTGCACCCAAGACACCTCAACAGAATAGGGTAGTTGAGAAGAAAAATAGAGTACTTTAAGAAATGACCAATGTAATGTTAAATAGTATGAAACTTCCTAAAAAATTTTGGGCTGAAGCTATGAACACAGTGTGCTATATCACTAACCGCGTTTATGCGAGAAAGTCTAATAATAAGACTGCATATGAACTATGGTTCAATAAGAAGTCCACTGTTAAATACTTTTGAGTTTTTGGGAGCAAGTGCTACATTTTACGTGACTGGAAAAATCTGAGAAAATTCAACACTAAAAGTGACGAGGGTATTTTCCTAGGATATGCGCTAAATAGTCAAGCGTATCATGTTCTCAACAAGAGGACCAGTGTTATTCAAGAATCCATTAATGTGGTTATAAATGATCACTTGAATACACCTATCTCAAGTTCAGAAGATGATGAAGTCTCTTTATTTGATAAACCAGACTCTTCGTCTAGTCAAAATGACACTGAACTACGGTCAACTAAAGATCATCCAACTGATTAAATTCTTGGGAATCTTCTCACTAATGTGCGCACTCATAGACAATTAGAAAACATCTGTAATTATCTGTGCTTCATAACCCAGATCAAGCCGGCCAATGTAAAAGAAACTCTTGCTGATGAAAACTGGATTGTAGCTATGCAAGATGAACTTAATTAATTCGTAAGGAATGATGTATGACACTTAGTTCCTATACCTAATGATAAACATATTATTGGAACTAAATGGATCTTTAAAAATAAGTCTGATGAACTTGGTAATATTATAAGAAACAAAGCTAGATTGGTTGTACAAGGGTACACTCATATAGAAGGCATCGATTATGATGAAACCTTTGCCCCAATAGCTCGTCTTGAATCTATCAGACTGTTTATATCTATTGCTTGTTACAAAAAGTTCAAAATTTATCAAATGGATATTAAGAATGAATTCTTGAACGGTGATCTACATGAGGAAGTATATGTTGAACAACCTAAGGGTTTAGAAGACCCTAAACATACTGATCATGTTTATCGCCTGAAAAAGGCACTCTATGGATTGAAACAAGTTCCCAGGGCATAGTACGAGAAATTGACTAAATTTTTACTAAGTCATAACTTTACAATGGAGAGTGTTGATAAGACACTTTTTGTTAAGGAATAGAATGATCATATACTAATAGTACAAATATATGTTGATAGCATTATCTATGGATCTACCTGTTCTGACATGACTATTGAGTTTACAGATTTAATGAAGTCCAATAAAATGAGCATGGTTGGAGATCTAAACTATTTCTTAAGTTTACAAGTAAAACAACTTCCTAATGGGTTCTTTATCTCTCAAACCAAATACGCTCTAAATTTGGTTAAAAAATTTAGTTTTGAGAGCGGTAAAAATTTTGATACTCCTATGAGTACGACACTTAAACTCTATAAGGATTCGACAGGTAAAAGTGTAGATCTTGAGTTGTATCGCAGTATGATAGGTAGTTTGTTATATTTAACTGCGAGCCGACCTGATATTGCATTCAACGTAGGAATCTGTGATAGATATCAATTGGACTCTAAAGAGTCCCACCTGATTGCTGTAAAGCACATTTTGAGATATGTTGCAAGTACAACCAAACTTGGTCTTTGATATCCTCATGATACTAATGTTCAATTAGCCGGTTATTCGGATATTGATTGGGCTGGTAATATTGATAACTGCAAGTCTACCAGTAGTGGATGTTTTTATATATGGAACTGTCCAGTTTCATGGCATAGTAAGAAATATAATTCCGTATCAATTTCCATAGCTGAGGCTAAGTATTTTGCAGCTGGTAATATATGCACTCAGCTTGTGTGGATGAAGAGAATGTTAAGTCATTACGGATTTGTGCAAGATTCTATGGTATTGTATTGTGACAATTCTAGCGCAATTAACATTTCTAAAAATTCAATTTAGCATTCACGAACTAAGCATATTGACATTACGTATCATTATATCCGTGAATTGGTAGAAGATAGGATTATTTCTGTGGATTATATTCAAATTGAAAATCAACTTGCAGACACATTTATAAAACCGCTTGACAGAAACAAGTTTGCTAAGTTGAAATTGGATATAGGCATGTGTAATAGGATTATTTCTGTGGATTATATTCAAATTGAAAATCAACTTGCAGACATATTTATAAAACCGCTTGACAGAAACAGGTTTGCTAAGTTGAAATTAGATATGGGCATGTGCAATATGAACTAAATTGCATGTGTTTATTTGTAATACATTGCATGTTTTTATTTTATTTATTTTTATAAATTTTTAAAATTTCAAATTATGAAAAATTACTGAATTTTTATGGTGCACGACCAGTCGAGTACACACTTGACCAGTCGTGGCACGACCGGTCGAGTATGTACTCGACCAGTTGACCCGCTCGGGTTTGGGAGTTTTTATTATGCAAAAAGTACTTTTTCTTCATTTGTTTCATCTTCCCCGACCAGCCCTACCACGACCGGTCGAACCCACCTTCAATATCTTCATGGTTAGTGCATCTTTTTCGATTTTCTTGTAAATTTAAGTTCTTTGCACTTCTATTTCCTTATTTTTATAGTTTATTTCAAGGTTTATGGTGGTTTGTTTAGTTTTCTAGCTAAAAATATGATTTCTTTGAAACTCATCTTTTCTTTTTACATTGCTTGTATTCCTTGTCTTTCTTGTGCAATGGATAATAAAAATAAGAAGAAAGCCTCTCGTGGTCCCTCTTCTTCTCATTCCGCTTCAATCACGGTGCGCCATCTTCGGTCACCCAAAGAAGATTCCGAGTATGTGCGGGATATTCGACTACGCAACGTGATTGTTGAACGGACGGTCAACTTTGATCATTTGACACCTTTCGGTATTGTTCCCATCCTTTAAGCTATAGGTTGGGCTAACATTTTACATCGGGGCAGTCCAGCATACCGTTCCATAGTGCAGGCCATGTTTGCTTACATTAGTGACTTCTCTATTAAGAATCTGACTTTTACTATTACAACTAGAAAAGGTCAAATTGATGTGGACCGTCACCTAATTTCTGGATTGATGGATCTTCTGGTTAATGATGACGGTATTCCTATCTCTGCTCTAGTGATAAGACCTTTTGAGTCTGAAAAACGGATGTTAACTAGAGTATTATGCAACATGGATGCTAATTGGAACTCAGGTGTGGCGCTCAGTTCCAAATATATGTTACCTAGATACAGGATTCTCCATCGAATTTTCATTTCTAATATCAATCATAGGTCTGGTAACAAGATTGAGCTTACTTCTTTCATAGCTCGCATCCTTCATTATATTGTTACTGGTGTTCCTGCATGTCTTTCATCTCTTATCGGTTACATCATTATTCAATTTCGTCTCCATCTGGGTCATAATGATATTCTCTTTGCTTATCTTATGACTGCTTTAGCCACCCATAGTCTTGTGGCTATGCCTATTGGAGAAGCTCCCATTAACCATCTTCCCTTCAACAACTCGAACATAAATAAGATGAATCTGAGGTTGGCTCTTGGCCAAGTTGATGTGGGTGCTAGAGGAGTTGCTGAAGCAACTGAAGAGGAGGATGCTTTGCCTCCAGATGATGTTAATATGGATGACTTATTTGATGAGATTGATGAGTCAAACTCTGCGATTGATCCTGACTTTCAGCCTTCTGACTTTGATACGCGTTTGCGATCCCTTAAGGAGAGGGTGGAGGGTTTACATGTGTTCCAAGAAAATCAATTTAAATACATACGCAAATATCTTAGGCGCATTAATAAGGGACTACATCAGATAGATCCTTCTATTCCTGCTCCTTCATCTAGATTTGATTAGTTTTTTGGATATGTATTAATACTTTCTACTCTTGGATTTGTGCTAGGATCATGTGTGTTGGGATATTTCATAGACATACGTATACTTTTTAATATATAGTCATGATATTGTGCTTTAAGTTGATATTTTGATTATCATGATGATATTTCTTATCTTATTTAATTTACTTCTCTTCTCTTTGTACTTCTTTCCTTTATCTTATTGTGACAAAAAGGGCGAGATATTGTAGAGGTGTGTGATGATGTGGAATTTTGGAGTGGTATGAAATATTTTTTTTATAGGTTCTACTAATCACCTCTCTTGAATTGAGGGGGAGTGATGGAATGAGAATGTCTCACCTTCCCTGGATTGAGGGGGAGTGATGGAATGAGAATGTGTCCATTGATGATTGGTGCATGATTCTTTATTGTGCATATATAACTGATGCATGATTCTTTATTTGTGCATGACTAGTGTCCTTATTAGTGCATGACTGGTGCATGATTCTTTATTGTGCTTGATTCTTTTGGTTTTGTCACCAATTTGACAAAGTGGGAGATTCTAAATGTTATTGTATAAATCTAGCACCCGTTGTATTGTCAAATTTTGTTGTGCCAAACCATTTAGTATTTGTATCTTGCTTTGAATTGAAGTAATCAGGTTCGTACATTTTTAAGTTCTCTGGATCTTCATCGAACTTGCCTACATATTCAAGTTGAAGTGAAGCGTGTTGTTTCAAGATCAAATTCAAGAACTCAAGTTCAGGTTGAAGTTCAACTACTGTATGTTAAAGACTCAAGAACTCAAGCATGACTCAAGCTTAAGTTCAAGACATTGAACTCAAACTTCAAGCATCACAAGTGTTTAAGATTTTAAAGCGAGTGATGTTTCAATTGATCCAACTCACAAACAGGTTTGGATGACCCTAGATTGACCCTATATTGTGTCATATTCGTTACATATTTAATGTGGGTCATTTCATATGTTTATAGGTCTTTTTCTCAACTAGTCTTAGACCTTGTTCGACTTGTTTAAGTACTGGCTCAACCAGTCTAAGAGTTTTCTCGACCAGTCAAAGGTTTGTTGATATTTTTTTAGAATTTTCTGTTGGACTATAACGCCCTGAAAATTGGGGTCGAGCAGGAGCCCAACTCCCGAGTTCCAACACATCACTTATGCAACATAGATAATGATGATTAAATGTTGTCCATATTAGTGCATTAAACATGAGTGAGATTATACCAAATCAACATATCATACTCCAAAGACAGTTAAATTACGTAAGCGGAAGACTGTGATAAGTACATATAAGCGTATAAGTGATTGTAAGTCCCCAGAGTATGAACGTCACCAGGCCAAATAGTTACATGTACTATACCAAAATTTACAAAATGATCAAGTGTAATGTCATATAGTCCACATCCCTGTAGCCCCGATAGCGCAACTCCAAGTCTACATAGACCCGCCCAAGAGTTGCATATAAGAGAACTCCTCCTCATCATCATAAAAGTCAGGCTTCACTTCGTCAGCATCGCTATCATCTGCAACTACAACAGAGTCTAGTTAGTGTTTTAAAACACCGTCCCAGAGTGGGAGTGAGTGATCAACTCAGTGGAGCTATAAGGCAAAGGTTAACATGTTATCAATTCAATCAATCAGTAATGATAAAGCAATACAACAAGCATTCCTAGGTACTCTAGTTAATGCAAGGATGATATGTGTTAATGATGCATGCCCTCGCTTACACTCCTTCTATGACATTATCTCACGATCGTGACATGCATCCCTTCCACTGTGCTCAACTCCTACGCCAAAGGTACATGCAATACGGTGCATGATCGTGTTAGCCCAGTCCTTTATTAGACCTATTCATACAGTAGGTTCGGGAAGCTAAGGTACCTCCCTTTATATCATTTACCCAAACGATGATCCATTTAGGGTCGTCAATCCTAGTTAATCACATACGATAGGTAATTTATAAGGCAACATCACCCCTGATTTAAAAGCAGTGGACAGGCAAGTTTGGGTCACTATGGAGAGGCTCGTCACCTCAGCGTAGGCCTTAGTTTGTACTCAAGGTCACTACAGGAAAGGCTCGTCACCTTAGCGTAGGCCGATAGTTCGAATACAGTGTCCCATACCACCATATTCGGCTCATGAGTTTGGTTTGCTCATTGGACACTACGGGGAGGCTCATCGCCCCAGCGTAGGCTGACAGCTCAACTACGGTGTCCCATACGACCATGCCCGGCTCATGAGTCTTGGCAGATCGTGGTATCAAGGTTAAACTTTAGATTCAAGCAGTAACGTCCATACATGATGAACATACATTAGGCCAATCGGGTTACTTGACAAGCTCGACTAGTACGAGTATACATTGAATTAATCAATATGGAGTGCATACGCACTCCTCGTGGCCTAGATACTGTTGATAATCACCATACGATTCGGATTCATCGATCGTATCCGTCGTGGCTAAACAGTTCGGCCGCCGATCGTAAACCGTTACCGATTGCCTGGACTAAATCGTAGCCTCAATCACACTCCAAACAATAGCATTCACATGTGATAGTCAAAGATAACATGTGACAACCAATCTAAATATAAACCTCATTTGAGCATTTCAACAAATAAATAGTACACATGTTATCATACATAGGCATTTCATCCATAAATCACATAGTAGTAAGATAGGTTACATAAAGGAAACTGTAACTATAGATAAGGAAATTGAGAATCCTATCTCAACACTCTCATTAAACACATTTCAACAAGCATTCTCTCATTCAGGCATTTTATCAAACACTTAGACTACACATATCACATATATGTAATAATTTAGTTAAAACACATATTATAGCAAATCCTTCCACATAAGAGTTGCCACATATACAAAAATCATGTATACCCAAACAACAATCATGGCAAGCACAAATCATAATTTCATACTCATACAAACATTTCAACAAACACATGGAATGCATTAAAATCAACATAGTTCATATGTATATGTAATATACGTAAAACATCGCATCTAAGCATATGTGATAGTAATCAAGTTAGTCATAATCATTTCTGACATTGAAAGCCTTGAAAACCATAACCTAAACATTTATAGTCCGCACCTTTTGCTGGTAAACTCGTATCGAACTCAATTCGAACACTAAGTCTTCGTCTACAACACAATGACAACCTATAGCATGAAATATGTTAACTATTTCACCATTTACTCTATCTGGAAACCTAAAACAGGTTAGGGTTAAGATTTCTTACCCAACAACGGAATCGGAATCGCCGGTGTAGTGACACGGGATTGGCGATTTAGCACGTAGAGCGGTGGGAATGAATCCTAGCAACTCTCTCTCACTTTCTCTTACTTCTCCTTACACTTTCCTTCTCTTTTCTCTCTTCTCTCTCCTAAGGTTTAGGGAATTCGTATGGAATGAGAGAGGGGTGGGTTAAGGCCCTTATATAGGCTCAGAACTGATGTAAATGGCCCCAGGGCCATGGTATACTTAGGTTATAGCCAAAGAGTGGTTGTTTCGGTCCAACGGGGCTCATATGGAGGCCTATTTTCTGTGTACGGTCCAGACAAAGTCCCCTGATAATGGATCTATGTCAGGTTAAAGTTTTAGTCCGATTGGGTTTGTAAATCGACCGCGAAGGACCAGTTTCGGTTTAACGGTCGTCGTCACTCGATCAGGGCCACAAGTACACTGACATGTGTTGGAAATTTTCTCTGATTCGAGGGTGTAGTTGGGTCAGAATCTGACGGTCTGAAACCTTAAATTTGGCCTGCAAGTGAACGGCCCAATTCACTTAAGTTTGAGTTCATTTTCTAAAGATATTCGCA
The DNA here is from genome assembly GCF_029962835.1 of Magnolia sinica. Lineage (NCBI taxonomy): Eukaryota > Viridiplantae > Streptophyta > Magnoliopsida > Magnoliales > Magnoliaceae > Magnolia > Magnolia sinica. The sequence continues at coordinate 116,831,277 of NC_080574.1, read as the reverse complement.
TTTCTCACACACTTCGCTCCGGGCTCAACTTGTGCGTTTCGGGATACTATTTTGACTTGATTTTCGAGGTGGTTGTCAAGTTCAGTAAGGCGGTCATAACTGTATAGTTTCGTGTCACTCGGACTTTCGACGCGCTGTCCAAGTCTGATACGGAGTTTCATGATGCTCCCAAGAGCAACTGGGTTTTAAGATTGATCCTAGGTTTTTAGGTAATGTAGCATTAACGATTCTACTGGTTTTAGGTCTTGCAGTTCGTATTGAAAGTGATTGGAGCTAATTCGCCGATTAACTTAGTTTAATACTTAGTTAATTTTCATCTAATTTCTAAAGGATTCGGTCCTTAGTGATTTCTGCCTGAGGTGGTACTCGGGTCTTTATACGGATTTTTCTGAGACGTTACATGGACTCTCGACCAGTCCTAGAGACTGCTAGACCAGTCGAGTGAACAGTGCTCGACCGATCGTGCAGGCTCGACTGAAAGTCCAACAACATTTTTTGGTCCCACTTGACCAGTCGAGTGCATTGCTTGACAGGCCACTCGACCAGTCGAGCAAGCCACTTGACCAGTCGTGTAACGATCTTATCTTATTACGCTAGAAAATTTGAAATTTTGTTGCTCCTTCGACCAATCGAATCGACCCTTAGACTAGTCGAGTGAACAATATTTTCACCTATAAATAAAACACGAATTTCAGAGTTTATTCATTCATTAAAAGCAAAATCAAGACACCAATCAAAGAGATAAGTTTGTGAATTTATTAAGCTATATTGTGCTCATTTTAAATTCTTTTTAATTAGCTTTTGTTATTTGATTTTGAGATCTTCATTCCAGTCTTATATTAAGAAGGGATTTGAGTTTTTCCCTTTCTTGATATTAAAATCAAATCAAGCTAGCCCAGGTTGATTTAATTAAAAATCATTTAGAACTAGAACCTTTTCATCTGTGAGACTGGACATTGAACATTTTCGTCTTCATCGAATTAGTTCTACCAGGCTTCTTCAAAGGAGAATTTTCAGATAAGTATTATTTAAAATTCTGTATCTTTTTTTGTTTTTGAGGTTGTGCCAGAAAAATCTCTTTTTGGTTTGTCTGAGGTGATCCAGAAAATCTTAGAGTGTGGGGCTTTTGGAATTGTGTGAGCCCAATAAAGACACAATTGTGAAGGTTTTAAGGTAAACCTTGGAAAACCTTTTTTCATAATGAACGCTAATATCCCGATGGAGTGGATATTATGAGTGGAGTAGTTGTGTGGCTGTTTTCTAACAGTTGGTGTACATACAAGCAAACCACTATAATTTCTGGAGTTGTGGTGGATGATTGAATATGCTTATGTGTATGAATGTTGTAATTTATTTTAAGCATTCGTGATAAATGGTGTAATTTATTTTATGCACTTGTGGGAGTGTTGTAAAAACTTAGTTTATTTTATTTGTCATTTCCTTTGCCTCTTTATTAGTTTGGGTTTTTGATACTTACAAATGTTCTAGTAAGGTTGTCTTGCCATAAGCCTTTGGTTTTTGGTGTTAGGTTGTCCATAGAACTAAGTTTGTATCAACCTCTCAAGATTAGTACATTCGAGGTTGTTATTTATTTGTGCTTTATTATTATTTGAATTGTGCTGTCTTTTTTTAAATTCCACATTTATTTTTAAATTTAGCATAGTCCTATTCACCCCCCCCCCCCCTCCTTTAGGACATATTGCTCGGCCTTTTTAGTCACCATATGTGGATTGATCATTCAAACCTGTATTTAGCAATGAGAAAAGGTCATGATATGATTGAGGAGATCTTGTGTAACAATCACATGTACAGATGGGCGTTAAATCAATCACAATATATGTATTAAGTAACATATGTTGTGACAGCACTTGCTTGCAAGAAACTGGCCAATTTCATCTTGTTATTGCACAAGTTATACTAGTCTCATAAATGAATCTAACATCATTTGTACTATTTTTTGTGATCAAACTAGCATGCTGATGTAGAGTGGTCCCAGACAGTTTCATGGCCAAGATGGATAAAAAAGGCCTGGTCGACGACACAAGTCATCAAGACCATCGGAACCTTAAAACATGCATATCTCGCAAACCGGAATGAATTACTCCACATACCATATATGATTTTGGGGTAGGACGAGCTACTTTAGCTAACCTATGCCGGGTTGCCCATGCCGAATTTGCGAGATTCCATAAGATCGACGGTCAAATTTCATGCTTATTTTCGTTTTTACTATTTTTAGTAAGTTTTAGTTTGATTATAAATCTTCATTCGTTGAGCTTTAGGAGTTGTGTCCAACATGAAAAGTGTTTAGAAAAATTAGGAGAATAACGTAGTTAAGGCATATAGGACACTTACTATAAATAGAAATTTACTATTTATTGTAAGTTACGAATTTTAAAGAGTTTTAGTTATAGTTTAATTCCTAAACTTCTTTTAAGTCTTGGTATTCCTATTTAAAGGGTTTTAAACTCGTTTATCAATCAATCAACAAGTTTCTTTCATACATCTTAAAATTATTTTTATTTCTTTTCCTCGTAGATTCGAGAAGTCTTTGTGAGGAATCCAGAGAAGCTCCATGGATTTGGAGTAGTTATCCTTGAGGAAGACGGTGATCGACCTCATCACGTTCATCCCTGCGTCAATTGGTATCAGAGCGAGGATTCCCCTTGAGCCGATGACAAACAATGAAGGTATGAACAAAAATCTTATGGATGGTGATCTAGGGATTTGTTATCTTTCGTAAATAATGGAAGCTTTCCACAGGGAGAATCAGTTGACCATGCAAGGGCTGCACACAACCCTCGATCGTATTGCGGATGCACTAATTTCACCCCGAGCTCAAAGTGATGCTCAACCACCCATGGTCACTGTATGACACAACCCCGATTTTTGTAAAGTACCATCAAATGATGGTAAATCACAGGCCACCACTTTGATTACGATGAAGCCATTATACACGCCAAAGGTAGAAATAGAATTACAGCAAGACAACATCTTTCGAACAAGGTGCATTGTAAGCCAAAAAGTCTGTAATGTGATCATCGATATCAGGAGGAGTGAGAATCTCGTGTCGAAAATAATTATGGAAAAGCTGCAACTGAAAACTAAAAAACATCCATATCCGTACACAATTGGATAGATCAAGGAGGTCAATAAAAAAGAAGTAACCGAACAATGCACTGTCTCATTTTCAATTGGTAAAAATTATAAGGAGTAAGTACTTTGTAACGTAGTTGACATAGAAGTTTATCATATGTTACTTGGTTGACCATAACAAAATAATATTGATGTTATTGCTATGCATAAAGGTTGGGATAACACATTTATATTTACTAAAGACGATAGAAATATTGGCCTTGTCTCTATGGGAACGGAGAATCAACGCAAGACTTCTAAAGTTAAGGAACAGTCTCTCACAATTGAACAAACTTTTGTTAAACAATTTGAGGAAACAATAGATATATATGCATTAGTTGAAAAGAAAGAATATATAGAGCCTGTGAACATCCCAGGGGATTTGAAACCAGTGTTGCAGGAGTTCAAGGCAATTCTGCTCGATGAACTCCCTAATAAATTGCCTCTCATACAAGATATACAAAACCACATTGATCTTGTCACATGGATAAGCCTGCCTAATTGCCCACATTATCAGAAGGAATGTGAGATCTTGAAGGCAGAAGTTAAGGAACTGATCATACTAGCTAAGTTAAAGAGAGCATGAGTACATGTATTGTGCCAACTCAAGAGTTTAATGCCAAGTGAAAGAAAATGGCTAATAAACATCGACATCAAAAGTTATCTCAGAATCATGAACTAAGTCCCTTGAGTAATTTGAGGATGAATTTTTTCCAAGTGTAGGGGTCTAATGTAGAACTGTCGTATATACATTCCTAGCATGGTTGGACCAAAAGAAGGTGGACCGTAAATTGATCATAACTTTTGATCCAGGTATCGTTACGGTGCATCATACCAAGTATCGTGATCCGAAGCAGTACAAGAACTCGAGGACAGGTTCTTTTGAAGTGGAGGGGACTGATGTAGAGCGGGTCATGGATAGTTCATGGCTAAGATGAATCAGAAAAGGCTCGGTCAATGACATAAGTCATCAAGACCGTCAGAACCTTAAAATAAGCATATCTCGCAAACCAGAACGAGATACTTGACGTACCATATATGATTTTGGGGTAGGATGAGATACTTTAGCCAACCTATGCCGGGTTGCCCATGCTGAATTTGCGAGATTCCATCAGATCGACGGTCAAATTCCTGCTTATTTCCATTTTTATTATTTTTAATGAGTTTTAGTTTGATTATAACTCTTCATCCATTGGGCTTTAGGAGTTATGTCCAACATGAAAAGTGTTTAGAAAAATTAGGAGAATAACGTGGTTAAGCCACATATGACACTTACTATAAATAGGAATTTACTATTTATAGTAAGTTATGAATTTTGGGGAGTTTTAGTTATAGTTTAATTCCTAAACTTCTTTCAAGTCTTGGTATTCCTATTTAAAGGGTTGTAGACTCGTTTATCAATCAGTCAATAAGTTTCTTTCATATATCTTAAAATTATTTTTATTTCTTTTCCTCGTAGATTCGAGAAGTCTCTGTGAGGAGTCCGGAGAAGCTCTATGGATTCGGAGTAGTTATCCTTGAGGAAGATGGTGATCGACCTCATCACGTTCATCCCTACATCACATGCATTCTTAAGTTCATGGATATTGGATAAATTCGACCAAGTTAAATGTATGCTAGGAAAGTACAATGTTCAGATAGATCACATAATTAAATTAGAAATAGATCATGTTGATCACATGGTTATTCAACTATATAAATAATTAGTTTACCAGCTGAATCAAATTGACTATTGATTTTTAATGTTAATGGTTTGAAAAATATTTATAATTAGATATTCAATATTTTCTAAATGATTTTGACTGATAAAATTATATAAATAAAAAAAACTATAGTTTCACAATTATATAAATGTATACCTACATGTGTGCATAGGAAATTTTGCATAAGCATGAGGATGAGTGGGATCAATTATGCCTGATTAGAATTACTCAATGATTTAAAATAAGTAATTGGAGATGGGATGTGTCATTACTAGTTATGAATTGGCGTCATGTTATTCTCTTAGGAGTATTATATTTCTTAGGGGTCTTACACTTTGTACACAACGAACTGAAAAATAAATGACAGAATTTTCATGTTTATAAAAGATAGTACAAGAATTGACATATATCAATGCCATGAGAGAGATAACTTTTTAAATAAATATGTGAACGAGTTTACTTGCCATTGATGCTAATGCACAATAGCATAAAGTAGAAAAAAATAGCACAAAAAATGTTCATACTCGTCTTGATAGTTATAAATATAGTTAAAAAATAATAAAATTTTTAAGTTAGTTTGATAGAGTTTGGACTAAAAAAGCATTGTGAAAAATAGCTATGTATGTGCATATACTTGTTTATATATTATGTATAAATCAAGTTAAAATAGAAAACTTCAATAAAATAATTAGAATTTCTATTGGTATAAATAATATAATAAGGTATATAGATAGTCATATGATATTCTTTGTCTCTCTCAAGTTATTCCATTTCAAGTAATCTACATAAAAATCAGAATATTTCTTTTTAAAATTTTCATATTTTATTCAATTTTATTAAGAGAATTAAAAAAAAATTAATATAGAATTTACATTCCAGTACCACTTTTTAAATGTTTTCAATAAGCTACCTAATTAAACTAATAATTATTATTAGAGTATCTTCTGTTTTATTTCTTAACAACAACTTAGGTATGTTGTGGAGGAAAGGAGTGAGTGGTTTGAGTGGCACCAACTATGATATTCACATGAAATTCATCACCATCACTCTATGCGTCACCCCCTATTAGGCACAACTCTCTAAAGTCATCTTCATCCATGATTCATATGGACCTCATGATTGGAATCAATGTACAAAGAAACATTCACCCTACAAATCGTTTCCCTTGAATGGCCCACCTGAATGATAGATGGACAAGCCTAAAATTTGATGTGGCATCTAATGGTTAGAGTGGATTTGCATATAATCATCATGATGAACCCTATAAAAATCAATGGTGGATGTCTCTCTCTCAACTGTTTACTTTCGTGCGATCTACCTAAATCATAGGTTAGCTCTTCTTCTTTTTTTTTTGCTTGGACCTTACATGGGGACTACAAATCTAATAGTTGGAGTAGATTTCACACACACATAGTGGTAGGCCTAATAAAGAGTCAAAGGGTAGGGTACATTTACCAATGTTCATGGAAAAGCAAATAATTTTGCTGATATGTATTAAAAAAACCAAAAAAAACAGAGAGAGGAAGAAAAAGAAAAGAAATGAATTTCACCTGCTATCGATGCCCATTGTGATGTATATGTGAAATCACTTTGACAATTAGATATATAAACCTACATCATGTATAGGTGCAAAAAATGAAGTCGAACTATGACTCAGGTGGACCACTCCAATGGAAAAAGTTGGGAGAGAGGCATCCACCCTCAATTTTTACAAGGCTCACTATTATGATTGTATAAAGTTCACTTTAAATATTAGATGCCATATAATAATTTAGGCCTACACAAAAAATCAAACCTTATACGTGGTTTAGGTGAGCCACACCAAGGGAAGTGATTAAGAGGGTGAGTATTGCCCTATACACTGTTCCAGTCATGTGATCAACCAGAATCACGAATGGAGTTGCATTTTGCCCCTAGCCTAATAGGAAGTGGTGCACTTGGTGGTTAAGGGGACTTCACATAAAAATTAGGGTGGGTTTTACCCAAGCCATCAACCCATTTGCTCACATCATAGACCCAAGCCACCATTAAAAAATCTAATGGATGATCTCTAATGATAATTACTTAGAATAATGAGGTGGCTTATTGAAAGCCTTTTTAAAAAATTGTACCATAGTATAAATTCTCTATTTAATATGTTATATATATATATATATATATATATATATATATATATATATATATATATATATATATATATATATATATATATATATATAATATTTTATTAATGGGTGCATGGTGACCACCAACCTCTATTTTTTAAATTGTTCCATGAAATTTTTAATACAATGTGTTTTATTAAAAATGATGTTTAAATATATTCAATTAAAAATAAGCTTAATTCATTTTACATATTAAAAAAATGAGTTTTTATTATACTAAAATATACGGATTTAAAACATTTCAATTACATGAATTTTACAAAAAACACATAATTTAAAATAGAGTTTTGTTAACTACGTTCACACCAAAAAACTCCAATCAAAATTTTTTCATTGAATAAACCTTTTAAAAATAAAAAGAGAATTATGTATCTATCTTATTACTCTAATTTTCGATGGGAGGGAAATAAAATCAATTGATTTGAAAAGTCGTAGTATGTCTAGTATTCTCTTTTCGCTTTGTGGTTGAGTCCCTCAATTTTTAGTGGCTTTCTTATATCTCATTTACGATCTAAATGACAAGACTTGTGATATGTAATTATGCATTGGGGATAATTGTGATTTGATTTTTTATATTACTAGGTAAACTTCTTTAAAAAATATTCACTTTTTTACATAATAGCCTTCACGGGTAGTATATCATAATACAAATAAAGAGAATTCTACCAACCAAACCTCTTCTTCTTTTTTTTTCTTTTTTTTTTTTTTAAGATCTATTTTGACATCACACAGAGTGGCCACCCGTAGCCTACTAGGATATTCCAACAGAAGACCCTCATTGGGACTTGAATGTGGGTGTTATTGTGGGTGAGCAAGCATTGTAACCAGCCATGATATTTAGCAAAAGACTTGGCAAATTTCTCACAATGTAAATTTATATAATTGGCTCCACTAAGATTAGCTTACCTATATTTAATAATTTGTTTATAGGCAAGCTTGAGCCTGGATTTGGTGCATGTTTAGTAAAGAGATTAGATTCAGGTTTATCTTGGCATAATTTAAACTTAACCCATTTCCACTTATAGTTTTAGGTGGTCAAATTTTGCACACTTTCATTTGTATCGTGATGTGTGAAAGTAAGGGTGTGCACATATATTTATTAAATGCTCATTTTATGAAAATTATAGTGGAGTAGCCCATCGATAACCATATTGCATTTACGATAATTTGGACAAGGTAGAATAAATTCCATGGTTTGAAATATGTGTTGAGTGTATTCCATGATGAATGGTTCATTGTGTACATAATGATGTGGGTTGGACAAAGCCAACTAAAGGGTGGAACATTTTCCTATTATTCTTGCTTTAAAAAATTGTTTATTGGAGATCTAGTTTTCAAGTGGTGGGGTTTTTACTCTTGTTCTTTGTAAGTGAATATTATTATTTCTAAAAAGAGAAAAAGGTTTTCACTTACAAGTAGAGGTTGATGCATAAGGGCTTAAACCCCTTCTAGGGACTATGCATTTGTTGTAATTCAGAGCCACAACAAACCTGGATTAACCCTAAATATTAGAAATTTGGATTTAATATCTCTGTCAATCATGCACTTTGCAGAAGAACATTCAACGAATATATACTAATCAAATAGACAATAACCAAACAAGCAATCACAGACACAAGATATTTAACGTGAAAAATTCTCGCGAAAAAAAAAAAAACATGGCACAAAGCGATAAAGATATCTACTATAATCAAACTTTAAAATTACACCACTCACCTTCTCCGATTACAAAAGCAACCTAATCTCTCATTGTAATACACAACCTATGAGAAATCCTAGTACCTTGAGAAAATCTCTTCCTAAGCCCTTACAAATGTAGAAAACCCTCTTACCCTGTAAAACCTTTGCCCTTTGAGAGAAAACATTCATATTACTAAGCCCTAATTGTAATTAGGCTTAAATACCTCGACTTTCACACAACCATGTAACTATATCGGTCAGTCGGTCGGACCGACTCAGACTTGAAAGTGCCCTGGTTTGTCAATTAGCGTGAGTGTTGAGTTCGCCAGATTGCAGTCTCATAGGAAGATCAATTCAAAGCGTTTGCTTAAATCGGATGTGTGCAAGCTCACCACAGGTAAATCTAAGCCTCACATCCCATGTCCCAAAATACCAGGTATATAAAACCCTTAAAAATAAACTAGAATATCATAGGGTTTTTAAGTTAAGAAAACTTTTTCAAAATTAGAAAATTCTCTAAGTTTTTTTGCTTTATCGATTTTATCGAACCACATCTTGATATGATCGACCTGTGCTGTCGATGTCCTCGATGCTTAAACGATATCATCGAAATGAGGACAAAATATGTCCAGCAACCACATACTCATCTGGATGGATCTATCGATGTATCGATATACATTTCGATATCATCGATATTTGAATCTCGAGTCCATCAAAGGTGGATTAATAATATCCACAGACAGATTTCCGGCGTCCCTGTTTTTACTTAAGAAAATCACATGTGCATCGATATATCGAAGTCATTCTCGATACCATCGAAATTTAAATCTCGAAGATATCGGAAGGCTCTCGATGTTATCGGTCATGGGCGCCTAAGTTTTTCAATAATTATTTAAGGTTGGTTTATCTGTGATCGAGGGGCATTTGATAGAATCGATATTCAAATATCGATGATATCGGTACGGTTTCGAAACCATTGAATAGGGACAGAAACTGTCCAGCAAGCTTAAACAAAAATCCTTTGGATTTATCGATGCATCGACATTCTATCGATATCATCGACATTCAAATTTTGATGATCTCGAAGATCCCTCGATCATTCTTATAAACCTGAAATATTTCATAGCAAGTCTCTCTCATTTTCAAGTGTCGATGAATCGAACCTTGTATCGATGATATCGGAGTTCGAAATCCGATGACATCGATATGTATTTCGATTCCATCGACCAGTTGGCAAAATGTTTCAAAAGTGTATGACATTTGAGTTTGTGTCATCGAGCGGCCAGTCGATGCAATCGAGAGTATACGCTCGATGATATTGACCCTGCTCGATGATATCGAATTCTGTCATAAATGTGACCGTTTTATATCTGTTGGAACCTTTTGCCTATATAATGAGGACTTTTCTATTGTTGCTGGTAGAGAAAGTAGAGATTGCTTTTGAGTGTTTTACCTTAAATCATATACCTAAAGCTCTTTCTCTCAGGAAAGTTCAACCTCCAATCCACCCTCATCATTGATATTCAATAAAGTGGATTGGAGAATGAACTTCCGCATTCAAGGATCCTTCAGCTAATACCTTAATGGCAAATCATTAAGCTGGGATGCCTTGAATGCATAATCGGAATCACTCTATCTTCCTTACAGGGAAAATATTTTATAGAGTAGGATTCCGTCTTATCCTTGACCCAACCCAAAGCCTCGTATTGGTACATCATCTGAGTTGCAGATCAAGGAAGTCGAAGATTCTTCATCAACAAGGAGGAGAACTTCGTCAACGAGTTAAATGGGACTCATCCACTTATTTATAAGTTATTAGAGTCCAAAGGATACTTGTGATCATTCCTTTTTAGGATTGGGTCTAAGGTGTTTCTCACCCTTGCAAGTCCTCGTAGGAGGCCTCCGGCGGGAGTGTACGTGGTGGGTGTGTTGTGTAGACCCTTACTCTATGGAGAGCATAAACATCTGGTTAAAGGTGAACCAGTCAAAACCTTGGGTTAGAGGTGAACCGTGTGAAACCTCAGGGTCTTGTGGAAGATCCTTGGCCAGTGTGCTTAAAAGTGGGTGCGTTGTGTTGACCCTTGCTCGTGAGAGCATAAACAGTCAACCTCAGTGTAGGTTGTAAAGGTTGAAGGTGAACTTGATTTAAAACCTTAGGTTTGAGGTGAGCCACTGTGAAGCCTCATTAGTGAGATCCGGTACACTCAATGGTTAAGTGCGGTTACCGGGAGTGGAGTAGACAAGTAGTCGAACCACTATAAAAATGACTGTGTTTGAGATTGTTATTCTTTTGATTGTGTGATTTACTTTCATACTTTCATATCTGAGATCACACCTCACACACATAAACAGTCATATCTATCATAAATTAGTTTACATATTGTTCATTTTTTTACTAGTTTGTGATTGGATCCTCTACCGGGCTTGGAAGCCAGTAGAGTTACTTTTGAGTAATCATGATAAGTACCATTTATTAGGATTAGTGTAATTGGACTTTCAATAAATTATAAAAACTTTTAAAAGTCCTATTCACCCCCCTCTAGGATATATTTGCATATTCCTACTTCAACTAAAGCGGTCTTCATCGCAATTTCAATTGGTATCGGAGCAGGTCTCTCTTTAAGGGCTTCACCGCCTAGAGAGTGATGTTAACTGAAGTTGGGAATATGGCCAAAGGAGAGGGCTCATCGGTCACTAGACCTCCAGTGTTTGATGGATCAAATTATGCATACTGGAAGGCTAGGATGCACTACTTTCTGAGATTTTTGGATCATGATATTTGGGATATAGTTGAAAATAGATATGTGCCACCATCTGAACAAGTTGTACTTGACAGTGGCACAACCATCACAAAACCCAAACCGAAAGAAAAGTGGACGACGTTCGATAAAGAAAAACAGATTGCTGAAGCCAAAGCTATGAACGCCATCTACTGTGCCGTGTCCTAAGATATATTCAATCAAACAAGTATGTGTGGGACATCCAAAGAAGCATGGGATCTATTGGAAACAACCCATGAAGGCACAAGCACTGTGAAGAGATCTAAACTACAACTTCTAACTTCACAGTTCGAAAGTCTCAGAATGGAAGAGCATGAGACCTTCATGGAGTTCTTCACAAAGTTGAATATCATTTGCAACTCCATGGGTGGATTGGGAGAAAAGGTTCCGGTTCCAAAAATCTATAGAAAAATACTTAGATCACTGCCGGAACGGTTTAATCCCAAAGTTACAACCATTGAAGAGTATAGGAATATTGATGAGATGAAAGTAGAAGAACTGGTAGGTTCCCTACAAACTTTTGAACTAAACTTCAAACAAACCCAAAAATCCAAAACTACTGTCCTAAAAACTTCAAAAAAAATAACAAGTGAGGATAGTGGAAGTGAAAAAGATGATGAAGATGAGGAAGTGGCTTTGCTGGCACAAAGATTTGAAAAATTCTTTGAGAAGAATCGTGGTCATCCTTCCAAAGGTAGAAAGGTGGACAACAAACCCTCTGCAGGCAAATTTACTAGAAAAATCAAAGAACCATAATGCTATGCCTATCAGAAGTATAGACACCTATCTACCGAATGCCCAAATAGAAAAACTAAGGGCAAGGCTATAGATGCCACATGAGATGATACAGAAGAGTCAAACTCAGAATCTAGTGACTCAGAAAGTGATGGAGATCAGAAATCCTTGAAAATTCTTATCGTCTCCACTACTCCAATCTTTCCTAGTGAATCTGAGAACGAAAAAGAACAGCAAGCCACTAAATCATTTCCATCTGATAATGAGGAAACTGAAAATGAAGAAGAAGAAAAAGAAAATAAAACAAACTACAAGATGCTTATAATCAACTTTATATTCATAGCATCCACATCCTTAAAAGACTTGGAATGTCACCCTCCAAACCGGGGACGGACAACTTCTGTAATGCCCCGAATCCGGCACTCGACTTCCATACACCAAGTCCCGAGTTCGGCGCACCACAAGAAAGATTTTTTTTACTGAATTTTTTTATACATATATAATAATACCTGAGCATAAAAATCCATGATCAAATTACCAAGCAACACTCTCCAATAGAAATCCTGATGGTTATAAGTACAATGCTTTCTAAAGGTACACAACGTCAACATTGCCAAATCGAAAAATAAATGCAATGCATCGAGAAAGCAAAGTCTTCCAAGCTACTTTAGCCCTGAAAGAAAATGGGACATAGGAAGCTTAGGCAAAAAACCTAGTGAGTACACACATGTGTGCATTGTGTCCTACATGCAAGCAAGACAAATATGTTATAAGAAAATCATATATGTGAAAGGCGTGTAGCACATAAAGTATGATGTCAATGCCAATGCAATACATATGCATCATAGTAATACTCCAAGTCAATGCTACCAGCATCACCAAGTCATATTTTCATTTCTCCTATACCACAGCCATAACTGTATGACACGCATCCGTAATCACATCATCATCATCATATTGTCATGCCATAATTATATAATATCAGAAATATTGACAAGTCCATGAGTCAAACAATATCAAAATACGCAATACAGATCAACTATACAAATGAGGAATCAGAATATACAATACAGATCAACTATATAAATGAGGAGTCATGAAGAGTTAAATATCAGATGCTGTATCTAAACTATATAAATGCAGAAACACAGGTAACCCAAAATGCAATATGCCGCGGATGTAATGCAATATGCGGTGCGAATGGAATGACCATGCTGGAGTGTGAAGTCGGGTTGATAGTACGCAATATCGCAGCTATGGGGTCCATCACAAGGGACTTCTATCCAAACCAGTCCCATACCTAAATTTGGATAGTTACACTCAATGTGGTAAACTCCTGATCTCAGGTTAGTCGCGTGCCCCAACCGAAATCCTGGCCATTACGAAGGTATACGTAACAAATAGTTGCGCACCACCAGCCCGAGTGGATAGTGAATGAATGAATGAATGAGTATGTAACTCCTGCTCAATAAGTCCACATATCAGTACTGTTCATCTCTGGGATCATCACCGGGGTTTAGTCACTCCAAATGACACTACCCCTCTCCTAGCAGCACAGTCCAAGTGAGCGTAAGAAACCTCACTATCCGCTGGCCAATAGTCTGCTAATACCTATCCGGCACGTCAATAGCGGACAAATTTACGAGCTGGTCAAACTCAGCCTAGTAATGCCCCCTACCCTCAGGCGAGTAAGGTCACACCTCTTTCCAACCGACCACGACACAGTAGGAGACGCAGGCTCCTGGCATTCGGCCCTCGTGCGCTCATATATCCACTCGGTCTCAACATTGGAGTCATCCTCTAGTACTAAGAGGGTTTAGGGATTTTTCCCCAGGGCCATCTATGGCATCCCGATGCTAGAACAAATTTTCGGTGTCCCGTTTGGCCATCCACGATATGTCTGTGGAGGCTACGGCCCTGATGTCACTAGGGCACATAGTAATCATAATGCAAGATGCATGAGTCATACAATCCAGTCATGCAGCAATTCGATGCATACCGTGTACTCATGTGAGACAATCTCTGCCTATCAGGGAGTCTCATAATCGTCATGCCCAATGACATATGCAATGGTCAACCACCTCTCATAACAAACATGCAGATGATGCGTACGAGCATGTATCATGATGATAAGCTATCACATACTCATAATCGACATCGATAATCAACCTTGATAATCGAAATTGGCCTTGATGATCGGAATCGGTGAGAATGGGCCTAACAAGGCCTAAGGGAAGGTCATAATATGGACATTCAACCATCATTACCTGTTAATGTGGACATTTAACCAACATTGCCCCTAAGGAGTGACCCACATAAACATCAATACATACATCATGGCGAAATTACACATCACATCGGTCCTCATATACATCGCTTTGGGTCTCACACAAGGGCCACACATTCATCGCATTGGGCCTCACTCATGGGCCGCATATACATCACATTGGGCCGTATCTATGGGCCTTACACATCGCAATGGGCCTCAGCACATGGGCCATGAATACACCACATCAGGCTTCACAACCCATGGGCCTCAAATACACATTAAGTGGGCCCTACACATGGGCCTCAAATACATCACAATGAGCCACAACCCATGGGCCTAAAATACATCTCAATGAGCCACACCCATGGGTTTCAAATACATCACATTGGGCCTCGCCCATGGGCCTCGAATACACTGCAAGTGGCCTCAAATCTATTTCACAGGAGGCCACATACCTGTGCCTAATACACATCATTATGGGCCACATCACATGGGCTGGGAATACATCATAATGAGCCCCATCATATGGGCCAGAAATATATCTCAATGGGCCTTGCCCATAGGGCACGAATACATGGCTACACCAATTATGATAAATCTTATACTACAACCACTTCACACGTCACATAGTTAATGACTCATATTCGGTGTCGCATGGTTAAGGGCCAAGAGCCGCATTTCATCGTACCATTTACGGTTTAGAGATCACAGCGTATAGAATCCAGGACCTTGATAGCATTAGCTTAGGTGACATAACCCTACATCACATTCGGTTTAGTGTACAACTTGGTTATAAGTGATTCAAGTGACGGTATCTATATCGATAAGCACAAACCTACGTTGTTGAATAACCATCAATGCCACTTAATTTCATACAATTAGGTGGCCTTGTACGTATTTCACATTCATATATACAATTAGATGACTACATATACTACATATACTCCACCATTGCCTATGATTAGGTGACTACATATACATCAAATACCTACATGATTAATGGACCAAACAGGTATATCACACCCTCACACCACTAGAGTTTACATATTTGTTATAATTAAACATGTTTAAGGGTTTAAACACAAGTCACATGATCCTATTACTTAGGGCCACACTCTAACCAAAGTGCCAAGTGATCAAGGGTTGTCCACAATTAGCCCATTTAAGGGATTAATCATCATTACTTCAAAAATTACAATACCAGTTCGTCATATGTTCAACACATGGAGATTACAAACTCTTGTCGAAGAGGCCTAATGGTTGGCCCAAACAAGGCTACCACTGATGGGCCCACATGGAGTTCACTCAAAATGGGCCTTAACATTCTTGGGCCCACACATCAATGAAATTTACAATGAGTTCTATGTAGTGGAGCTCATAAGGCTTTCCCATGAGGTTAAGTTGTGTGTGACCCACTTAAGACTTAGGTCTGCTTTAATTTTAGTCCAAATTCTAAAATGATATGAGGAAGTGGATGGTCCGCATGGATTAAATGGATACACCATGGTGGCCTTAGGTTGGATTCAATAATTAGGTTCTTATTTTCACAGCCTTATATTGTATGATCCAATTCAGGTTGGATTGATTGATCTTTGGGACAATGCCCTAAAGGGGACCCGGTACATGGGCTAGATGGGTTGAATATCTAATACATCATCAGGATGACCCATAATAATTTTTTAGTAATGAGAGTTCAATTTACATTATTTCATAATGTACGGCTATCTAATCATTGGATGAGCCTAATTCATGGTAACATACTATCAAAAGGGTTGATAAAATAGATAAACGGTGAGGATCTTAAATATATATCATGTCATAGTCATGGTGAATTAAGTGGCATAACACCTACATCAAAGTGGGCCATACCACACACAAGTTGAGAGGGTTACCCTCCATTAAATATTCATAATCATTTGTTGGGCCCACAGAGATGTGGTTCATAAATCCGGCCCATCCATTATGTGTGTCCCACTTGGTTGAGGGGTCAGACTAAGTTTTAGATACATTCAAATTTCGGGTGGACCTAACAAGTGATTTTACATGCTCGAGCTTCGAGTTGTACGAACGGTTCAAGGAGATCAAAGTTACATGGGTCCTAAAGTGATATATTTATTATACCTACACCGTTCATCTATTTTGTTAGAGATCATTTTAGAAAATTAACCCAAAAAAAAATGATTCATAACCAAAGATTATCTAGACCTCACCTCAATTAGCAGTGAGGATAATGATTTCACCGTTAAACCATTCACAGGACCCACCATAATGTTTATTTTCCATTCTATCTGTTCATAAGGTCACAAAGACCTGAATTAAGGGGAAAAGCAAATTTCATATTGGTCCAAAACTTCTGACCCAAAAAGGGTTCCAATGGTAGATATTCAATCCTTGTTCCTTTTGTAGTGTGGCCCACTTGATAGTTAGATCCATCTTATTTTTCTTCTCAAGCCTTAAGACAAGCTCACCAAATGGATGGATGGTTTAGATATAACATATACCACGTGATCAGACCCATGAAAATTGCTGATTTATTTAGCTTCATAAATTTATTTATTATTATTATTTTTTGATGGTGTGGGCCACCTGAGTTCCGTGTACGGCTGAAATTTGGGGGTGACCCATTTTTAAACGGGACCCATCAAATGCATGGTGCTGATGTTTAACATACATCAAGGTGGGGCCTGTGATGGGGCCCACTTTCCTCCAGCATTAGCAGCAGACGCTGCTTGCTGCAGCGTCAGACGCTGACAGCAACAACATCAATGCTGTTTTATTTTATTTTTTGTGTTTTTCAATGGTTTTTCATAGGTGGGGCCCATATCCTGGCGATCTACTCCATCTGTTGGATTGTACCGCCCGAGACAGATCTAAGAAGCCTAATATTCAGTATTTTTAGATATATAGAAACATCACAGCGGGCCCTAATAGATTATTACTATTAAAACCATATTTTTGATGATGTGGCCTACTAAAGATTTGGATTGGCTTCATGTTTCAGCTCAATGCCTAAAATGAGCTGGGAAATTGAATGGAAGGTGTGGATCAAATACATACACTGTGGGTGGGGCCTGTTGTGGGACCACAGCCCCTGCCTATTAAATCAAATAGGTGGGACGCTGCTGCCAGCAAGCAGCGTCTCTTTGTTCTTCTTCTTTTTTTTCCTTTTTTTTTTTATATACGTGCATGTGTGTGCACGGGTGTGTGTGAGTTTGGTCATCCCAATGGGCCAATGGTTGGATGATTTGGATGTCATACAAACATTTTGGTGCGGCCCACTATCAATGGGTCCCACATGAACTCTATAATAAATTGATTTTATATGTTTTCTTCTATGCATCCACACCATTAATAGCATCATCATCATTATTGCAATTATCTTCACTATCAATCATACTATCTTCATCATCCACACCATTGATCATATCAATCGTCACCACTAATAATCATACAAATAATCAAAAAGAAAACAAACTAAGAGTGGAGTGGGTGTACTCACCTTGATGAATTAGATGAATGATTGAGATGGAATTGATGGTTGAGATGGATGGAAGGGATGGGATTGATAGAGTTGATGGCCCACCAAGATCACTCATCTCTCTCTCTCTCTCTCTCTCTCTCTCTCTCTCTCTCTCTTTTATGGAAAATGGTGAAATGCTAATGGATGAAGGGGTATTTATAAAGAAATGGATAAATTTTTGGTTAACTTAGGCTAATGTGATTAATATTAGCTTATATTAGGATTATGGTAATTAATTCATGCTTTGTAATTAATATTAAATTAAAAGAGCATGGGATGGCATGGTGTGATGATGTCATGTATAGTGTATGGAATGGAGAGGTGTTGACTTAAGGTGTACATGAGAGAGGGAGGGGTATGGGTGTGTGACATCACACACATGGGTAGAGATTCTCTCACCCATATGTGGCATGTACATGTGTGCATGGCATGTGATGTGCACATGTGTGGAATGGAATACATGGCGCCATGCGCACATGATATACTTATTATTCTTCACGGCGTATCTCACTAACGGAGTATCGTACAGACGCACGGGTGATACCTCCACGATCGCGGTGACGGGGCGATCAATATGAGATAGGTTTCGAGGTCTTGGGGTTCCGGTCAGTCGGGTATGTACTATGAACGGCTAGTTCAGGTTTAGTTAAGGGCGTAGATCATCATGTACATAAGTATAGAAAGTCGTACAGAATAGACGGGGTCTTGCATAGAATGTCTGAAAACAAAAAGGAATTGTTGCAAAAAGATTTGGATAACACTCTAGAAATCAATTCACATTTAATCAATGATTTACAGCAATACCATTCAGACAATGATAAGTTAGAAAGAGTAAATCTATCCCTAAAAACGGAATCATCAAAGCTTACTAAACAAGTTGAATTATTAAAAGATGAAAATGAGCAACTCAGGAATGAGAATCACACACTCCGTTTTGACTTAGAAAAATGTAGAGAATTTGCTGAAATAAACTATAAATTTTCTCAAAGTGGTGAAAAGTTAGAAAAGTTATTAGGGATGGAAAGACAAGGAAAAGACAAGAGTGGTCTGGGGTATGATAAATCTAAAAGGACAACTGGAAATGCAACACCAATATAACTGAAAGATCTGCTGCTTCAGGAAGATCTGTTGCTTCAGGAAGTAAAACTAAAACTACTCCAGTTTGTCATTTATGTGGTGATATGGGTCATTATAAGTTTGAATGTTTGTATCCTAGAAGGACTTCACATAACTCTGGTCAAAATCACATTGGAAAATTCACACCAACCAGAGAAATACGAAATGACAAAAGTCCACTTATGAGAAATACTCACCCATCACCACCTGAAATAAAATCATTGGTTCAAATAGGTGAGATAAACATGAAAACTAAAAAGAATTTTGTCTCAAAATGGATAGTAAAAGAAAAACTGAATTGTCTGATAACTAACTCTATCCATATACCCTAAAATATCAAAGCATGAAATGAACAAGTCTAAGTCATGCATCTAGGTCTGGATATTTGCTAAAATGATGTAATTTTTGCTGGGCTCAAAATGATATATCTGAGGTTCCTCACCTCAATCCTCTGTGTATAAACATTCTAATGTTTATATATATTTTTTTGTGTACAACAACTGTACATGATTTTGCCGTGTATACTATTGATTAATAGAAATATTAAAAGTATACATGAAGAGTTGTCTGAATGATGAAAATTGAAAATATTTATCTTCGATATGACTGTCGATATGTCTTTCTCAATTAATCGATTAAGGGTCGATATCATCGACGCCTCCTTAGAATAAGAAAAGTCATGTGATTGAGAATGATATCGAAGACAGGATCGATGAACTTGATCAGGGTCCCTCGATATCATCGAAATAAGTATCGATGATATCGACAGATGCCGCCCGATATAAGACGATAGAGCGCGAAAAAGGGATTTTTGTTCTAGGGTTTCCTTTCCTCTTCCCTGCTCACTCCTCTCAACCGGACCTCTCGGACTGTCTTCAGGCAGCCCCAACCATCCCACAAATACAACAATACCTTTCTAAAACATCAAGAGTAATTTTTTTGGTATTTCCGTTTCTATTGGGTTTTGTCCGCTTTCTTAAATCCTTCAAATCCTCTTTTTGCCCACATGGGAAAAGACAAGGGAAAAGTATCCGGTCGGGGTGAGTCATCAAAATCCACTCGACAAAAAGTGGTTGCGTCAAAAGGAAGCACAATGGTCCCGGAACGTGGGACCCCCCCCCCCCCCCCCAAGGCAATGCACGAGACTTAGTGGGTCCCAGTCTGAGGCGCAGGCTCCTCCACTGGTGCAGGTTAATCCAATCTTGGTAGAGTTCGCTGGGAGAAAGGTTATTCCCGAGAGAAAAGTTGACCAAAGTTGTCTAATTCCATATAATTTGGAATCTCTATTTGCTGCCATAGATTGGTTACTAGTTCTCGACTTTGGGGGATCATATCAACTTGAACGGACTTATAATTTCTTTGCCACCTGTCATTCTCCAACATCTGACCCACCATCCATCACCGTATCTGTCAATGGTGATGATGTGCTGATCACTCCATAGTCTGTCATAGGGATATTCAATCTTACCTTATCTCCTGAAGGAATCCCAAAAATGGACATGGAAGATATTGAGGTTCGGTCCAGGGTCGCCAAATTCCACTGTCATGATCGTGACATCCAGTGGTACCAAGGGAATGCCCTAAAAGTCAGATTCATGGAACCACGCTATCGGGTCTTGCATGGTATTCTTGCTTTGAACCTTTACTCTAGGGGTTCCAATAGGGCAGATCTCACGGGTTTCATGACTATGATAATTTATTCGGTCGCTGCTGGGATCAAGATTTGTCTGCCTACTCTCATCGTACATCAATTGGTTTATGCTTTTCATAGGGCTAGGGATATTCTCTTGCGATTCCCATAAATACAATGTGCGATGCCATAGCTTTTCCAACTACAAGTGATCCTGTACTTCCTCTCCAAACCTTCAACAAAAGTAACATTCGAAAGATGGATTTGAAGTTTCATAAATATCCTAAGGATCCATCTGAGGAAGACATTCAAATAGAGAGGGAAAGTGGAGCAGGTGACGCTCTCATGGAAGAGACTGAGACGGCTGGAGAAGAGGCATCTGGACTTCATCAAGCACCATCGACATCAGCTCCTGGGCATGCTAAACGATTTAAGTTCCACCAGGATCAGATTGGAGTAATTCAGAGGGATGTGCACTTGGTGCATGAGAGGTTTACGGTCTTGGAACGGCTGGTCCAAGGAGTGCAGCAGACAGTACAATAATTGGTTGAGATAATCACCTGTCATCGAGACGATACGACACCATCCACCTCTGCTCCTCCGCCGTAGTACGAGACTCTGAACGCTATCACATTCACCCACACTTATCTCTGCATACGAGCATAAGTTCCTTTTTTGATGCTCTATGCTCTCATGAGTGAATATGATAGCTTCCTAACAGTTTGACATTTTTTGTGTGTATATGCCCATGAGGGGGTTTGCGACTAATGGTTTTTCTGGGTGCCCATGAATGGGCTTAATAGTTTTTGTTGGGATAACTATTAATTTACGGTTGTCTGGGGCAGTATATGCTTTGGATAATTTTGGAAATGGCTGATGATCACTCACTCCTATTTACTGCCATTTTTAGGCTTTAAGATCCTCTGGTTTATCTAGTATCAGAGATGGAATGCATGTGATATTTTTAAATGATTATGCTCTCTGCTTATATCACTGCTCTACTTGGTCTGATATGCATACATTGTTTCTAAATATGATGTCTGATTAAACTTTGCTGATCATTATACATCTTTACTTTATGTATGCTTTCTCAATGGTGGTTCTCCCAAATACTTCAAACTTCAGTCAATATCAACTACTGTATCTTTGTCAATGACTAACAAAAAGGGGGAGAACGTTTCAAACACCCCGAACAATGAAAAATTATTTATCTGCTTGAATGGTGCTACAGGTGTTAGGGGAGCAGCTACACCAAGCAAGGGGGAGTTTACACTCAGGGGGAGAAGCTTCTGAATGTGTTGTGTATATGACATTGTTAGAATTGTAAAATTATGTAAAGCGCATGTACACACAATTTAGGATGTCAGTATAGAAGCTGGTCTAGGGTATTTTGGTATTTTGTCACGTAATTGACAAAGGGGGAGATTGAAAGTGCCCTGGTTCATCAATTAGCGTGAGTGTTGAGTCCACCAAATTGCAGAGTCTCATAGGAAGATCAATTCAATGCGTTTGCCTCAACCGGATGTGTGCAAGCTCGACACAGGTAAATCTAAGCCTCACATCCTATGTCCCAAAACACCAGGTATATAAAACTTTTAAAAATAAATTAGAATATTATAGGGTTTTTAAGTTAAGAAAACTTTTTCAAAATCAGAAAATTCTCTAGGTTTTCTTGCTTTATCGATTTTATCGAACCGCATCTCAATATGATCAACTTATGCTGTTGATGTCCTCGATGCTTAAACGATATCATCGAAATGAGGACAAAATATGTCCAGCAACCACATACTCATCTGGACGGATTTATCGATGTATCAATATATATATATATATATATATATATATATATCGATATCATCGATATTTGAATCTCAAGTCTATCAAAGGTGGCTCAATAATATCGACAGACAGATTTTCGGTACCCCTGTTTTTACTTAAGAAAATCACATGTGCATCGATATATCGAAGTCGTTCTCGATACCATTGAAATTCAAATCTCGACGATATCAGAAGGCTCTCGATGTTATCGATCATGGGCACCTAAGTTTTCTAGTAATTATTTCAAGATGGTTTATCTATGATCGAGGAGCATTCGATAGAATCGATATTCAAATATCGATGATGTCGGTACAGTTTTGATACCATCAAACAGGGACAGAAACTATCTAGCAAGCTTAAACGAAAATCCTTTGTATTTATCGATGCATCGACACTCTATGATATCATCGACATTCAAATTCTGATGATCTCGAAGATCCCTCGATCATTCTTATAAACCTGAAATATTTCATAGCAAGTCTCTCTCATTTTCAAGTGTCGATGAATCGAACCTCACATCGATGATATCGGAGTTTGAAATCCGATGACATCAACATGTGTTTCGATTCCATCGACCAGTTGGCAAAAGGTTTCAAAAGCGTATGACATTTGAGTTTGTGTTATCGAGCGGCCAGTCGATGCAATCGAGAGTATACGCTCGATGATCTCGACCCCGCTCGATGATATCGAACTCTATCATAAATGTGACCATTTTATATCCGTTGGAACCTTTTGCCTATATAAAAAGGACTTCTCTATTGTTGTTGGTAGAGAAAGTAGAGAGTGTTTTTGAGTGTTTTACTTTAGGTCATATACCCAAAGCCCTTTCTTTCAGGGAAGTTCATCCTCCAATCCACCCTCATCATTGATATTCAATAGTGTGGATTGGGGAATGAACTTCCACATTCAAGGATCCTCCAGCTAATACCTTAATGGCAAATCATTAAGTTAGGATGCCTTGAATGCATAATCGGAATCACTCTATCTTTCTTATAGGAAAACATTATAGAGTAGGATTTCGTCTTATCCTTAACCCAACCCAAAGCCTCATATTGGTACATCATCTGAGTTGCGAATCAAGGAATTCGAAGATTCTTCATCAACAAGGAGGAGAACTTCGTCAACGTACTGAATGGGACTCATCAACTTATTTATAAGTTATTATAGTCTAGAGGACACTTGTGATCATTCCTTTTTAGGATTAGGTTTATGGTGTTTCTCACCCTTGCAAGTCCTCATAGGAGGCCTCCGGCGGGAGTGTACGTGGTGGGTGCGTTGTGTAGACCCTTACTTTGTGGAGAGCATAAACATCTGGGTAAAGGTGAACCAGTCAAAACCTTGGGTTAGAGGTGAACCGTGTGAAACCTCAGGGTCTTGTGGAAGATCCTTGGCCAGTGTGCCTAAAAGTGGGTGCGTTGTGTTAACCCTTGCTCGTGAGAGCATAAACAGGCGATCTCATTGTAGGTTGTAAAGGTTGAAGGTGAACCTGATTTAAAACCTTAGGTTTGAGGTGAACCGCTATGAAACCTCCTTAGTGAAATCCGGTACACTAAAGGGTTAAGTGCGGTTACCGGGAGTAGAGTAGACAAGTAGTCGAACCACTATAAAAATGACTGTGTTTGAGATTGTTATTCTTTTGATTGTGTGATTTACTTTAATACTTTCATATCTGAGATCACACCTTACACACATACACAGTCATATCCATCATAAATTAGTTTGGATATTGTTCATTAGTTAATCTCCAAAACCATTAGGGTTCGTCACCCGGTGTCTAAAGATCAATAAATTCATAGGTATGGGCAGTCGCACAAGACATGAAATTTATATAGCAAGGGTTATTAGCCAAGATGAATGATGGAAGGCTCCTCACCTCCATCGGTGTTTAAGACTCTCTGCAAGATTACCAAATCAATATAGGTCAAAGACAATGTGTGCACGATGTCCTATACCATCGTACATGGCTCATGAACTACAATGAGTATGATTGTCTGGGCCATAGACTTCATTAGATGGTGACTGAATAACAATGAAAATCGCGATGTTCTAAATTCCAACGAATATCCAACAACATTCACATAAGTCATGGTTATCTCTGATGGGATTTTCCTCCTCAGTTCAGAGGAGAGGTAGTGCAACCTGTTGTAAAACGGATGTCTTAAATCTTGTTTTAGCGCGCTGCTCGACCAGTTGAGTGGGCTACTCGACCGGTCAAGGGGGCTGCTCGACCAGTTGAGGCTTGCTCGACTCAAAGTCCAGCAAGCTGTATTTTTTGGTGTCGACCAGTCGAGGGTTAGGCTCGACCGGTTGAAGGGGTCCTTCGACCAGTCGAGGACTTGACTTGACTAGTCGAAGGTTACGCAGATTCTGTGCAGATTTTGTGCGGATTGCGTAAATTTGAGGCGGTTTCGCAGAGGTGCGGAAGAGGAGTTTCCTAAACTATAAATAGAGGTCCCTAGGGCTATTTTAGGGTTGCTTAGACTTCCTAAAGTGATTCCATTAAGATGTTTTTCATGGAAAAGGTGAGAGAGAGAAAAAAACAGAAAAGAGAGAGGAAGCTTGTGAAAGGAAGGATTCTGCTCGTAGAGGTAATCTACTGTGCAGTCGACGTCTCAGCGCTTTTATGTCCTCATGATTAGTGAGATCTCTCTATTTTTTCATTATTCTCTTATTGTTCATCCACTCCTACGTGAGTAAAGAAGGTTTGATTCAAGCGGTGTGTGCTTGTGATCGGTTGTAATGTTCTACTTCATAGTGAATTGTTGCCCTGGACTATGTCCCATGGTTTTTACCTCTTCGAGGGTTTTTTACATAAAATCTCTTATATCGTGTGGTTTGTATTGATTTATTTTATTGCTTTATTATATCCCATAATTCTAGTGTTTTGGGAGGCGAGATCCTAATGCTTTTGTCAACGCTTCCAACAAAGTGGTATCAGAGCATCCAGGTTGGTTGAACGGAGTGGGATCAGTTCTGAATTATGGAAGGTGGCTCATTAAGGATGATCAGTTTCAATGGTTCTAACTGGACCATATGGAAGGCTAAGATGGAGGACTTGCTTTTTTGCAATGACTTGTATGCTCCAATTCTAGGCATAACAGCAAAGACAAAGGATATGTCAGATGATGATTGGAAGAAGTTGGACCAGAAGGTGATGGGGTTTATTAGACAATGGCTGGACGATTCCATATTCCACCATGTGTCTAGGGAGACTTCAGCCACTAGCTTATGGCTGAAATTGCAAGGGTTGTATGAGAGGAAGACAACCAGTAGTAAGATTTTTCTGATAAGACGACTTATAAATCTCAAGTTCAAAGATGTTGGTTTTGTGGCTAAACACATGAATGAAGTCAACAACATATTGAACCGGCTCTCCACTATGGAGATGGTCCTGGATGATGAACTACAGGCTTTGCTATTGCTTAGCTCATTGCCTGACAGTTGGGAGACATTAGTGGTGTCTCTAAGTAAGTCCGCATCAGACGGAAAGGTATTCATGGAATAGGTAACTAGTTGTCTTTTCAATAAGAAAATAAGGAGGAAGTCTCAGGGGTCTACTCAACAAGAGGCAATTGTGACACAAGATCAAGGGAGAGGAAAGAACAAAAAGGGTAAGAAGGCCCGAGATAAATCAAGAGGCAAGTCGAGTGTTCGGAAGAATGTTGAATACTGAAATTGTGGCAAGAAGGGCCACTATAAGCATGGATGTCATAAGAAGAAGAATGATAAGAAAGGAAAATCTGTGGTCGCTTCATATGGCGACGTTATAGTTATTCTTTCGGCAGATCATAATGTTTGTCTCATGGCTATGAGTCAGGACATCAACTGGGTGATAGACTCAGGAGCCTCATTTCATACAACTCCACGTAGGGATTTCTTCACAAGCTACAAGTCAGGTGACTTTGGGACCGTGAAGATGGAAAATTCTGACGTATCGAAGATCCTAGGAGTCGGTGATATTTGTATGAATACCAATGTGGGCTGCACATTGGTTCTCAGGGATGTGAGGCACATTCCAAACCTTCGCCTTAACTTGATGTCGATGGGAAGGTTGGGTGATGATGACTATGAAAGCCGATTTGTTGGTGGGCGCCGGAAGCTCATTAAGGGTCTGTTGATCGCAGCCAGAGGGAAGAAGTGTTGCACCTTTTACAAGGCAAGTGTCAGTGTGTACAAGGGTGGGTTGAACGCATCAGAAGATTCAGCTACTGACATGTGGCACAGGGTCTAGGCTACATGAGTGAAAAAGGGCTTCAGCTACTAGTGAAGAAGCGGCTCCTTCCAGAAGCGACAGGTATACCTCTCAAAACTTGTATTGACTGTTTATTAGGGAAACAGTATAGAGTTTCATTTGTTAAATCTGCTTCCCATGTTAATAAAATGCATGTATTAGATTTAGTTTATTTTGATGTTTGTGGTCCTATGAGGATAAAAACCTTGGGTGGGGCATTATATTTTGTCACTTTTATAGACGATGCATCTAGGAGGGTTTAGGTTTCTGCTTTGAAATCTAAGGACAAGGTATTTGGTAAGTTTTAAATGTTTTATGCTATGGTGGAGAGAGAGACAGGTAGATCATTAAAGTGCATCCGCACTGACCATGGTGGTGAATACATTGGTGACTTCCATGAGTATTGTAAGTCCCTGGGTATATGGCATGAACAGATGGTTCCCAAGTCCCCCCAGCATAATGGTGTGGCTGAGGGAATGAATCGCACCATTGTAGAGAGAATCAGATGCATGTTTCCCATGCAAAGTTGCCCAAGATGTTCTGGGGAGAAGCAATGCAGATGGCAGTGTATTTGATAAACAGGTCTTCATCAGCCCCGTTAAATGGAGAAATACCTGAGAAGGTGTGGACTGGACAAGATCCATCGCATAGTTATCTTAGGGTATTTGGATGCAGGGCATCCGTTCACGTACCAAAGGACGAGAGGTCCAAGCTCGATACGAAAATCAAGTAATGTATGTTCTTGGGGTACGGTGATGAAAAGTTTGGCTACAAATTGTGGGATCTGACCGAGAAGAAGCTCGTCAGGAGTAAAGATGTGATCTTCTTTTAAGATCAATGTATATAAGACATTTGTAAACCAGAGAAGTCCCAGCCTAGTTCAACTGAGCTAGAGGACATGGATCCAGTTACTCTTCTTATGGTACCTGATGACGGGGGAGTACAGCAAGGTGCAGAGGACGAGGAAGTTCCTGCAGAAGATGGACTGGGGGAGCAGCCCCCACTTGATCCACCTATTGAGCCACAGGTGAGGAGGACATCTAGGGACAAACACCCTTCCAAGAAATACTCGCCATATGAGTATATTACGCTCAGTTACAGGGGAGAGCCAAAAGATTATTTTGAGGCTCTATTCGACAAGCATAAGGGGGAGTGGTTGAAAGCTATGCAAGAGAAGATGAAATCCTTACATAAAAACCACACCTATGATATGGTGAAATTGCCTAAGGGCTAGAAAGCTCTGAGCAACAAGTAGGTGTTCAGAAAGAAGATTGAGTAGAAGAATTCACAAATGAGGTTCAAGGCCAGACTTGTGGTGGAAGGGTTTGGTCAGATGAAAGGTATAGACTTTGAGAAGATATTTTTACCAGTGGTAAAGATGACATCCATATGGGTGTTGCTTGGGTTGGCGGTTAACATGTATCTGGAGATAGAGCAGTTAGATGTTAAAACTGCATTTCTCCATGGTCACCTGGAAGAAGAGACCTACATGCACCAACCATAGGGGTTCGAAGTCAAGGGCAAAGAGCATATGATATATAGGCTTAGGAAGAGCTTATATGGGCTGAAACAAACTCCAAGGCAATGGTATAAGAAGTTTGACTTGTTCATGTTAAAGCATGGATATGACAGAACGGAGTCGGACCATTGTATGTTTACGTGCAAGTTCTCAGATGGTGATTTCTTAGTTCTGCTATTATACATTGATGACATGCTCATCATGAGCAAAGTCATCAAGAAGATTGACAGGCTAAAACGGGAGTTGAGCAAGTCATTTGCAATGAAAGACTTGGGCCTGGCTAAACAGATCTTAGGAATGGAGATAACCCGTGATAAAAGCAGCATAAAGCTTTAGTTGTCACAAGAGCGGTATATTGAGAAAGTTCTAGAGCGTTTCAATATGAATGCAGCGAAGTCGATCAGTACTCCACTTAATGGTCACTTCAAATTGAGCAACAAGCAGTGTTCAAAGATGAAGGCAGAGGTGAATGAGATGAGGAAGATACCTTACATGTCAGCGGTAAGAAGTTTGATGTATGTTATGGTGTGTACCCGCCCAGACATAGCACATGCAATTGGTGTTGTCAGCCAGTATCTTGTCAATCCTAGTAAAGAACATTGGGCAGCGGTGAAATGGATACTGCAGTATCTAAGAGGCTCATCTAGGTTGAGCCAATGCTATGGTGACGAAAAACCTATGTTAGAAGGCTACACAGATGCAGACATGGTAGGTGACATAGACTCTAGGATGTCTACATCGGGGTTCATGTTCATGTTTGCAGGGGGAGCGGTCTCTTGGCAGAGTAAGTTACAAAAGGTTGTAGCGATAATGACGGAAGTCGAGTACATTGCGGTCACAGAGGCATATAAAGAGATGCTTTGGATGAAGATGTTCTTATAGGAACTTAGCCTGAAGCAGGAGCAGCACATGGTCTATTGCGATAGTCAAAGTGTCATACACTTGAGCAAGAATCCAAGTCAGCACTCCAAGTCGAAGCACATAGAGATTCAGTATCACTGGATCAGGGATACTTTGGAACAAAAGGTGTTACGGCTTGAGAAGGTCCATAAGGACGATAATGTGTCAGACATTGTCACGCCCCAAACTCGGAAACCGGGCTCACAAAATTTTTGATCGCCGAATCCGGCGCCGACAACATCCGTAGTGCCCCATTCTTGGATTCCGGTACTCACATGCCAGATTCTGATCTTGGGATCTTACAAGGAGGATTTTCAGTATGATTTTTTTTTGTAATGGAGCATAACCACAAGTTTATCCAAATCACAAAGGCAACATCATCATCACATATCCACTAATATAAATATTTGAATACAATGCTAAGAGGGAAATACATATATATCGAAATCAAAGCTCCAGAGAACAGCTGCACACTCTAAGCTCAATGCTGCTGCAACCTAATGCCACCTGCACGCATCTATCGTGCATAAGCTTACAAAAGCTTAGATGGTGGTGAAAGTGTGTGTACAAGATAAGTGCCAAGTATACCATAAAACCCATAAATCATACATCATCGGAATAAGCGGTAATACTAACAAGACATGAATCATACGATATCAGAGTAAGCGGAAATACACTGGTAAGTCCATGAGTGCTATCAGTCGTACAAAGGTCATGCGATGCAAAACATAATAAGACAATAACAAATGCTGAGGATACAATGCAATATGCAAATCCTGACGAGCCATGAATACCATCAACCTCATCTAGGATATATAAGTGTAAAAACATAGTAACCCGAAATGCTAAGTACTGCGGATGCAATGTGATATGTGGTGCGAATGAAATGATCATGCTGGAATGTGAAGTCGGGATGATAGTACGAAGTATCACAGGCTATGGGGTTGATCACAAGGGACTTCTATCCAAACCAGTCTCATACCTAAATTTGGATAGTCAGACATAATGTGTAAACTCCTGATCTCAGGTTAGTAGCGCACCCAACAGAAATCCTAGCCATGCAATGGTACACGTAACAAATAGTTACACACCACCAGCCTGAGTGGATAGTGAATGAATGAATGAATGGATATGCAATTCCTACTCAATAAGTCCACATATCAGTACGGTTGCTCTTTGGAGAAATCACCGGGGTCTATTACACTCCACTCTGACTGCCTCCTCACTAGTTGCACAGTCCAGTGAGTGGAAGAGACCTCACTATCTGCCTCCCAATATCGGGCCCGGCTCGTCGATAGCGGACCCATTTACGAGCTGGTTATACTCAGCCTAGCTTATAGCCCCCTCACTCGGGCGGATAAGGCCACACCCCCTTCCAACCGACCACGATACAATGAGAGACACGACCTTATGGTATAGGCACCGGTGCTCATATTCTACTCGGTCTAGACGTTGGAGCATCTCCTGTTACCAAGAAGGTTTTGGGATTTTCACCCAAGGACATCCTACGTGCCCACAGTGCTAAAACCAAGTATTTTCGGTGTCCCATTTGGCCATCCACGATGTGTCTGTGGAGGCCACGGCCCTAATGTCGCTAGGGCGTACAATGATCAATTCACATATATGTGAGATGTATGAGTGACACTATCCAGTCATGCAACAATCCTGCGCATACGGCGCGATAATGTGGGCACTCTGTCTCATAAGGAGTCCCGTAAATAGTCTACCCAATGGCGTATGCTATGATCAAATATTCCTCATATCAGGCATACATATGATGCGTATGGGCATGAATCATGGAGTTATACTAAGCATTTTATATGGTGATGAACTATCCTCACAACGAAGATGGGCCTTGATGGCCTACGCACAACAAGTATGGGCCTTTCAATGGGCCCTAGGGAGAGTTATAATGCGGACATTTAACCAACATTATTCTTACGATGTGGACGTCAAACCAACATCGCTCCCAAGGCACGGCCCGCCATAAATGTCATTACATAACCCATGGTGGAATCACATAATGCAATAGACCTTGTATACATCCTATTGGGCCTCAAATATATCAAATGGGCCTCATAACATGGGTCTCATATATATATATATATAAAGGTGGGCCTCAACAACGGGCCTTGAATGCATCACAATGGGCCTCAACCCATAGGTCATAATACATCACAATGGGCCTTAACCCATGGGCCCTAATACATCTCAATGGGCCTTAACCCATGGGCCCCTAATACATCACAATGGGCCTCAACCCATGGGCTTTACATATATTAAAGTGGGCCTCAACAACAGGTCACAAATACATCAAGGTGGACCTCCACAAATGGGCCTTATGTATATCAAATGGGACATACCCAAGATAAGTGGTGATAATGATTTCCACCATTAAAATTCCCAAGGCCCACGATAACGTTTATTTCCCATCCAATCTAATCACAAGGTCACACTGACCTGAAAGGGGTTTTAATGGTGGACGGTCAAACCCACTGTTTTCTATAGTGTGGTCCACCTAATCAACGGCCGGATGGTGTGGCCTTCCGTGAGCTATTTTGAGAACCAACCTATTCATAAATTAACATACTGATAGATGAATTGAAAACAAAAATATAAGCTTGAGTGGAGACTGCTATGACTCCTAAGAAGTTTGAATGGTGGAGGTCACTATCCACTATTTTATATAGTGGGGTCCACTTGAACTTTAGATCTGACTCGTTCTTTAGCTCATGCCATAAAATGAGCTTTCAAAATGATTGGACGGTTTGGATGCAACATGTACATCATGGGGGGGGGGGGGGGGGAGGTCCCAACAGGATAGATGGCATAGATATAGCACATACCTTGTGCATGGGGCCCACATGGCCTGGGAGGCTAAGGGACGTCAACACAACAGCTATTACGCTGCTGTGTGTGTGTGCCAGCCAATCCACTTGTAAGTGGGTCCCACGTGGGGCCCACCATAAGGTTTATATGCCATCTAATCCGTTGATAAGGTCACCCGGACCTGGCTGAATAGGAAATACAAATTTCATAATGTTCTAAAACTTCTGGACCACAAAAATGGTTTCAATGGTAGTCGTTCAAACACTGCTGTTTCTAATGATGTGGGCCATCTGAGCCGTGTATATGGTTGATTTTTGGAGGGGGGCCCATTGGCCTAAGGGGTCCACCAATGCACGATGTGGATGTGCAAGACACATCATGGTGAGGCCCAATGCTGGGACCCAGGTCCTAGCCCGTCCGTCCCTGGCGTAGCAGCGCAGCAGCGCCTGCTGCACGTCCGCTGGACGTCAGCGGCAGGGCTGCTCCAGATATGTTTTTTTTTTTAAAATCATGTTTTTCTGTGGTTTTTCATATGTGGGGCCCTTATCCGGAAAATCCACTCCACCCATTGGATTCCATAGTACAAGACCGATTAAACAAGTCCAATATTCAATATGTTTTGGGGGTGTAGAAAGATCAGAGTGCGTTTTAACGGTGAAAACCACTGTTTTCTAAGTTATGGCCCACCAAAAAGTCGGATTGACTTTATTTTTTGGCTCAACGCCTAAAATGAGCTTGGGAATGAAATGGACGGCATGGATTAAACTTATACAACAAGGTGGGGTCTACATGAGTGACCCACTCTGAGGCTTGAACTAAGCCAGTATTTTGGTTTTCATTTCACGTCCAGCGTCTCTGGACGTTGGACGGCTTGGCCACAACACATACATTTAAGGTGGCCCCTGCTCAGGTGGGCCACCAAATGCATGGATGATGTGGATACAACATAAATATAAAGTGGGCCCCAGCTACAAATGGCTTGGACCAAATACATGCTTCATGGTGGGGTCCATCCAAGCGGGCCACACAACCATATCATCATAAAAAGAAAAAGAGAGAGAGAGAGAAATAGAGTGGGACGCGTGTGATGGAGGGACCCCGACACTGTGGGCCCTCCCTTGCATTCAATCATACATCAAGTGGGTCCCATTACTTGTGGGCCCATCAAATCGAAGATTAACGGTGAAGATCCTTCTCCACCCAAAATGGACGGTCTAGATGACCTCTTATAATGCAAGGAAAAATAAACATCATGATGGGGTCCATGGAGAATGGCCCCATCATGGAATGATCATGAGAATCAAAGTGGTCCATCGGCCACACCAAGGGTCCAAAGTAAGATCCATACCATCAATCGGTAGGCCTCACTTGGCCCATTATCAAACATGAAAAATCTAGCCTAATGAGCACCCACTGTTCGGTCTTCTCGGTCCGTTGGAATGCCAGTCTCCTTGAGCTTCACTTTGATGGAGAGGATGAGAAATGAAGGGCTAGGATGATGGATTTTTGGGATGGAAAGTGGGCCATACACAAACTCACTTTTCTCTCTCACATGGAATGCTTGGACGTCCACATTTTTGGTGCTTGGAATTGTGTGTTGAGAAAGAGAGAGAAAGAAGAGGTTGTAAGGAGAGATGTGAGTGATGGAAGTGAGGTGAGTGATGGGTGAGGTGAGAGATTGGTTGACTTTGGGGTTTGCTTAACTTGTGGAGAAAGGAAGCATGGGTTGCTCTTGTACTTGACATGATGTGATGTGATTGATTGATGGGACATGTTGTAGAGATTCTCTTAAGATTTACAACGCTCGGTATTTTTTCTCCAACTGAACGCGGGTCCACATTTCCCTGCCAGGGTATCGGATCGGTCCGTGAGTCGTGGCATTGGAATCGCGGCGACGGTGCGGTCGCGATGGTATAAGTCTCGAGTCGAGCCGACTCTGATATATGAGACACGACTCGGGATCACGTGCAACTGCTGTCTACACGTCACAGGTCACCGAAATTCGACCGGGAGGACCGCAGAAGCCTACGGAATAGTATGGGCTTGGGTACGGGTCTTACAAACATGATCACCAAGGCATTGCTCAAGAGTAAGTTTGAGGTTTGTAGAAACCTTACTGGCTTTAAAAGGTGAATTTCTCCTGAGTAGGAAAGGGGGAGATTTGATGAGATTTTCCTCCTTAGTTAAGAGGAGAGGTAATGTAGCCTGTTGTAAAATGGATGTCTTAAATCTTGTTTCACTGCGCTGCTCGACCAGTCGAGGGGGTTGCTCAACCGGTTGAGGAGGCTGCTCAACCGGTCGAGGCTCGCTCGACTCAAAGTCCAACAAGCTGTATTTTTTGGTGTCAACCAATCGAGAGTCAGGCTCGACCGGTCGAAGGGGTCCTTCGACCGGTCGAGGACCTGGCTCGACTAGTCGAAGATTACGCAGATTCTGCATGAATTTTGTGCGAACTACATAAATTTGAGGCGGTTTCGCAAAGGTGCGGAAGGGGAGTTTCCTAAATTATAAATGGAGGTCCCTAAGGCTATTTTAAGGTATGTTTAGGCTTCTTAAAGTGATTCCATTAAGGTATTTTTCACATCAAAGATGAGAGAGAAAAAAGACAGAGAGAAAGCTTGTGGAATGGAGGATTCTGCTCGTAGAGGTGATCTACTGAGCAGTCGACGTCTCAACGCTTCTACGTCCTCATGATAGGTTGGATCTCTTTATTTTTTTTATTATTCTCTTATTGTTCATCCACTCTTACGTGAGTGAAGGAGGTTTGATCCAAGCGGTGTGTGCTTATGATTGGTTGTAACGTTCTACTTCATAGTGAATTGTTGCTCTGGACTAGGTCCCTTGATTTTTACCTCTTCGAGGGTTTTCCATATAAAATCTCTTTGTCGTATGGTTTGTACTTTGATTTATTTCATTACTTTATTATATCCCATACTTCTAGTGTTTTGGGAGGTGAGATCCTAAAGCTTTTGTGCAACACTCCCAACAATCTCTATACTGAACTAATTTGGTGGGTCGAAGGAACAACAAAAAACATACCTGGCCAAGGTTGATTATATGAGTTATACCCCAAACGACCGAATGAGTTCCTGACTGCCAAACCAAAGGTAGGCAGTTCTCACACTTACGATTTTCAGAGACTAATTTATCACAAAGCATGTATATAATTCTTTAAACATATTAACAAGCACAGAATTGCGAGATAACATTACATTTATCACTCAACCTTTTCACCAAACACTTGGTGTGCACGAAACATGCAACTTCATATTTATACAATATTAGGTCATATGAATAATAAACATCTACAACTGAGTATTCATGCATTTAAATTGACCAACATATCATATGAATCATATCCTTACTTAAATTCTAACATGTGAAAAGAGAAAATATCTATACAAACACAAATTTCACTAACTAAAACTATCATGGGCTGATAAATACAAATTTAGAAGAATAGTCCACACATACATGTATGGTTTCCCACCCTACCAACAACTAGGATTTAGGATTTATGAAAAACCCTAACCACCTGCATGAATTTTAAAGAAAGTTAGATCAGACTCAAGAAAACCTGTATTAGATATAGATCTCTACAATATGATGATATTTTACCTCTGATTACTGCTAGGCGTCGATCAATCAGAAGAAGCAACTGCCAAATCGACGGATTTGGAGGAAAACCTCCTTTCTCAAAACCCTAAACCTAGAGTTCTAAATTTCTAATCCTTCTTGAGAATGAATTTCATACTGATAGTTTCTCCAAAATTGAATTGAGGTGAGTTATGCAACCCACACTCCTATGGCATGCATTTAAATCGACCAACATATGAATAATAAATATCTACAACCGAGTATCCATGCATTTAAATTGACCAACATATCATACGAATCATATCCTTACTAAAATTCTAACATGTGAAAAGAAAAAATCTATATACGAACACAAATTTCACTAACTGAAACTATCACGAGCTGATAGATGTAAATTTAGAAGAATAGTCCACACATACATGTATGGTTTCCCACCCTACCAATAACTAGGGTTTAGGATTTATGAAAAACCCTAAATACCTACATGAATTTTAAAGAAAGTTATATTAGACTTGAGAAAACCTAAATTAGATCTAGATATCTACAATAGGATGATACTTTACCTTTAATTACTATTACGCATTAATCAATTGGAAGAAATAGCAACCAAATCGACAGATTTGGAGGAAAACCCCCTTCCTCAAAACCCTAAACTTAGAATTCTAAATTTATAACCCTTCTTGAAAATGAATTTTATATTCATAGTTTTTTTTTTAATTGAATTGAGGTGAGTCACACAACCCACTCTCCTATGGCATGATCCAAGTTATGCGATTCAATGATCGATGTCAATGGTTAAGTCGAAGTACGATGTCAAGTCCACTAAGGCAAATGATTCCATATATTCTTGTGATCATTGGCCCACTAACCAATGGTATAAAGCTCTTTTAGGTATTTCGACCACTTTTAAGGCAATTTTGGGAATAAGATTTTATAGGTCTAAATATCGAATTTGTAATGGGTGTTACTAAGTATATTGTATAGCTTATAGAGGACATTTATTTTCTACTTAAGGATTTCAAATCAAATTAGTTTGGTTCTCAATGCCACGAGAGTAGTTTAATCCATTCAGGTAATGTACTTAAGGAAATCTTTTTAGTGGATTTTCATCATGAATTTTCATCATGGATTGGTTAATTAGGTTTATTGGTGATATACTCTTTAAATCATGGCCTATGATTTATAAATCATGTGATTTAGTATATGGTCGAGGTAATCAGGTAAAATCAATGGCTTCCTATGGGTTTCGAATGAATTGTAATGATTAGATTGTGCATCTAAGGACTTTATGTAGTTTTGACAACATTAGGATCTTAGGGCTTGATTATTAGGCACACGCTTCCTACGTTATTGAGTCATTGTATTTTATATTCCTGATTTTATTTTCTTATTAGATCAAATAAACTTCTAGAGGCGTTCATGAACATATACAATTTGAGTATCTAAAAATTTGAGTTGTTACAACCCCGCATGCGACCGCATACTTCTATCCCTCTCCAAAACAGTTATGTTCATCCTTGCTATCACCCCATTCTGTTGGGGGGTCCCTAGAGTTGAGAAATGTCTTGTGTTACAGCCCTGCATGCGACCACATACTTCTATCCCTCTACAAAACAGTTATGTTCATCCTGTCTATTACCCCGTTCAGTTTATATTCTCTATAAGTGCAAGTGATGTGTTAAGAAGTATCACAACTAGTGATTCAATACTTATCATGGACGTAATGCGTTATGGGT
The DNA here is from genome assembly GCF_029962835.1 of Magnolia sinica. Classification (NCBI taxonomy): domain Eukaryota; kingdom Viridiplantae; phylum Streptophyta; class Magnoliopsida; order Magnoliales; family Magnoliaceae; genus Magnolia; species Magnolia sinica. Next base: position 116,793,914 of record NC_080574.1, on the reverse strand, counting down.
AGCGGCCCTCTTGGTCGGCACATAATTCCATGGATTGGTTGGCATGGTGCACAATCGATGTATGTAAATCGGCATACATGTTACATCAACTTTTCAGGATTTGATGTCGCAAATAGTCGCTTCATGAACACATTGTGTTATGTAAATCCCCAACCGCATGTTGTGTTGCCTTAAGATGTTCGCATAAATCCATGTTAGCGTTGGCCATGTTGGAGAATATCCGTAGTTATGGGATGTGGATCGAGTCAGATTTTCTATAAATTATATTCCACATTGAGTCGATCACTACGTATGATGATCCGCACACACTATGCTAGGCATGCATGTCATGTAGGTTGTTTGCTCATACTGATATCTCATGTATTAGTGGAGTATGAGACGTATTAGTACCTTTACTTTACTTTTATGAATCACTTGAATTATTATTAATCTTAAAGGATAACCATCACTATGAGTAGGGCATTGACCCTCTCCCAAACGTACAGATGATGCAGGTGACATACAGATTGAAGACTTAGAAGACCACTTTCCTATAGAAGATTATCTTGAAAGACTAAAAAGACAGTTTTACTATTTAGTTTTATAATTCTGCTGTGAACTCTGATTTGTAATAAACCTCTCATTATGAGGCCATTTGATTATTCTTTTATTCTGATGAAATACAATCAATACAGTTGATTTTATTCTTGTGAATGTTACCTTCATGAATATATTTGGATGTGACCCAAAAAAAAGGTGCGATTTTCTAAGGCATCTAATTTATACATTATTAACACCCGGTTTTCTTGGGTACGAGTACAAACTTTGGTCATAAAAAATTCGAGATGTTATATAATGTGTCGAGTGTGTGGGACACGATGACTTGAGCATCCGCTAATAAAATGAAGGTGGGCCCTTGAGGGAAAAATCCATCTTAGAATTTAGGGATTTTGGTGCCCTTGAATTTGAAAATTTTGAAACTAAGGATTTTGCTACCCTAATCCCACTTTAAATTTGAGATTTTTGGTACCCTATTCCCTATTTGAATTTAGAGATTTTGATTTTGGGATTTTAGTACCCTAATCATTGGTCAAATTTGGGATTTTTATATCCTAACTGGTCTTCAAAATTGGAGAATTTGATAGCCTAATTTGAAAATCATGTTACCATAATTTGAGAATTGTGATACCTTAATGTGGGAACCATGATCCCTTAATTAGGAGAATTTTGATTCTTTGATTTGGAAATTTTAATGTACTAATTTGGGTTTGTAATACCCTAATTTGGGGACTATGATATTCATGACATGATGTACCATGTTTGATATTATAACTGTATGCACTCTATGGTTCTCTTACTCTTATAAGTGTGCTTCGTGATGATGATCTACCTAATCGTATGCACTTTATGGTTCTCTTGTAACTGCATGTTGTTGAGGGTCAAATACCGCATATTATCCCCCATTTATATCTTGGTTTTATGAATATGATAATGTTTAATGTTCTATTTTACTCATGTTTGTGTTACAAGGTGAATTTAAGAGCTTGGATTGAAGAGGGTGCTAAAAGCATGGATTTGATGCTCAAGAATCACCAAGGCAAGGGATGGATATTAGGAGACCAAGATTAAAGAATTCAATCCCAAAGATCCAAGAAAACCAAGTGAGGAATGAAGAGAATTAAAGATTTGAAGTGAAGAAAAGGAATCCTGAAATCGTCCTGAAAAGCATATTCTGAAACTTCGGGTCATTTTGTGAAATTACGCAGAGTGAAGTCTATTTTGAAAAAAATCTACATAGTGAAGTCTATTTTAGTAAATTGGGTAAATTTGAGGCAATTTTTAAAGTTTTCCAACTAGGTGTGAAAGTTGGAGTTCCACAACTATAAATAGGACTCTGTAGAATGTTCCTAGGCATCTCTAGGGTTTAAGGAGTTGAGCTAAAGGGTGAAGAAGCTATCGCTAAGAGTTTTTTTTTCCTTGTTTTCTTGTTTTTCTTAAGAGACATAGGTCCAATCATGTCTATGGTTGGCTAAACCTCTTAAATAGGGCTAAGAGGTGAAGCTTGTAGCATAATGAGATATTTTTATTACTTTGATTCATGTTTATGTTGAACTCCACGGATTCTAATTTGATATTTAAGGAATACTTTCAGTTTTTAATGGTTTATTGTGACTCAAATTATAGTAGATCTGCAATAGCTTTAAGTATCTTCTTTTCCTGATTTGAGATTTTGAAATTAGTAAGTCTTGTTGTTCACTATCGTCCCTTAGGCATGGTAGGGTGATGGAATCTTTCCTAATATTCACAATTATCCTGCTTTGAGATTATGTAATTGGTAAATCCTGTTGTTTGCCATTGTCTCCTTGGCCTGGTTTGGTGATGGAATCCTTGCCAATTACCATAGTTCTCCTTCATTGAGAATTAGGTCAATGAAAGTTCAGATTTAGTTTTATTAATATATTTTCCAATTGGATGAGATAGGACTCTAATTCTAATTGTGTTACTTGAATCATGTAAAAGGGCTCCCTGATCACAAGTGGATCCTTGACACCTTGGTTCCCACTTTTAAATTCTTAGTTTTAATTACTCTATTCACAATTACTCTCTCAAATACTTTAGAATTAGTTTCACATCTTCTTTTAGTTCTACTTCTAGTTAAATTCAGAAACGTACAAGTTTCAATCCCTGTGGATTCGACCTCGGTCTTACCGAGATTATTACTACATTGCGACCCTACACTTGGGATTGTGAATAAGTTTTTAGCGTTAATGCCGGGGATTGATGGTTGTGTTTTTTGGATTTGATTAGTTTTGGAATTAGGTTAAGATTATGATTTTTCTACTTTCTATTTTTAGGTTAGGGTTTTTTAAGAATTATTTTAGAGATAAATTAGCTTTCTATTTTTAAGTTTAGAAACTTTCTCCTTTTTTTTAAAAAGAAACTAATTTACTTTCTAATTCTAGGATAGAAACTTTCCTAATTTATTTTTAGAAATTAATTTTTATTTTTTTAGAAAATTTCCTAATTTGTTTTTAGAAACTAATTTCCTTTCCTTTTTCTATTTTTAGAAGCTTACTTTCTATTTTTAAAAACTTTCTTTTTTCTTTTTTTAGAAACTAGGTTGTTTTCTTAGTTCTTTTTTAGAAACTAATTCACTTTCCTTTTTCTTTTACAAGATTTCAAAATAGAAACTTCTAATTTGGTAACTTCTTTCTAATTCTCTTTCTTTCTATTTCCAGATTTAGAAACTTTCCTAATTTATTTTTAGAAACTAACTTTTCTTTCTATTTCCAAATTTAGAAACTTTCTTAATTTTTTTTAGGAACTAACTTTTCTTTCTATTTCTAGATTTAGAAAATTTCCTAATTTGTTTTTAGAAACTAACTTTTCCTTCTATTTTTAGATTTAGAAACTAATTCATTTTTTTTTCTATTTCTAGATCTGGAAACTTTCCTAATTTATTTTTATAAACTAATTTGTTTTTAGGATTAACTTTTTATTTTGTTTTTATGTTAGGGTTTTTTCTGATTTATTTTTAAAAACTAACATTGTTTTCTGTTTTGTAGGATCCTAACATATAACTCTCCAAACCGGTAAACTCCTTCTAACTTCTCCTCTACTTACTTTCCATATTGCTGTAAGATTTTTCTTTTATTCTATTTTAGGATTAGGGTTTCACCATGCATATGCAAGAGTAGGAACGTCAATATGCTGAGCTAGTTTTAGAGAATGCGAGAAATTGTAAAGGGCTATTAGATGATTATGTTAGAAAACAACCTACATCTCAAAATTTTTTCGGAAACATCATTAAGAACCAAACGGAATACAATGCTCTACCAGTTAAGAAATCCTTACGCGATCATATGCGGGAGAATAATTGCACCCCATAGATTAAGAAAACAATACGTGAGTGTTGGGGTTATCATAACTATGGGAGTGAGAATTATTATCACCCATTAGACAAGAAGAAAATAATGAGAGATTATATTATGAGTGATAATATATATCAACAACCATCAAATTCTCCCGCCTATGACCCGTATCACTATAATTAGTGTAAACATCAATATTGGAAAGATAAACCAACACTACATCATAGTGACAATTCTCTTGGGTCTTCTACCTTTGAAATCCAACCAGAAATGATCCAAGAGGATTCACTTCAGGGTTACATAGACGATTTTGTTGGCATTAGAAAAATGATAGAAGCGCTTGCATCGTGCCTCGATAAGCTAATGGAGGCTAGTTCATCCCAGCCTCAACCCAATCAATCCTTCATTCGCAACTCCCTACTTATGATTAGTGGAAACATCAAGATTGAGAAGTTGAATCAACATGTATCAACATGCATCAAAGTGACAATTCTCTTAGGTCATATACCTCTAAGATCCAACAAGAAACAATCCAAGAGAATTCACTTCAGAATTCCACACAAACTCTAGATCTCATCCAGAAAAACACACTCCAAAGATTATAAGAACTTACAAAAGATATACAACATTTAGGTTCACATGTTGCGATTATGGAGAATACTGAAATTGATAATTAGGAGTTGGATTTTGTTAATGATCATATGGTTCAATTTTCCGGAGAGTCGATCTCGATGACTATCCAAAGTAAAGATCAAGAGACATGGGTGTCTTTCAAATATAATGATACTAACATACTTCACTCACATGATACACTTGGCTTTAATGAGGAAGAAGAAGTTAGTTTATTCGAGCCTCAACCCAACCTAGAAATAGAATGTGAGGAAAGCGATCCCATCCCACTTGTGAACTACACTGAATTAGAAGATGATGAGTATTGGGATGACAGTGATGAGTTTACAGCCCAAATTCCCCTGGAATCAATCTCAAGTTTAGCCAAGGTAAATGATCAAGAGGTACAGGAGGTTATCAACCATAATGTTCTCCTTCACTCATCTAACATGTTTGATTTAAATGTGGAGGATGAGCCCCTTTCAACTAACCCTTCTAACTCTTTTGAGACGTATTTAGACCTCAATGTGAAAAATGAGCCCCTCTCAACTGAATCTTTCCACTCTTTAGAAGATCGCTTGGTATATTTTACAGATTCAAATGATCCCGTGATGAAAGATATAATGGATGCCTTATAAAACAATACCTTGGTGGTTGTTACTGACCGAGAGAACCCTTATTGTGAAGCCCCTCCTTCTATAGATCCTGAATGTTTACTATTAAAGGAGGAGCTGAAAATTGAACCAGAGCTTGAAACTTCGAAATGTGTTGAGACTATATCACCTACTGAGAATTTTTCTGAATTACATCTACTTGTAGTTTTTGATTCACTATGGTGTTCTAACATTGAAACTTTTTTTGTCACAGGTAAATCATATATACTTTGGACAACTCATGAGATTAAAAGGAAACTTTATGCTAAGGTCTATAAATTTCTTTAAAAATTTATGTTGTAGGACATCCAAGCCTATTGCAAAAAGGGCTTTTGGATTATCTTATTGAGAAATCTACTAAGAAATTTATTAAGATATTAGCTGGATGAGGAACCTTGCGACATGACTGAGTAGTTTTCCCCTGATTTCCTAGTTAGGTTTACTGCTTTCAAAGAATTTAGGATTATAATAGTTTGCTTTCCGCTGTTTTAGGATAGTTTGTTTTCCACTATTTAGGTTAGTTTGTTTATTGTCTGTTGAGTCTTTTGTGCTAACCCATCTTCACACTGAGATCATTGGAAGAGCCTCAAAAATTCCTTCTTCAACTATTAGTCAGGTATTATCTTTCCATCACTTTCCTTTTCTTTTCATTGCCTCTTTTACATTACATGCTTGTTTCTTTTACATTGAGGACAATGAAGATTTTAGGTTGGGGGTGTGGATTAGATAAGCTAATCAGTGTTTTCTTAATCTTTAAGCAAAATTTACAGAAAATTGAAAAAAATTTTAAAAATTAGAATTCCAAGATACTTAATGTTGATGCCTTATGTCTCTTGGAGTTTAGTCACTTGGTAGATCTCAAAATTAAGTTAAGTCATTAATTCTTGATTAGAAGTTTTAAACATTAATTGAGTCGTGATCTCACATATCACATCTAGCTTACAGAGTAAAGTGTCAGTTTGATATTGAATTGTTAACTTGATTATTATTACGTATGGAAGGAACCGACTTAAGGAATTTGACCATCATGTTTAATGGGAAGAATTGAAAAGAAAGAAAAAGAAAATACCCAACTAAAAAAATAATTTTCATCGAAAAGGGCTACTTATTAAAGATTTTTAAAAAGGTTAACATAGCGTGAAAGCCATCGATGGAAAAATTAAAAGCTGGAGGAATAAAAGAGGGAACTAAAAAATGAACTGTAAGGCAAGTTTCAGTTTAGGTTTTGGTTGTCCTGAATGCTTTTTTAATTATCAATATTATCATGAAAGTGACGAATTAAACCTTTGGCTGTGATAAGTCCAGACTTCATTATACACCCATGGAACTTAATATGTGAAATAGATCTGATTGGATTAATGCTTTGAACTTGATTATGAAACTTACCGAGTGCTAGAGTTTAGGAGAAGGTAATGCACAACATTGATGTATTTTAGAATTCTATTATCTAGATTGTTTTTTTAAAACCACTTGAGCTTATAGAAATTATCATGTGGTTCTCGAAATATTCTTTATATACTTTGCTCGAGACTAGCAAAATGCTGGTTGAGGATTATGTTAAGGGTCAAATATTGTATATTATCTCCCATTTATATCTTAGTTTTATGAACATGATAATGCTTGATGTTCTATTTTACTCATGTTTGTGTTGCAAGGTGAATTTAAGAGTTTGGATTGAAAAGGGTACTAAAAGCATGAATATGATGCTCAAGAATCACCAAGGGAAGAGATGGATCTTAGGAGACCAAGATTAAAGAATTCAATACTAAAAATCTAAGAAAACCAAATGAGGAATGAAGAGAATCAAAGATTTGAAGCGAAGAATTGAAAAAGCATATTCTGAAACTTGAAAAAGCATATTCTGAAACTCTGGGTCATTTTGTGAAATTGTGCAGAGTAAAGTCTATTTTGGAAAACTCCGCAGAGTGAAGTTTATTTTATCAAATTGTGTAAGTTTGAGGCAGTTTCTAGAGTTTTCCAACTAGGTACAAAAGTTAGAGTTTCACAACTATAAATAGGACTCCTTAGGATGTTCCTGGGCATCTTCTAGGGTTTAAGGAGTGGAGCAAAAGGGTGGAGAAGCCGTCGCTAAGAGTTTTTCTTCTTCTTTCTTAATTGCTTTCATGTTTTTCTTAAAAGACTTTGGTTCAATCATGTCTATGGTTGGATAAACCTCTTAGCTAGGGTTAAAAGGTGAAGGTTGTAACATGATGGAATGTTTCTATTACTTTGATTCATGTTTATGTTGAACTCTATGAATTCTAATTTGATATTTAAGGAATACTTTTAGTTTTTAATGGTTTATTGTGACTCAAATTACAATAGATCTGCAATAGATTTGAGTATCTTCTTTTCCTGATTTGAGATTATGAAATTAGTAAGTCACCATCGTCCCTTGGGCATGGTAGGGCGATGGAATCCTTCCTAATATTCACAATTCTCTTGCTTTGAGATTATGAGATTGGTAAATCCTGTTGTTTGCCATTGTCTCCTGGGCATGGTTTGGTGATGTAATCCCTGCCAATTATCATAGTTCTCCTTCATTGAGAATTAGGTCAATAGAAGTTCAGATTTAGTTTTATTGATATATTTTCCAATTGGATAGGATATGACCTAATTCTAATTGTGTTATTTGAATCAAGCAAGAGGGCTCCCTGATCACTACAAGTGGATCCTTGGCACCCTAGTTCCTACCTTTAAATTCTTAGTTTTAATTACTCTCTCAAATACTTCAGAATTAGTTTCACATCTTCTTCTAGTTCTACTTTTAGTTAATTTCAGAAATGTACAAATTTCAGTCCCTATGGATTCGACCTCGATCTTACCAAGATTATTACTACGTCGCGACCCTACACTTGGGGTTGTGAACACATGTACTCCATGTCTGCTTCTTATAACTGATATATGGTTTAATGCTTTCTGTTTATATACAATTGTATTTGTATGTACTGTATACCTCAATTACAATGCAAATTTTGCATATTCGGATGGCTGGATGGTTGACATATTATGCAACATGTGTATTATTATAATTGATTTACTGTATGTCTCATTTACAATGCATAGTGTGCATTTGTTCATGGTTGGATGGTTCATATATTACGTAACATGTGTTCTATTGTTACCATTATATTATATGCCTCACAATGTGCATTCATTTATGGCTAGATAGTTGACATCTTATGTAGCATGTATAATGTTGTATGTGTATGCACCGAATGCCTTGTTTCATACACATCTGGATGGTTGATATGTGTTGTATAATCCTAACTTTCTAACATTCTCTACTGTCCAATCGCCATCATGCAAGTTTGAGTCGATTGTTTGGCTTTCATTACAAGTTTCAAGTTTAAATATTTATGTTCAATTACATATTTGTTTAGCTTGATTTTAGGTTTCATATTGTACTATCATATAGGTTTGAGTTGATTGTTTGGTTGTTCACTACAAGTTTCGGGTTTCGAGGTGTATGTTCAATCTTAGATTTGTTTGGTTGTTGATTTCAGGTTTCAAATTGTACCATTATATGTGTTTGAATCGATTGTTTGGCTGCTCATTACAGGTTTTAGGTTTAGATACAAATGTTTAGTTTTAGACTTGTTTGGTTATTGATTTCAAGTTTTAGATTATACCATCTTATATGTTTGAGTCGATTGTTTGGTTGTTCATTACAGGTTTCGAGTTTAGATATGTATGTTTAGTTTTATATTTGTTTAGCTATTGATTTCAGATTTCATATTGTACCATCATACGAGTTTGAGTTGATTTCTTGGCTGTTCATTAAATGTTTTATATTTAGATATGTATGTTCAGTTTTAGATTTATTTGACTATTGATTTTAGGTTCCAGTTTGTACCATCATGCCTGTTTGTCCGCTCATTACAGGTTTCATATTTGGATAGGTATGTTTATCTAGGCTTGATTGGATTAATTTAAATGTTTATCTAAGGTTTCAGGTTGTTATGGGGAAAATAGACCGACCTACTATTAACAAGCCATGTCAACAATTCAAACAAGCGACTGGTGTGATCCAGTGTCTTGGCTAGACCTCCGTCTCCTTAACCAAGTATGGAGAAAGGCTGAGCTCGACCTCCTCGACCAAGTATGGAGAAAGGCCGAGTTCGACCTCATTAACTAAGTACGAGGAAAGGCGGAACTCAACCTTTAGGCACAAGGTCGAGACAATTACTAATCAATTGTGATATGAAGCAAGCTAACTCACCTCTGGTTGGCAAGATCCATCCCTAGACGAACGCAACACCGACTTCGGCTGTGACCTAGGTCAGACTACTTCAGGATAGCTGAACCCGCCCTCTATGAGATCTGACTTGACCTCAACCAGGTCTGTCCACGTTCTGAGCCAAAGATCACAGAAACCAACTCCCACACAGATCACCCTGAGATTCCAGCCAATGATCTAGAAAGATCCGCCACTCAAGGAGTCTAAATCCTACTATAATTAGTTCTTACCAAACAGGGATATGAGCCCTCTACTACACTGCCTCTTCTCACCTATAAATAAGAAAGCCCCCAAAGGTGAAAGGTATGTACAATCTCTAGTCCCAAACCCCTAATATTCAACTAGACCCGGATTCCCAACTTAGGCATTAGAGGGTCACCTGCACGAGCCAAGGTCTTCCTTGTATGTCCTTTGTGCAGGTTTACAAGTCCAGGGAGAGCTAATGAGATTTCTGCATCAACATTTTGGCGTTGTCTGTGTGACTGACATTGAAAGCCATTTTCATCCCACGATTTCTTAACAATGCGAAGGGGAAGAAGAAAGCTCCCAACTCCTTTACTGCGCCCGATGTTGCGCTGCCAGACCAGTTCACCAGCCACCGGGATTCCTCTTCCCAACTAGAGGCTAATTCCGCGCTTGCGGGGCCGGTGCAACAATCCCGGAGTCAAGGAGGATGACTTATCTCCCTCCAACAATAAGTTGAGATGTTGAACAATAACATGAATTCTATGAAGCAACTATTGGGGCAGTTGCAATCCTGACACACACAAGGGGATAGGCCAGTGGCGGGACCGACGATTGGAGAACTCCCCGAGCCATCTAAAGTACCTGTCGCCTCCCACAAGAGCTGGCAACTCGGAATGTCAAGGCCGGTACCTTCTCACGCATCTGGCATCATCACACTAGCAGCCTCCGATATGCGTCATGACTTGGATAGAAAGAAGCGCGACAAGGCACCCAGGTAGTCGTTGAGGCTATAGTTGAAAGCGGCGACCCTTGGGAAGTCGAGTTTAATGACCTGCGAGGTCAGATCAGTGACTACGACAAGCTTACTGATCGAACGTCCCTACCCCAGGGAAGCTGACCTCGGTGGAGACAATACTAGAAGAAACCGAGCCTCCGTTCATTGCCAACATTATGCATGCACAACTCCCACCGAGGTTCCATATGCCTCAGATCACCCCATACTCTGGGACCACCAATCCTGCCAAGCACTTAGAATCTTTCAGGGCTTGGATGGAATTGCACGATTTATTAATCGCAGTCATGGGCCGCGCATTCCCTCTAACTCTGGCAGGAGCAGGTCGGAAGTGGTTCCTACAACTGAAGGTGTAGTCAATTAGTTCTTTCACGTAGCTCAGCCAAGCCTTCATCACCAACTTCATCGGGGAAAAGAAGGCCTCAAACCGGCTTCCGACCTCCTCCATATCGTTCAGAAGGAAGGTGAGCTATTCAAGGACTACATTAAACGTTTTAACTTGGAAACGATGCAAGTACAAGCACATTAAGAGGAAATTGCTCTTACTGCCATGATGAGAGGTCTAAGAGAAGGAAGGTTTCTCTTTTCGCTCGACAAGAGCCCTCCCACAACAATGGCCAACCTTCTTAACAGAGCTCAGAAATACTCCAACGCCGAGGAAGTCGCTAGCCTACGGAGGGCAGCTTAGCACAAGGAAAGCTTGATCAAGGAGAAGCGATGCAAGGCGAAGCCGAGCTCGACCAACAACAATAAAAGGAGGAAAGATGACGAACATCCAAGAAGCTAACGTTCGGGGAGACGACCTGAGAGCAGGTTCATCTCTTACACCCCTCTCAGCATGACGCCCGAGTAGGTCCTTATGGAAGTTTGAGACAAACGGAACCTTGGGGTCTCCACCATTACTTTCGAAACCTGAGCAGGGTGAGCGGCTTCTACCATATATAGCAGTCTCTTCAGCCGTGATTAGCTCAGCTCTCATCAGGGAACAGGGAAGAAAGCAATTGCCTGTATACTACATCAACAAGGCCTTAGTCCCGACAAAAAGCAGGTACTCGAACATCAAGAAGCTCGCCCTAAACTTGGTTGTTTCAGCTCGACGTCTTCGATCATACTTCTAAGCCCACAACATCGTGATCCCAACAGACCAAATTCACACGACAAGCCATTGCAGCAAAAACTTCCCTTTTCATTAATATACTTCAAAAATTACAAGTACATATATAAAAAGAAAAAAAAAAGAGATAATGGCGCTCAAGGAGCCTCCCCAGTTCTGGGCTTTAAATGAGCAGGAGCTTCAACAGGAGCGGGAGCCACAGGAGCATCCTCGGCCAAGCTGTCCAGATCTATGCCCAGATACCTCAGCCTGACCAACTCCTCGCACCAAGTAAAGCCTAGACTAAAGTAGTCTTCGAGCTTATTGGTGCACTCTTCAGAAGCCTTGAAGGCTTCCACTGCCTCCGACATGATGCCAGGGATAGAGGCTTTAACCTCGGCCAATCGAGCTGAGGCCTCCACCGACTTGGAGACCGCCTCCACTAAAGTGGCCTCCGACTTCAGCCTCTCGACCTCCAGAGCTGCATCCGACCGCAGCTTCTCAGCCTTCAGGTCCTTCAGATCAGACTGCCTCGAGGTGCTCTCCAGAAGGGCATCGTCAAGCTGAGACCTCAAGACCCTCCGATCGTCCCCAAGCATGCGCAGGGCCCCCTGTAAGACATCCACCCGGGCCAGGGCAGCATCCTTGTCATATGCCATGGTCTGAAGCTTAGTGGTATTCGCCCGAAGATCAACCTCCAGCTTCTCATAATTGAAGTCGACCTCTTTAAAGATCAACCGGGCCCTTAAGAGAGTTGGAGTAATATGAAAATGAAAACAAAGTCAGAAAAGTGAGAAAGACTACACGAATAGAGCTTGGCAAATAGCTCCGAAACATACCTTCAGGAGGGAACGACCGCCTCTCACAGAATGTCCATCGGGTGAAGGGCAGATGCAATAAGGATCTCCTGCTTGTTAACATGGCGAGAAGCCCACTTGGCAAGCTTCGCCAAGGGACCTAAATCAGAGGTTGAGTCAATGCCCTCCTTCTCGTGGGCTGGAACCCCTGCACTAGTGGCAGATTGGGCTCCTTCCTCTACCTTACAGATCGGATATCCAGCGTAGGGAGCAGATCAAGCTCCCTCCTCAGGGGCAACCGGGATCACTATTGAGGGTCAAATATTGTATATTATCCCCCATTTATATCTTGGTTTTATGAACATGATACTGCTTAATGTTATATTTTATGCATGTTTGTGTTGCAAGGTGAATCTGAGAGTTTGGATTGAAAAGAATGTTAAAAGCATGGATTTAACGCTCAAGAATCACCAAGGTAAGGGATGGATATTGGAGACCAAGATTGAAGATTTGAAGACTTCGAGATCCAAGGAAACCAAGGAGTGAAGAAAATTGAAGATTTGAAGTGAATTTGCGTGATTTCTGACTCTTCCAAGCTCTGCTTCGACTAGTCTAAGCTTCAACTTGTCTAAGCTCCTGCTGAGTAGTCGAGGAAACTTCGACTCGAACTCCAGCAACATCAGATTCTAAATTCACATGATCTTCGACCAGTTGAAGGTAGTCCTCGACCAGTCAAATGTGAACCTCGACCAGTTGAAGGTGGTCCTCGACCAGTTGAGGGTTAAGCAGATTTTATGCGAAGTGCATAAATTTGAGGCGGTTTTGCGATTTTGTGGACAAAAGGCTATAAATAGGGGTTTCCATGCGATTTTTACGATATCTAGGGTTTCAAGGAGCTAAGCCAAGGGGTGGAGAAACCTTCCAAGAGTTTTTCTTCTTTCCTAGTTTGTTTTTAATGGTTTCTTTTAGGGTTTTAATTCCAATCATGTCTATGGTTGGCTAAATCCTTTAGCTAGGGCTAAAGGGTGAAGCTTGTAGCGTGATTTGGATGTTTTCTTTACTTTGATTCATGTTTTATTGAACCTCATGGATTCTAGTTCTTTATTAAGGAATACTTTTAGTTTTTAATGGTTTGTTGTGACTTAAATTACAATAGATCTGCGATAGCTTTAAGTATCTTCTTTTCCTGTTTTGAAATTGAGAAGTTAAGAAATCCTGTTTGTCACGCCCCAAACTCAAAAACCGGGCTCACAAAATTCTCGATCGCTGAATCTGGCGCCGACAACCTCCGTAGTACCCATTCTCGGCTCCCGGCACCCATACACCAGGTTCCGATCCTGGGATGCTACAAGGAGGATTTCAAATCATCAGTTTAACTGTAATGAGCATAACCATAAGCATAACCCACGAACGATAACCACAAGAACACCATCACAAAATCCACTATGATAAAAAACTTTTAAGTATAATGCGTCTGAAAGGAAATACAAGATAATGATGATGACAGAAACTCCAAAAGCTCGTTTGCACGCTCCTGCTGCTACTATGCTACGGCTGCGTCCTGGCATCACCTGCATGCATCAATCATGCATAAGCTTATAGAAAGCTTAGAGGGTGGTGTAAGTGTGGTGTAAGTGTGTGTGCAATATAAGCGTGCTCAGAATGCAAGGTCAGAGTAATGTGCAATCACAGTGAGGGGTACATGAATGCAATCAGCTGTACCAAGGCTATGCGGTGCAAGATATGAATGTTATCGGCCATAACACGGCCATGCGATGCGAGATGCAACTTAAGCATGCCAATCCTCATCATATATCAGTACAGTTCTCATTCTGGATAATCACCAAGGTTCAGTACACTCCAAATGGCACTGTCGCTCTCCTAGCCGCACAGTCCAAGTGAGCGTAAGAAACCTCACTATCCGCCTAGCCAATAGTCTGTCAATACCTATCCGGCACATCGATAATAGACCCATTCGTGAGCTGGTCAAACTCAGCCTCCTACCCTCGGGCGAGTAAGGCCACACCCCTTTCCAATCGACCACGACACAGTGGGAGACGCTGCCTCCTAGTATTTGGCCCTCGTGCGCTCATATATCCACTCGGTCTCGACGTTGGAGTCATCCTCTGGTACCATCGGGTTTAGGAATTTTCACCCAGGGACATCTATGGCGCCCGTATGTTAGAACCAAATATTTTCGGTATCCAATCCAGCCACCCACGATATATCTGTGGAGGCTATGGCCCTGATGTCACTAGGGCATACAATGGGCACAATCACACGAATACAAGTGCATGAATCATACCATCAGACATGCAATAATCCTGCGCGTACCGCGCGCTTATGTAGGGCAACTCCGCCTATCAGGGAGTCCATAAACCATCTACCCGAAGGCATGTGCAATGATCAGTCAATCCTCACATCAGGCATACATATGATGCGTATGATCATGAATCATAAATCTATACTTAGCATGTTATGTAGTGATGGGTTCTGATCAAAACGAATATGGGCCTAGACGGCCTACACATTACTGGTGTGGGCCTATTAATGGGCCCTAGGGAGAGAGTGATAATGCGGACATTTAACCAACATCATCCTTACAATGTGGACATCAAACCATCATTGCTCTCAAGGTATAGCCCGCTATAAAATTAACACATATACCATGGTGGAATCACACTACAATGGGCCTTATATACGTCCTATTGGGCCTTGACCCATAGGCCTCCAGTACATCAAATGGGCCTCATACATGGGTCTCGTATATATCAAGGTAGGCCTCAACGACGGGCCACAATGCATCAAGATGGGCCTAGTCACATGGGCCTTGCGTACATCACAATGGGCCTCATAATATGGGCCTTATACAAATCAAGGTGGGCCTCAACAAGGACCACCAATACATCAAGATGGGCCTCAACAATAGGCCTTAAATTATCTCCAAAATGGTTGGACGGTTTGGATGAAACACATGCATCATGTTGGAGCCCACACTAATGAAGGGTGTGGATTACAATACATACACAAGTGGGTCTCATGTGGGGCCTACCAAAATGCTTATTTTTCATCCAACCCATTATAAGGTCACTCAGACCTGGGGCCCATAGTAATGTTTATTTTCCACCCAACCTGGGCCCACTGTAATGTTTATTTACATCCAATCTGTGCATAAGGTCACGTGGACCAGGGCCCACCATAATGTTTATTTACATCCAACCTGCGCATAAGGTCACGTGGACCAGGGCCCACCGTAACGTTTATTTACATCCAATCTATTCACAAGGCCACGTGGACCTAGGTGGGACTGGGGCCCACTAACGTTTATTTGCCATGCAACCTGTTGACAGGGTCACACGGTCAGGGAGCCCACCGTGTTTTTTTTTATCACGTGGACAGGGAGCCCACCGTGATGTGGTTCACAAATCCAGCCCACTCATTAGGTGCATCCCACTTGGCCGAGGGTTCAGACCAAGTTTCAACCGCATCCAAATTTCAGGTAGGCCCCACCAACTGTTTTTATATGTTTAGGCATGATTTTAAATGGTGTGGCCCACCTGAGTTCCATATACAGCTGATTTTTGGCAGGGGGTCCACTGCCCTAAGGGCCCACCCAATGCACGATGTTGATGTTCGAAACGCATCACTATGGGGCCCACAGCTGGGCCGTGAGGGCCAGCCCAATCCGCCCGTCCGTCAGGCGCAGGCGCTGCCTGCGTCTACAGTAGCTGCGTCAGTGCTGCCTTCTTTCTCTTTTTTTTTTGATTTGGGGTTTTCTCAAGGTTTTGCATAGGTGGGGCCCGCATCAGGAAAATCGGACCCCGCCATTGGTCTCCATGTCCCCATACACACCTATTAAGCCCAATATTGGGTATATTTCGGTGTACAAAAGTATCGAGGTGTATTTCAACGGCAAAAATTGTTATTCTCAATGCTATGAGCCTCTAGGAACTCAGATTCTATTTATTTTTCAGCCCAACGCCTAAAATGATATGAGGAAGAAGGTGGATGGCTTGGATTAAGCACATTCATCAAGCTGGGGCTTGCATGAGTGGCCCACTCCAAAAGTTTTTTTTTTTTAAAGCTTGCAAGTACACACCCTGTCAGTACACGCAATCCGTGTTAGCCACCCCTGCCCAGCGTCCAGAGACGCTGGACGGCTACAGCATCATGGTGGGTCCCACATGCACGTGGCCCACCTGCATGTATATACATATATATAATATATATTTTATATTATATATATATAATATATATTATATTATATATATCATATATATATATATATATTATAATATATAATATATAGAAATAATGGTGTATTGGGTCCATCTAAACAATGGATGGTGTGGATCATCACCTGCAATAGGGTGGGTCATACCGTCTGATGTTGGTGGACGGAGTAGATATAACACGTTTTGGTGGGATCCACACCATCACAATGGAGAGAGAGAGAGAGAGAGAGAGAGAGAGACAAGAGAGACGACGATGGAGAGGAGGGACCCCGCCACTATGGGCCCTCGATTGATATAACACATACATCAAGTGGGTCCCACAACAAGTGGACCCTAAATTTTGAACATAACGGTGGATCACCCACCTCTAGGCCTCCTTCCTTGCTCCCTTAGCCTTCTATGCTCATTGCCTTCTCTTTTGATGGTGGTTGATGGGATTTTGATGGTGTGGATGAGAGATGAGAGGGTGGGCCACACTTGATGTTTTTGGAAAAACTTAGGAATGCTTGGATGGGTGAGGCTTTGAGTTGCTTGGGAGATTTGAGAAATGAGAGAGAGAGTGAGATGATGGGAGTGATATGGATGGGTGAGGTGTGATGGGTGATGGGTGGAGTGATGGGTTGTAAGAAAGGGATGGGTGGAGAGAGAGGGAGAGTTAACTTTGGGAATGGGAAGGGATGGGTTGATGTACTTGGGTTATGGAGTGACTTGACTTGTACTTGATATTGATTGATTGATTGATTGATGGGACATATCGTAGAGATTCCCTCGATATTCGCAATGCGCGGCGTTTCTTCAAAACAAACGCTGGCCTACATCTCCTAGCCAGGGTATTGCTTCGGTATGTGAGTCACGGCGTCGGAACCGCGGCGACGACGCGGTCGCCAAGGTACAGGTTTCAGTTCGAGCCAACTTCGGTATGTAGGACTCGGCTTAGGATTGCATGCAATCGTCGGATACGGTGCGAAGGTTGCCGGAATTCGACCGGAAGGACCGTGGAAGCCAACAGAATGGTACGGACTAAGACACGGGTCTTACACTGTTGTTCACTATCGTCTCATGGGTATGGTTGAGTGATGGAATCCTTCCTAATCTTCCCAATTCTCTTATATTTGGTTGTGAGATTAGTATATCATATTGTTTATCATTGTCTCCTGGGCATGGTTAGGTGATAGAATCACTTCCAAATCTCACAACTCTCATTCATTGAGACTCGATTCATGAGATGTTCAGAGATTTGATTATCTCTCTTTTCCAATTGGATAGGATAGGACTCCAATTTCAATTGTGTTCCTTGAATCAAGTAAGGTAACATCCTGAGAACCTACAAGTGGATCCTTGGCACCCTAGTTCCCTTTAATTAATAGTTTTCATAAATTTTCACAATTACTCTCTTTTATTCCATATTTAGGTTTAGATCTTTTTCTAGTTCTAGTTCTAGTTACTTTAAAAATACACACAAGAATAGTCCCTGTGGATTCGACCTCGGTCTCACCGAGATTATTACTACATCGTGACCCTACACTTAAGGTTGTGAACAATCACCCCCTTAGGCCCCTGAGTAGGGGCTTCCTCCACCAGCACGCGCTCCAGTTCTGAAGCAACAACAGTAGCAGAGGTGACTTTCTCCTCAGGCCGATAGCGAGCAGAGGGATGCTTGGTGGAGGCTGAACTACTGCCGAGGCTGGCCCCTTAGTCCAGCGAGGGACTACGCCCTCCATCATCCTTTTTCTGAGTCGATCTACCTCGGCAGGAGGAGGAAGCTTCATCTTCTTAGAAGGGCGAGGATTAGTCGACATGCCTACAAAGATGAAAGCGTCAACAAACAGATAAACCAGAGCTCGGCATCAAAAAAATAAAAATAAAAATAAAGAGGGTAAAGGCATAACTACATACCTTGTGGCTTAGGAGCGACTTGGGCAATCTCGGCTTAAAACAAAGTCAGAGAAGTGATCACACCTTCCAACTTTGATTAGGAGTCTTCACTAGCCATGTTAGAGCAATACGTTGAAGTTAAGAATGGGAGAGCTCAAGTTGAACACGAGAAGAACCCACTACACAAAGAAAAAAGATTAGCAACAAATTCGAACTCTACTCAACTTTATTACAACTCAACGATTCCCGACCTGGAGTCATGAAATTAGTGGGAACTCTGATCGCTGGGTCTTCCCACTCCCAGGACACAAAAATCCACTTGTCTTTCCACCTCTTGTTAGATGAAGGGTTGCCGGTGATGAGCACCTTACCTTGATTGGCCCAGGCGAAAAAATAGTACCACTCCAGGTTCACATGGTTGACCTTAACTTTATACAAATACAAAATTTCGGCTACAGACAGCTCAGGAAAGTCGAGCTGCTGCCAAAGGACACAAGTCCCGACTAAGGCCCTTTAAGCGTTCGGGATCAAGTGACTAAGGGCCAGCCTCACATGAGCAAGGACCCTCTCGATCGTGGGGTGTAGGGGTAAACGAAGGCCGCACTGCAAAGCCACGACATAGACGATCAACTCGCCCTCACGAGGCTAGCCAGGCACCTCTACCAACTCCGGAGCTTGGAGTATGATCAACTTGGGGATCTGATAATCCCTCTGGACCTGAATTAGGTTGGGCTCAATCATAATGGAGCCGAAAGCACCGACCTCTATAACTTCAGCATCAGGACCCCCTGGTCTTAGTCAGACTCCCTCATCACTCAAACCCTGAAATCCGACCTCTTCATCCCCCATGTCCGAAGAAGAGGGGACAACTCTATTTGGGTGAGTGTCCTCGAGGGAGTAGTATGAGTTGTTATGGAATGCCCCTGATAGTAACCTAACTTTAGACCAGCCGGATATCTTGCCTGAACAAGAAAAGATAGAAAAATCTAACTGGAAAGAGGAAAAAAGAAGTCGGAAAAAGGAAAACTATCACGTCCCAAACTCGGAAACCGAGCTCACAAAATTCTCGATTGTCGAATCCGGTGTTGACAGCCTCCGTAGTACCTCATTCTCGGCTCCCAGCGCCTATACGCCAGATTTTGATCCTGGGATCCTATAAGGAGGATTTTTTTCCCAACGTACATTTATCTCGCAATAAGCATAACCACAAGTTTACCGAAATCACAAAGGCAACATCATCATCACATATCCACTAATATAAACATTTGAATACAATGTTGAAAGGGAAATACATATATCGAAAATCAAAGCTCCAAAGGTTCGCTGCATGCTCCAATCTCAATGCCACTGCAACCTAACGCCACCTATACGCATCTATCATGCATAAGCTTATAGAAAGCTTAGTGAGTGGTGAAAGTGTGTGCATAAGGTAAGTGCCAAGTAAGCAATATCAGAGTAATCAGAGTAAGCGGAAATACTGACAATCCCATAAATCATACAATATCAGAGTTATGCAAAAACATGCTGATAGGCCCATAAATACCATCAGCCTTATCTAGGCTATGCGATACAAAAATATAATAAAAACAATATCATGTACTGATGAAGCAATGTAGATCAGTTATGCAATGCGGATACAGTAAGCCAAATATCAGATGCCGATGATGCAATGCAATATACAAATCCTTATGAGTCCACGAATACCGTCAGCCGTATCTAGGCCATATAAATGCAGAAACATGGCAACCCAAAATGCTAAATGTTGCGGATGCAATGCAGTATGCGGTGCAAATGAAATGACCAAGCTGGAGTGAAGTCGGGATGATAGTACGTAGTATCGCAGGCTATGAGGTCCATCACAAGAGACTTTTATCCAAACCAGTCCCATACCTAAATTTGGATAGTCAGACTCAATGTGGTAAACTCCTGATCTCAGGTTAGTTGCATGCTCCAACCAAAATTCTGGCCATTGTGAAAGTACACGTAACAAATAGTTGCGTACCACCAGCCCGAGTGGATAGTGAATGAATGAATGAATGAGTATATAACTCCTACTCAATAAGTCCACATATCGGTATTGTTCATTTTTGATATCATCACTGGAGTCTAGTAGACTCTACACTAGCTTGCCACCCTATTAAGCGCACAACTGGGTAAGTGGAAGAGACCTCACTATCCGCCTGGCCAGTAGTCAGTCAATATCTATCCGGCACGTCGATAACGGACCCATTCACGAGCTGATCAAACTCAGCCTAGCTATGCCTACTCGCTCAGGCAGGTAAGGCCACACCCCCTCCCAACTGACCACGACACAGTGAGAGACGTGGCCTACAGGTATACGGCCCTCATGCGCTCATATATATCTACTCGGTCTCGACATTGGGGCGTCCTCTGGTATCAAGAGGGTTTAGAGATTTTCACTCAGGGTCATCTATGGCAGCCTGATGCTCGAACTAAACATTTTTAGAGTCTCATCTGGCCATCCACGATATGCCTATGGAGGCTACGGCTCTGATGTCGCTAGGGCGTGCAGTACTCACAATATACAATGCAAGATGCATGAGTCATACAATCCAGTCATGCATCAATCCTGCGTATACCGTGCGCTCATGTGCGATAACCTCCGCCATTAGAGAATCTCATAACAACCTGCCCAATGACATATGCAACGGTCAACCACATCTCATAATAAACATGCAGATGATGCGTCTGGGCATGTATCATGATGTTATGCTATCACATACTCATAATCGGTATCAATATTCGACATCAATAATCGGCATCAATATTCGACATCAATAATCGGCTTCGACAATGTGGACATTTAACCAACATTGCCCCAAGGAATGACCCACATAGAGCCTAACATATAGTGGGCCCATAGCTTCACACAAGGGCCTAATATACAACATAATGGGCCTTACTCAAGAGCTCAATACACATCACGATGGGCCTCTCACATGGGTCTAAGATACATCACAATGGGCTCTATCACCTGGCCCTTAAATGCACCACAATGGGCCTCATCACATAGGCCTAATATACATCACATTAGGCCTCAAACACAGGCTGAATACACATTACAATAGGCCTCAAATACGGACTACATATACATCACATTAGGCTTTGACAATCGAAATTGGCCTCGACATATGGAATTGGCCTCGTTAATCGGACTCGACCTCGACAATCAGAATCGGCTTCGACAATCGGCCTCGACTAACGGAATCGGCTTCGTTAATCGGACTCAGCCTCGACAATCAGATTCAGCCTTGACATATGGAATCCGCTTCATCGATCGGACTCGGCCTCGATAATTGGAATCAACCTCGACATATGGAATCAGCCTCATCGATCGGACTCGGCCTCGACAATTGGAATTGACTATCAGAATCGACAATCGGAATCAGCCTCGATAATCGGCCTCAACTAACGGAATCGTCCTTGTCAATCGGACTCTACCTCGACAATTTGAATCAGCCTCGACAATCGGCCTCGACAAACGGAATCAGTTTCGTCAATCAGACTCAGCTTTGACAATCAGAATCGGCCTCGACATACAGAATCGGCTTCGTCGATTGCACTCGGCCTCGGCAATTGGAATCGACGATCGGAATCGACAATCGGAATCAACCTCAACTAACGGAATCGGCCTCATCACTCAGCCTCAACATACAGAAACGACCTCGTTGATCAGACTCAGCCTCGACAATCAGAATTGGCCTCGATAATCGGCCTCGACATACGGAATCGGCCTCGGCCTCGACAATCGGAATCGATGATTGGAATCGGCCTCGTCAATCGGACTCCGCCTCGATAATCGAAATCGATAATCCAAATCAGCCTTGACAATTAACCTCGACAAACGAAATTGGCCTGAACATACGGAATCGGCCTCGTCGATCGGACTCGGCCTCTACAATCGGAATCGACAAACGGAATCGGCCTCGACAATCGGAATCGGCCTGGACATACGGAATTAGCCTCGTCGAGTGGACTCGGCCTCTACAATCGGAATCGACAATTGAAATCGACCTCGACAATCGGCCTCGACTAATGGAATCGACCTCGTCACTTGGCCTCAACATATAGAATCGGCCTCGACTAACGGAATCGGCCTCGTCAATTGGACTCGACCTCGACAATCGTAATCGACAATCGGAATTAACGATCGGATTCGACAATCGGAATCGGCCTCGACTAACGAAATCGGCCTTGACAAACAAAATTGGCCTCATTGATCGGACTCGGCCTTGATAATCGGAATTAACCTCGACAATCGGAATCGGTAATCGACCTCGACGCAAGGCGGGGTTTATAGATGGACGACCGATGATGGATCAAGCAATATTAATGGGGCCTAAGCATTTGGGTTAACCCACTAGAGAACGATGAGAATGGGCCTATCCAGGCCTAAGGGAAGGTCACAATGTAGACATTAAACCATCATTGCCCAACAATGTGGACATTCAACCAACATTGCTCCCAAGGAGTGGCCCACATAGGGTCAAACATATAGTGGGCCCATGGCCTCAAACAAGGGCCTAATACACATCACGATGGGTCACATCCATGGGCCTCTCATATATCAGGTAGCCCACATCATATGGGCCACATAAACATCAAGTGGGCCGCACCAATGGGCCTCATATATATCAAGTGAGTCGCATCAATGGGCCGCACCAATGGGCCTCATATATATCAAGTGGGCTACATCAATGGCTTTAAATATGCAATAGGTGGGCCCCATCACATGGGCCTTAAATACAAAATAGGTGAGCCCCATACATGGGCCAAAAATACATCACGATGGGCCCCATAGATGGGCCGTACCAATATGCCTCAAATGGGCTACAAATATATCAAGGTGGGCCTTACAGATGGGCCATAAGTATATCAAAGTGGGCCTCTCAAATGGGCCACAAAATACATCAAAGTCGGCCTGACGGATGGGCCACAAAATATGTCAAGGTGGACCTCCAGGGGGAGCTTGTATTACATCTAACATCATTTCACTAATTGTAGGTGTAACATGTGTATCATTGTACACTGTCATTCCATGGGGCACATGGCCCACTAATGGTGATCGGCACTGTCCAAACATTGTCCATGTAAATTAGACGGTCTAAACATTGCCTATGTAAATCAGCACCATCCAAACATTATCCACGTAAATCGGCGCCGTCCAAACATTGTCCAGCACTGTCCAAACATTGTGGATAGTGTGGATATGGAACATACATCGAGGTGGGGTCCACAACACCGACCAACCATTGTCTAGCACCGTCCAACTCAATCTGGACGGTGTGGATGAAACGAATACATCAGGCCGGGTCCCCATCGTCCAGAAACATTAGACGATGTGGATATTTCCATACATCAAGGTGAGTCCCACGTGGGACCTGCCATACACATATATACACGTTATATATATATATAATATAATAGTATATTTCATATTTATTTTATTTTACTGATTATATATATATATATATATATATATATATATATATATATATATATATATATATATATATATATATATATATATATAAACAGCGACCAACATCCAGGCTTAGACGAATGGCTTGGATGGAAAACACATATATCAAGGTGCGTCCAGCACCGTCCATGTGCTAGACAGTGTGGACACGGTACAGGTACAGTGGGGTCCACGCAGGTGGCCCACCCCGCTTAGGATCTAGCTGATCTTTGTTTTCTCCCTTCAACGGTCCAGCAGCAGCTGCTGCCAGACGTCCAACATCTGGACGGTCAGATCAGGTGGGCCCTTAATTGGTCATGTAGGATGAATGGTTTGGATGAAAAGAAATGCATCATGGTGGAGTGCACCATCTTGGCCAGTGGACGGCTGGATGAAACCATACATCATGGTGGCCCAAGGAGTTATGTGTGGGGCTCCCGCCAATCCACTTCCATTTTACAAAAAAAGAAGGCCCACGTGTGAGATGAATCCCCACCGTCTAACCGGTCTCGCAGATGGACAGCTAGATGTACAGAAAAAACCAGGTGGGCTCCACCGTCATCACAAAGAGAGAGAGAGAGAGAGAGAGAGAGAGAGAGAGCGGAGTAGTGGAGGGGCCCTACCACTATGGGCCCCTCTTTGATACAAATCATACATCAAGATGGGTCCCATCATAAGTGGGCCTTCTAATCATCAAAATCATACAAAAATCACCCACCTTTGGATCTCCTCTTCCTTCTTCCGTCAATGCATGCTAGAGCTCCAAGGAAGAATTTCAAAGGTTGAGATTGATCATGGAGGGTGGGATTGGATGGTAGGAAGGTGGGCCACACTAGCTTCTCTCCCATGGAAGCCATAGACAATTGCTTGGAGAATGAGAGAGAGAATGAGAGAGAGAGGTGATGGGAGAGAAGTGATGGGAGAGAGGCATAGTGGAGTGACATGAGAGGTAAGGTGCTTGTTGACTTTAGGGTACTTGTGTAAGAGAGAGGTAAGGGTAGGGTATGGGTTGCTTGTACTTGACTTTGATTGATGGATTGATGTGAAATTTGATGTGATTGATGGAACATTCTCTTGGGATTTGCAATGCGCGGCGTTTTTCTTAAACTGAACATGGGCTCATATCTTCTGGCCCGGGTATCGTCTCGGCGCGCAAGACGCGGTGTCGAAACCGCGGCAACGGTGCGGTCACAAGGATACAAGTCTCTGGTCGAGCCGGCTCTGATATACGGGACACAACTCAGGATCACGTGCAAGTGCCGATAACAGATCGTAGGTTGCCACAATTCGACATCCAGGACCGCAGAGGCATACGGAATGGTACGGGCTAGGATACGGGTTTCACAAAAACTGCTGAAAAGAGGAAAATAGAGAGGATTTTTGACTTACCGAAAATCGCTTGGTCTGTTGAAGAGCAAAGAGAAAGGAGGAGAAGTGAAGAGCTCTGAGCGTCCCACCCCCTCTTATACACATCCAACCCAACGCATTAATGGGACTCAATCGATGCCTGAGCACGAGGAGTTGTAATGTTGCACAAGAGTGCCCTCTCTGTAAGGCATGTGGCATGTAGCAACCTAGGGCGCTGAGCCACAGACAACTGGCGCTCGACCATACATCCAAAGACCAAGCGACGCTGTCATCCGAAGATATGCCGTCATCATTACCCTCGCCTCGAGCTCCGCATCCACGCCCCTTCATCCATGGCAGCGAACAGGCAACCCGTCCTCCTTGACTTCCCAACCTGCTCAGCAGTATAGCTCGGTTCGATTTCAAGGTTGATTTAAGATTGTTTGACCTGACCAAATTCATATTTATTACGTCCACTATGCGAACTAGTAAGTAAGGGGGATTTATTGTTATGGGGAAAATAGATCGACCTACTATTGATAGGCTAGGTCAACAATTCAAACAAGTGACTAGTGCGATCCAGTGACTAGACCTTCGTCGCCTTAATCAAGTATGGAAAAAGGCTAACCTCAACCTCCTCGACCAAGTATGGAGAAAGCCCGAGCTCGACTTCCTCGACTAAGTACGGGGAAAGGCTGAGCTCGACCATTAGGCACAAGGTCAAGATACTTACTAATCAACTGCGATCTAAAGCAAGCTAACTTACCTCAGGTTGGCAAGACCAATCCTTAGACGACCGCAACACCAACTTTGGTTGTGACCTAGGTCGGACTACTTCGGGATAGCTAAACCCACTCTCTGTGAGATCTGGTTTGACCTCAACTAGGTCTGTCCGCATTCTTAGCTGAAGATTACGGAAACCGACTCTCACACAGGTCACCCTGAGATTCCAGCCAAGGATTTAGAAAGTTCCGCTACTCAAGGAGTCCGAATCCTACTATAATCAGTTCCTGCCAAACAGGAATATGTGCCCTTATGACACCGCCTCTCCTCGCCTGTAAATAAGAAAGCCCCCAAAGGTGAAAGGTACGCATAATCTCTAGTCCCAAACTCTCAATATTCAACTAGACCTAGATTCTTGACTTAGGCATCGGAGGGTCCCCTGCATGAGCCAGGGACTTCCTTATCTGTCCAAAAATGGCTAACTAGATTTCTGCATCAACGCAAGTAATGGTGTTTTGGTTGATTCAAGTTTGATTACGCTGTTATTTCAATCAAGTCTGGTTAACGTTGCATTTTTTGTTATTTTCTTTGACAAGCAAAGACAATCAGATGAGCATGATGTACGAGCGGAGTGTTGCCAAAGTTTTTTCTTACTCTTTTCTATTCCTTTTCTTATTACTTTCTATTCCTGTACATTATCTAATCAGAAGTAATATAAGTTGTACATTTTTATTTTTTATTTTTGTTCTTTCTTACCTCCACAAACATCAATTATTATTGGATGTGTTTATTCTTATTATCAATATAAATTATTTTATTGATATGTATAAGCTGTTATCGGATGAGCCCCACCGCCTTATATGTGCATAATCTAACCCAATCATATGCTTTCGCATCTTATACGAGGTCTTCACACCAAAAATCAGCTAGTTCAGAGCCACATGTAGCCCACAACAACAAACCAAATCCAGTAGGCCCTTGACCTTTAAACACTTTCGGTGGGCCCCATCATTATGTATATGTGTGACCTACCCCAGTCATCTGCTTTGGTAACTCATATTACGGTATCACGCAAAAAATAAGCCAGATTCGAGCTAGATGTAGCCCGCAACAGTAAAACTAACTCCAGATGATGACCACTGTTGAAACCTTCTTGGGACACAACTGATTTGCATCGTTCTTTCCGCACAGTCCTTGAAATGGCCTTACAAAATGGATTGACGGCGTGAATCACCTGTATCCATAAAGGCGGGCCCTATAGGGCCTATTTGGGCGGTGGGATTAGAAGGGATTAGGTGGGATGTGATTCAAAAAACATAATTATTACCTATGACAGGGATTATCTCCTGTTGCGATGGGATAAGATTAATGATAATACGGTGGTACATTGAATGGAGCCTCACGGATGATCTTTCGCAAGTCTTAACGACTCTTTTCCGTCTCGAGTCATCATTACTTAAGAGTCAAGTTAGCTATTTTCAACGTCTTTCTAAGTGGTAGGCAGATTTTCATAGGTATTTTTAAATTAAGTGTGTATTTGAAAATGAACCTAAAGGCAAGCAGGTTTTTGTAAGTAATTCATATTTATATGATATCAAGATAAATCATAAAATATACCGGAAATTTTACAAAAAATACCTATCTATTTAATATGAAATTTATATTTTAATACTTTTTAAAATTTTTAATAAACTACCCAATTAATTTATTAAGTAATTATTACAGATAACCTTACTTCCATTTTTATATTTCTTAAAGGAAGTTGCATTTAGGCCAACAAAGAAGTGGCGGTTAGGGTAAGCCCCGTTGTGATGTCCATGTGAAATTAACCCGAAAAATCTAAGTGCATCTCTTCATCTTAGGCTTGGTGTGTCATCTATTTTATAGTACCAACCTAGAACTAAGATAGGTCAAAATCTAAAGTAGATCACATAGTGTTGATTGAACTCTCACGGTTAAAAACTTCCTAGGGCTATGAAGCTGATCTGTTTTTTTTTACCTTCTTTGAAGTTTGCATGACTTAACTTACAGGTTGAATGTCAAATAAACATTAAAGTGGGCCCTAGGGGTTTTCATGATACAATCACTATTATTTTCCCATGGTGTGGTCTACCTGAGATTTTAAGCTACCTTATTTAGGATAAATTACTAAAATATATATAAAAGTGATGGACAGGTAGATAAAACACATGGACCCTGCAGCGCCATACAACACCAACCGCTAGCCAGGTGTCACTAGCCAAACCGCATCCCCTAGATCCCACAGGTTGAGTGGCGGGACTCCCTGCTTAAGTGAAGTCACCAATTTCTATGACTCCACCATGATATATGTTTTGTATCTTCACCGTACATCCACTTGGACAGTTTATATTAGTGCATTATTCTTAGAATAAGTTAGATCTAAAGCTCAAGTGAACCCACCATAGAAAACGGCGGGGAGAGTGACACCTACCGTGAAAAACTTCCAAGGGTTACAAAAGTTTTTGATCAAGCTGATCTTTGTGTTTTCCATTCTCTCGTGCCTGAGTTAACACATTAAGAGGTTGGATCTCAAATAAACATCATCGTGGACGTTGGGAAGGTTTCAACAGTGGGCGTCACTCTCCCCACTGTTTTCTGTGGTGAGGTCCACTCCAACTTTGGATCTGCCTCGCCCTTTGAATCATGCCCTAAATCTGATGGACGGTGTGGATGCAACACATACATCATGGCGGAGCCAGAGAACTTGGTGACGTCACTCCAGTCTCGCTACTCAACCTGTCAGTAGCTAATTCGCGTCCCCCTAAACCGCCGCCCGTTTGCTCACACGAAGGTGGCTTATTGAAACCCTTTTTTTTAAAAGGTACCGAAATGTAATTCTAAAAAATTCGAGGTTTTCGGGTGTTATGCAACACGAATCCTTTCTCTTTCGTTTTGCTTTGATTCAACACTCAAATCACAGAGATTTTTGCCGTTTATCAATCACAAGAAATGCACTCATGCAGAAAATTTCATGTTTTGATGCGGTTCTTTGTTTCAGTTAAAATGTCATACTATTGCTGAAGGAAATCAATCTTGGTTGGAAAACTCGAAAACTAGTAGAGGAAGGTGTCACGATGGGATCCCGACTGCAGATTCCAGGCGATGACTCTATACTGTTGCATGTCACTCATTCCAACTTGAAGAACTTCGCTGCCGATGTCCGCTTCTCACTTGAGGTAGACCCACTTCTTCAAAATAAACAGAGAATTCAATGTATTAGGAATAGCTTTATACCTCCAAATCAATGCTTCTTTAGCTGATTAAAGAGTTTCTACTGTATGCAAAGTTCCAACATTGTAATTTTGTTTTTATTAGGTGAAAATGCCCTCCGGAACTTCATTTTCAAATATCATTCCAAATAGAAAAAGCCCAATTGGATTCCTTGAAACTTCCCTCAAATATGACCCCAGTGGCAATGAATGAATCGGATGTCGTTCTAACAATTCCCTGTAATCACATTGAATTAATATTGGGTTATTTATTAATTGATTAAAAACTCCCCGTAGTGATGCGCCAGCTGGTCCCAACCCTAGGTAGAGAGTTGATGTAAGGTGTAGTTGATCATTGAACTGTTGCCAAGCAGTTGTGGAAGCAGATCCAAAATAGCTGGGACTGCGTGTTTCGATCCCAAGGGTTTAATAGCCTAAGTTTACATGTTCCATCAGCCCTCAGGCTTTTGGCGTATTGTTTAGGTTCATAACAATTGGTATCATTGCCAACACCACATCCTGTGTTCGAGCCAGGAAGGGGGTGACCTGTGGAAAGGGCTACCTGAGCAACCATAGTGTAGACGCCAAGTAGAAAGGACTACCTGGATAATCAAAGTGCAGGCACCATGCTCTAGAAAGGGCTACTTGGAAAAGAGGTTAGAGTGAATGCCGCCACAGAGTAGGCCGCCGTGGACGTTGGCTGTGGAGCGTGTTGGAATGTTCTGATCCCAAGGGTTTAATAGCCTAACTTTACACATTCCATCAATCTTGAGACTTTTTGTGTATTGGTTAGGTTCTTAACACTACGCTATGATGATCATTGATGAACCGACAATGTTTTAAATAGCTATTCTAGGTAGTGTGTAGCTTACACAATGTAATGTAGCTTAGCCTTAACACTACGTAGCTCATGAAAATAGCTTGTCTCGTGTAGCCTACGCGGCATGATAATTTGACTACGGTACATGATAATTTGCATACGTTGCACGCTACACAGACTATGCTATACTCTATGTAGCTCGCATTAAAAGTTTTTTTCACTACAACATTAATCTTCAGTAAAAATTGGTTAATTTTTTCAATGCTTTTAGTAAAATAATATAACTATCAATATAAATATGTCGTATTGCTTTTTCTTTCCATTCATAGTTAATCATTGCCCTTTACCATTACTTCAGGTTGCATTTGAAAATATCATGAAATTTTGTTAAATTTCATTATTAATCAGCCTAATTTGGTGCGGAATATCATGAAATTGGTGCAACCAAGTGCAACCTTAATTAAAAATCTAGAAGAAGTGTGTAGCTTACGGTACATGCGATGTAGCTTATGCCTCACGCATCATAGGGGTGAAAGCTATGCTAAGTGTTATTCACTATTTGCTATTCAAAACACTACCAATTGATGGTCCTCATAATGTGTTTTGAGAAACATTACCCCTGGGGCATGTTTAAATTGCGGGAAAAGAAAAGAAATGAAGAGTGTAGTGATAATCTAGTGATGGAAAGCTTGTTCCATTTTTTTGGACTTTTCGCGTTGTTTGTATAGCAAAAGTAATTGTGGATTCCACATAGTAATCGTTATGTTTTCTATAATTAAATTCTTGCGTACAAAATACGAGGTGCCCATTGGGAGAGGAATATGAAATTTCCACCTATTATCTAAAATGACCCCTAAAAATGGAATCCATGTTTTAATAGTGCTCATGGAATAACCATTCAGTAATGATTAATATTTTCATTTCTCTTTCCATTTTCACATGCAATCCAAACATCTTGTCATCATAATTGGGACAAGAGTGGAAAATCCACCAGGGACTCTCTACTATACACTCAGTTTGATCAAAGGATAGATGTAGTGCAAGGCAAATTTCTAGGTGATGGACACAATCTTCACTTTGCTTTGGAGGTATTGGACTTTGGAAGCAAAGACAATTCCATTTTAGAGTCAAAGAGAGAGTTTCTTCTTGTGAGATCAAACTCCAACGATGCCAATTGTTGACTTCTTTAGAGGCATCCTCTCGAATGTGGAATGATGTAGCAAGAGTCCTAATTTCATAGGCTCAATTAGCAAGAAGAAAAACAAAGATAATTATACAAAGACAACATGCAAGTTAGAATTAATCTTGATCATCAATCTTATGAAACCTAATAGTTTACAGTTCTAACCATTAACAATGTCATATGTCCAAACTACCCCTAAAAAATTTGCCCTAAATTTAGTCATGAATTTCAGGGTCAACAAAATGATCTACCTTGCAACCATTGTGAAATAGCCATCTTAGATCTTGAAAAACCCTTAGAAACAAGCTATTTGTTCCTTTGAATGGGAACGAACACATTGTTATGACTCTGGGAATGTTGCCTGGTTTGCATGATCATTGGATGGCATATATATTGTATTTTAGTCCCACAAATTTGTAGCCTATGTGTTTGTCTTTTGGGCTCTTCCATGATCTAGATCATACTAATTTCAACCCTTTAACTGTGATCAGTGCTGGCCTATCGTTGACTAGTTTGGCCAATTGTTGATCATGGTCAATTTTCTAGTGGCCTTTTGAAGTTGTCTTGCACATTTAAAACTCATATTTGTTTCCTTATTGCCTAGTTTTGGCTTCAACCTTCGCGTTTGAGCTTTCAAAGGCTAAAATGACTAATCCTCGACCACTTTTCACTGGTCTGACTAGTCACCTCATTATACTCGGTATTGTTAGTGCATTGATTTGTGCACATTGTTTGTCAATCACGTGAGTCTGTGTGACATGTAGTCCGTTGAGCCCTTGGAAGCTGAAGACTGAAGACACAAGAGGACGTGAAGCATCGAGGAGCAAAGAACATGTATATGAGGTACCTTGGTAACCCAAACCTAGACCCGAAACAATCCTTGAACCTTTAGATGATCCTAATTTTAATAGGTAAACCTTGTTGATCATCCCTTAGCCTTAGAAGCTTAATCGGAACATGATAAGCAAGGCTAAAAGATGTACAAAGCTGTTGTAAAATTATATGCCTCAAGCAGCAATTTTCAAGTGGTCCTCGATCCTATCGATAGGCTGTCAATGAGACTCAATGGAATCGAAAGACCACTCGATCTGATCGAAGAATCGGTCCAGCAACCCAACGGATATATTTTTAGATTTTCTCGATGGAATCAATGGACTGTTTGATCCTATTGAAGGACCTTCGATCCCATCGAAGGGCCCTTCAATCAAATCAACAAAGTCATTAACTAGCGATTTTATAGCCGTTGCTAATCGGTTTTTTATAAAATGGCATTTAGTTCTTGGGCAAAAGGAGGGTTTTTTGGTACAATAGGAGGCTAGGTGATTCCACATTGATATCTTGCATCCTAGATCTCTAATCTCATGAATTGCTAGTAATCTTTCTTGAGATTAACACTTTAATAAGGATTCCAACCTCCTCCTTTAAGATGAACTTGAACTCCACCATTTTCTAGAGATTAGACCCAACTTTATTGGCATATCCTTTGTCTAAATCCTTTACTAGGTGAATTCCCCAGGATTTCAACTATTCCATTAGTTGTAGGAGATTATACTATCCTCCTATCACCTTGGTCACCTTAAATGGAGCATCACATGAAAGGTGTTTGATCTTGGAGTTGAAGTACTGGCAAGCATTGGCATCAACGATCGGGGGGAGCAATTGAGGAGTGGGTTCAAGCATAGGAGAGTTTTGAAGAAGTGATTCAAGCATGATGGGTCAAAGGGGCTCTATTCGATAAGTGTTAATTAGTGAGTCCATATACTCTATTTCCTTGTGTAGGATTGAGGGTAAGCGTTTGCGACCCAAACTCGAATAGGTTTTTGTATATGACTTAGGCTTTTATATAGGGTCAAATTCATTAGACACGGGTGCATACGTGTTAATCTTCGTGGGAGCCTCCGACAGGAGTAAACATTAGGTCCTTGGACTAGGATCGAGGTTGTTGATTAGCCAATAGAAAATCAACTAAAGTCTCTTACAAGAGCCTCCGACGGGAGTGTATGTTAGACAAGTTCTGTGTAGGTTACCGACATGGGTGTGTACGTAGTAAGTCCTTGCGTAGGCCATTAACATGAACGAGTACGTGGTAGGTCCTTGTGTATGTCTATAAAAGTTAGAGGTGAACTTGATTTAAAACATCTAATAGTGAAATCTGGTACACTTAGGTAGAGTGCGTCCGTCGAGAGTGGAGTAGCGAAACCGAACTACTAAACATGCTTGTGTTTGGGATTGTCATTTGAGCACTTTTATAATTATGCTTAATGTAATTTTTATGTTGAATTATATGTATGCACGATTAGATGAATGCTAGGATTTGAATAGTTAGCACATCCCATACACATGTATACTATCAATCATATACTAGTTTTATAATTGGCATATCTTTAGTGGTCTATGTGATTGGACTCTCTATTGGCTTGGAAGCCCTAAAGTTAATCGTCTTACTTAGTTTAATTGACATATTAGTTTAAGTAAATTTTGTGTTAAAAAGTCTAATTTTATTTGGTCTTAATCACCTCCCCCCTAGGACAGAGCTATTTATTCCTTAGCTCCGCCGAGCTTTTGCATGTTGTGGTATACTATTCCACGCAATTTTAGGTATCGCAAGTCTTCACATAGAAAGCAACATAGTGGTAGCAAACAAACTTCTACAGTTGGGAGTTGGTGTCGGGGAAACTGTGACCAATCCAACTAGGAGTCTACCACCACTCTCTCATGGTATTTTAAAAATAGGTTACATTACTGAGTTGTCATTAAAGGGAACAACCACCTCGCGTTACATGATACGGGGGGTGAAGCGGTACGTTATGAAAAATGGCCATATTAGCACCTCCATGGGGCCCGATAACTTGTCATAGGCCAATATAGGCATAATGTGCCATTTTGAAAATTTTATTTTCAAATTTCTCTCATTTTCCTCATCTTTATTCATTTTAACCATGAAGGAAGCTTATAAACTAATTTTAAACTAAATATTGCAGGCGCATTTTCACACCGGGCTCAAGTGGGGTGGCCTGTGGGATGTGGGGGCACACTAGGGGTGGGTAGCCCATGTGAGGCGGGTGGGTCGTGTGACGCAGAACCTATGTGATGTGGGGCCCACGAGGAGGGGTTCAGCCGAGGACCCAACCCATGGGATGTGGGGCCTGGGCTATGAGATAAAGGGATTGATTTGCCACGCTCTATCAGTTTAAGCTTTTAGAGCAAGTGGTTAGTTGTCATGCATCACTAAAGCTAGACTTATTTTGAGGATCAAAACACAAAATTTGAGTAGGATTCAATGAACCAAAGCGGAGCAGACCATTTTAAGAGATATTGGCGGAAGCAGTAAAACGTCACTGATAGACAACACTCTTACCAGAGAATGGCTTGTTACATTATCAAATACTTGTCGGTGTGTACGAGGCTTGGGAACGAATTCACCACCATACGGCTGACCAATAATTACTGGTGATTTTGACTTCATGCAGGCGAGTTGCAACCTGCAATCCAAATTGAGGGCAGGTTAGCTCACCCTCGTGGGATCGTGACCCTTTGTCCTGGCTATTGTAGCACGTGTTGTGCAGGTCGTAAGGGGCACGATGCCTTAACATCATCCTCACCTTCATCTAGCTTATCACCGACAATCTGTTCAGGGTTCCAAACTCAATGGTGGCAACTAAACATGAGGGTTGCTCTCGTTGCAGGACTTAACCCAACACCTTATGGCATGAGTTGATAACAACCATGCACCGCCTATGTCCGCGTTCCTGAAGGCATCCCTCTCTTTCAAGAGGAATCATGGCATGTCAAGCCATGATAATGTTCTTCTCTTTACATTGACTTAAACCACATGCTCCACCGCTTGTGCAGGCCCCTGGGTCAAGGTGAATTTTTCAAGCAACACCATGGCCATTCCTTCTCTTATACTCGACTTTTTAAGCATTTTGAGTTCGTTGCTCACCTGGTGTAGCTGGAACCTCAATGTTGATAGAAGTTCGTGCGGTTAACCTGGAGATTTGGGTATTAGAGGGATGGTTAGAGATGGGTATGGCACCATTGTTCTATGTTCTTAGGTCTTGTGGGAAGTAATAGTTCTAATAGGGCTGAAGACCGGAAGTATTTATAGTTCTTTTTGAAGGCCCACTTCTTATGGAAGGAGACTGGCTCCTAATCTGCAATTGATTGGGCTTAAGGGAAAGCCTTATCCCCTCAGACCATAGCTTTTATCCTAAATGTCATCATAATGCATTGCTGTTCTTCATTTATTACCTTTAGTCAGTTCTGGAGACAAGCCAAGTGTATCGCTTGTTACCTTGCAAAGGAACGAGTCCATAAAGATAATCATTTAGTGGATCCTTATCCATTTCCTTGATGGATTGTATTTCATTATCATTTTCCAGTTTGCTTTAATAAGTTATTGAAAAAAGATTGAATTCATTTATGATTTTGGCCAAATTAAGGGCTGGACCAATTTCAATTGTCTGATTAATTTGTTGGGCCCTATTGTGCAAGGATTTCCATGGGGTGTTAGCGAAGGACCTCCATTGACATGGAAGTCATATGATATTTGGTGACATATCTAATATAAGAGTGCATTCCAATTGGTTCCTTCCCTGAGTGGGGTGTGGTAGCTTTATATTAGTGGATATCATCTAGGGCCATATGGAAGCACAACATTATTGGTACCCTCGATGGTGATTGTATAGATTTGGAGGCATCGTTTTTTGGGCCAAAGGACTTCACTAAGGCATAGGTTAAAGCTCTCATTGTGGGGCTTCAATTCTTTTTGATTCCTATTTTGGCCCATTATTGGTTAATGTGGTTCTACTGTCTTGCATGCTTCGGTAAGAAAGATGTTACAGAATCCTAGAGATTTGCTTTCCTTCGTGATAAGCTTAGGTACTTGGCATCTTTCAAAAAAAGAAAAAAGAAAAAGAAGAAGAAGAAGAAGTTTGGGAACCTGGCTTCAAGGTTTAACATTTCATTTTCTTCTATCTATCATGTAGCAAAGGTCTTGGTTCGTGCTTTAGCATTTGAGGGCATTGGGCATCTCTTGCTTTGTTCTGGGTCTCTTCCCTTTGATATGATCTCCTCTTTAGTTCAATAAAATTTTAGTTATCCATTAAAAAAAGAAAGCGTCTTTTTTTTTTTTTTGAAAGCCGACAAAAATTTAATAAAAAGTGCCGAAGTGTCTTTCTTGTTTGAGATTGATTGAGAAAGTTCAAGCCCACCAACCATCCAACACCAGGCAGGTGTCGGACTCCATACATCGTGTTACCACTTAGCAGAGTAGGCCCTGGTATGTGCCTCTTTCCTAATCAAAAGATAGGAGAGCACCCATTCTCCTGAAGTTACGGGGTCATTTTGCTGAGTTCCTTGGACATGGTTCAATCAAGCGCCATAGTATACTCATTCATCTGTGTCGGTTTGGGGCATGGTCAGTTCTCGGGGAGGATCACCCTTTTAGCTCAGTGGTAGAGAGTCTCCGTTTCAACATTAACTCAGGTTTGAGCCTAGCTTCCCTATCCTAAAAGACAAAAAAAAAAAAGAAAAAAAAAAAGAAAAAGAAGAAGAAGAAAAAAGAAAAAAAGAAGAAGGTTATAATTACCACAAAATGCTAATAACTAGTTGAATGCATCTTTAATTTTTTCCATAGCCATGAACATTGTTCTCTACCGCCATCTTTTCTTGATTTCCTTGGAACATTTCCTCTCATTCATGGTTGTTCTAGTTGTACCTATTCTTTGCTTCTGTGGTTGCAATTTCTTTTTTATTTAGTCTTGAATTTAAGGCATCATCACCTTTATCATCATCATCTAAGCCTTATCCCAATTAATTAGCCTTGAAATTAAGTGTAGCTGCTAAAATCACATGGATCTATTGCATGCATAAGGTCTTTGTAATCATCCTGGCTAATTGATCTCAGATGACTGTGGAGTCTGTGAAGGAGAAGCTTTGGAAAAAATGTGGTACTTCTGTTGATTCAATGCGGCTTGAACTCTACGACGATACAGGAGCTAAAGTTTGTGATTTGGATGACAATTTCAGACCCCTTGGGTTTTTCTCACCACTAGATGGGTTAGCCTGACTTTATTCATATCTCTTTTCTTCTTTGTGAAAGTTCAGAGTTTGAATGTTGTGAAGGGTCAAAATTCAAATAGATGTTGCAAACCGGAAAATTTGATCATATCTTAAAAAAAAAAGTATCATGAACTCTAATGTCGCATTCTTATTCAGAAATGGATCTTCCAATTGCTATTAGAACTTTTATTCTGAAAGTATTTGGCCTCCTTGGGAGTGCTAATTTGATTTAAAAAAAAAAAAGCTGTTGGAAAACCTATGTTGGCTATAAGTTGGTTGGTAGGATTCCGCTCTCTAGTGCTTTCAATTTTTTTTTTTTCTTTTTTTTAAATTTGGAATTGTTTTGCTGTTTTCCCCCCAAGTTGTTGCAGTTGCTCGTGGTCTAACCTGATTTTTATTTTCCAAGGGATGAGTATTCTATGCACAATTCTTTCACTTCGTTGACCGTAATAGAATGCTTGAAGATTTTGAGGTTTTAAGGATAAAACTTTCTTTTAACTCGTTGATTGTAATCAACCTATGTAATAGTCTATTACATATCACCATGGGAGTTTTGTGCTCTCATTGCCAGTCCCAAGCCTGGATAGAGGGCTGTGTCAGATTGGTAACCAGCGTCAAGCTTATGCCTTCCAACATGAATCCGAACAGCTGAAAGGGACTCATGTAGCCAACCCCAATTAGCTGGGATAAGGCTCAGATGATGATGAATGATAAAACTTTCTTTTGCTTGCCGTCTTCTGTACTGTTCTTTTGTTTCCATTTCAATTTGGATGAAGATAGAGACTCGATGAGTTTTGAACTATGAGTCTCTCATTTCTTGGGAAATACTAATTGGAAATTGACACAATTGATTTGAACTTCACCAGGTCCCTCTGTATTCATTATTTTGGAAAGGTCCAAAAGGACTCAACTTTTGCGGTAAAAGTAGTATTTGGAGCCTTTACATGTTTTCCTTATCGATGATAAGATGTAACATACATGTACACCCAAATTAATATCGTAAATGACTTGTCAAGAGTAAAAATATAGAAATATCTTATTCTTCCGGTGAATTGACTTGTATATACAATTCCCTATGGACATGCTGAAAGGAAAGCTCAAAAGATCTACATAAGTTCACTTGAATGTGGCCCAACAACCCCCATGGGGACCTGCCACCTTTTGCTCACCCATGTAATGACATTGAGAAAATATCATTACAGAAAATACAAAAAACCAGTAAAGCTTTCAAGAGGAGATATCCATCCACTTTTGAGTCCATAGTGCATGCATATGGGCCCCAAACACTGATCCCAGGCCATCTGAATGATCTTGAAAAACATCTGAACCCCTGCATTACTTAAACTTCTGACAGAGCTACCATCGAAGTTGAGCGTAGGGGAACCCATTCATAGAGCTTTCTATCTCTCCGCTATGGATACCTTTGCTCTTTGTTTTCTCCCACTGCTTTCCAACATTTACCAAGATCATCTCTTTTGACATCTTGACATTCCTCACACACTGGAGGCCTAAATGTAGTATGGCGTCTTTCACTAACACAAATGGTTTTTGGCTCATCACAAATGTAGTATGGCGTCTTTGTTGTGTTCCTTATATATTGAGAATTCCATTCCCTCAAGATGCATGCATCACTGACCAGAAATGACTCACCTAATCTGCTTTCCAACAAGGTGATAATTGACCTCAACATTATCCAATCCATTCCCAATGCTGTGTGAAAGAAGCTCAAGATTGACCATGCAAAGAGGCAATGGGAAAGCAAGTGATCAATGTTCTCTTCCCCATGTAAAATTTTCACCAGTCTGCCAGAGATGCTCATGTTCCCTGGATTCCCACAAAATTCTAAGTTGCTGATATCTCTACAAAAAGCTATATAAAGATTGGTCTTATTGATTAAAAGAAAGCTGACCAGCTCATTACCTGATATCCTCATCTTGGGAGGGAGTGTTCATAGACAAGTACATTAGTGATAATTTTGAGAATTTGTTTCTATTTTTTGTTCATGATTCTGCTGAGGTTATTATGGTAGATTTTCTTTTCTTTAAGGGACAAATTTCTCCCACATTGGATGGGGTATATAATGCTGCTTAACCCATATGATGAATAATACATGATTCCTTTCTATATGAAAATGCTAGTCTGCTTCCCAAACACATTATTCCAAGGCTTTATTTGTACTCCGTGAAATCAATGGTGTGTGAAATTGGTTTTGTATATGTGAAATGTACTGATTTTTTGAATAAGTTGATGAATTGAAGTTGTCTGATCTTTGATATACATATTAGATGAAATAATTTTTCTTATAGACTTCTGTTTATATCGACATCATTTTGGTATTCTCTTTGAATGTTATAATACTTCCTTATCCATATTCTATTGAAGTTCCAAGTGTTCCATGTTTCTCTGATAATGTACATTTCGTCTTCATCATCGAAGCCTCTATCCTACTACTTGGGGTTGGCTACATAAATCCTATTCCACCATTCCACTCTGTTAAGGACCATATTTGCGGTTAAACCATAGGCCATCAAATATTTTCTTACTACCTATGCCCATGTCCTTTTGGTCCATCCCCTTGTCCTTCCATAACGTTCAACCTGAACTCACTCACTCCTAACTGGTTCCCTCATCTTATTACCTATTGGGGCTACTCATAAGCATTGTTTGAATTGTTTCCGATATTATTGAAATATCTCCAATATATCGTTATCTCCAGCTTGGCGATACCGATAACATTGACAATATTGGAAATTCCAAGCATCAACAATGTATTGCTAAGTACTGCCAACGAATTGATATTGCCAATATTTTCAATTGTGTAAATTCTAGGCGTCACTTGTATTACTAATGTATCGATATCGCCAATGTGTCACCAATATTTCCAACTGTGTAAATTCTAGGTGACACTTGTATCACAAGTGCATCAACTATATTTCAATAATATCGCCAACGTAGAGATATCACAAAAAGTTTGTTTGTTAAAAAAAATTCTATTTCAATTTTTTTAATGAGCACATTGTTGTATGCATTTTTTAATTTGTAGTTGCTAATATTGATAATATCTCAATATTATCATTATCGCAACATGCATGATATAAACACCACAATCTTTTGTTTCCTTTCCTGTTGTTGATGATTTCTTTGGAAAATATCATGAGTGGTCAATATTCTGCAATATCGATGGATGTTTGGATGGAAGGTTGGATGGATGGGATGGTTAGCAAAGTTTACAAATGATTCGTACAAAAACACACATGCTTTTAAGCCCCCATTAAATGGAAACTTATTGTGTACACATTCTTTTTGCAATTTTTTTATTCCTAAATATGCAAATATGTGTATTTTAGCATCTCCTGAAGTTTCACTGAAAATTTTACCGTTTTCCTCATGTTTTCTCGCATTTTTGGTTATCAGCGATATCGATATTGTTTCCGTATCCTCGACCAGCGAAACTTGTAGCGATACCGATACTTCAAACACTGCTCGTAAGTTCTCTTAAATATAATAATTTCTAATTCTATCCTTCCTCCCCTTGCCACTCAACTTGTTAGATGCGGAATGCCCCAATCTATGCTCTGATACCAAGTAGAAGGTGATTTGATAATTATGGTGTGGAGAAAAGAGGAGAAGAGTGAGAGAGAAGAAGAGGAAAGAAGAGAGTTTGGGGAAATGTTGTGTGTGGGCCAACATGCCCTAACACACAATGTTTTATTAGAATAGAGCATATATTACACTGCAGGAGGAGGAAAAAGTGCACATGCACTTACATTAAAAGAGCCACTAACCACACATTATACACTAACACTCTCTAGAATCTCAACATCCTCATTTTACCTGCGCTCATTCTACGGATGTGTTGTTCGTTGGCTGCCTAACATTCTGTCCCATAAAGTATGGCTGGTCTTATACCGGTCATATAATATCTCCCCTTTAGTTTGATTGATATGCGACGATCACATAAAAATCCAGATGTACATCTCCACTTCATCAAGCCAACTCTAATTTTATGAGCATCATCCCACCTCAATCTCACCATTCTCATGAACTATCAACCTAAGATATCAGAAATGGTCATTTTTGGGGGCACTTCTTGATCATCAATTTTAACCACTTCCTCATTTCTTTTCCTATTGTTACTAGAATTGCATTCAATATACTCCATTTTCGTCCGGATAATTTTGAAACCTCTAGATTCTAAAGCATCCCTCATAGCTCTAGTTTTGCATTTACCCCCTTGTCTTGCTGATCAAGACCATGTCACCTGCAAACAACATACACCACGGGATGTCTTCCTAGAAATGCCTAGTTCACTTGTCAATAACCAATGCAAAACGATATAGATTCAACACTAACCCCTAGTGTAGGTCTATTGTAATTGGAAACTCACTTCTCTCTCCAGTAGTAATCCACACATTAGTTACTGCTACTTTGTATATGTCCTCAATCATGTCAAATGTCCTTTGAGACTCCTTTCTTTTACAATTCCCACCAGATTACCTCTCCAGGGATCCTATTGTATGCTTTCTCTAAGTTAATAAAGACAATGTGGTGATCCTTTCTCGTGTTCTTGCACTTTACCATCAACTGTCCAAGTAATTAAAATAACCTCGATGGTTGACCTCCCTAGCATAAATCCGAACTGATATTCTAATACATTTGTCTCATGTCGACCCTTGCTCATTTTTCATCGAACTTGGGTGTTGGAGTAGCACGTTACTTGCAGGGAAGTCCCTATCATGAGCTTGAAATGTCGGGCTGTCAAGTTTCGTGAGAAAAGGTTATGACAAAAGTCCATCCATGTCCTCATGTACCCTTTATTATTGTAGATGGTTGCCATGGTACTTTTCCTCCATTCATCTAATGCTTTATGCGTTTATACAATCTTGTTGAACAACGTAGCTACCAAAATAAGCCACTCTCTCCTTTGCCCTTCCAAACCTCTACTGGTATACCATCTAGTCCTAAGGCCTTTCCTGTCTTCATCTTTCTCAGAGCTTCTTTCACTTTAAATATCCCAATCCTATGAAAGTATCCATGATGTTTAACCACATTTGAGTTTATGACTCCTGTTGTCTCTAAGCTCTTAGAGCGGTTGTCATTTAACAAGTTTTGGACATAACTTTTCCAACTTTCATTTATCTTGTTGTCCTTAACCAATTCCCTCTCTTAATACATCTAATTTGATCAAGGTCCTCACACTTCCCCTCTCTCATTTTTACAGGTTCGAAGACTATTTTTCTCACCTTCTCTTGTTCCCAATCTATTGGAAAGATCATCATGTGCCTAGTCTCACTACTTATCGTTTTTTGGTATTTTTATGTTCTTCTAATTTCTCCTTGTTTCTAGTCTCTTGCAATCCTTGTGATATGATCCTTTCTCGCTAATAGACTTATGGATCTCTTCATTTCACCATGAAATTTCCTTATATGAATGGCTTTTCTCTTTAGATACCCCTAACACTTCTTTCGCTACTTTTTTAATGCACAACCATCTCACTCCAACATAACATTAACTTCTTCCTTAATAATACTACTCTCTCCTTTTCAATTCCACCACGTCTTTCTTGGACGCCTATTAATTCATTTCCCCTCCTCTCTCTTGAAGCAAACATCCATAGATTGCACGGCCAAACTCTCTTGGTATAGCCTTCCAATTTTCACATGTTGATCATTTTGTCTTGCTAATTGAAGAGAACTCTATCTTGCTTATACGCAATCCATAGATTGCATGGCCAAACTCTCTTGGTATGGCCTTCCAATTTTGACATGTTGATCATTTTGTCTTCCTAATTCAAGAGAAGTCTATCTAGCTTATATACAATCCACTTTTTAAAGTTATTAACTGTTAATCTCTCTTTCTCTCAAGTATTTGTTTGCTATTACAAGATTGTATGCCATAGTAAAATCGAGGACAATATCCCCTATCTCATCGCTTTTTCCAAAACCATATTCTCCATATAAGCTTTCGTATCCAGTGACTTAATATTACTATCGATGCATGTATCACACCCTTGGAATACAGAAACATATCAATATTGCTTGGGAAATATCGCATGAATCGAGGAATGTAGTGCTGTTTGAGGGAAACATTGGGAAAATGGAATTTTTCAATGGAACTTTAAGAGATGTTGAAAGAGACATGCTTACACACTTAAAACTAAAAAAATCACAGAAAAAGTATATACAACAACTTTCCTTTGTATAGGGTCCTAAACTATGGGTTGTCTGACAGAAGTGATGCAATTATATCCAAAATGAGTTCATATCATTCATAATTCATATCATACAAGTACAAAACACAAACAATACATCCAAATGACAAAAAAGAAGTAAAAATACATCTGTGCTTCAGACCCACATATGGTTAGGAGGTGTTTGAAGGTCATTGTCTCCATATTTGATAGGGTCATGGTTCTGAATATTTGTATCGAGGGCATATTGGCTCCACTGAGAAACGATATGATACAAGTGTCGTGTATTGATATCGGTTCATATATGTTTGTATTAGTTAAAATTTTTTTAAAGCCAAAGAATGAAAGAAGAATATTAGATAAAGGGATACAATGAGATATTTAAGAATCTGCTTCTTCTTCTTCTTTTTGTTTAAAAATTTATTATTATTATTATTATTATTATTTGTGTATTTTGGACATGTATATAATGGTGTATCTGACCTTTCTTTGAACATGTCATAGTAAATGATATGAACTCAGGTAGTCTTTTAAGTATTGTTAGTACTCATCCTCTTCGAACTGGATCACTACACTCATTTATGGCTACTGCGTCACTGTCTGTGGCTAATGTGGATCTGGAGTTGGATATGGGCTAGGTATGTATGTGACTCCTGGATACATCTACTGATAGTCATGTCGGGATATCCTCACTCGTATTTGTAGGCATACTCTTACCTGTATCCTTATTTGAACTATCGTGGCTAGTCGCATATCCATGAAGTCCACAACCACAAATCATATCCATATTATAACACAAAACTAGAGTTGACCTGCATGCCATTGACATCCATGGATCCCACACTCCATGCTAAAGACTCCTTAGCACCACTCAATTGCTTCCTGCGATGATCGTTACTTATTTTTCGGCTAAGATGCCCTTGCTTGGACAGGATGAGAGCCATGGTCTTTGTCTTAGTTGGCATGCTCAGACTCTCCCCAATGAACAAGAGAAGAGGCCTCTAATTCTTCCTCTCTTTACATACATTGCCGTTGCCACCATCGTCCTGTAGTCATTGCTGTCATCGCCATTTCCGCCACCTCTGTCTCTCTATCTTGTTGTCGATGTTGGTGTTGGAAAGAGTGTGACCACCGTGTGTTCCATGAGATCTTGATGTCTGGTTGTCTCTAGCTCCTCTTAACAATGGGTCAAAAGAATTTGGGGGTGGGGGATGATCTCGCCTCCTTTACAACTGCATCAACGTCAATGCCCTTTGATGCTGCTTCCTTTGCTATCATGGGTTCTGGCTTGCCATTGCCTTCATCTGTATCAGTTGACTTAAAAGTGGGCCCTTAACATTCCATTCATAAAATGTGTTATAGCTGATTATCATGAGATCTAGTGCATCTTTGTCTACTTTTTTCCACTTTCTGCTCATAGTAC
Source organism: Magnolia sinica (assembly GCF_029962835.1). Classification (NCBI taxonomy): domain Eukaryota; kingdom Viridiplantae; phylum Streptophyta; class Magnoliopsida; order Magnoliales; family Magnoliaceae; genus Magnolia; species Magnolia sinica. Next base: position 116,749,121 of record NC_080574.1, on the reverse strand, counting down.
CCTCTTGTAACTTTATGTTATAGAGGTAGAATACTAGCTTTTGGAGCCTCTCGTACCTTAACTTGTCTTGCTTGTTTGCGTGAATGAGCATGAATGTGTTCCAATTCTTTAACAAAAGAAAAAGAAAAGAAAATAAGAAGTGTTCCAATTTTGGTCATGATGACACTATGCGTGCAAATACACAAATCGCTAATCGCTGTAGGGTCTTGTAGTTGCTCCTATATATAGACCACGACTTTCCTGCAAATTGATTATGGCCTTCTCTTAGCTCCATGATAATTTTGAAATAGGAAAAGTAACTTTTATTTACATGCCTACATGCAAAAATGCACATGGCATTATCGTCCTCGACTTTCTTGTAGCAATGTACCCGAACAAGTGCCTCACATGTCGGAAGTCCACAAACTGTTGAATAGATGTCACGCCCCAAACTCGGGAACCGGGCTCACAAAATTAACGATCGCCAAATTCGGTGCCGACAGCCTTCTTAGTACCCCATTCTCAGCTCCCAACTCCTAGCTCCCATACGTTAGGTTCCAATCCTGGGGATCTTATAAGGAAGATTTTCAAGGTGATTTTTTTTTTTTTTTTTTTTTTGGTAAAGGAGTATAACCACAAGTGTACCCAAGTCACAAAACAACATCACCACCCCATATCCACTAATAAAATCTTTGAGTACAATGCTAGAAGGGAAATACAAGATATAACCAGAACTCAAAAGAACAGACTCATGCTCTGGGCTCAATGTTGTTGATATGCCCTAGCATCACCTGCATCGTAAACAAACGCACATAAGCTTCCTACGAAGCTTAGTAGAGTGCATGTGTGCATGCACAATGCATACAAATGTCAGAGTGTGTGGAAGATGATAGAGGGCTAAGCTGCCAAGTCCATGAATGCTGTTACTCATACCAAGGCTACGCAATGCAAGGCCTACGTGGCCGAATGTTATATGCTAAAGATGCAACGCAAACATGCTGATCCTCAACTAGTCCACATATCAGAACAGTTCGTCACTGGAAACATCACCAGGGTCTATTACACTCCAACACCGGCTGCCACCCCATCGCGTGCATGACCAAGTGAGTGGAAGATACCTCACTATTCGCCTCGTATTTGCATGCCAATGCCCACCCGGCCCGTTCATAGTGGACTCATTTACGAGCTAGTTAGACTCAACCTAGCTTACAGCCCCCTATGCTCGGGCGGATAAGGTCACACCTTTTTTTAACTGACCACGACACAGTGGGAGACGCAACCTACTGGTATTTAGCACTCGGGCGCTCATGTTATCCACTCGGTCTCGATTATTGGTACAAAAAGGGTTTAAAGACTTTCACCCAAGGACATTCATGGTGCCCTAATGCTTGAATATATATTTCTGGTATCCAATTCGACCATCCACGATATGCTTGTGGAGGCCACAACCCCGATGTTGCTAGGGTGTAAAAGTGATCGTGACGTATAGAATGCATGAGTCATGCTGTCTAAGTCATGCACTAAACCTGCGCATACCACGAGATCATGTGGGGCAACCCTATCTCATATGTGGTCCCCTGAGTATCTCAAGTCGAAAGGTGTATGCTATGATCAATCTTTCTTCACAACAGACATACAAATGATGCATATGGGCATATAAATGGGCATGATATCCATTATACTGGGCATGTTATCAGTGTGTTCTATCAGGCTAAATATACTAGCATGTTATTAGACATATCATGAGATAATCGACCTTAATTGGCACATCATATACAGAGAGTGGGACCAGAATGGCAGGCCCCACTAGAAATATAGAGGTCTATGTGGTATGGCCCACGTTAGACTAACATCGGCTTCTCACGTAGCCTATAAGGCATGGATAAAATACATATACCAAGGCGGGGTCCACTGGGAGTGACCCGGATGGACACCCACATGTGTGCCACTAGGCTATCAATCTATTGGGCACGGGGCCCACTGGTAATATCCCAAAATGATTAGATCATCATCGACATCAATGGGATGATCTGCACCGTTTGAACATTGCCGATGTAATCGACGATTATAAATCGTTTGTTAGTAACTAGGATGTGATCCTGTGTTTGTGGCCCATTTGAGTCTTGGGATTTCATCATTTCAGGCAAAGTACATGCCTTATTGGATTTCATACAACCATAGTGTCAACATTACATACACACACTAATTAGGGATTTTAAAATGATTTAATAAAAAAATTCCAAATCCTGCAAATACACCTCGTTTTTAACTTAGGATTATAGGGATTTTGAATCCAGGGTGCCAAACATGGCCAAGGGATTCCAGAAATCTAGGAATCCCAATTCCAAGAGAGCCCCAAATCCAAGGGATCCATTCAGGGATTCCCAAGTCCAAGGAATCCCAAATCCCAGGAAATCCCAAGTCCAAGGGATTCCATATCCAAGGGATTCCAAGTCCAAAGGGTTTCCACTCCCACAGTTCCCTCTGGTGCGGCCCACCTAAGATCTGGATTGGCCTGAACCTTGGGCCCATGGCCTAACAAGGCTTGAAGGAAAGGATGGATGGCGTGGATGGCATAGAAACATCAAGGTGGATCCCACCCACGAGTGGGACCCTGAGTGTTGCCAAAAGGGGCAACCCTCCTTGCTCACTGTTCCCCTCGGTGTGGTCCGCCTGGGATTCGTATCGTCCTGATTTTTGGGCCCATGGCCTAACATGATCTGGCAAAACAGATGAACAGAGTGGATAAGTCACATACATCATGGGGGGTCCCACGAGTGGGCCCAAAGCTGTTTAATTTTATTTTTTTAAAATTATATTTTGTGTGTTTGGACACAACATCAAGGTGGGCCCCAAGTGGATGATCTACTCCATTCATCGCGTTTTTCAGCTCGAGCGGGGTCCAATGGACTCTAACTAGGATTGGTTTGGACGAACAGGGATTCCACAACGGGCCTTGGAAGGTTTCAACAGATGGGCATTGTTTCCCTTAGTGCGGTCCACTCAAGAATCGGATCTACTCATTTTTCGGCCCATGGCCTAAAATGATCTGGAGAAACAGGTAGATGACGTGGATTCAACATATACATCATGGTGGGACGCCACTCCCACGTTTGCATGTGCGGACGCTAATGTGGGGTGGCTCCCAGCCCCACCGTTTCCTTTAGTGTGGTCCACTTGATGGTTGGATCGACTTCATTTTTGGGCGCAACGCTTAGAAGATTCTGGGGAAGTAGATGGATAGTGTGGATCTAAGCAATATATCAAGTTGGGTCCCACGTGTGGGAACCCAATTCCATAGCTCCATGCACGTTGTGTCAGCGACATTGGGCATCCCAACCCCTCTGATCGATGTGGTGTGGCCCAACTGATGGGTGGATCAGCTTAATATTTGGCCTCAAGGGCTAACATGAGCCAGGAAAATAGATGGACGGTGTGGATTCAATAAAGACGTCAAGGTGGGTCCCAGGAGTGGGAACCCACTCCCACGCTGCTTGGCATGAAGTCACCGGCGTTGCGGTTTTTCCCAGCCCACTAATGCTAGTGGCGTGGGCCACTTGAGTTTTGGATTGGCTTCATTTTTGGGCTCAAAGCCTAAAATGATTTGAGGAAGTGGATGGATAGCTGGTTGAAACATATTCATCATGGTGGGACCCACGAGTGAAGCTCGTATGGTGGCGCTTCCAAGGTGAGCACATTGCTGGGCAACAATGTCCTTGGACGTTGTTTGCATCCAACAGCCATGACTGCTGCCCCTCCCACTCTCTTGGTTCATTTTTTAGGGTTGGTGGGGTCCACCTAAACAATCCACTTCGTCCATCAGATTGGCCAGGTCATTGTGGGCCAATGAGCTCTGGATCAAATTGTTGTATTTCCACCATCTAAATGTGCGTGCACAAATCAGTAGGTTTAAATGGAAAATAAACATCATGGTGGGCCACACAAGGTGGTCCACAGTGTGATAGCGTGCGAGACACACTCCCCAACAGCGTGGCCCACTTGTGGCCCCCATAACACTATCGAAGTAAGAAAAAAGAAAGGAAAGGAAATGGTAAGAAGAAGCACGAGAAGAGATCTGGCCATCGGGGTGGCCCCCCGCCACTATGGGGTCCACCATACACTCTATACATGATCAAGGTGGGTCCCACCATTGTGGGCCCACCAAAATGGACAAATCACAAAGAAAGGGAGGGTTTTGATCCTCCCATGCACTCACTATGGCGGATGAACGGTTGGATCGGCTCGGATCGGCGATCAAACGGTCCACCAAGCTCATCTCCACCCCTAATCTCCTCTAATCTCTCTTTTCTCTCATCTCTTCCTCTTAACCACTTGATCTCTCTTAATTCTCTCTCAAGCTCTCTCTTTTCTCTTAAACCATCACCTTAATCTTCCTTCCTTTTCTCTCTCTCTCACTCTCTCCCTTTCTTAATCTCTCCTTAATTCTCTCTAATTTTTTTCTTCCTTTTAATCTCTTTCTATTCTCTTGCTAGCAAATGGTAGAAATGAGAGGGAGTTAGGGGATTTTGTGGTAGAATTTTTAGGATTGGGAGGTAATAATAATAAGATGGAGGGGTTGAATGGGGAGAGAGAAGGAAAGAGGGATGACTAAGCATGAGCAGGGGATGGGATGCATGATGGGAGGCATGGATTGCTTTGACTAATGGGGAGAGAAGTGATGGGTTTTTCTCTCTCCCTTTCTTAATCTCTCCCTAATTCTCCCTAAATTTTTACCTTCTTCTTAATCTCTTTCTATTCTCTTGCTAGCAAATGGTAGAAATGAGTGGGAGTTAGGGGATTTTGTGGTAGAATTTTTAGGATAGGGAGGTAATAAGAAGAAGATGGAGGGGTTGAATGGGGAGAGAGAAGGAAAGCGGGATGACTAAGCACGGGCAGGGGATGGGATGCATGATGGGAGGCATGGGTTGCTTTGACTAATGGGGAGAGAAGTGATGGGTTGATTGATGGATTGATTGATTTGAAAATATTGGGATTTGTGAAAGTGGGGCCACGTACATTGCGCGACCAACCTCAGATTTTGCCAAAACTGCTACTTCTAATCCAGAGGTCGCAATGGGGCATGCCGCACGTCATTGGAATCCTAGTGCCCGTGTAGTCGCTAGGGTACAAGTCTCGGGGTGTTGTGGTATAAAAATAGGGTCGCAATCAATGCTCGCTGATCTGGTCCGTCAGGAATATGCCGGTGCTGAAGTAGAAGAGTACGGAAAGTTTCACGAGGTTACGGGTCTTACAATAGATTTATCACTAATTGTTAATACAATATGTATATTACATAACAATCATGGGACCTATACAATAATTAAATGTAACACTTTACCTTGTTCCTTAAACAAGCTTTCCCTGGAGAATTAGGGAATAACTTCTTGTATACTTCGTGCACTACCCACTTTAACTCGTTGTTTCGTCGAGTTTAAAACTATCGTGTTACATGGTGTTTAGGAGGTATGTTGAAACCTCATCACATATTTACTTATTGGTGTGAAGAAAATAACCATGCTATGCAAGAAACTAATAAAGTATGGATGCAAATAGAGAATTAAATCTAATTACTTACTGGCCATATGAAGTGGTTGCTCGAGAGTCCTATCCATTTAGTCGTTAATGATTGTTTTTGGGGCTTTTGCCTTGATAATGTATTGCATACTCGCACATCAAAACCATCGATGGATGTCTCCTTATCCATCATCCTCAACACTCTACAAATGGGCTCTAGAAAACCAACCACATCACGTATGCGGTCCCATAAATGATTGCTCATCACCGCGACTCTGATTCCAATATGAATACTCTTTAAAGGAAAACGGGCCTCTAAGTCCATGCTTGTGTTTCAAGACTCTTTTTAAGTTGGAAATTAGTGGCAAACCGCGTCACCTAGGTTGTACTATATCGCTTGATACGTCTTAAGCATCTTGGACATTGACAAAGTGTTATTGTAGATGAAATTTATAAATTGCTCGAGCATCAACAATCATGCTCGTAATTACTAGTCCATATTCTATGGCTTTAAGCATCAAATTAATGCAATGGGCCACACACGTGTTTTGTACAAGTCATACTTCTTAATCAAGTCATCTACCTTCACGAACATGCACCAATTGTTTATGATGAACTGCACTACACTCTTCCTCCCCTCCATCACATCCTTCATCAAGCCATATATGTAGTTTGTGTTCTTAATATCATTAAATGCTTGACACACTTCAGAAATATGGTCCTTCATTTGTACTAGACCATAAAATGTATGATAGAGAACTTTGTCGGCCCCACCCATCCATCACCATCAACGTGATTCCATACTTGTTCAATGACAACCTTAACTCTTCGATATAATAGTGCATCTATGCAACCTCATCACCTAGGTAAGCCCCATAATCTCATGTGGCGTAGGTAGCACCACAACCTTGCTTGCACCTGCATGATGCACTTCACTAATCATATTCTTGAACTGTGGGCTTGTAGCTGGCATGTGGTCATTAGATGAGAAACCTCTCCGCAAATTTCCCCACCTTCTTCGTCATATCCCCTTCACTCCAAAGATTCTTCAACTGCTTTTGCCTCCCTTTCTTCATGTACAATGCTAGATCCATGGGTACATCCGGCATCCTCAGACTATTGTGGCGCATACTTGACCCCAACCTCCCCTCCTACCACCTTCACCCCTTACCACCTTCACCCCTTACCACCTTTACGTCCTGGCCGCGATCACCCCCTACTACTACACCTTGCTCTACTGCCGCCACCAATCTCGTGTAGACCTGATGGGGACATTAGAGGACTTACTCGGGTGTACCAAAGACGGAGGGGATCACCTACATCAACGCAACTCTCTTTGTGGATGGGAGACGAAAAAAAGAGACTCTCTTGTGTGAAGGAAATTTCCTCCTTGTTTTGTTAGGGTTTATGAGAAGCCCTCCCTTCCAATTGAATTGTGGAAGGGTGGAGGCTTGTTTGGTGGTGGTGTCTCTAAGGTGCATTCTTCCTCTTTCTATTCTCCAACAAGGTATTATTCTTCTTCTATTTTCTTCCTCCTTTCCCTTCCCTTACAACTTTCCTAAATCTGTCAAAACCCGAACCCAATCCATCGTTTTTCTTCTTTCTCCATACCCATCCGCGTGTGGACCTGCCCACACTCACAAACGCACACACGCACGTGCGTCTGTACGGCCTTCACGTTTGGGCACTGTTTATCTTCTTCCTATGCACATGATTTGCGGGTGATTGCATTCATCCGCATGGATTAGTCTTGCCTTAAAAAGGGGCGAGGACACCCTGTTGTCATAAAAAAAAATTAAGTAAATTTGTATTATAGTTCACAATGCATTTAAAAAATAATAATTTTGAAATAGTTATTATTTATTTTTATAAAAATTAAATTTCCTTTAAAAATAAATAAAAGAATGTCGCTGATATCTAGATCATTGTACACTCATCAATATCACATGCATCAACAACCAATTTTTGTTGATCGGATTAATTTAAGAAAAGATTCTTTTTATTTCTTAATATTTTTAATTAAACAATAAAATTTTCCAAAAAATGTAGAAAATTCCACCAATTTGTATTTTAGATTAGCCTACAAGTAGTGTCATATGATTTTTTGTACCTAATTGCAATTTAAATCAACGAAATTTGGGGATTTTTGGATTTTACCCAAATTCCTCCATTTTCCCCAAAATTGAAAATTGGAGGTAAAATTCCATGATTTTGCATGCAAATCATGGTTACTAAGTTAGTTCTATTGTTTCTAAACAATTTTATCAAGTAAAAACACTTGAAATTAGAAAAGCGCACTAAATGGGTTCCAGCCGGTTTCCACTCCCCTATCTTTATTTCCCCACCCAAATCTTGTTTTCTCTCTAAACAACTTAAAAAGACTTGTCTAAATTCTCTTAGAAAACTATACCCCAAAGGATTTATACCAATGTATTGATGGCACGGGGGTGTTTAAAGGGGGGGATCTATAATATATCACATTGCATCAATAATATCGTTGACATATCTCAATACACTGTGATATATCGTGCAACCCGGGGATGTTTAAAACTCTCTGCAAATTGTATCCCTAATGCGATGTCAGTAGTATCAACTGATACATCAGCTGGTACTACGATATTTCAATTACTATTAATATCACTATCTTTTCCTATATGACCATTTAAGTCCCCTCATATAAATAGCTCTCTCCATTTGAAAATCCTTGCATTAGTCTATTCATGTCCTTCCAAGATTTTATTTTAATTATATCCTCAAATCCTTCTTGTGGTGCATATGCACTAATGACATTAAGTGCCTCCTTTGCCAACAAAAACTTTATTAATAAAGATCTATCACCTACTCTCTTAACCTCTACAACTTTATCCTTTAAATCTTTGTCTATCACTGTCCCTATTCCATTTCTGTTGTTATCTTTTCTTGTATTGCAATGTTTATATTCATCAATTTCCTTAGTTTTTGCCTCTTTCTACTTGATCTCTTGTATGCAAGCTTTGTTAACTTTCTTTTGTTTCATCATATCCACTAACTACAGTCTCACTTGTCAACACTTCTACGTTTTAGGTTACAAGACTGATCCTATTCTCCTGGACCGGCTTCTTTACTTGTGTCCATGGTGCAGGAACCTTTGCCTACTTTTCACCACAATTGGCACCATTGTGGTGTGCTCATTGTTGTCATATGGGACTGCATAATTGCTTATGCCATTGCATATGCTGTGGCACATGCCATTTTGGATCAGTGGACCATATATGCCATGGCATATGCGGCTATTGTGCCGTTGGGGCTTGTGCAGTCGCATACAGAAGTATGAGACTGCATAAGCCATAATTATGCAGTTATGCCATCGCGTCATGGTGTGCCGTAATGGCCGTTACGGGGCCGTAAAGGCTGTTACGTAGAGGTAACGGTGGCAACTGTTACACGTTACAGGGTCGTAACAGTCGTAACAACCGTTGTGGAAAAAAATGACCTGTAATTGCCGTTAACAGTACATTACATCCCCTCTAAAGGCCATAATAGCCTCGTAATGGTCTATTATGGGACATATATAGGTTTTTCATACTTTTTAATCAACATTATAGGGCAGATACTGGTTTTTTTACAAGTTTTTCAATAAATAAAAAAATAAAAAAGAGAGACCGTAACGGTCATTATGGGGCCATAACAGCCATTATGCCCTGTATTGTAAAGGTAACGGTGGTGGCCGTTACGGCCACCGTTACTGTTACGGAATACCTTGCATCGCATACATAGTATGTGATGGCATAACCTCCCAACAGTTGGATTCAAGACCATTGGGACTTTTTTTTTGTTTCATTTTCTCTCACTTTTTGCCTATAAATAGGCACTCCCACCCCCTATTTTCACAACTCTATTACTATTTTGCTCTCTTACTCTCTCCCTCACTCTAATACTCTCATCTTTCAGTCTCTCTTATCTCTTGACTCTCTTACTCTCTTTCACACTGTACTACCCTCATTCTCTCTTAAAATGACATCGAGAAAATTTATTTATTTATTTTCACAATTTTGAGTATATGCATTCATCTGAGTAATTGTTAGTTTACTTGATATAGTCTAATAGTCTAATAAAGATATAAGAAATAATTCCCTTTACTTGTAGTATTTTTACATAGTTTTTTTTTTTTCCTTGAATTTTCCATTTTTATTTTTTTAAAAAAATGTTTGGGGGGTTTGTGCCATTGGCATCGGATATGTGATTTTTCCATTGCATAAGCGCACGACCCCCCTGGGTCGCATGGGATTGCTCATGCTATTTGATTACATTGGGTGTGCTGCTGCTTCTAAGGAATGCCCTAGCCAACCGTTGCTATTTTTCATTGCACCCTATTGATTTGTGCAATGCGTCACTTGCACGGAATACCCTATTATGAACTTAAAATGTTGAATTGTTAGGATCATACATGAGAAATTGAATCTCTCTTATTTTAAATATAGACCTTGATAACTTGATTTAATGATACATTTCACTAGAGGTTATTTGTATGAGAGAACAATTTTGTTGCTTGAGGTAATAGCTGGTTCATCTTTTGGTTAGCGGTTGATGTGTTCACCTATTGCTTTCTTCTCAAAAAAGTTCCATTCTTTTACTATTTTATTTAGGACCTGATTGTCTTGTCACTCATGATGTAAATGCTGGATTGGTGTTAACGAATGCCCTTTTCACCTTGACTGGACATTGTAACTTATGGAATGCTGGGTGGTGTTAATAAAGGCCCATTTCAAAAGTTTTTAGATGGATTTTTCCATTCAATTACTTGTTTTGTTCTTGTAAAAAAATGTTTCTTCCAGGCTACGCCGAGCCCAAGTGATTTGCATACACCCGTTTTCCATTTGGGAATTGGAACAATACTAGAAAAGTTTATTACCCCAATTCGCAAAATGGAAAATTGGTTTGTGCAAATAAAAAAGGTCAGTCGTAAATAGTGGCTACTTTTTTTTCTTTTCCACCCAATGGTTTCTCTTGAACTACTAGGTTAGAAACTCTAGTCCACATTAAGCTCTCATCACTGTACTAAATAGTGGCTACTTCTTCTATTTGTTTATTTTTAACTATTTGATTAATTTGTCACTCACATATTGAAGGTATCGGGTGCATGTCATAGATCTGGACCCCTCATCAGTTACCTCCGGTGGCTGGTTGGAAGACACTTCACTAGTGGAAAAGTACTCTATTTCTGATGAAGCCTACAATAAACTTGATGGTATGTCTATTCAAGGCTTCTCTTGCATGGTTTGTTTAATTGATTGTTAGTGGCATTATTGACCCAATACTTATAACATCATTATTGGAAATTGAAACAAAACTTTGTTAGCATGCTGAAGAAATATTTAAGGGACCTTTCCTTGAAGTTCATTTTTTAAAAATGGTCAAACACACCCACCCACTCCCACACCCACACCCACACACACCACATGGGTTCTCGAACCCATGACCTCAGAGTTGAAACACACAGTGTCTACCACTGAGCCATGAGTAGAGACCCCTTGAAGTTCGATATGTTGTAGGAATTTGTAAGAGGCTTCTCCTTCAAGTTTATTTTTTCCATCTAATATATGTGAATGTCTTAATAATTCAACATCAATACAGTCATGGTGAGCACTATATATAGTCCTTTCTTGGATTTGAAGCTATAGATATTTTCTTGACCCTCCAATTCGATTGTGAGGGATAACACCCAAAAGGACAGTCAAGGGTTTCAATTTTGGTTCATTCTGATATCAAATTATTTTTGAGAGGTAATGCAAAATTTATTAAAAAGGAACTGGGAAATGTTTTGCACCAGTATTTTAAAGAACTCTTCCAGTGGGAGCAATGTTGGTAAATGCGACCACATATTTGCATATGTGAATCTCCATCCAGTGGGAGCAATGTTGTTAAATGTGACCACATATCACATATGCTAAATGTGCGAGGATATGTGATCGCATATGCAATTTAGGCGATCGCATACAGCATATGTGATCACATATCTGCCGACTGTTGGCGCATTATTATTTTATTTTATTTTTTTGTTTTGCAAAAAAAAAAAAATCAAACTTTAGTTAGTAGTGTTACTTGTAACTGTAAGTTGTGTAACAACACTGTTGAATGTAACTTAGTGATAGTGTAACTAAGTTGTAACTTATTGTAAGTAACTAAGTGTTAGTGTAACCAAGTTGTAACTTATCGTAATGTAACTTACTGTTAGTGTAACTAAGTTTTTACTTATTGTAGTCTAACTTGGTGTTAGTGTAAAAGTTGTAGCTTATAAGTAGTGTAAGTGTTATAGTGTATAAATAATAAACATTGAGATGTAATTTCAAAATTGTATTTGTACAATAAATAGGTTATTGATTGTTTTGTTACTTAACTATATTGTTGAATGATGAATTTGATATACTTCATTCATTTTTCTCACGAGTCACACACTAATTTTATATATGTAAAATTACTATATTAGTTATTAACTTAGGGAAGTTTCTCCCAAGTTCTTATATTTTTCTACATTTTTTCACTTGACCATCCCTTCCCTTTTTTCCTTTCTTCTTCTTCTAAATTTTCCAAACAAAAAAGAAAAAAAAAAGAGCGGCCGCATATGTGATTGTGAGATCGCATATGCGATCGCACGGAACTGCATATGCAGTTTGACAACATTGATGGGAATTTTCGCTCCCGGGGGGGGGGGGGGCGTTTGGTAGCCGGTGTCAAACTTTGACTACCTCTTTTTCTCATGAATCCAGGCAATCTAACATTTCAAAATTGAGGATCTGATCCTTGATATAGTGAATGGCAGAATAGAATTCGTGTAACCAAATTAGTTGGGATAAGTCTTAGATGACGACGACGACGGTGATGAAAACGAAACTGTTTAGCCTAGAGAGAATGAACTGAAGATGTACAGCCCACAGGCCTTGCTATTTGCCTGGCAAACGATATGTTTATCTTAAACGCAATATCAATAATCTCATAAAAATAAAGCATAATTTCTGAAGCTTGGAATTCATTGAATTTGCCCATGAGATGGTGTTCTTTGAGTTGCAACAATTACCGGGCCAGAACAAATTTCCATGGAAAGCCCTAAAGACTCCTTAGGGCTTTTAGACTCCTTAGGGCTTTTACTTTGTCTTTGCTAGCACCTCCTCCAACCAAAAGGGGCCGAGAAGGGCATGTGAAGGATACTCATATTATCTTTAAGGATTAGTCTGATGCCATGATTTCCCAAGTTGCCAAGAGAGGACTGGTCGAAGTTTAGCTTCAATACTCCAATGGACAGCAATTTCCTTGGTACCCTTAACCCTTTGTTTCAGAGGTTTTCTATTGGCAACTGCTGACCAATCACGTACCATTAGGTAAGTTTGAGCAGACGCTTTATGGAAATCAGATCTAATAAGAGCCTGCTTTTTTAGTGTACTATTTTATCATTTCCATAATCTTTTGCATGGGTGTGGCCACATCACTTAAAATGCAATTCCTCCTTCCAATTCTCCCAACAATGACTATAGCATGTTCCATAATATTTTGCCTCTTTCTTTGGATGGCCCAGTCCCCAGACTCTTGAAAAATTCACCAAGTTTTCTTGAGAAGCCCATCAGACACCAATAAGTTGAGGGAGATGGCCTGAATTTGATATCAAGCTGACATGAATAAAGTATAGGAATGGACTGAAATAATAGACTGAATAGCATGATTACTCTGACATATTATTAACTTTATGATAAAAATGTAATTACATCATTGATTACATAGATTTTCCCTCTTAGATTATGTATGAGTAAAACACTCGTACATATATAATTGACAATAACTCTGTACAAAAGGGTACATCCATCCTTTAGAGGATATTTCATCTCTTTATGACTGAACATGTCATGTATTCAGACAACATGTTCTTTCAGTTTGCATGGACGTGAGTGGAAATTTATGGCAAAATTTGCATAATGGTGTGTTGTGATGTGTTGCTTCTACTTAAAAGCAACACATCGACTAACTTGTGCATTACTTCAAGGGCTGAACAACTCGTCTGCTTGTCTTTGGTTTATGATTTTTTAATGATGGTAGCTAGACATTATTTTGTTGTTTTTGATTCTTGATAGACATGGAAAATCACCTTTTCTCCACTGACAAATCTCTATGTTTTAGGCACATTTCGAAAATTTAAGGAGAAATTGGCTTCTCAAAATCCATCGATACTTGAAAGTAAAGTAAGCCATCAACATCCCCTTCATTGCGTTATACTACAACTTGTCTTACTTTTCATGATGACCAAGTCTTATTATGCTTACCTGTATTCCTTGTGCCAAAATGGATTTTAAGCTTGATTCCCTTCTGCAATCTTTCTTTTGCATATATTAGATACCAACTTCATTGCGTTATACTACAACTCGTCTTACTTTTCATGATGACCAAGTCTTATTATGCTTACCCGTATTCCTTGTACCAAAATGGATTTTAAGCTTGATTCCCTTCTGCAATCTTTCTTTTGCATATATTAGATACCAACTTGATTGTTTACTCTTTACAAGGACTTTTACTGTTTTGGGGAGAATCCAATATTATCAATCTTAGTTATCAAGCATCCAAAATTTGTTCACTAAGTACTTGTGCACGGGATTAAGACTCTAGAGCCTTCACCTATTGAGTGCCAATGTGGATGGCACATACCTCAAAAATAACACTTGTTGGGTACTAGCCACTGATTGCGGGATGCTTGGAAAAAAGGTCCAACCAATGGTTGAGTTCAATGAAAAACAATTCTCCAGTTGATGGCTAGGATAACATCAGTGGTTTGATTTTGGTTGTATGGCCGATTTATAGTAGGGTACAAATAGATGAGCATTCATCAACTGGGGTAATTTTTGGGGGCCGCTTGCTGATTTCAAATGGGCTGCTTGGAAAAAAGTTCAACCAATGGTTGAATTTAATGGGAAGCTTTTCTCCAGTTCATGGCTGGGATCATATAAGTGTTGTTATTTTTAATGTTTGGCATGTCTATTGTAGGGTACAATAGATGAACAGTCCAAATCTCGTACATGTGCGCCACCTGTATGGCGATTTGAGTGCTTGATGATTGACTTGTATATTAGTGAGCATTGGATACATTCTCATCCGGCTTCGCATTTTCTTTGGCATGGTATATTTTTTGTTGAATTAAACAGACTTATTTTGCATGCAGATCCCTGATAACTACATGGAGGATCTTGGCACAAATATCAAGGTTAGTAATATTCTTTTATTTCTTTTTAATTATCGATTTTTTTTTTTTTGAAGGGTAGTAATGGGGCTACTCAAAATTGTCTCTTGCTACTGGTAAGGGACATGAGTTGATTCTCTACGGGTTTCTCTAAAAGAAATCGCCAGTCTGTGCTGTTACCTGTTTTAAATTTGACAAACACCACGCCAATTCCTGAGGATGTCTCTTGTCAGGTTCTCTTAGGTTGAATTCTAGTGAGTGTGCAAACTCATGTGGATCACGTGAAACCTAGTTGATTTAGGACTGAAATGGAATTTTCCCCAGACTTGAGAGAGGTGGAGGATGGTGACGAATTTGATTGTTTTGAAGGGAATTGTTTGCCAAATTTATTGAACGTGGACAATTAGGATGTTGGTAATGGAATTGGAATGATATTGAGAAGGCCCAAGGGAAACTTCATCACAGTAGTCGTAGAGGCTAAAACTATCACCTCCCAGAAGACATTACGATAGATAATTAGCATGAGGAAACAAAGAATCAGAAGCCTCCAACTGAGCATGAGGATGATTACTTCCAGACCCTGCTTGATTCAGAGTCATCATCTGGCAACACGTCCGAGTCAGAAATTTTGCCTAGTCCCTGGAATTCAGCTGAAGCTAAGTGGAGATCTGGGATATCTCCCAAATTCTTCCAAGATATGGGGGATCTCCCAAATTCTCAGTAGATAAGGGAGTAAAGGAAAGAAAATTTGACATGGTGAGAGGCATGCTGAAGCTGACGGCAATTTATGAGGGCTCTGCGAATAGTATTGATAGGCAATTCCAAGAGCTGGAAAAAACATGATGATCAAACTGCACCTAGAGCCAATCATTGGGGGAGAACTAAAAGACAAGTATGCAATCTGGAATGTTAGGTGAATTACGACGACCGAGTTGGGCAGAAAAAATATTTTCAGTTGAAGAGTTTTATATTGGAATATAAGAGGGATTTGCTTGACCAGAAAGCATCTTGCAGTTACAAGTTTTGTGAGCAAAGAAAGATTGATGTCCTCCCAAGAAGTCAAGTGCAACTCTATTCCTGATTGTCGATTAGAGAGATTTGTAGTAAGACAGACTGTTCTCTCTTATTGGCCATGGGCAGATTGCGGGAATATCTTATGTTTTTGAATGAAAAGCTTCTGGACATGGAAAAAGAATGGATAGGTGTTTAATGCTTTCTCTGTGCATCGGATTCACACAAGGACTGATGGATTCCAGTGAGGCATGACCTGTGCATACTGTCCAAATGATGAGAAGGGGTGATTTTTGGGTCAAGCTTGACCAAATTCTAGACCAATGGGACTTGCCGTGGTTTGTTGGCGAGGATATCAATACCATCTGGTTCTATTTCGAAAAGTTGGATGGTTGTAGAATGAGAGCAAGTGTGCGAGGTTTTAGTGAGTTGATGCCTGGCCACAATCTTTTTGACATTCCCACGTAGCAGGGTGCTCTGCTTGGTATAAGAACCTAGTTTTGATGGTGAAGTATAAGCTAGAACCAGTGTTGTCAAAATCCTGCGATTTGCGATTTGAGTCAAATCTTAAGAAAAATGATTTGTATCCCACCTTTGAATCCCTTTCTATATGAATTCTAAGATTTTATGATTTGAATCCTACTATTTACCATTCGAATCCTAATTTATGATTCAAATCATACTTGTTCTCTTCTATTTTAAGCTTCACATGGCGTTCATTTTTTGTTTTTAAATTGGTGGGGGCTTTAAGAATCGTTTAGATAAAAAAACTTTCAAAAAAGAAAAGAAAAAAGAATCATCTAGAAAAGGTAATTTATTTATTTTGTTCTTATAAAAGATTAAATGATATATACTCTCGTCAATGGTAAATCTTAGAGCTTTATTTTTAATTTTATTTGTTACTTCTTAACTGGTTGAAATACGAAATTGATGTATGACTTATTTGGAATGTTTTTATGGTTGGTTATGATCATGTTGACTTATGCGTATAGTGGAATAATGGTTAGAAATCAAAATATCTTTTTCGTCGGTCTACAGAATCAAATGCCGCTTTTCCAACGTGACTTTACATTCAAGAAAGTTAACAAAAACATAGATTATTAAAGGATACGTGTATGTTTTTAAGGAAAATTTCTTTAAAGACTAAAAAAAGTAAAGATTAGAATCCTTTAACACTATCATGACATGATATTACTGGTGCATATTGATGGCAAAAGGATGATTGTTGATTTTTTATTTCTTTTCTGATTTATTTATTTATTTATATATTTTTAAGAAAATCATAAAAAAAATCTTACAATTTACAATCCGATTTGCGATTCGATATTATTCAATCCCTATTACGATTTGCGATACGATAAAGATTTTGAAAACATTGGCTAGACCATTCTTTCTTATCTCCATCATGGGAAGATTATTTCAGCTAGGTCTGCTCATCCATCCTCCCTTTTGCCCATATTGGATAATTGCTTTTCGTGCTCGATTTCTCAAGTATGAATTTTAGTCCTTCCTCATTTTGTTTTGAGAAAAAAGTGGCTTGATCATTCTTATTTTTTCAAATGGGTTGAGCCTAGGTGGTGGTATCACCTACAGAAGAAGCCCGGTTTCAAGGAGAAAATTAAGAATTTGAAACACAAACATTTTTTCATAAGTTTGGGAGAAAAACAACCTAAATCCTTAGCCAAATTTCTTCTCTGGATTCAAAGGAGGACATGTGACTGATCATATAGGTGGGCTGCCTTAAAAAAGTGACTCTCAAAGTGTTGGCAAATTCTTATGTTTTGAGGAGACACCTTGGGGTGAAAAGGCAAGGACAATAGGATAAAAGAGGGTTATGGGAATACTGGCTTCTTCGATCATATGGTTAACACCCAAGAAAAAGAAACATTATTTCTCCTCTTTGGGTTGAGAACACTATAGTTGAGGACAAAGGATAGTTCTGGAAGGTTTTGGTGGATTTCTTTTGGAGTTTCTATTCTAGATAAGCTATGACCATACGGTCTTTAGATGGTATTCCTTTCTGATGGATCGCGACCAAGGTGTTCCATATGTTAAGCAGAAAACATCCGTAACTTTGACTGAGATCACTGATAAAGACAGTCAAATCCCTTGATCTTCTCCAACAACCTTAACAAACCTGATCTACAGTCTCTCTTTTGTATTTTAAATTTCAAATCAAATATTTGTTAGGGTTTTGTATTTTAAATTTCAAATCAAATGTTCATTAGGGTTGTTATTATGTTGTTATTTCCCTCTTTGTTTGTAAATTTAAATCTCTTGTAACCTACAATATCCTAAGTGTATATATATGCAATATACCTCTCGGATCTGGTTATGAAGCCAGAATTCCAAACAATTCAATCTCTGTCATGGTATCAAAGCCCTTGACTCACGTCTGATCCATATATTTTCTCCTATCCTATCCTCATGGCTTCCTCTTCTTCAAACTCTCATGCTGTTGCTTTTGTTGCTCCTAACCTTAGTCAACTTGTTTCGGCTAACCTTGATGGGGAGAATTATCTCATGTGGTTATCACAAATTGTTCCTGTACTCAAAAGTAATGATTTGATGGGCATCATGGATGGTTTAGAACCGTGCCCAGATAAATTCCTCTCAGATGATCAGGGAAGACAGACCTCTAATCTCAATCCAGCTTTTCTTTTATGGCACAAAAAAATCAGTCTGTTCTTGGTTGGATTAATGCCATTCTTTCTCATAAGGTGGCACCCTCGGTTTATGACATCACTTCTGCAAAGGCTGCTTGGATTACTTTATCCGACAAGTTTGCCTCTCAGTCCAAATCTCGGATTAGCCATCTGAAGAGAAGACTTCAGTCCCTATCTCAAGGCTCTAGAAACTGCTCCACCTATCTAGATAATGCAAAGGAGATTGTGGCAGAACTTGGTGCAGCCGGGAAACACATTGATGATGATGATCTGATTAACTATATTGTCTCTGGTTTGAATCCTTCTTTCCTTCCTTTTATCACATCTCTTTCTATTGCTTCCCGAGATAGAACTATCTGTTTTGAAGATTTTCAAGCTGAACTACTATCCATTGAACTCTTACTTGAGCACCAACTCAAAACCATTTCACTTGACACCAATAACTTTGCCTTCTTTGCTCGAAAAACTCAGCATCAAAATTCCCAGCAGAACAACTTTCCTCCACGCTCCAACCAAAATTCCCAGCACCAAAACTTCAATAACCGTAAGCCCAAATATCCTGGAAAATCAAACTAGCCCTCATTGCAAACACCTTACCACTCTCCAGCTCCTCCTAAACAGTCCAACCAGTAGCCTTATCAATTTCCAAAACCCAATCAGCAACAGCAGCAGCCATTCCACACCCCCAGATCACCCTGTTAGATTTGTGGCAAGTCTAATCATAGAGCTCTTAACTGCTTCCACCACATGGACTATGCTTACCAAGGCTGACATCCTCCAGCTCAACTGGCTGTAATGGTTGCACACTCTACTGTCACTCAAAAAGGTGAAGAGACCTAGTTTGCTGATAGTGGAGCTAATCAGCACATCACGGCCAATCTTGAGCAGATGACACTCTATCAACCTTACACTGGTCAAGAGAATGTTGCTATTGGTAATGGACAAGGTTTGAGTATCCATAACACTGGTTCTACCATTTTTCACACTCCTACTTCCAAACTTAAACTAGATTGTGTTCTTCATTGTCCAACTTGTGCAAATTTACTTTCCACCAATCAATTCTGTCTAGATAACCATCGCTTCTTTATACTCACTGGAACTCACTATTTTGTTAAGGACAATCACACGGGGTAGACATTGCTGGAAGGTAGGAGTAGTGGTGGACTCTATCCTCTCAAGTTGCAGAATTTAGATCTCAATAAGCCGCTTGCTATGGCAGCCATTGTAGGAGTTAAAGCACCTGTTTCAGTTTGACATTCTAGGTTAGGGCATGCTTCCAATTCAGTTGTATTGTTTTTGTTGAACAAACACTCTCTTCCTTTTGTTGGTTCTTTAAATAATTCTGATGTTTGTGTACCTTGCCAATTTGGCAAAAGTAAACAACTTCCTTTATCTAATTCTATGCGAACTTCTAGCTCTCCTCTTGAGCTTATTCATTCTGATGTGTGGTCTTGTTCCACCAAATCTCTTGGTGGTTGTCGTTATTATGTTATATTTATTGATGATTTTTCTCGTTATTCTTGGCTTTATCCTATTCATAACAAATTAGATGTGTATGTTTGCTTTGGTAAATTTAAACTCCTAATTGAGAATCAATTGTCCTGCAAAAGTAAGCAACTTCAAACTGATGGAGGTGGGGAATACATGTCCAAATACTTTCAATTGTTCCTTCAAAACAATGGGATCCATCATAGAGTCACCTGTCCACACACACCTCAACAGAATGGAGTGGCTGAGAGAAAACATATACACGCCACAGAAATGGGGTTATCTTTGTTGGCTCAACTCACTTATCTACTACTTATTGGGTTGATGCTTTTCTTACAGCCATTTTTCTCATTAATCGGCTACCTACAGCTATTCTTGATAATCAAACTCCTTATTCTAAGTTGTTTGGTACAGATCTTGATTATTCAGCCTTGCGATCTTTTGGCTGTGCATGTTATCCTCTCCTACAGCCTTACTCTAACAAACTGATGTTTAGAACTAAGAGGTGTATTTTCCTAGGTTACAACTCCAATCAAAAAGGGTACAGGTGTCTTGATCCTTCTTCTCACAGGATATATGTGTCTCGGCATGTTGTGTTTAATGAATCTAAGTTTCCTGCAGCTGAAGAAGTGCAATCCATCTCTACCTCTAGCAGCATGTCTTCCTCGATAGGTGCATCTCCTCCCATTTCTTTTATTTCAAAATTTGATTTATCTCATTCTCCTCCTATTTTTTCTCATCCTAATCCTTCTCCTATTGTCACTGAAACACCTTCCTCTACCGAATCAGATTCTCCTCCTACCAATATATCCACTTCTGATCCTCCATCTCAATCTATTCCTTTGTCCATTTCAGCTACCCCTGCACTTAGCGTACCTTCCTCGCCTCCTATAAACACTCAACCTCCAAAATTGCATCCTATGACCACTAGATTCCAAACAGGACCCTTAGAATCCATGAGTTCCCTAATTTCACCTCCTTCCACTCCACTAAACACCCACTTATTGCTCTAACCAGTACTATGGTACCTCTTAAACCTAGTTCTTACAAACAAACATCTCTTGATTCGGCTTGGTATCATGCCGTGCAAGAGGAGTATGATGCTTTGATGGCCAGTAAAACCTGGGTTCTCTGTCTTAGACCTGTTGACCATACTTTATTGATAACAAGTGGGTTTACAAAGTGAAACAAACCTCAAGGGGTGAGGTTGATCGATATAAGGCAAGGCTGGTAGCTATTGGCTATCAACAAGAAAGTGGCATAGACCATACTGAGACTTTTAGTCCAGTCACCAAGCCTGTAACTATTCGGATTGTTCTTACTCTTGCCATGCAATTTGATTGGACTATCACTCAGCTGGATGTTTCTAATACTTTCTTACATGGAGTGTTACAGGAGGAAGTATATATGGAGTAGCCTAGAGGTTTTGTTAACTCAGAATTTCCTGATTATGTTTGCAGACTTAAGAAATCGCTTTATGGCCTGAAACAGGCTCCTCGGGCCTGGTTTATGAAGCTATCCTAGTCACTCTTGGAGTATGGTTTTACCTCATCCACTGTGGATTCCTCTTTGTTTGTTTATCACAACGATGATGTTCATTTGTTCTTTCTCATTTATGTTGATGACATCTTAGTGACCGGGACACATCAGATCATGATTTCTTCCCTCATCAGTCAGCTCCAACTTTAGTTTAAGATGAAGAACCTTGGTGACTTGCATTTCTTTCTTGGCATTCAAGCTCACAGGGACTCTTTTGGTTTACACTTGAGGCAGACTAAATATATTAATGATCTTCTCCATCGCACTAAAATGACAAGAGCTAAACCTTTGCCCTCACCATGTTTATTAGGACTTCGGTTGTCCCTTACTAGTGGTGAGCCACTTACTGCTGATCAAGTGACAAAATATAGGCAAACGGTTAGGGCATTGCAATACTGCACCCTCACCCGTCCAGACATCTCATTCTCTTTCAACCAACTCTGCCAATTTATGCACTGTCCCACTTCCTCTCATTGGTCTGCAGCCAAAAGAGTACTAAGATATCTTAAGGGGACTATTCATCATGGCTTATGGTACACAAAAGGTCTTCTGTCTCTTCAGGCCTTTTGTGATTCTGACTGGGCAGGGAATTCTGATGATCGTTGATCGACTACAGGCTATGGTATTTTCCTTGGCTCATGCTTAGTGTCTTGGTCAGCTAAGAAACAACCTGTGGTGACTTTGTCCAGTACTGAAGTTGAGTACCGAGCTCTTGCCTCTGCCACTGCTGAGTTGTATTGGATATGGATGCTCCTGCAGGCTCTTTGCATTCCACTTGCTGCTCCTCCTATTCTCTGGTGTGATAACATTGGTGCTTTAGCCTTGGCTTCCAATCCTGTTTTTCGTACCAGAACTAAGCACATTGAGGTGGATTTTCATTTCATTCGGGAGAAGGTTGCTTACAAGGACATTTCCCTTCAGTTCCTTTCCACACAAGACCAGCTTGCTGATGTGTTCACTAAGGGGTTAAGTTCAGCTCGGTTTTGCCATCTTAGAGACAAGCTGCAGGTGTGTCTCCCTCCCTCCAGCTTGCGGGGGGATGTTAAGCAGAAAACATCCGTAACTTTGACTGAGATCACTGATAAAGACAATCAAATCCCTTGATCTTCTCCAACAACCTTAACAAACTTGATCTACAGTCTCTCTTTTGTATTTTAAATTTCAAATCAAATGTTTGTTAGGGTTTTGTATTTTAAATTTCAAATCAAATGTTTGTTAGGGTTGTTATTATGTTGTTATTTTCCCTCTTTGTTTGTAAATTCAAATCTCTTGTAACCTACAATATCCTAAGTGTATATATATGCAATATACCTCTCGGATCTGGTTATGAAGCCAGAATTCCAAACAATTCAATCTCTGTCACCATAATGGTAACGGTGGCCGTAAAGGCCATCGCCTTTACCGTTATGATACGGGCCATTACGACCTTTTTTTATATTTAAGAAAAAACCTATTTCGACACCGTTACGGTCCTTTATGTGTAGTTTTTTCTGTTATGACCATTTCGGCCCTGTAACGTGTAAACTTGATTGTGACACAAGTAGTTGAGTAGCTTGAGAGACCATTAGGGAGCATGTGGTGAAGAATGCCATCTTCTTTTCTGAAAATGATAGGGTCTTTGTTATGATTGCTTTATAGTGGCTTTTTTCAAATCTTATAGGAGCAAACTAATGTAGTGTTTGTAGAATTCCATTTGAGAGGGCAGACTAATGTAGTGTTCATAGTATTGGTATCGTTTCATGTATCGGTGGTTGGGCATACGGAAACATATATCGATATCGTCGATACCTAGAAATGTATTGTTGACTAAGGGAAACATGAAGAAATGGTGGAATTTCTCAATGAAACTTTAGGAGACGCTAAAATACACATATTTGCATATTTAGGAATCAGATAATTGCAAAAAAGTTGCATACATAATAGGTTTCTCTTTAATGGGGGTCTAGAAGCATGTAACGTTGACTTAGGGAAACATTAGAGAAACACAAGGAAAATGGTAGATTTTTTCAATGATACTTCAAGAGATGCTAAAATACACATATTTGCATATTTAAGAATCAAATAATAAGTTTCCCAATGGGGCCTTAAAGCAGTATTGTTGACCCAGGGAAACATGAGAAAAATGTTGGATCGATCGATCCATCCAACCATCCATCCATGCACATAATAGATACAAACACATGCATGATCCATGATCCATCCATCCATCCATCCATGCACACGCGCGCGCACACACACACACACACACACTCATCCATCCATCCATCCAACCAACCATCCATCAATGCATACATACATATATCCATCCATGATCCATATATCCATCCATACATGCATACATATACACACATACAAACATGCATTTCATCATGTAACCATGCACCCATAAAAAAATGAAATGGAGTTTTTTTTTTAAAAAATAAACCTATTTTTGGTGATATCAATCAGTGTTTGAAATATCAGTCTCGCACCATGTATCGCTCTCTTGGGATACAGATACATATCGGTTATCGCACGGGATATATCGTTTGTATCGCGTAATTTATTGCACTTTTTGGGAAACATGGGAAAACATTGGGAAAATTGTTGAAATTTTCAATGAAACTTCAAGGATTATTAAAAAAGACCTTAATACACACTTTTAAATCATAAAATCTCAAAAAATAAGTATACATAATAGGTTTCCTTTTAAAGAGTCATAAGCTATGTGTTGGCTGATTGAACTAATGTAACTCTATTCAAATTGAATGCATAACATTAATAAATGTATTAAAACATGTATGAAAATACAATTAATTCATTCAAAAGTAGAAATTGTAAACATACCCATCAATGATGTGACTAGCTGATTTTTGAGGCATGATGGACGTTTAATGCTCATTGTTTCATGTCGTGCGGCCCACTTGATCTTAGGATCTGCCTGAGTTTTGGTCTCATACTTTAATATGCTCTGGAAAAATGGATGGACAGAGTGGATTTATCACAAACATCATTGTGGGCCCCACCATGAGCCACATAGGATCATCCATCTCTAACTAGGTCCTAGCGGGATGTGGATTACCTACTGATATGAGGGCCTCACCATAATATATACATTTTATTCACTTTGTTCATCTATTTTTCCAAATAGTTTTATACCATAATCCAAAATATGAGGCAGATTCAAATCTCACGTGGACCACATCGTTGGAAACATGGGCCATATGAAGTTTTTAATAATGTGTCAGTGGAATTTGGATCTACTTAAATTTTAGGATTTTTTTATGGTGAGGCACTCAATCACCATTGTTTCTTATGGTGTGGTCCACCTAAGATTTGGATTTGCTTAATTTTTGGGACCACATCCTAATATAGGCCGGAGAAAAGGATAGACAGCATAGATATACTACACATTGGTAAGGTGATGTATATGTTTTATCAGGGGTTTGTGGGGCCCATTGTGATGTATATGTTTTATCCACACCGTCCATTCATTTTAACAGATCATTTTAGAGCATGAGCTAAAAAAGTAGAGAGATGTAAGGCTCAAGTGGACCACACCATAGGAAGCAATGAGGATTGAACATCTATAGTTGAAAATGTCTTGGGGGCCACATAATTTTTGGATCAAGCTAATATTTATATTTTCTCTTCATCCAGGTCTGTCATACCTTATGAATAGATTGGATGGCAAATGAACATCATGATGGGCCCTAGGAAAGTTTCAACAGTGGGCATCATTATCACCACGGCTTCCCAGGGCATGGTCCACTTGAGCCTTATATTGCTTCCTTTTTAGGCTCATGCCCTATAATAACTTATCAAAATGGTGTGGATAAAACACATACATCATGGTGGGCCTACACAGCCCCCGACAAGACGGCTATGTCCAGCTACCGAATCTACTTGTGCCCATAAAAAAAGGACGCAGATTAGGTTACAGGTTGGAAATCGGATTGCCTACTGAGTTACTCAGTATGCACTTATCATACTAAGTAAACTGAGTTGCCCACCTTGAATGTATGTGGTCTATCCACGCCGTCCATCCGTTTTTCCATCTAATTTAAGGGGTTGTGCCCAAATTTGAAGCATATCCAAAGATTAAGTGGATCATACCACTGGAAACAGTAGGGATAATGATTTCCACCGTTGAAATCTTTCTAGGCCCCTCAATGATGTTTATTTGTCATCCAACCTGTTCATAAAATCATATAGACATGGAGTAAGGGGAAAAACAAATATAATCTTGATCCAAAACTTCTGTGGCCCCCAAGAATTTTTCAACGGTAGACGTTCAATTAAACTCTTTCTTGTGGTGTGGTCCATTTGAACATTGGATATGCCTCATTTTTGGGCTCAAGACCTAAAATTATCTGGTAAAATGGATGGACGGAGCGGATAAAGTACATAAATCATGGTGGACCTCATAGAGTTTACTCAGTACGCTAAGCATAGCGAGTTGCGACTACGCAATCCGCTTCCTATAGGTTGAGTAGCCAGACTCGCTACTACAGTGACACCACCAAGTTCCGTGGTCTCCACCATGATTTGTGTGTTGTATCTACACCGTCCATCCATTTGGAGAGATCATTTTAGGGCGTTAGAGAAAGAATGAGGCAGATCCAGAGCAGTAGTGGACCCCACCACAGAAAACAGTGGGGAAAGTGACGCCCATCGTTGAAACTTTTCTAAGGTCCACCATGATGTTTATTTGAGATCTAACCTTTCCATAAGTTAACACAAACATAAAATAAGGGAAAAAACAATTAACAGCTTGATCAAAAACTTTCATAGCCTTAGAAGTCTTTAATGGTGGGCATCACTCTCCCTGCTGTTTTCTATGGTGGGGTCCACTGGAGCTTTGGATCTGAATCATTCTTTGTATCATGCCTTAAAATGATCTCTCCAAATGTATGGATGGTGTGGATACAACGCATACATCATGGTGGGGCCCACATAACTTGGTGACGTCACTTCAGTAGCGAGTCTCGCTAGTTAAACCTGTCAGCAGCTAATCTGCATCCCTAAAAGGCATCTCAGGCCTTTTTTTTTTTTTTTCAAAATAGAGGAACCAAAAACCCAAAAATCTCTCTTTTTCTCTTAAATATACTCCAAATCTTCGATTTTTCATATTATTTGCCGAAATCGAAGGGAATCGAAGATTTTTTTCGCAGTTACCTATGAACAGCGCACTACTTCGATCGATTGGCCCACCCAATGCAAATCCGATTAGGCAATCTCTTCTACAGGTACCAAAATACACTATTTTGAAAGTTTTTTCCTTTATATATATATATTCGATTTTCTGGGGTTGTTCCGGTTTTTTTGGATTTTTCGACATTCCCGGCCCTTTAATTGCCAAGGAAACGTTAAAATCCCTAATAAAAAATGGTAGAAATGATAATATCTATTGATATCACACGATATTTTGCGATATCTCACGATATTTTGCAATATATCGCATGATACGCAAGATTCTTCCATTTTTTTTTTTGTATTTCAAGGGCCTTCTGAGGGGTTTCGTATCGCTCGCCATCGATATTGATAATATTGGCCGATAGTATCGATATTATGTACACTAATATCAATTCATTGGTGATATTATTGAAATATCCCTGATACATTGGTGATACAAGTGACACTGGGAATTTACACAGTCTAAAATATTGGCGATATTGATACAAGCAACTCCTGGAATTTACACAGTCGAAAATATTGGCAATATCAATACATTGGTGATACATGGTGATATATCACCGATACCTGGAATATTTGATATTACCAGTGTTATCGGTATCGCCAAGCTGGAGATGTAGATAATTTCGGGGTATTATCAATAATATAGGGAATACTCTGAACATTGGACTAATTTAGGGCTCAATAAAACCTAAAAAGAGGGAGCACTTTTGAACTATCATATTTTGGGCCAATAAATTTGATGGGAAGCATATACAATTCTTGGCCAAGGTGCTTGCTATTCGGCTTGCAATGGTGGAGGGGGATTTTTTAGCAATCGTTATATTCTTGATGGTATTCTCATTGCCAATGAACACCTCAATTCAAAAGAAAAGGGTAGCATCACTAGCTTTCTATGTAAAGTGGATATGGGAAGGCGTAAAATCATGTTGTTTGGTCTTTTCGATCCTATTTTCTTAGAAGGATGGTATTTGGAATCTCTTGGATCAAATTGATGGGGCGAGTGCCTTTCAACAACCCACATTTTGGTATTGTATAGAGGCCATAGAGAAGATGACCCCATGTCGCACTTTCTTTTCGCAATCATTGTGAAAGCCTAAGATGTGGGAACAAGTCTCTTGGAGAGCTTCATGGTGGGATCATTGGGTATTGCTATTTCTCATCTTCAGCTTGGTGAGGATAAACAACTTTTTGTAACATGCCAATATAAATCGGAATTGACCTTAAAAATGGATTATCAATTTTATTCTGTCATTAAAATTGTGTTTGGCCTAAGGATCAACTTAAAAAAAATTGTCCCATGACATGGGAATAGCTGCACCTACATTCTTACTTGAAAACACTACCTCGACTCTCAATTGCAAAGTGGATAAGCTTCTTATTAAGTATCTTCAATTACCTCTTGGAGCTAATCCGAGGGTAAATCCACTGGGACACTGGTGGAAAGGTTCAAGAATAAACTGTCCTCTTTGAAGAAGTCATCTATGGGTGGTTGAATCACTCTCATAAAGGCAGCTCTTGCAAACCTTCACCTCTCCCCCTTTGAAATCCTAGCATTGGTAGCAAACATCTTGAGAAGATTAAAAGGAACTTCTTATGAGAAGGTAGAGATGGGGCCAAATTCCAACTTATGAGTTAGGATGAGGTTCAAAAATTGAATGGGGGAACTGATATTGGACATATCATTGAAAAAAAAAATTGGGCTTTTCTCTCCAAGTAGTGATGGATATTTGGGCAAAAAATAAGAGGCTCTATGGCGAAACATTATTTCTATCAAGTATGGCACTAAGGAGGGATGATCAAAATTTGAAACTAGGCATAGGACCAAATTTGAAACTAGGCATAGGATCAAAAATCAAACCTAACGACCAAATTTTGTGGAGAGCATAGTTGCATGAAGTGGGAACGAAGTGGCAACATATTCGCGGGAAGTCTCTTTCAAATGTAAGGAAGTACAAATTGGTAGGAAGTAGAACTGGACACAAATTGAGCTAGCTTGGTTAACTCGCTCGACTTGGCTTGAAGCCGAACTGTTTTATTGAGATCGAAAAAATTTCGAACCAAGCTTGACTTGGCTGGGCTCGAAGATCAACTCGAACTCAATTCGGTTCAGTTCGGCTCGACTCATCTCGAATTAGAAAAAGTAGAAAACATTGTATTTTTAGGTAGTCTTGTGAACTATCATATTAGAATATGGCATTCTTCTTCCCCGTTGCCGCTGCTGCAACCCACTCCTCTCTCTTCTTCTTCCTTTCCAGTCGCTGTGACCCTTGACTGCCACTGCTATTGCTACAGCTGCAATCCTTGACTGCCACTGCACCAACACCAGCCTCAACCCTAGCCCCGATCACCACCAAAACCCCAACCCACCACCCAAACTCCTCGACCACGACAAACACCCGTTGCCCCAACCCACCACCCAAACTCCTTGACCACGGCAAACACTCGTTGCCCCAACCCACCACCCCAACTCCTCGACAACGACAAACATGTCCGCCACACAACAACCCGAACCCACCACCCGCAAACCTCTTCCCGCACCACTAAAACCCCAACTATCAACCTGAAATCCTGTCGCGATCACCGCTTGTTGCTGCACGCTGAAACCCCACTGCAACCACTACTCGAATCCTGCCGTGACCATTGCTTGACCCATATTGCTCAAACCCCTATTGCCACCCGCAATCCCACCCGCTTGAAACCCTTCCCTGCTTAAACTCCCGATTCCCTTGTGCCAGGCAATGGAATCTTAGTTAATTGAATCTTAATCGACGCATCGAATTTTTGATTCAATGAAAGAGCGCGACTGGGGGTTCATTAAGGATGATAAGAGTTGGTGACACAATTAAAATTTCGTTGGTCCTCTTTGAGTGGGCGATTTTAATCAAGCGGAGGTGGAGGCAATTAAAACCAGTTTAAAGCTTATGAAATAGTCAAGAATTCTGCCAAGTTCATTGTTGAGGGTGACTCTAGATGTGCTATACGTTGTCACTGTTTTCGTTTTTTAATCCTGTTCCTAGAGAAGCTAATTTCTTGGCCGATAGATCTTCCACAAGAGGAGTGAATTGTGGATATCTGTATGTTGGAGAGTTTCTTCTATCATCTTGATGGAGATTGTCTCTCTTTCCTCTCTTAATAAAATTTTGTTTATCTGTTAAAAGAAAACACTGGATAGATAAACACTGGCAACTATACCACAAAGTGGTCCAATACGTGCATAAAAGTATCATACAAGCACGAAATAAATATCATAATATGCAATTCCATTTTTCTGATGTATAAAAATCACTTTGATTTGGCCGATACGGGCACAAATACAGTTTATACATATAGCTTTTTTTATTTTCTTCTTCTTGAGTTTTGGGTCAGTTGATACAGGCACTCATATTGATTTTTTGAGCCTTGGGTAAAGATTCTTGACGTGTGCTAATCCCATATTTGAGGCTCCTTTTGGTTTTAGGGCCTCTTTGGATACGAGGAATCCAAGATAGGGACATGGATTAATGTAATAGTTAGTATTTCCTGCACTGTATACCCGTGAATTCCATTTTAAGGGTCTTTTTTGTTTTTCGTTTTCCGCATGTGGAAATCCTAGATACAAGTCACAATGGTCACCTCGTATCTTGCACTACAGAACTGCAACTAGGATAATTCTAATGTTTACTTTGCGGAATCGACATGTTTCTTTGCAATCCAATCATTCGAAAATGTCAAACAGGCCCTTAACGAACATGTGTCAGTCCTCGTGATCTCCAATGCAAGTCTAGGCAGCACCTTTTGACGGCATCGTCACAAGTTCTCTAAATAACATGACCAAATGGCTGCTTCGTTTTGTTTTGTTTTTGTTTTTGTTTTTTTTTTTTAAAGAAGATTGAATGTAGATATATAAAAGGGAGCCAAAGCAACACAAAAAGAAAACGAAACACAGAAAAACATATCAAGCAAAAGAAAAGGAAAAAAAAACACCTAACAATTAACAAGCTGCTACACAAACCAAGAAGAAAGCCACTATACAGAAAGGCCAAAAAGACCCTAAAAACAAAAACCAAACAAAC
The DNA here is from genome assembly GCF_029962835.1 of Magnolia sinica. Taxonomy (NCBI): domain Eukaryota; kingdom Viridiplantae; phylum Streptophyta; class Magnoliopsida; order Magnoliales; family Magnoliaceae; genus Magnolia; species Magnolia sinica. Next base: position 116,718,498 of record NC_080574.1, on the reverse strand, counting down.
AGCTATACAACCCAGATAGAAACCCAATATACAACTCAAAACAGAGAAGACACGAGGAGCAAAAGCTGCAACAGCTGCATTAGCCCAAGACAGAGGGAATGATAGAGCTGTTGTGCAGGATGAGTCCTTGAGATCAGTCCTTCAAGTCCCCCCTGAAGATCTGATCCGAAAACCTTGAAGAAGCAGAAGAGATGTTCTTGAAGCAGCAGTTGTTTCTTTCTTTCCAAATGGTCCAGAGAGAAGCCATGACGAAAAGGCTTTTAAGGCTATAAAACTGCTAATGCATGGTTTAAACCCTTTCTTGGTTCTAACGCATAGACATATATACATGGGGGGCTGAGTGAAAACCCTCAAAATGAGACCTTGAGCCCACTAACCAGTTCTCCTTCTCTGTTGGGGTCCTGGTCTTCTGATGAGAGCATTGTGGATCTACTTGGCCTATAAATCTTAAGGACTGGACAAAAGATCATTCTGAATTCCCTCCTTTTGTCTGAGGATTCCTATGCTAGGCTCCTTTGAGTTCCCACGCAAACTACTGTCAATATTCAATTTCTGTTTTGGCTTTACAATGATTTGCCATAAGCTGATTTTCTTCTATCATTGTTTCCATGATCTTTCCTGAACTTTCCGGATTGTCTTTGAATATTCTTTTGCTTGTCCATTCAATATTCCCCTCAGACTGCGAACAAGAGAACTTTATAAAAGTTATTCTCTAGGCTCCACTTCCTAATGCCAGCCATTAACCATATTTTTTTGAGCAATAATGGGTAAGGTTTTATTAAAAGCCCTAAAGAAAGAATTATACAATACCAACACAAAACACGAAACACCAGGGTCGAAGAAGCGAAGTCTTCAACCCCACAGATTGTCCTTTAATCTCCCATAAATCCTCAAAGCTTTCATTACATCTAGTCAAAAAATGGCACTCCTCTAGTCCACAGTGAAACATTCCTCTTCTGAAGGATGGCCTCATTGACTTGCCCGGATATGTTATGAAATAGAAATCGCACCATCTCTATAATAGGTAAATGCCTCCTCTCCCGAAGTTGTCGGAATTATTTGTAACAAAATATTGGCAATTGAAGATGTCTTATCAATAAAATTTCCATTGATCATAGATCTAAGCATAGTTAACAATCCATTTGAGGTTCTTTTCATTACCTCTTGAGGGAAAATGATCCCACAAACAAAGGAACTGTGCAGTACAAAATCACATAAAAACAAACAGGCTAAGTATACTTTTTCCCACTCCTTTCATATTGCCACCAAACACAAGAGAACAAGTCTTCGCTTCTCTCTTTGTTCTTCCTCACATAACTCCTTCCCAAACTTAAAAAAGAATGCCCAAATTGAGCTTGAGACTACCGACATGATATGAAAGAGATCAAAGAATCTCTACCAAATTGACAAAGCAAATTGGCGATGCATAATGAACACTCAAATGATTTTGCATCTCTAAGGCATATAGAACACATGCATTTCTTGCTCCTTATGTGGTCTATGGTTAAAACCTTGTCTCTTCTCACAAGCCAACTGAATGCCACCACCCTTGGAGGCCACTGATTTGCCCATGTAGATGTTGAGGCTAAGCTTTCATTACCAACTGCCCCTCTTATCATAAAATGACTTGATAGAAAATATGCTCTCTCTCAGAGGCCCAACTCCAAGCATCACAATCTTCAACATTTGGCACAATTCTATTGAGCTGATTCAACATGGGCATAAAATCCTCGAACTCATTGCCGTTGAGGTATGTCCTGAAAGACGGCACCTACACCATTTGATCCCCTACATGAGAGAAGCACTGGGATAAGCATCACTCCCACCCTTTAAACGCTTGCATAATTGCTATAAACTGGGTTGTCCCCACAGCATGTATCCTCCTAAAATTTTGTCATGGTTCCCTTCCCAGTATTATGGGCCACCCTTTAACAAATTGCTCCTCCAACTGAAATACTACTTTCCATATTGGGATGACAAGAAAGTACTCCCTTTTTGAGTTAGCTTGTTAGTACACACCCATGTCAGTTCACACACTCCATGTTAGCCACCCCCACTAGGGATCGATACCAAGACCTCAAGTGTTGAAACGAGGTATATCCACTCAGTCTGCCAGTTGAGCTATGGATCTGGGTGTGACAAGAAAGTACTCCTATACAAGAGAAGCACTGAGATAGTAAATTGGGCTGTCTCCATGGCATGTATCCTCCCAAAAGTTTGTCATAGTTCCATCTCATTATTATGGGTGACCCCTTACATATTGTTCCTCCAACTGAAATACTACTTTCTAAATTCCCGGAGGTTCTTTATCGTGATGACAACAAAGTTCACACCCACCCCCCGATGTTAGGTCTAGTTCCTGAAATTCATCTTGATTCATACTCAGTTGGGCCACACTAAAGGTAACAATGGGGAACATTGGCGAGGGTCAAGGGGGATGCCCACCATCGAAATGTCCAGATTGTAAGTGGTACTCTGTGTTGGGTATATGCCATCCAACCCATTCATTAGCTGAGTCTATCAGGATGAAGGGACACACTAAACATAAGGCCATTCTAGAACTCAAGTGGGCCACACTGAATATATAGGTTTTAGGATTGTACATTGCTCCATGTTGTGTGTCCCAATTAAGTTTTGGATTGGGACGATTCTTGGTATGTAAGGTGAACATGAGAAGGCACACTAGATTCATGGTTTAGATGACATATACACATCACGAGTGAGGCCCACACGGCTCGAATGTATGGTAATTACCATATGTTCAGATGTTATGTGAGCACTCCCCCATATATATGTATATGAAGCCAAGGGATTTGAAAAACTCACCACACATTGTACACTGGGTGTGATTTGTTTTTCAATTTGGAGAATTAATTTACTGCCATTAAAAGAAAGAGTAATGTATTCTTCTTTTTTAGAGTCTGTGTTGTCAATTCATGCTTTAAATTGATAAAAAGAAGTCAATTCATGTATTAAGAGTAAATTGAGGGTCTTGATTGATATCATTCTTTGCTTAGTGCTCTCTTTATCTCCCTGTCTCTTTTTTGATCAAAATTATTGCTCTTGTAACCATTCAATTTCTTGAAAATTAATTGTAACCAAACTATTTCTTGATGCAGGTAGGAGATAGATGTGAAGTGGAACCTGGAGGGAAAAGAGGGGTTGTCAAGTTTGTCGGTAAAGCTGAAACTGTGGCACCTGGTTTTTGGGTTGGAATTCAGTATGATGAACCTTTGGGGAAACATGATGGGACGTATGTAATTTTTTTTCTTAGTTTACGATTAGTTATGATCTTCTCAAGAACCTTAAAATAATTTATTGTTACTGTTTTATCATTCTCTTTTTGAAAGCTGTCTTGAAGGCAAACATTAACTTTTTAGTCATGCAATACTTTTATCATGCATCATGCTATCACAGTTGGCGAGTTATTGGTGAAGCATAATAGGTAAATGTCATTAAATTGGGAACTCCACAACTGTTTTTGAGTAGATTTTAGAAAGAAACAGGGAAGAAGAATTATGGAAGGGGAGGACTATCTCCATAGATAAGTGATGGTTAGAATTTAGAAACAACGATGCGCTAAAGAATGTCTATGAATTCAGCCCAAACTTCCATAAGAGTATATCCCCTCTATCACTAGAGGATCCAAATGGCTGCAAAGAAGCCATTTGACAAGTCAAAAGGGCTCATATATAATCTTTGCTAGCAATGCAACCCAGTTATCAAATCAATGTGATTTTGGTACCCGAATAGCAAGAATGGACAAGAGCACACCCACAACAATTTGGTGTAGAGAGGAATAAGTAACTTTGTTGAATTGAAACTTACCAAATACAACAAAAACTCATAAAACTCGGAGAATGTGGAATGACCTCCCTCCTAGACCAACCCCCATTTTATAGGCTCTATAGACACAAGATAAAATCTCTACAAATCTTTAATTAAGAACCCTCAATTACGGATTGATTTCAAACCAACCCAATTATTGTAGGCTTACACCAGGGGTCGGCATTGATCCCTTATCCTTTTACATTGGTTATGGACAAGTTGACGAGACATTTGCAGGAAGAGATTTCATGGTGTATCTTGTTTGTAGATGGCATAGTTTTCACTGACAAGATAAGGGAGGGCTTAAACACAAAGCTAGATTTATGGAGGGATGCTTTAGAATCCAAAGGATTTAAAACTAACTGGACTAAAACAAAGTATATGGAGTGCAATTTAGCAACAAAAAGAGTGAGAAGAAGGAATTAGTTAAATTTTTTACCACAAAGTTTCCCAAAATGACCACTTTTGATACCTAGGGTTAATAATTCATGAGAATGAAGAGATTGAGAAGGATGTTGCCCATGGAATTCAAGCTGGGAGAAAGAAGTGGAGACATGCCTTTGGTGTTTTATATGATTGTTGTGTACCACTCAAATTGAAAGGGAAATTTTATAGGATAGCTATATGACTATCATGCTTGATGTGAAAGAATGTTGGGCAACTAAGGGATAACATGATGCGGACATCAGACCATTCAAAGTATATCAATGCATGAGGCGTGTGTTACCTGTGTCAATGTGGTTAGATGACGCATACGGGTCGGGTCTCCAGAGGTTGAAGACCTTACACATGTATTCGTAATGTGTGTAAGTTGCTTAAAGAAGATATTTGAACCGTTGGATTGTGAGGGTGATGTGATCAGACTGTTGGATCGCCATGACCCACCTTCATTGCGCTATCATTGGGGCCCATTGGGCATCTTGGATTTGAATTTATTTTATGAACATTTTATTTATTTGAGTTTTGAGACTGTGCGCACAATTTTTTGTGTGAATTTTTTTTTTTTTTTTTAAACCTTTTGTAGTAGGGGTATTTTGGTCATTTAATGTAATTACGAATTTATAAGGGTGTTTTGCCCTAAACCTCAGGAGAATGCTATTTTATGGTTATGAAAAGAAAGAGAGCTTTTGCTTTTTCAAGACCGGGCGATTACATCTTCGACTTCCAGTGATTGGAAGAGGGCGTGAGGCCCAAGGGCAGTGATTTCTCATCTTCTCCTTCTCTTTCCTTATTTCTTTTCTCAATGTATTCTCTTCTTTAAACCTATTTTCTTCATTTTCTTCTAAATTCTCTAGATCTAGAAGCCGATCCCGTTTCTTTTCAATCCAAATCATTAAATCTTGGAAGATTTTCATCCCCACATTTACATATTTCGATCTTCTTCAAATCCTATCATCCGAGGCCTTAGATTTGAACTATAATTAAAGAACCATCAATTTTTCTGAATTTTTCAGTTTTGTCAATCCACTTTCATTGTTAGACGGACCTATTGCAAGACGAAAGTCATATCTTTCGCCGAATCCGACTAAATTCAAATTTTAAGGTTCAATACAACGTGTTTATGATGGATGGCTATGATCATTGCTGAATTTTTCTTATTTCCTTCTTGTTTTATGATGTATAAAGCTGAATTTTTATTGTTAATGCTTGCATAAATCTGCTCCTTTTAAATATCACATTCATTTTTGCATAAATCTACCCATTTTAAATACCACATTCATATAGGGTTGGATTAGGCCATCCTACACCACAACATGTTCTTAGGATAAGTGTAGCTGAAATGAGGATGTTAAGATGGATAGGTGGCAAGACAAGGAAGGATAAAATTAGAAATGAATGCATGCTACAAAACCTAAGAGTAGTACTATTAGGTAATTAGTAAGGAAAAGTAGGCTTAAATGATTTGGTCATGTGCAATGGAGACCAAGAACTGCACAATGAGTTGGTACAAGTTGAAGGCTCTAAAAGGGCATGGAGAAGGCCCCTAAGGAGGTGGATGGAGATAGTAAGAAAAGACTTGGTGACAAAAGACTTGGTGACCTATGGTCTAATGAAAGGTTTGGCCCTTGATTGAGTGGAATGGCATAACAAGATTCATGTAGCCGACCCCTAATTGGGATAGGTTTAGATGATGATGATGATGATGATTTCAAACCAACCCAATTGATTTCAAATCAATCAAATTTATCTAAGACAACAACAAGTCTAAAAATGGTAACATGAATCTAGAAAGTAAATTTTGAAATCTTCAATCATACCTCCAAAACCAGCCCCCCAATCATCCGAAAGTTGTAAATGATAGTCTCTAACATCCAGGCCCCAAATCTAACACAAACAACCCAAAATTCAGCAGGTGTGAAGCCCCATGGTGGGCCTTGTGCCTACATTGGTTAGAACCGCAAACACCAATAGGACCTGAGATGTCCCTCTTGCAGCCTCATTTTGAATTATGCTGCCAATATCAATGGGGGCTCGGATTGCCCCTTGAATTCAATTGGAATTAATCTTTAGCGACCCCTCTATATTGGGTGCCTTTGGATTATTCTTCGATAGTTTGGTACTCCTGTCATCAATCATCTGTACATTCTCCTTCCAAGATCATTGCATGTGGCATTTGAAACCTTCTTTTGAATCAAGCCCAAGCAGTAATCCTCCCTTTGGTTGGCTCTATAACCCTGTTGGGTTCCAATTCCTTTGAGAAGCTTAATTCTTGCATTCACAAATAGCCAAGGTTGACCAATTTGGTGAGTTGACTTGGGACTCTCTTGAGTCGTAACTCTTCTTGGTTTTTATGCCCCACCAAGTAACAAAGGAGGAAGACTTAGTGGAGCTGCTAATATAACAAGACTTGGGACAAGTTCAGTTGAGTTTTCTCATGACTCAGTGACTTGAAGGAGCCCTGAAGCTTGAGGGCCTCATGGTCACTCACTTCTTTATATATTATATGTGTGTGTGTGTGTGGGAAACGATTCAATGCAAATTTTTTTTTTCTATGAAATTATGGTGAAAACGTTTCCTATGGATCCCATCATGTTGTGTTGATGAAATCCACTCCGACCATAAGACGTGTCACCCTTCATTTAGGCATGGGCCCAAAAATCACGATGATTCGTGGGTCAGAAGGGCCACACCACAGGGAACTATTGAGAAGGGATACCCAACCTTGGTTTCATGGTGGGCCCACTCTGTTGTGTATGTGTAATACAATGCATTCATTTGAAGCATCTGCCTTGGATGAATGCATGCTGCGGATTTTAGGCCATTATAAGACTTTGGTGGCGCCGTTTGAAATCAATGGTTGGTGCCTCTTTTATCACAGTTCCCTATTGTGTGGCTCACCTGAGTCGTGGATTGACGTGATTTTTGGGCCCTTGGCCAAATGAGCTAGAGGGCATCTGATGGGTCATAGTAGATTTCATTAACACACCACATTGGGGCCTACAAAAAATGATTTCATTGTAATTTTAGTTTCAATGAAAACGTTTTCATTGAATCATTTCCCTCATTCGGTGAGAGGTTTCCGTCTTTAGTGAGGCTAGCTACGGAAGAGGGGGAGGTGGTGAGTAATTGTTAATTGGTTTGAGGGGAGGAGGTTACATGGATGCCTACTTTTAGAAGGAATCTTGTAGATGGGGATTCGAAGAGTTGATTTTATTTCTTGAGATGTTATCAAAGGTCTCTCCACTTTTATTAGGAGCTGATTCCTTGAGATGGTTCAAATCCAAGTCAGGATTTTTCTTAGTTAGATCATTCTATCAGTTCTTAAGTGCGTCTGACGGTAATTATGAGATGGCGGCAACGTCTTTCCTTTGGCATTACAGTGCTCCTTTGAAGGTGGCGGCTTTTGGTTGGCTAGTGGGTAGGAACAATGGTGATAACATTAGATAATCTGTGTAAGCGGAACATGTACCTTTCAAATGTGTGCCTGATGTGCTACAAAGATGCGGAATCTGCGGATCACTTATTTATGCATTGCGCGTTTGCCAAGGAAGTGTAGGGGCAATTTTTCGGGGTTCTTTGGGTGTTCCCAAAGATGATTGAGGATTTTCTCATTGCTTGGCAGAACAGGGGGATAGGGAAAGAAGGGAAAAAGGATTTATTAGCATCTCTTTGGGCTTTATGGTGGGAAAGAAACCAACATTGCTTCAACAACAAAATGTGTGGAGAGGTGCAAGTTTTCAATAGGGCACTTCTTAATATGAAGGATTGGGCGGAAGCATAGATGGTCCAATCTTATCTTCTTGTCCTTTGGCGGAAAATTCTGCTGGGGGTTGTTGTAAATTTGTATGCTTTGGCTTCGTCCTTTTTTAATATATCATCATTGTTTAAAAAAAAAACTACTGGATTGTATCATTCTCATCCGAAAGAGATATCCCTAATAGTTGATTTAGGAGTTCCATTAGTTCTTCTATTTCTAAATCGTGAAGGTCCCTTTAAATAAGGGAATCCAAATACCTCCAATTCTCATGGCAAGAGTCACAACGACTAACTGAAAGCTCGGGATCTATTGCTACCTGAGCAAGCCTTGGATAGATATCTTGAAGCATGTGGTCGCCAATCCAAACATCCTTCCAAATCTCACGTTAGAACCGTCACCCACTGATGCGGACACAGGTGCATTCAAGGTGTACCAACGAAGAAAGCGCCAACCACAAGTGCCGTCCTTGTGGATAGGCGAATATTGAGGAGCTGAAGACCTTTCACATGTGATTGGACATATAGAAGACCCCACTTAGGGAAGACACATGTGAAGGAAGATTGAAGAAAGAAGACCGAGCGCCCAAACTTTCCCATACTTATGTTATTTGCACGTTTTTTGACTTAGTTAGGGGTCTTTTAGTAATCTTATATCTTTATTTGCTTATCCTAGGGGTATTTTAGTAATTTTATGTCTTTATTTGCTTATTTAAGTGAGGTAAAGCCCTAAACACGAATTTCAACTATTGATGAATGAAAAGCAAACCCTTTGGTTGCCTCCTTCCTCTCTTCTCTCTAATGGTGCTTCTTCTCTCCCCTTGATCTTCTTCTTCTAATTTCTTCTTGTGCCCCTCCAACTTCTTCAAGGTAATAACTTTCTTTCTTCTAATTTTTTGTTTTGGCTAATTCCTCTTCGATCAAAATCTTGAGAACCGATCTAAACCCTAAATCCCCAAATTCTCAAATCCCTAATCCGAGAAACTTCTTGGTTCTTCGGACTAGTGATCTTCATTGATCGATTGGGTGTGACCATGCAAGATCGGGAGGTCTCATCCTTACGGATCCAACCTAAGTAGTAATTGAATTCCATACTCCATGGTTGTAGTGATGGCCCGCTCCATTGCATGTTTTCTTTATGATTTTCTCAGTTATGATGATTATTGTTAGAATTTTAGATCATTTATTCTTTTTATTTCCGCTGTTTAATTATCTCCATGAGCATGCATCATAATTAGAGCTGTCCTGCGTCAAATTTGGTATCAAAGCCTAGGCTTGCATGGTTTTTGTCTAGATCGAGTTATCAAATTAGGGTTTTGATTTTTAGGTTTAACTTAGGAAAGTTTCAGGTTTAGAAAGTTTTCAATTTTAGAAACTTTCCAATTTTAGAAAGTTCCTAATCTGGAAAATTTTCAGATTTGAGTTGTTTCCTGTTTCAACTTAATTGTGTCAGTTCATGGTAGTTTTGCATTCATCGCATTCATCTTGAAAGTCATAACACCTAGTAGTCTAGTTAGGTAGAGTTTGGTTCAAGTCTTCATTGTATGGCCACCAGAAGAGGTAGAGGTTTCGGACTTCAACCTACCATGAATAACGAGCAGTTATCTGAGCAACTTGCTCAATTGATACAAAAGATAACCGCCCTAGAAGTGGGTCAAAGGCGTGAGTTTGCCCGCCTTGAGAACCAAATTACCACTACCATGACTAAGGTGGAGCAACTAGAGGCGTCCCAAAAGGAAAACCCCGCTATAGGGGAAGATGCGCACTCCCAAGTGGAAGGAATCATTGAAGAACGTGCTGCCACACGTGGTGGTAGTGAGGATAGAGATCGTGGTAACGGTCGTGGTGTGGTGCGAGAGGCACGAGCCACATGTGGTCATCAAGACCGTTATGATCCAGATGAGCGTGCGATGAAGAGTGTGAGAGTTGAGGCCCCGAGTTTTGATGGACGCTTGGATCCCAAGGCATTCCTTGACTGGGTTGCTGACATGGACCACTACTTTGAGTGGTATGGCATGTCAGAAAACCGTCAAATGCGGTTTGCTAAGATGAAGCTTGTGGGTCAAGCCAAGCTCTTCTGGACCAACACCGAGCGTAGGGTAGAGAGAGTTGGTAGAGCCCCTATCACACATTGGTATGAGATGAAAGAGAAGTTGAAGGAGAAGTACCTTCCACTCTCATACCGTCAGAAGCTCCTTGACCAATGGCAATCCTTACGTCAAGGGTCAATGCCTGATGCTGACTACATCGCTAAATTTGAAGAGTATGTGATGCGGTGTGATATCCGAGAAGACCCTCTAGTAACGCTCTCGCGTTTTAAGACGGGCCTTTGTGCGGATCTTCAGCGTGAGCTTATTACTCGGCCCTTAACGGACTTAGATGAAGCATATCAAGTCGTGCAGGAGTTAGAGCAGTATCTGAAGGCTCCTGTCGTTCGTCGTTTTGAGTCCCGAGACTCCAATGCTAGATTTAGTTCCCAAGGAACCAGACCTAATATTGGTAATCAACCTAGGGCACAGGCGACCATTCCGCCTAGGCCTAGGGAGGACAAGGGAAAAGGGGTTCTTGGTGCCGGTCCTAGTAACATGAGCCAAGTGAGGTGTTATGAGTGTGGCAACCTTGGCCACATGTCTAATCAGTGTCCTACGAAGAGCCATGGGAGAGCCTTAGTTATAGGCGAATCCCACGAGGGTGGAGATGACCAGGGTGATTATGAAGTTGAAGAGTATCACCCTGAAGGAGGACTTACTGATGAAGAAGTGGATGGAGAAGCAACACTTGCAGTAGTCAGGCGTGTGTTAGCTCAGTCTAGAAGTAGTGCTGACTGGCGTCGAAGCACTATCTTCTACACTATTGCCAAGTGTGGTGAAAAGAATTGTAAGGTGATAGTGGACAGTGGAAGTTGTCAGAATGTGATTTCCACCAGCACCTTAGATCGCTTAAAACTGAAATCCACACCTCATCCAGACCCGTATAAAGTTTCTTGGGTTGACAAGACCTCCCTACCTGTCACCCAGCAATGTCTAGTCCCCATCGAGTTTGGGTCATACAAAGAGTCCCTGTGGTGTGATGTTTTACCTATGGATGTGGGGCATGTTATCCTAGGTAGACTGTGGCTATTCGATAATGATGTCACGATCTTTGGCCGTTCGAATGCGTGTACTTTTATGTATAATGGTAAAAAGATCAAACTTAATCCCATGCCACCTGAGAATACACTAGGAAAGAAGAAGGATGAGAAGGCAAGTGAGCCTAGAGAAATGGGGAAATCCAAACCTAAGTCTTTACATATAATCAGTGCAAGAGAGTTTGAAAAAGAGGCTAAGGAGGATTCTATGGTGTATGCCCTTGTGGCTAGAGAAATTACACCTGAGGTTCCATCAGAGTTGCCCTGTGAGGTGATCTCGGTCCTGAAGGAATACAGTGATGTATTTCCTGAAGACTTACCGAATGAGTTGCCACCTATGAGGGACATACAGCATGCCATTGATCTTGTCCCAGGGTCTACTCTACCGAACCTTCCTCACCACAGGATGAACCCTGCAGTGCATGCAGAGTTGAAGAAGCAAGTTGATGAGCTTCTGCAAAAGGGTTTCATCCAAGAGAGTATAAGCCCGTGTGCCGTGCCTGCATTGTTGACGCCAAAGAAAGACGGCACGTGGCGCATGTGTGTGGACAGCCGTGCCATAAACAAAATTACTGTCAAGTATAGGTTCCCTATATCTAGACTTGATGATATGCTTGACATGATGGCCAGGTCCACTATATTCTCTAAGATAGACCTCAAGAGTGGATATCACCAAATTCGTATACGCCCAGGAGATGAGTGGAAGACGGCGTTTAAGACGAAAGATGGGTTGTATGAGTGGTTGGTCATGCCCTTCGGCTTGACTAACGCACCCAGTACTTTCATGCGGGTGATGACCCAAGCTTTGAGGCCGTTCATGGAAAAATTCCTAGTGGTGTACTTTGACGATATTCTTATTTATAGTACCACTAAGGAATCACACCTTGAACATTTAAAGAAGGTCTGTAGTATCCTTAGGAAGGAAAAGTTGTACGCTAATCTTAAGAAATGTGCATTCATGTCTAGCCAAGTTGTGTTCTTAGGATTTATAGTGTCATCTGAAGGGATGCAAGCAGACCCTGAAAAAGTCAGGGCCATAGTTGAGTGGCCAGAACCAAGGAACATTCATGAGGTGCGAAGTTTTCACGGCCTTGCAACTTTTTATCGTCGCTTCATTAGGGGTTTTAGCACGATCATGGCTCCCATTACCGAGTGCATGAAAAAGGGAGAGTTCGTGTGGTCTAAAGCCGCCGTCAAGGCTTTTAAAGAAATTAAGGGCAAGATGGTGGAAGCTCCTGTCATACATCTACCTGACTTTTCTAAAGTCTTTGTAGTAGCGTGCGATGCGTCTGGTGTCGATATAGGTGGAGTGTTGAGTTAAGAAGGATACCCATGGCCTATTTCAGTAAGAAACTGAATGAGGCAAAATAAAAATACTCCACTTACGACAAAGAATTTTATGCGGTAGTGCAATCCCCGAGACATTGGTGATACTACCTCCTACCATAAGAATTCGTTTTGTTTTCTGACCATGAGGCTTTCAGATATTTGCATTCTCAGAAGAAACTCAACCCAAGGCATGCCAAGTGGGTAGTGCTTCTTCAGGAATATTCGTTTGTTTTGAAACACAAGGCCGGGGTTGAAAACAAACCAGCAAATGCCCTTAGTAGGAGAGTGGCGTTGCTCAACTCCTTGAGTGTAGAGGTAGTCGGATTTGAGCAACTGAAAGATGAATACCCCATATGTCCTGATTTTGGGGGTACTTACACGTCGCTCTCTAGTGACCAGCATATTATGGGTGGATATGTTCTTAAAGATGGCTTTCTTTTCAAGGGAGACAGACTTTGTATTCCCCGTATGTCCCTTCGTGAATTCCTCATCTGGGAGCTTCATTCCGGAGGGATAGCTGGCCATTTTGATCGTGATAAGACTATTGCCCTCGTGGAAGATCGTTTCTATTGGCCAAGCCTCAAGCGAGACGTAGCCAAAGTTTTAGGGCAGTGTCGAACATGTCAGCTGGCAAAGCAAAGAAAGCAAAATACCGGGCTGTACACGCCATTGCCAGTGCCACATGCTCCGTGGCAGGACATTAGTATGGACTTCGTGCTCGGGCTTCCTAAGACTATAAAAAAGCATGATTCCGTTTTTGTCGTTGTGGACCGTTTTTCTAAAATGGCGCATTTCCTCCCATGTTCGAAGACGTCAGATGCGTCTCATGTTGCTCGTATCTTTTTTGATGGTGTGGTGCGTCTCCATGGGTTACCTAAAACCATAGTGTCTGATCGTGATGTTCGATTTACTAGCTATTTTTGGAAGACACTGTGGCACATTATGGGAACTCGTTTGCAATTTTCTACTGCTTACCACCCACAAACAGATGGTCAAACTGAAGTGGTAAACCGTAGCTTTGGAAATCTTCTACGTTGTCTAGTGGGTGAACATGTTAAGACTTGGGACCTAATTTTACCAACTGCTGAACTTGCTTATAATGGGTTAGTTAATAGATCTACAGGGTCGAGTCCTTTTGAAATTGTAAGTGGTTATAAACCTAGAATGCCCTTAGATCTCTTACCTATGTCTGTTACCCAAAGGTCTTCTGAGTCAGCCGATGCATTCGCACGCCATATTCATGATTTGCATACACATATTAGACAGCGGTTAAATAAGAGCAATGATGATTATAAAGTTTCAGCTGATTCTCATCGTAGAGTGCAAGAATTTCAAGAAGGAGACTATGTAATGGTGCGAATAAGGCCAGAGCGATTCTCTCAAGGATCAGCAAAGAAATTACAAGCGCGTAGTGTTGGACCATTCAAGATATTACAAAAGGTTGGGTCCAACGCGTATCGGGTTGACCTTCCATCTGAAATGAGCATTAATCCAACTTTTAATGTGGAAGATCTAGTCCATGCCCATACTCCCATTGTTGATACATCGTCCCTTTCATGGCCTTTTTCTGAGTTTGCTACCCAACCCCTTCCACCTCCTCCTCCACCCATTACCCATAAAGAAGCAATTGAGGAAATCTTGGATGACGAGATAGTATCCACGAGAGATGGAGGTTTCCAAAGGTATCTTGTCAGGTGGAAAAACAAACCATCGTCTGAATTTACGTGGCTGTCGGGCGACGCATTGCAGGGTATTGATCCAGATCTACTTGAGCGCTCCAAAAGTTTCAACTCGTCGGGGTCGAGTTTTTCTCACCTGAGGGGAATTGATGCGGACACAGGTGCATTCAAGGTGTACCAACGAAGAAAGCGCCAACCACAAGTGCCGTCCTTGTGGATAGGCGAATATTGAGGAGCTGAAGACCTTTCACATGTGATTGGACATATAGAAGACCCCACTTAGGGAAGACACATGTGAAGGAAGATTGAAGAAAGAAGACCGAGTGCCCAAACTTTCCCATACTTATGTTATTTGCACGTTTTTTGACTTAGTTAGGGGTCTTTTAGTAATCTTATATCTTTATTTGCTTATCGTAGGGGTATTTTAGTAATTTTATGTCTTTATTTGCTTATTTAAGTGAGGTAAAGCCCTAAACACGAATTTCAACTATTGATGAATGAAAAGCAAACCCTTTGGTTGCCTCCTTCCTCTCTTCTCTCTAATGGTGCTTCTTCTCTCCCCTTGATCTTCTTCTTCTAATTTCTTCTTGTGCCCCTCCAACTTCCTCAAGGTAATAACTTTCTTTTTTCTAATTTTTTGTTTTGGCTAATTCCTCTTCGATCAAAATCTTGAGAACCGATCTAAACCCTAAATCCCCAAATTCTCAAAATCCCTAATCCGAGAAACTTCTTGGTTCTTCGGACTAGTGATCTTCATTGATCGATTGGGTGTGACCATGCAAGATCGGGAGGTCTCATCCCTCGCCGGATCCAACCTAAGTAGTAATTGAATTCCATACTCCATGGTTGTAGTGATGGCCCGCTCCATTGCATGTTTTCTTTATGATTTTCTCAGTTATGATGATTATTGTTAGAATTTTAGATCATTTATTCTTTTTATTTCCGCTGTTTAATTATCTCCATGAGCATGCATCATAATTAGAGCTGTCCTGCGTCACCCACCCCGTAACCCACCCCTTTGAGTACCAACTCTTTTAGTTTAATGATAGATCTCCACACGCCCAGCCCATGACGCAAAGAGACCTTCTTAGGCTGCCACACATTCCCTTCCACACCATATTTCTTAGTAATAACCTCTTTCCACTAACACCCCTCCTTGAACCCAAATCTCCAAACCCATCTTCCCAAGAGCATCATTCATGAGACCTAGACTATGGATACCCACATCTCCTTCCCCTTTAGGCCTACATACATCTTCCCATTTCATTAAATGAAATTTCTTCTTATCCACCCCACCTTGTCATAGAAATCCCTTCTAAGTTTCTCTAACTTCTCAATTACACTTTTCAGGCACTTGAAAAGAGACATAAAATATAAAGGATGATTCGAAAGTGCCGCTTTTATAAGAGTGATTCTACCTCCCAAGGATAATAGGCTGCACCTCCAACTCGCTAGCTTCCTTTCAAATCTTTCTATAGCAGATCCCACATCTGCTTTCTAACCTTCCTGATACAAAGGGGAGGGCCTAAATATGTCGTAGGGAAAGACCCTTCCTTGCACTTGATTAGAATGATATTATATATACTATCTATGGTGTTGAGAGTTCTACCAATCCCTCATGTGTGTACATGTGGCCATCTAAATGCCATCTTCATGCCAAATTGGCACACATGTATAAGACCAATCCAAATTGGCACACATGTACAGGGTTGAGGATACGGTATGATGGAGACATCACGCGCACACGTGTATGCACGATGCCCCCTACGCACGTACGGGAGGAGAGGGAGGGCCCCACCGTCGATCTGGCTTAATGACGTTCAGGGAAGGCCTCCTAGTTAGAAGACGGAGTTTTGGTTCATTAGATTGGGCCCGATAATCAAGTAAAACCCATCATGGGATCTCATGATTGGGGCCCACTAGTCGGATTGAGTTCATAATTTATGTTTTGATTATTTATGTTATTTAGAATATCATGAACGCTTCAGATTTCTTTGGTTAGTTTTTGTTTTGGTTTACTTCATCGCCAAGTAATAGGTTGCGCACACGGCATGAGTTTTGGGGTATAGGGTTTTCCTTGTAAATAGGCACCCCTTGTAGTTCTTTTCATTCATTGAAGTTTAATAAAAATTCTTGCAAGTTTTTTTCTACTCTTTGAGTTTTTGAGTTGTGGAAAAATTCAAATGGGTGCGAGGCTCTCCCTTTTCGAAGGGTTCACTACCATAGTGCGAAGCCACATCTATCCTCATCCATCCCTACCCTCTTCCATCCATATATCTCACCTTCTACAGCCATCATTGCCTCGAATCCATCAATTTTACAGCGAATCTTCTCCCTACAACTAGTTTTCAAAATCTGGCTCTGCAGGAGGGCCGAAATTTCGGCGGAGCACCGCGCACAGCCCGTAGCTCGGATCACCCTGAAACTTTGGGGGTTTGAAGCCCACCCCTAGTTGACCAGGGCCAAGGAATCGGTTTCCGGGTGTGGGACCCGCTCGGACGTGCGGCTAGGCTAGTGCGCACTTGCACAAGGCCCTGGCCCGCTGTCTGCTCGCGGGAATTGTCTCCCGGTTCAGGTTTTCTCTTATTTTTCCATTTTCATATCTATTTTCATTAACCTTAACCCTAGATTGCAATTCCCTTAATTTATTTGCTATTTTTTTCACCCTAGGGTTCCTTGAGTTGAAATTAGTGAATCCCTTGGATTAGGGACTGATTACTATGCATGTGTGGATGATTATTTCTTATTTTTGAGTATTGCTTGGTTCATAATTTTTATTGATCCAGCCCTAACATGTGTAGGCCTGGACCTGCATAGATTCCCCTTAATTGAATGTTTGGACTTTCATGTGGGATATGGAATTTGTGTAACTGTTTCTGAACTAACGTGATCTTAAGCCTGAAATCTTGTACATCATATTTGAATTTCATGTCCTACATCACGGTATGTTTAGTTGGGGATTCTGGGTTAGGTCAAGCCATAGGTTAACCTGACTTGATCTTGGCTTGGGCTTGGGTTGTCTCTCAACCCGATCAAACCTTCCCAATTTGCACCCCTAGGTGCCATGAATTCACCGTATTTAGGATGACCCTTCAGTATACCAAAACTACCAAGTAACCAACCTGATGGGGACATCATGCGCACGCCCCCCACCCTACGCACGTATTCGAGGAGGAGGCGGGCCCTAATTTCGATTTGGATCAACGACGACATCATTGGAGGGCCTTACAGTTAGGGGCTGCACTATGGAGCATTGGAGTGGACCCGATCATCATATAGATTCTACCATCGGATCTTATGATTGTAGCCCACTACCTTAGATGATCTAGAATTTTGAGTTTTGACTATTCTCATTATTAGAAATATTATGAACGACTTTGATTGCTTAGATTAGTTATTATTTTATTTACTTCAGCTTTAAGTATTAGTGTGCGCACATGGCACAAGGGTAAAATTACCTTTTGGGGTTTAGGGTTCTCTTATAAATAAGCAGCTCCATGTAGGTATTCTCAATGAAGTTTATGAATAAAAATTCTGCATTTTTTCTTCTTCTCTATCTCTTTGGGTTGAAGAATCGAATTGGGTGTAAAACTCTCCCTTTCTCGAAGCGCTAACTACTGTGGTGCGAAGCCACAACTATCTCAAATCATCCCCACTTCACTACGCCTCACATCCATCATCCTCTACATCCCTTCCACCTTCAGATTCGCCCTCTTTCGTATCCAAGTTCTATCCTATAACAGTGCATAAACAAATTTTCAGATTCTGGCCCATCTGAGGGGCTGAAACTTCGGCGAAGCACTATGCACAAACCGTGCATCGGATCGACATGAAATTTGGCATGGAGGCAGTCCTACCCTGGCCGATCCTAGCCTAGGAGTCGGTTTCCGACCTCGTGGGCCCCACACACGTGCGGACGAGTGGTCACGCACGTGCACCCAGGGCTAGCTGCCGTCCACGCACGTGCCTCATCTCAGGTTCTATTTTTTCCTCTATTTTCCTCCTCTTTAGACTTAAATCCAGATCCTTAAATCTAAAGAATCTCAAGTCCCAATTATCCCCAAATTTGAGCCATAGATTTCCCCCCGAATTGAAACATGGTAAATCTCTTGAATTGGGGAACAATCTTTTGCAAGAATGGATGAATCTTACACTCTTTTGGGCTTGTTTGGTTTATAATTTTATTTGATCCAGCCCTAAACTTGTGTAGGCTTGGACCCCCATAGATTCCCCTTTTTGAATGTTTGGTAGTATGTAGGATGTGGAATTTTGTGACTGTTTAAATTGGTATAATCATGAGCTTGATTTCTTGCATTCCACATTTAATTTCATGTATTGCATCACAACTCAATCCCTATAAATTGAGACTATCCTCTCCAAGAAAAGGGTGTTGGTCTTGCTTTATGTTCCCTTTAAGATTGTACTTCATCTACCTTAAAAGTCTCACAACCCATAGAGAAGTCCCTGCAAAAAGGGAGAAAAATTGAAAGAAAAAGAGGAGAAGAATAGGAGTATGGCCTTATGATTGGTAGAGAACCCTTGAATCTTCCAAGTTGTGATTGGCTAAGGAGATCACTTCAACCCTCTTGACTTTCAAGTGCCTTGCTAACCACTACGATGGGAGAAGAGGTGGAGTATGGCCTTTTTATTTGGATTTTGGAGATCAATTCTAGTGGATCCCTTGCTACAGTAGTGTATGCTGTTTCTTCTCATTTGAAATTGCTGAGATAGATGTGGCCTTATTTAGGAAATGTCCTCTACTTGTATCTGCCGAATGGCGAGTAAGCACTCTCTTTAGCACCCAATGATAGCTTTTTGTGGATCTTGTTTCTGACCTTTTGTTGGTAAATCTTCCTTTAAAAAAAAATAAATTTCAGAGAAAGGTGGGAGCCACACCACCTGCATTTTATTAAGGAAATCTTGTACACCTATACCCAGGTGGGGGGATGATGCTAGATCTATACAATCATCTTTTAAAAATAACATGGATGAAGCAAAGACATCAAGACAATCACAGACATTACAAAAAGAATTATGGCAGTAAATCTTCTCAAAAAAAAAAAAAAAGGTGGTAAATCTACAGTTGATTGGTATTTGAAGATATAGACATCCTGCTTCAGGATTTGAACTAAAAGGACTTACCATTCCTACCTGACAAGCAAATGAGGTTCCCAGTCCAAACATGATAATTTTATTTTCTTGACCTACCTACCTTGGAGGTTTTAGCAAGTTGGTGCTACAGATGAAATAGATGTTGATACTATTATATTTATCAATGATCTAACTTCAACGTATTGTGGTCATTTACAGATATTTTGGTGCTTTTATTTTCCATTTAGAAATAATTTGTGATAAATACTGGACAAGAAACTTGTACCATGTTTTCATACTTTCATCCAACTTCTAGCTAGTTGTAATTTTTAGTGACGAACTCGCTATAGCATTTTCCTTTTTTTATTTTTTGCTTTATTTAGTGTAATGTTTTGGGCTTCATTTGGACAGCTGACTCCCAATTCAGGTTTGGTTTGGGGGAGGGGTCTTTCCTCTTCTAAATTTTAAGAGGACTTGTTTGCAAACTAATGAGGAAAGCTGATGTGGCAGTGCTGGCCCTCCAAATTGGGATATCTTGAAATCCTGATTTCCAGCCATCTATTGTCCAAATAACCCTTATTTTTACACGAGGAAATGCAAATTTTCTGATACTAATGGTTATCTGTTTATCATCATGGAGGTCTAATGGTATATTTTTTGGATAGATATTTTATATTTATGGCTGTCAATGGCCAGATCTGGGCCAAGAAAAATTAAAATGTTGAATATCCAGGCCAAGCCCATTTGCACCCTTATTTATGTGTAATCATGACCATTCATAGCCTCTATGTTTGACACTTTTCAGGGTTAAAGGAAAACGATATTTTGATTGCCCGCCACTTCATGGTGCATTGCTCAGGCCGGACAAAGTCAAGGTGTGCATATGACTTGTTTCTATCCATGCATCAGTAGCATATCTATGCACAATTATTGGAGTGATTCTATTGAGAAATTATATGTTCCCTGACCTGAGGTTATGAACAATGTGCTTGGGTTTTCAGCATGTACAAGCACGTCCCAAAGTTCAGTTATCCAGACCATTGGGCTGCTGACCCCTGCCCTAAAATCTCCTAGATTGGATGATGCTAGTGACAAAGCTTAGCCTTTCTTTTTCTCAGTTGAATGTGGATATTTTTCTTTTTGATCATCCATTTCAGGCCACAAATTAAGAGGCTAGGATTACCCTATCTAGGAGATTTGGGGCATGATCCATCTACACTAGGGTTGAACAGGCCAATGGTCTTGATGACTGAACTGCAGCCACCACCTGTATGTACCGAAAACCCGAATTTATTGTGTCTATCCTTGGGTTGGTCACACAGTTAGGGTCCAGTTTGGGTCCTATCACTGGCTGATTGAAGATCAGGCCCATGCAAGTGTACGAATTTAAAAACTGGCCATATCAAGGGTCAAGATTCAGCTGATGGAATGGGACCCATAGATCCAATTGGAAGGCCTTGATTGTCATTTCGTTGGACTGCATGAGTTCACAAGTTAAACCAATTTTACATTTCCGGGGTCTTTTTAATATATAAACCATATGATTATGTGGTATTTTTCTATAACTGCACAACCCTCTGGGGCCATATGGTTGTGTAGATTATTTAGTAGGTTTTGGTGTTCTACAATTTGATTATTTATTTAAACATCTTTCCTTTTATTGCAAGCTTGACGAGTAGTTTGGATTATTTTTGGAAGTAAAATGTGAGCAATACGCCGCTAACATTAGTTGTTTTCAAGAGGATTCTTTCTAGAAGATTCCCTAGATTGAGTTGAGATCTATATAAAGGCCTACAATGCCATGTGCACCGGAATGTTCTTAAACATTTGATGATTGAATGGAATTTATGATGTTTTCTAATTAAAATGGAAGCATGTCTATTAGAAGGCTGTTGGGAATCGTGCAGTCCATTAGTTGGGTTTAATTATCAATTTGATGGCGACTCAAAGGGTGGAACTGATGCACAAGTTGCATGTGTAAGTTCGAAGTCAATAAGTTCAATCCTTGGCATTACTCCATCAATTTTGGTATTTAGAGCATGTGACTTTCCAAAGATTTGCTCTTTTTTTTTCCACATCTTTCTCTGTTACCATCCCCTTCTTAATTTCATCCCCAGTCATCCAAATGATAACTCTAAATCCTAACATCTAATTTTCCTAAGTGCCCAAACCTAAGATCTCCCCAACCTCTCTATAGTCCCCCAGCCAAAACCCTAATTTGCCAACTTCTCCAAATTCCACCAACACAAACCCAAGTTTTTAGGCCCAATTCTACCCAAACCCAAATCTTAAACCTAAATTTCTCCCAATTTCCCAAACCCATTCAACAATTCTCTCAATTTTCCCCAATCCAACGTTATCCCTTTCTTACAGCGAACCTATTATAAATCCTAATCCCTTCCCAACCCCCTGCTGTGGCCTTATTAGCATGAAAAGCTCCAACCTCAAACCATTTAAAACTCAATTGAAACCTAAAACCAAAATTCTCAACCCTATTCCCATATATAATGTCAACTGCATGTGCTAACCCTATTGATAAGCCAGATTGATTTACAGTCATAAATCCTCAGCGATACCCTCACAACCAGCCCCTAGAGGGCCAAAAACTTATTCCTGCAGACCCAAACCAAACCACTTCACATCCAAAATTACAGTTCATAAAATATACAATCAACTAGTCTTGTTCCCTCCAAATTCCCTTCCTTTCGATCATATAACAGCCCCAAACCAGCCACTTAGTCTTTTCCAACTCCTGTTCACAATCTGACCGTTCCCAGCCAACAACACGGACCTGCAATCTAACACAAACTTACCTCTAGCAGCCATAACCCAACCCATTAAAACTCTCCTGCTCTATCCACAAAAATTGCCTACAATCCTGTCCAGAAAACTGTGCTTGAATCTGCCCACTTTTTGAGCCCTCGACCTAGTCCAGTCACTATCCAAAAAACTGTCCATGAATCTGTCCATTTTCAGCCCTCAAACCAGTTCATAATCTGACCAGAAAATGCCTGAAAGTGATGAGGACATCCGAGCATCATACCAGAGGAGGGCTAAGCCATTTTCTTTATGGCTAGACGACCGTTACATGGGGCCCACTTGGCCTAATTCACATTCTTAGCCACGTTAAAGACCCCACGTGCAGGTTCGTGCATCTTTGAGGACTCCACACTAGGGAAGATGCACTTGGGCTGCATATAGGAGATTGATGGACAGATCGGACTGTTGGACTGAGTGGACATGATTATTGGACCGTTGGATTTCGACCGTGGACTATTCTGACTGTTGGATCATCATCATCAGGCATCTTGATCATGGACCCCCATGGGCCACGAAATAGTTTAGTTGTTTAGTTTGTTTACATGTTTCGTTATTACTCATATTTGTGTTGAGATTATGGAGTTTGGAACAACTTTTAATTCTTTAAGCATCTTTGTGTTGAGAATCTTATCTGAGAGCGTCTTTTTGTCAAAGGTCTTTTCTGAGACTATTAAGAGTTGGACATCCCCATCCTAGCCATCATGCATGCTATGAATGAAAGAGTTTTTTCTAATTTGCTTTGAGATTGAACAAAATTTAATCCTATGATTGGATTAGTGATGTGAAACTACGGGGAGTAATTCCTTAGTTCT
The DNA here is from genome assembly GCF_029962835.1 of Magnolia sinica. Classification (NCBI taxonomy): domain Eukaryota; kingdom Viridiplantae; phylum Streptophyta; class Magnoliopsida; order Magnoliales; family Magnoliaceae; genus Magnolia; species Magnolia sinica. The sequence continues at coordinate 116,695,618 of NC_080574.1, read as the reverse complement.
CTTTTTAACTTTTCTCTCTTCTAAAAAATGTATCATCTTCTCTCATCTTTTTCTTTTCTGCCGTCTTCATCTTCTTCTTTCTTCTTCTTCTTCTTCTTTCTTCTTCTTTCTACAACCCCTAATCCATCCAAACTTAGTTTTCAAAACCCTAAATTTCTAAAACCATAATCCTAATCTCTCCAAAATCATAACACTAAAATTTTCAAATTCTAAAAGCCTTTGTCCAAATCATAAATCCCTAATTCCCATGTCCTGAAACTTATATTTCCAATTCTAGAAACCCATCCTAAATCCCTTAAACCCAAAATCTGAAATCCTAACCCGAAACCTCCCAAAACCTCAACCCTAATGTTTCAAACCCTAATTCCTTTGAGCCTAGATACCCTAAACCCATTTCCCACACTCCCTAGCCTTTAAATAACCCTAACACGTCAAAACTCTTACAAGACACATGATTTCCATTGAATTCAGATTTAACCTTATACTAGGATGGGGGTTCTATCTTCCATAGGTTCTGGTTAATCAGTAATTTATGAGATTTGCATTTCGGGACTGTCATAGGATTGAATTTGGACATGTCATGAATATGAAATTTCTGAATTTATGGTAAATTAGTTTTATTTTGTCGTTCCATTGCTCTAGTTAATCTATCTTTTAATTTCATGGCATCATATTAGGTTAGATCATTCCGTCCTGTATCAGAAAGACTGTCCACTTTTGCCCCAATTCTACCTATCACTGTCCAGAAATTAGCCCGTATCATACCAAACCCTTGGTCAATGGAGTTTTACAGAACAACCCAAACGAAACAAGCTGATGGGCGGGTCTTTCCTAGACAACCCGTGTTTCATGTGCTAGGAAGGGAGGAGGAATTGTACAACTATGGATTTGGTCCTTGCCTTGGATACCAGCTTCCACGATGTCCTTAGTGAAGACGATGGATTCCAAATGCCATATCACTTATTATCCATACCTGTCATATTATCCTGCACCTAGCCAATTAAAGCGTGTTGATGATTTGATGAAAGGCATGCATTAGAGCAAGGTGTTAAAAAATGTTTTAATGGTAGTATTGACCATGCGTAATGATAACGACACGAGCTACTACGTGGTACGTGGTCATAATGGCCTGTGTCAAAATTTTTGGACCATAATGGGTCCATAACTGTTGTTATATGACCATGCGTAACAGGCTAGGGCCATTACCTATATACAAGTCCCCTTTTGTGAGTTTGTGTCCCCTTTTTTTTTTTTTTTTTTTTTGCTTCTTTTGACTATTTTGACTCATTTCCAACTAGATTTGTGCAAATTTTGAAGATTAAGACATAAGATTTAAGCCATTTTCGAAGAATCAAAGATCCATGACCGAATTTGGGAAAAATAAAAAATAGGTAAAAATTCGTTATTTTTGGTTTTTTTCTTGCTACAAAGGTATTGATTCAACATTACATTACCGAAATTGACCAAATCTTGCTAGGTTTGTGTTAGATTTTGATTGTTAATATAATTTAATTTTTATGTATGTTTGCTTGTTTTTATGTAATTTTCAGCAAATTTTTTTTTTAAAAAATTATTTTTTGTAAAATATTTAGAGTGTAGACTGTTTAAATACATGTATGTATTTTAGATCTACACATGAATGCCCTAAATCAGTGTTTCTCATCTCTTTTTCTATTTTTTTGGGCATTTTTGGTAATTTTGGGATGAATAGTGACATATATTTTTATTTTTTATTTCTTTCTTCATTGTTTTTGAGGGGAATGATGTCAAATGCTAAGGGATATGCATTAGTGGGATGAACCCCTTGGATTGTATGAATTTTGGCCTGTTTTGGGGGAATTTGAGTGGTTGCAAATCAGCCTGACATTATTCATCTGAATTTAATTTTACTTTTTTTTTCCTCAAACTTTTTGAGGGAAATGATGTTAAATGGTTAGGGATATGCATTAATGGAAAGAGTTCCACAGATTGCATTAATTTCTGGCTGTTTTAGGAGCATTTGAATGTACTCAATAGTGTTTGAAATAGCAATAATGTGTAGTGTAGCATTCATCCCTTTAAAGCATGAAGCTAAAGCTAAATAGCGTGTTGCGTAAGCTACATGCTACTTCTAGATTTTTAGTTAAGGTTGTGCTTGGTTACGTCAAATATCATGAACTCTTATAATATTTTACACCAAATTAGTCTGATTAATAATGAAATTTGGTGCAACCAAACACAACCTAAAATAATAGAAAAAAATAGACAAAGATAAAGTATAAAGGTAAAGAAAGAGTAGCCTAACTGATTTAATATTATTACTTATATTATTTTACTAAAATCACTGAAAAGATTAATTAATTTTTATTAAAAAATTGAAAATATAATAAATCATTGAAAACATTAATCGATTTTAATATTTTAGTGAAAAATAACTTTAGTGTAAGCTACATAGCGTGTACCATAGGCTATGTTGTGTGTAGTGTGTGCAAAATTTGCATGTAGTGTAGGCTATATTTGACTTAAGTTATTTTCATGACCTACTTGTTGTTAAGGCTGAACTATGTGTTGTTAAGACTAAGTTACGGTATGTAGCATAAGCTACACATTACATGGCAAAGCTACTTAAAACACCAGTATTCAAATCGGTATAACAATATTCATCCAAATTTAATATTTAAATTTTACTCAAATTTATATTGAATCTTTAATATTAGATATAGGACTTTTGAAGTCATTCTAAGCTTCTCAGGTTGATAATATCATCAAGCAGCTTGAGATAGTATTCTTACCAAAGAATGGCCCATTACACCATTATAAACATGTTCAAAATCAGAAAAATATATATTTGGCATCCTCTCATTTTTCTGAAGTCTTCTAGTGTATATATATATATTTTTTCCACATATTTATTTATTTACCATTATGGAGCCATAACGGCTGTTATGGGTGCCGTAACAACTGTTATGGCCCGTAACGTAAGCCATTGCCATTATTGAATGCCTTGGTGTAGAGACTGTAGAGTTCTTTGGAACTGGATCCCGATGCCATCCATGATTGGCTACCCTGGTTGGATAATTATTTTAGATGGTACACCATGAACCATAAGATGAAGATACGGTTCACGAAGATGGAAATTGTGGGTTAAAGCACAACTGCGTCATGGTGGGCATCCTCCTTGTGTACTTAGGAGGAGATGTAGAAGTCTTATGAAGAAGAGTATCCAGCCAAAGAGTAAGACAAGCTTGAGCTTCTAGAATACTGCGAGGTTGCTACACCATTTTTTGTGTATTCTGACCTTGTCTATAGAAACTGAAACAAAATTGGCTTTGCACAAATATCTTCCATACTAGAGTGGAGAGCCAGGGAAAACTGTGCAATGTCATTAGTGAGGGCAGAAGTATGTATGTGGCGTTGGAAGAACTGCTGGATAAGTGACCAATTAAAGGTGGAAAGGCACCCAAGGACAGAAGATTGTATCCATCCTTTTATACAACTGTTGCATGGTCAACTTCTCTAGGGGATCACATTACATGGAATCCTGTGTTTGTCTTATTCTGCTTCATTACCTTTGTGTGTATGGTTGCAAAATGCAGCATTGTGGTTTCACCTACACTTAGTAGGGCTGAAAGTTGGGCGGATTCAACCTGACCGACCCGACAATGGGTTGGGCTTGGGCAGGATGTATAGGGTTTGGTCTTGGGCTTGGGCCATACAAACGCCAACCCAATAAAACTTGGGTTGGGCTCGGGTTGAGGTCTTGGGTTGCTCGACCCAACCTAAACCCGATCAATATAAGTTCCTTATAAATTAATTATAATTGAGTGCAGATCGTCTATGTTGAAGGCACAGGAAATTCCAATACCGTCAGGTTTCATTGGTCAACACCATTTCTGATGACTCAAGCTAAAAAGATACACATGCAATGCCTAAATATGTTGGCATTTCCAACATATATGTACAGTTGGGAATATGTGTCTGCTAGCCTCTCGTCTTTCTATTTGACACTCAATAAGTGTGGAGATCTTCATATTACTACTTCGATAACAAAATAAAATGTGTAACCATGAAAAGAAAATGGTGAATGGCAAACAAGCTATTTGAGCTGATTGTAACCGAAATTGGAGAGAGAATAAAAAAAGAAAAAGGAGAAAGGAAAACTACGAGTTTGAAATGAATAAATAAAGTACCTTTTGTTAGGTTTTTCGAAACGCAATGGAAATAGAAACTTCTCAAAGGTTCTGATTATAAGATTAAATCCTATGGATCCTTGTTTAGATATACCCAAGTTTCTAAAGAGGAAAAAACGAAAAATCCTACTGCTAGGATTTACATGCTGCTGAGAAATCGTCATTTTGTTGATGCCAATCTTCCTACTTAGGAAGTCTCTCCCAGATCTCTCCTAAATGAAGGAGAGGTGAGAGCCAAACATGTCAGACCTTGGAATAGGGCCAAGGGGATGCAAGGGCCATCCACATAGGTGGACCCTCATGTGGAGGGGAGGGAGGCAGATGGATCTCTCTCTATTTCTTCTCTCTCAAGGAGGAGCTAGAGTTTCATGAAGACACCAATTATGGTACTTTACCACCTTATAGTCTTCCATATGTGCCACTATATTCGAATTTTGTGGTCCGGCCTTATCCCATGCACCTATATATGATTCAATCCTTCCACTATCATGGTCATCCATCAAACACCCAATGCCTATGTAGATTAAGTAGTGGACCCTTAGATTTGAACCATCATATTATTATTAAGTGTGATTAAAACCTTTTTAATAGTTAAAACAAAACTTTACGGGCTAAAAACACTACTAGAACCTTTTAAAAAGTCCTTTTGAGTGCTGGGCCCAATGAAAAAACCACTTGATGAACATTTGATCTCCTAGATCTAGCTAGAAGTTAATTCTTAGGAAATCAGTGGTCCCTTGTTGGCCCATGTGATTTTCAACGGACCTCGATGGATGTGCCTGGCTACACCTACTTTTATTGGCCACATGATGACCTCGTAAAGTGACCCAATCAAGTCCTTGAACCCTCACAAGTCCTTGGGTTTACGGATTAATCAGATCCAGTGCATCCTCATGTCGATCATTGTCCAGCCACAATGGGCCTCCTGATCTAGAAACTTGACCCCGATTCACCAATTGATGTGCCCAATAAGACCCAAGAGCCTTTATCCATTGGACACTCATCCTCTAATGTGGGTTAGGATGAAGGCACACTGACTTGTCATCATGCCCAATAGTGGGGACATTCCATCCCTACTTATCATCAGTCCCCTCACACAGGATGGCCACATCTATCATCATAATAATGACAACAACCATAGATCCGTCCTACAACCTACTAGGTGGTCATGGAATAACAGGGTTTTGAGATATGGACTACAACTCTCCCTTAATCAGTGACCGTTGTGTCTAATCTTAACTTCCCAACGACAACTAGAGGAGTCCCTCTCCTTTAACCAATGTTCATGTATAAGGCACTTCTATATATTAATCATGACGTAATCACACGTCCACTTAGGACCCATGGTCATCATGATCTACAACTAAGATCATCAATATCACATCCACATCACTAGTGGATAAGGTTCACATTGGTTTTCTAGGGAACAACTTCAACACCTATCATTAATCTTGAAATGTAAAAAGATTATTCTGGTCTCATTTGTTTTATGTTCCAATAATGTGTGCCAATTAGCTACAACAACATCATGTACAAAACGTCTCCAACCATCCATTGGCGATGCATCTTCTGCTAGCTCTTGAAAGGTTGGTGGGAAATATGGATAGGGATTCTGCTGCACCACCAATGGACGAGGGGAGATGCTAGGTGCATGATGTCACGAATATACCAATTGGCATACATGAGTTACACCCTTCATATTCTTGTTCTTTAGAATTATAAAATCAACATTTTATTTTATTTTATTGATCCACCCATTAGTTTCCATCTTCTGTTGAGGTGTTATAGGGTTCCTAGCCACAGTTCTCCAACCTCCGATGCTTACATGTGTGGCCCATGTTCCGCGATTCAGATTGTTGATCCGATAAGCCATGCCATGGAGGATGCCTACCGATCTCCTAGATTGGAAGATACAGATCCGACCTATGTTTATTAGATGTAGATAATTACTGTACTTCTTTTCTCAACTGTCTTCTTCTAGGCTCAACGTCTTCCAAATTGGAGATTTTTGGGTTATACCCCATCCATAGTGGGGCCTATCATGTCAAATATTCTGTATTACTGGACCATGGCCCCACAAGCATGGAACGGGGAGCATCAGTAAAGTGTACATTCTTTGCAAAGTAATGAAGTTATTAATCATGATTACTTGTCTGCCAGGTTGGTGACTACCCCGAGCGAGATCCCTTCGAGGAAGATGAAATTTGAAATCATCTAGGAAGGTGAGTTTTTGTGACATTAGTATGAACTGAAAAGGCTGGTTATTTACAGATCCTTGCTTTGTTGGTATTGATGTTTACATTGATAATTGTTTGCATATTCCAACTTCGATGGTTTCAAAACCAACTTTATTATTTCTTCAACATGTTTTGATGTATGTCTGCTAAACTCTTCACATGCATTTATAGATCTCCTCTGCATACCAAGCCAACATGATGCACATTTGTGAGATCCTAGCCATCCAGGATGTCCCACCTTAGTTGGATCAGAATGCATGAAACAGATGGACACATACGGTTCTCAACCCAAAATCCCCTAGGCTAGCAGAAGCCTTATCCAGGTCCAACAGGGGGGAAAAATCAAAAGCTTTGCACATGCTCAACCCATCTAACACTTTGTGTCTATGATTAGCCTGGTTCATGACCACTTACTCATGCCATATGTGTAAAAATAGAATGAACATGTAAATACTCAAATGAGAATTGATAGTTATTTCAAACCAACTTAACAGAAAAAATTGCAATTCCAATTCACGTCAATCATGCACTAGTATCACCTATGTACTTAGTACAAGCATGGCCCAAAATGCCAATTCACACACACACACACACACACACACTGAGATTTCACCGCAATGGGTACTGGATTACCTGCCAAAAGAGTTTCTTTTTAATCATAAGCAATCCATGGTGGGTCCTAACAAATAGATGGATTGAATTGTTGATTTGGACTTTCGTTTGTGTAAATTATCTTTACTGTCCACATTAAAAATCATTGATCAAATGGTTAATATTTGTCAGATTGGTGTGTTGTTTGCAATGTAGACCATCAAATGTGCACTGAACCTAATGACCGTTCTAGATCAATGAGTTGCACTGTCCAAGTGTCCCAATACAACTAAGAGCACTATAACCATAGTTATCTGAGAGCACTGGAGCATCTCTATATGCATATAATATAGAAGTTATATGATGCTCGGCTGTGTGTAATGCTTGATATGCAGGCGCCCAAAAAATTGCAGACGTGGCACATATTAGTTTGTGTAGCCCACTTGTCAACTCCAAGATCAAATTGGTTGAACAATTCTAATCTCTTATTCATAGACAGTCGTTTTTGGAAATAGGACCATTTGATATTTTTCATTTTTAATAGTCCAATAAATCTTCAGATGATCATATAAGCTTAATGGTTGGTTCATGATGCATCTAAACTGGCCACCATGATTTGGACGGTTTAATTTGACTAATCGCATGCCATGTATGCAATTTTTAAGTGTCTGCATATCATCTGTCACACTTTGCCAGAGTATCAAATTTTTTTTTTTTCCTCTCATGGAGATATATGGGCCCAGGTCAGATTGAGCTGAGCTTAAATTGTTCAGGCTTTTGTATCTAAGATCAATCCCATCCTATCTCGCCCAAGTAGCTGCTCAGCCCAAAAATCCATGGCTAGCCCAGCCAATTGACAGCCCTGGCCAACAAGTTACTGTGCAATTCTTTTTCACCTCACCAGTCGCCTGATGGATCTGACGGCTATTATTTGGGCCAGGATGGGACCCACCTGATGGAAAACATGGATTTTGCAGGTGGGCCACTTGGGCGCATGTATGGGGCTATTAACCTCACACCATCTATAGATCTTCTACAGTGGTCTTAATTGCAACAATGACCTACCTACCAAAGCAAAGTCCATATATTATTGTATTTTTAGACTGGATTTGCTAAAACTAGATAGGGCCAGAGCATGAGCTAGGGTGTAAATGTGTTGGGCCAGGTCCATGTCATAAGTAGTGGCCCACTTGAATCGGTCTGATTGTGGGCCCCGGTTGCTATCATGGGCTGGCACAAATTGGACGGAGTGGCTGTCAGGCACATATGCTGGTGGGCCCCACAATATATATATATATATATATATATATATATATATATATATATATATATATATATATATATATATATATATATATATTGTTGATGCTAAAAAAACTGGTGTCCGTCCATCCCAAACTATGAAACCTATCAGAACTTTAGGAGCTCCCAAAATTGGTCTTGATTTTGTCGACGGTTGGTGTGAGTAGGTTTAAATCAGTTGGACAAAAGGAGATCTGATACTGGGATTTCTCACACACCACATGTAGTTATCTCTACACACGTGTGGGCTTGGCAAAACCCAACAAGTGGGTTTTGTTAGCCTCACTTTACAAGTGGCACGCGTGCCACCATGCAGATGGCCAGGGTTGTGTGTTCATCTAATACATGCACGATATGGGTCCCACCATGATGATTTGGAGCAATTCACGTGTCATGTGACCTCATCAGGTGGGCCACCATACACGTGTGATTTGAATGGAAGCGGATTTCGTACTGAGTAAACTCTGTGGGGCCCACCGTGATCTATGTACTTTATCCAATCCGTACATCCATTTAACCAGATAATTCTAGCGCTTGAGACAAAAAATGAAGCATATCCAAACCTCAAGTGGACCACACAAGAGGTAACGATGGAAATTGAACGTCTACCGTTGAAATATTTGAGGGCCACAGAAGTGTTGTATCAAGCTGATATTTGTATTTTCACTTAATACATGTATGTGTGATCGATCTTATAAACAGGTTTGATGACAAATAAATATCATTGTGGGCCCTAGGAAGGTTTCAACGGTGGAAATCATTATTCCCAATGTTTTCTGTGGTGTGGTCCACTTGAGCTTTGGATATGCTTCAATCTTGGGGGGTGTGCAAGATATACAAAAACATGTGTATGTTTGTGGGATGTGCTACTTATGAACTTAAGCATTCATCTAATAATGCATTTATAATTAAGCATTCAACACATTAACATAATTAAACAAAATGCGCAAATGACAATCCTAAACCCAAGCATGTATAGTGGTTCGGCTACTTGCCTACTCCACTCCCGGCTGACGCACTTAACTCATGAGTGTACCAGATTTCACTATCGGAAGTTTTAAATCAAGTTAACCTCTAACCTTTACAGCGCAACATAAGGACTTGACTTTATGCCCTACACAAGAGTAAGGGTCTTGCTCTCGAACCTGACAATTTAGGCTCTACACAAGATCCAATGTCATACACACGAACCTAGTGGTTTAGGTTCTACACAAGAGTCAAGGTCCTACTCCCGAACCTAAGATGTATGCCCTACACAAGAGCAAGGGTCCTATTCTTGAACCCGACACGGATTCTCCCGCCGAAGTCCTATAAAAGGACTTCAATTGGTTTTTCTTTCGACTAATTAACAACCTGAGTCCTACACAAGAACCACATAATTTAGGTCATACGAAAGAGCCAAGGTCCTTATGAAAGAACTTGGTGAGTTTAAACACAAACTCTTGCACTCCAACCTACATAAGGAATGAGTACAAACATGGACTCCTACACATGACACGTACCTATCGGATTGAGTCCATTTTGATGTTCCTGTTGGGTTGCTTGATCTACGCTCTCCCGTGCTTCAATAAGCTCCCCGATGCCCCCCCGATCATGTTGCCGCAACTTTGCCAAGGCTTTAGCTTCATGATCAATCTCCTTGCATTTGATGCCTCTTCAAGATGACTAAGGTGATGGGAGTGGGTTGAATCTCTTACAACTAATGGGTAGTTGTTTTCCTAAGGAATTCAACTAGATGAGTCTCCTAAATGATTTGGACGATGATTTACCAAAATGCTTAAGTCCAAGCTCTAGGAAATGTAAAAGTTCAAGCACATCTCAATGTTGAGGTTGGAATCCTTATTTGAGTTGAAATCTTAAAGGAGATCGTTTAGAATTCAATGGAGTAGAAGCTAGGAATAAAGGATATGTATATGGAATCTCCATACCTCTGGTTGCTCCAAAAATCCATTAAAATGTCCAAGAGCAGATTCTCGTTTAAAAAAAGTTTAAGCTCCAATGGTAAAAAAAAAAGGCAGAAAACGGCTCTGTCGATGTTATCGAATGGGTCTTCGATGTCTTCGAAGGGTTCCTCGATGCGATTGAAAAATCCAGACAAAATAATGTTTGCTTGTTGAACAAATCTGAACCCACTTCAATTGGATCGACTCGACCTTTGATGTCATCGAACATAATGTTTCGATGCAATCGAGAGAATCAAGGGAAAATCTAAAAACCTTGCTGGACAATTTTGGATCTCAAATCAATGTCATCGAGAGGACTTCGATGGCATCGAAACTCCATCGAAAGGTCCTTGATGCCATCGAGATTTCCAGCTAAAAATTTAGTTTGGTTGTTGGACATCCCTGACTCTTGATCGATTGCATTGGCCAGTTCTTTAAGATGCCATCGAACATCACTTGGAATATGTTGTTTTGAGCTATCTTCTACGCAGCAGATTTGCATATCTTCTAGCCTTATTTATCATGTTTTTCTTGGTCTCTTAAGGTTAAGGGATGATTAATTTTGTATTCATATTAGGTCAAGATCATCTAGAGGTTATAGGGTTGTTTTGGGTCAAGGGTTAGGGGTCACCAAGGCATCTATTTTACCTGTACATGCTGCTTGATGCTCCGCCTTCGATCTTCACTTTCCAAATGCTTAACCGACTACGTGACATAATGACTCACGTGATTGACAAACTAGGGTACAAAAATGAGTACACTAACAGTCATATGATGTGTATCTGCCTATCCCAATGCTTGGGGTCATAGTTATTCGGTTTGAATTGAGCCACAAATTCAATTCTGACATGCCCGCATTCAAATTGTTGAAAACAGCGAGCAACAAATTTTTGGCATGCTCAGTGGGACACTACTACTAAATAAAAAATAAAAAATAAAAAATTGGTTGTTAGAAATATTTAGTTTGCATTGGCTGTGCACGAGTAACAAGTTTTTGACATGTTTGGTAGGACACTACCACAAAAAAAAAAAAAAAAAAACTACTTGGCTATCAGAAATATTCAGTTTGCACCGGTCATACATGAGCAATAAGTTTTTGGCACGCTTAATGGGACACTACCACTAAAAAAAAAAAAACTATATGGCTGTTGGAATTATCCAGTTTACATTGGTCGTGCAAGAGCAACAAGTTTTTTAGACACTCGGTGGGGCCTTGTCTCTAACTTAACGGCATAACTTTGTCAATCATAATTATGAATAGAAGAAACAATCGAATTGTTGGGGTCGAACCCTCTACACCAACTGCATTACCTCCAATCGAGGATGTGCCAGTTCAAGCGGTCTCCAAAGCATTAAATCTGGACAATAGCCCGTCACTCGGCATCAGGAACCAAGAAGGGGCGTTGACCTCTCAAACCGTCTCTCCAGAGGAGATAACAGTTGTACTTCGGAACGTACAGCTGAGTATCCAGCATGTTCAGAAATATGGAAGGACCCAATTTGAGCGATTCTGTATTCAAACCAAGAACACTAATAGATACATGGCTAGCCAGATTGAGGCTATGCATCAATTAATGGCGATGACGACCGAATGAATGCTAACGACAGTGTAGTATGATGTTGAACAAAGTTCAATCAGCAATGTGGCTTAGCCACCATCTATGCCTCCTCAAAGGAATTCACCACCAATTCCAGTTCAGGAGACACAAAATGCTCTGTTTCCTCCTGAGTTTAGACGACCAAAGCAGGAGGATAAGAATTTCGTTCCTGAAATTTAGAATCAGGGTTTACCGGGATGATATAACCCCCAACCATTCCCTAGTAATCCGTTGTTCCAAGAGGGACCAAACTGATTCGGTCTCGATCCACCACCGGTAGTTGAACTCCAACAAGTGAATCGTGACCAAATCATGTAAATGGTTTAAGAAGTTGCAGGCCAAGTACGTGATCGTAATACTATTCTGGTCACTATAAGCCTTATCCTGAATGGATCAATCGGCGACATCCATTGCCACGAGATTATCGGAAAGATTTTACCTTATTTTTAGGTGATCTCAATCAGTTGGCCATCGGGCACGTTGGCCGATTCACTATGCAGTGTGGCGAGTTAGTGCTAACGAACACGACCTTCACATGGTATTCCACTCCATTACAAAATTCAATTCATATTTGGTAAGAAATGGAGGAAAAATTTCATGCTTAGTTTTTCTCTAAGAATAGAGAAATAACCATGACCAATTTCGCCTGTTTTCAACAGTTACTCGGAGAAACCTACGAAATGTATATTAACAAGTTCTAAAGAGCAAAAAGCTGATATAAGGTTATTATGACCGAAGACAAATTCGTGTAGCTTACACAAGATGGGTTTGAGTATAAACTTTTTAAGAAGTTCATCGGGACAGTTCATGGACCTATACGACCTGACTAGAAAGGTTTTCAAGTATGAAGAACTTTTGCAAGAAGGTGCTAGGCAGAATAACTCGTCAATTGGGATATATTATTATGCCCAAATTACGAAGTCGCGATTGTTAAAGTGGTAGCTAAGAAGCTACTCATATGTTCGACGTTAGTCAAGGCAAAATCAACCATATCAACCACACCAAAGGCCCAGAAAGTTTACACTTTTGATATCACACGGGCCAATGAGATTTTTGAAATTCTGTTGGCTGAACAGTTTTTCAAGATTCTCATAAATCATAAGATACCTTCGTCTGATGAATTATAAAAAATAGAATACTGTAAATGGCATGAAACTCGTTCCCATTCAACTAACAAATGTGTTGTATTCAGAAATATGGTCCAAGGCATATCGACCGCAGGTTACTGAAATTCCCTGAGAAGGGCGAGTTGGTGATGTTGATCGATACAAATCTATTCTTGCCCAATCTCGAAGTCAATATGGTTACGACAAAACTGATAAGGGCTAATCAACCGCGACCAAGGGTTGATCTTGGCCCAAATCACGGAAAATGCCAATGATCAACAAGGCTACCTTAGATATTGACCATCGGGATCTAGCGTCACTTCCTCTTATAACATTGAATTTCGACACGCTTGTCACATTAATTGTAGTATTAGACATTGCATCAACCAGCCAACAGTGAAACAATGTTTGGTATCATTGAAGGGCTACGGATTGCTCACTCATCCATTTCTGCTTCTCTTAATGGGAATTCAGCATTATTATTTATTCAACCAACTTCTCCTATATAAGTGTGACCCACACGTTGAATGAATCGGATCTCATTGTCGATCTTTGAATAGGAAAAAGAATGGATATACAAGTCCCAAACAAATTGACTTAATAATAATAAATAAAAAACCTTCTTCTTTAGAAGGTAGATCAGGTGTCTAGTATTGCATGGTTTCACTTTGCGAGAACTCTGAATCATTCTATTGAAGCTCTCTCTTTATGATAAATGATTCACTTGCGCTGAAATCAGCTACTTAGGTGGTACATGAGCATTTTCTTTATTAAGTTGTGTTGATTATTCACATGGTTAACCCAGATTGCCATGCGCCCAATTTATTAGATTATAGTCTGCATTGAGCTTGAACTTGGGTCTAGCCTAACCCAATTTCAACACCAAGATTGTCAATGTACCAGGCTGAGCTAAGCTTTATGCGCTCAATCTTAGCCGAAAATCCTTTAGGCTAGCCCAAGCCTAACCGAAATCTTTAAAAAAAAATAATCCAAAAGTGTTGCCCATGACCAGCATGGCCTGGCCAACTGCGTGCACATGCCAAATGTATAAAAATAAATGGAAAACATTAAATTTTAAATGAAATCTCAAGTTATTTAAGTCAAAATATAATAATAATAATAATAATAAAGCTACATAATTTCAAATTATCGTGTATCATGTTTGTATTGGTGACAATTGGTACAAAATACAATACATATTTTATTATTTGGACAACTGTTGTATCGAGCATATTAGTGTGAAACTTTCGAATGAAAAAAATTAAAATAATATTTTATACGGTAATCTTGTATACAATTTCTTTTCAATTAAAAATAATTATATGCAATGAAAAATCACATTAATATTTTGTCAAGGATAAAGTAAATAATAAAATATGTATTTTTTAAGTTTTTTTTCTTGTGAGTTTTCTTTGATACATAATAAGTACATATTGTTGGAGGGACACACAAAAGAAATCCTAAGTTATAATTAAACAATAAAAGATCAATCAAGCCAAGTACAAACTAAACACAAGGTTTTACATATATCTTAATGGGAGAAAACCATGGCATAAAGTGACAACGAATCCACTGTAAAATCAATGTTACAAGAGATAGAACAACTTATCGATCCGAGAATATACTCCGAACACCACAAAATACGTAACTTTAAACTCCCATTGCTCTCCGAAACCCCTAAGTACGTTCTTCTTGCCCTAATCTCCAATTACAAACCCTTTAATAGGTTAAAAATCAAAATAAGAAACAAAACCCACGATTCCACAAAATTGCGCAAGTTGGTCGATGGGAACTTCGATCATATCGAGTGCCATCAATAACCCATTGATGGGATCAAAGTCGCATTCGATCAGATCGATTAATGACACAAAAACCATCCAAAGAGCAAAAACAAAAAATTGAAATTTTCTCGATAGAATCAAGGGGGCTGTTGATATGATCGATAATTGCTCAATAGAATCGAGTGGTTTATTGATGCTATCGACGAACCCAATTACAGATGGATTTAAGACATCAGTCAAATAGATTTAAGACATTAGGTAACATGCATCCACCATGACTAATACATTATACATATTGGCCTATATTTAAAACCATGCCTCACAATCTGCATGGAATTTGTTTTCTATGCAACTCTTTAGAGTTGAATATTTAAAAGGTGAGGCCCACCCGATAGAAAGCTCCATTCATGCACACAAGTTTATGAGCTTGAGTGTGAATGGGCAATCATAGTTCTAAAAATGAGCGAGTCAACTCAGAACATAGCCTTGTCAAAGACTCAGAATTACTCACTCAATTGCGACCGTTCTTTTTCTGAAAATGAATCAGGAAAGTCTAGAACCCACAATCTCTGTGATCTATGACCAATGCACCAAATGGTGGACCTTTGTGTAGAAAATCCAAACCTTACATATACAAACCCTGTAAAGATTCGTTCCAGTCTCCAAGTTGAGTCGACCCGGCTGAAATCGAGTCGGGTCCAGTTTTCGGGTTTTTGAGCTATGGACCGAAAATCCAATAAAAGGGTGCATATGATATTCTATTCGGTGGCATTTCTGAAAAAGTAATTATTTTCATGATTATAAAATTTGCTGCTCATCAGTTAGTTTTCCACCGTTTATAAATGTCTTCAAATAACAGATGGAATAGTTGTAAGGCAATCAAGACCGTCCAAATTTCTGTCACAAATGAGGATAAGTATCATAATAAAATTTTATTTTGGAAGATGATATCAAAAATGGATTTTTCCATCAAACTCGGACCACCATCCATTTCACTTCTGATAATTTATTGATAGCCATTAGCCTGTTGGTTGATCTGATTTTAGAGATATGATCCATCCATTATGAGATCCACAATTTGGATGGTCCGGATAGATGTGAATCAGTTCCACTCGTGAGGAAAATGAGTCACCATCATATATTAAACGTTGAAAAACCAACAGATGAGTCTTCAGCTTTAACATATATTCGAGGAATGTGAACATGCCGGTTGGTGCGTCGAACTTAAATGCAGTTCCCTCCTCTTTTAATGATCTGGACCGTTGATATGGTGGGCCACCATGTAGATGGGCTTTATACGAAACAACTAATCAGTTTTACATTCACTATTTGTATTTTTGATGGTTGAATGTAGACCACTGATCCAGCCGTTTAATTTTTAGGGCCACTGATCAACGGATAATACGTTAGAAGTAAATTGACTATTTAGATATAAATTTCCCATATGGATACCCACCAAATCAACAGTCCCGATTGTAAGAATGTGGGTATCGTCAGAAGGACTTGCATAGAAATTCAGTGCACCAGCTTGTATAGTAGCATTTTCTTTTTCTGAGCAAAGCGAATGGGAGTGGGAACCTGCCCCCTTTGCCTTTTGCCTTTTCTTCCATAAACACTGACCTGCTTTTTTCTATGAGGAAGTATAGTCCTGATGCACTTTGCGGTGATCTACACCGTTGATTTTATGGTTCACACTTCTGATGGAAAACGAACGGAAAATATTCCAGATTGAAACATCCTAGATGTCCCACGTTTGATCCCTTTTCTTGTCTGTTGCTGTAATTTTTTATTGACTGTCTATTTTAAGGACACTGATCTAAGTCTAGAAAATAATATGATCTTTAATACGTATTTTTTTCATATCCAATCTACTTTAGGAGATTTCAGATGAACGGTCTGGATTATTAAAACATGGGCGCCATTAGTAGATACTCGTGCATCAGCACTATAATTCCTCTTTTTCTCAATTTTTAGCTTTTCTCACCCAGAGACCCTTTGTCTTAGGTATTAATTAAAATATTCCTGAATTATGACATCACAGAGACATTGGCATCATAATTTTAAGTCTTAACTTTTTTAAGCCTTGAGCATTTTTTCAACTTTTTTCAAACAAAATATTGGTCCCCCAACTGTCCCTTTATATGGTGGTAACTTTTTGTGGAATTCAAGAAAGCCTTTTGGAAATGAGAGTATATGCTCACTAAATCAATAATCGGAGTCACTCCTTGGCTGATCTTATTCGCTCACTTTAAATAGATAACTGTAAACCTATGGTAGGGTAAAAAAAAAAAACAAAGTTGTCTATGGTCCAC
The DNA here is from genome assembly GCF_029962835.1 of Magnolia sinica. Classification (NCBI taxonomy): domain Eukaryota; kingdom Viridiplantae; phylum Streptophyta; class Magnoliopsida; order Magnoliales; family Magnoliaceae; genus Magnolia; species Magnolia sinica. The sequence goes on along the minus strand of NC_080574.1, from coordinate 116,678,579 downwards.
AACTACATGAACACTATGAATTAATTTTGGACTGATTCCTTCAATGTGGTCCATCCATGATGAGTTTGCCCTAAAACTTAAGCAAATGACATAAAATTAAAACCCATTTTCATGTTGACGGCTTAAATCTGCTACAAGATGATTCGGTGGGCCTCACACAAGATGTGAATGTGTTCAATAGGTGGGTCCCTTGGACAGAAATGCTATATATATATATATATATATATATATATATATTCACAAAAAGAGACCATTTTGGCTGTTAGGACCATTATCACTTTCGTGACACCCACTCTAGTGAGCTTCCGGCGTGCATCCTGTATCATTCCCCTCAATTCTGGCAAGCTTCTAAGTATTTTTTAAGATTTTCGGACATACTCTTTAACGTATAAGTTACAACAACTAAAATTAGGTTTAGGTTAAGATGATAATAGCTTCTTTTTTTTTTTTTTTTTTTTTTTGAGTATTAATGATGATATTTTGTGAAAGGGAGGATGATGTGATGGTTCTCTTCATAAATTTATTTTATTTTATTTTTTCTTTATAATGGAATAATGTTGTAAGGGATGAATTTTGAAATAGAAAAATGTTGTAACGGATGAACGTGATGAATGTCGAAATGGAAAAACATTGTAATGGATGAATGTTGTATGGTGGATCGTCGATATTTACTATGGATCGTTGATAATCACTGTGAATTGTCGATATTAACTGTAGATCGGCGATATTCATTGTGGATCACCGATATTCAATGAGAATCGACGATATTAACTTTGGATCACCAATATTCACTGTTGATCGCTGATACGCACTATGGATCGCTAATCCGATGAAAACGGTCATAACTCATTTGTTAAATATTCAATTTGGGTGATATTGTACTCATTGGAAAAATAATTTGATAAACTTTTAAATGACTTTAGAATCATCTCATTTGGACATCATTTGATTGTCCAAAAGTGGGCCTAAATTTTATTAAAGACTATAGATCATCGATACACATTATGGATCATCAATCCGATGAAAATGGTCATAACTTCCTTGTTAAGAGAGTTATGACTGTTTAACCATTTTAATATTATTCCATTACAACATTCATCCATTACAATATTCATCTATTACAATATTCTTCCATTTCAAAATGTATCAATTACAATATTCTTTTATTTCAAAATGCATCCCTTTCACAAACTCCTATAATTCATACCCATATATATATATATATATATATATAACCACCACACTCTCACTTTCTAAAACTTTCATAATTGATACCCACCACTTAAAAAAATATACAAAAACCATTATTATCTTAATCTAAACCTACGTTTGGCCGTCATATCTTCTATGTTGGAAAGTGTGATTGAAAATCTTCAAAAAATTACTCTGAAGCTCACCAAGAATGGAGCGAATGATGCCTGATGCACGCTAGAGTGGGTGCCACGGAGGTGACAACATTCTAACGACTAAAATGGTTCCCTCCTATGAAATAAAATGAAAAAGAAAATGAAGAAAAAGTTAAATGACCTTCCCGCGTAAGGGACCTACCTTTTAAACTTATTTCACATCTTGTGTGTGGCCCACTAGATCAGTTTGTAATAGATCCAAGCCGTCCACATGAAATTAGTTTTAATTTTATGCGATCTGCCCAAGTTTAAGGGCAAAGCTCATCACGAATAGACCATACGAGAGGAATCAGTTTGGAATTAACTTATAATGTTCATGCAGTTGTGGGTTATAAACAATTCCATTTTTTAATAACTTTATTGTGAGTTCACGACTATCTAATTAAAGTGAATAGATTAGATTGATCGAAAGGTGGCCTCAATCAAATATCCCATTCTCGAAAAGTAACCAAAGGATTAAAAAGACATGACTTAAAATTCTGGTGTGAGTGCCTTTATAATATCATAAATGAAGGGTTTAAATAATAATCCTTTTATCGGGGGAGGGGGGCTGATTAGGTGCGGCCAGCTCTCATCCACACAATGCAGCCTTGAGCGTGGAGCCTACATTAATGTATCTATTGTATATCATCGTTGTCAATCCATTTTGACAAATCATTTTAGCCCATCATCCATAAATGAAGTAAATTAAAATGGTAGGTGGACACACAAATGTAACAGTTGTGATTAACCATTAAAAGTTCTTTTTAGGCCACAAAAGTTTTGAATCAAGATATATTTGTTTTTCCTTTCATCGAGGACTGTGTTACCTTTCCAACAGGTTGGATGGTAAATAAACATTACGGTGGGCATTAAGATGGGCCCAGGAATTTTCTAACGGTGACAGTTCAATCACTACTGTTCCCTACGGAATGGTCCACCTGATATTTGTATCTATTTCATTTTCTGGATCATGCCTAAAATGATCTGAAAAAACGGATGGACGGCGTAAATATACAATACATATATCGAAGTGGGCCCCACGATCAAGGCGCACCGTGTAGTGTGCGGCCGAGGCCGCACCTAATTCGCTCCCCTTTATCTCCTCCACTCTTTCAACCCTTCTCCCCTCTCGTCTTTCTGATCTTGCCTTCTCGTAAACCCTACACACTATGGGACACTAATGCTACACGCGCGAGTATGTTCTTTCCCTAGCCTCACTGCACGTGCCAATCTGGAACGTGAGTCTTAGATCAGGACGGTTAATCAGGTTAGGCTCCACCAGATATATTCATGGCTTTTGTTAATAGACCAGCTCAGTCATCTGGTGGGCCACACATGTACATTGATTTGGAACATTGGTCAATCCTTGTAAACCGTCCGTTTCTTTATCGCAGTTGTAGCCCACGTAACGAATGAATCAGACCTGGTTTAATACCAAGTCAACTACACAATGGGACCCACGTGTTGCAGGACCCAGATCTTGAACACACGTGCCACACATTACCGTGTAAGCCGAGAGTTGGATTGTAAGACTAATCTCGTGTAGCCTTTGCAAATCTCCTACAACAGCATTATCACTCACTATAGTATACATAAAGATCAACATGACAATCCACACATCTCCAACCTTCCCTCCACTCCTACATATACAACAACAACAACAACAACCGCAACAACAACAACAACAACAACAACAAGAAGTTTGTGATTATGGAGTTATCTTACAAAGATATCGAAATTGCAACGAAAGGCTTCGCTATTGAGAGCTTGATAGGAAAAGGAAGCCATGGATGTGTCTACAAAGGTGTTCTTAAAGGCGGAAAGACGGTCGCCGTGAAGAAGCCGTCGAAGGGACTGCAACTTCTCCAAGACAATTCAAAACTTGATAACGAGATCGAGATCCTATCATCAATACAAAGTCCCCACATTGTCAATCTTCTAGGAGTGGTGCATGAAGATTCAGTCTCCAAGCTCCTCATCATGGAATTCATGCCAAATGGGTCCCTTGAAGACTTCCTCCACAATGCTTCAGGCCCACCCACATGGATCAGGCGTTCGATCATGGCCCTCCATATCGCCCGGGCGATTCAATACCTTCATGAGACCACACCACTAGTAATTCATAGAGATATAAAGTCTGCCAACATTTTGTTGGATTCAAAGTGGAATGTTAAGCTAGCAGATTTCAGTCTTGCAGTTAAAGGACATTCACATATATGCAATGGATTGATAGACACGACAAGCGCGAATGGTTCTGACCAGCCGATCATATCGCGGGCCATACCTGCCGGCACGATGGGCTATTTGGACCCATGTTACACTACACCTGGGAGGTTGAGCACTAAGAATGATGTTTTTAGCTTTGGAGTTGTTTTGTTAGAGATAATTATTTGTAGGCGGGCCATGGACGTTGGATTCGAGCCCGCTTCGTTAGTCGATTGGGCATTGCCATTGATCAAAGCTGATCGAATTATGGAGGTTTGCGATTATCGGGTCGCATTGCCTAATAGCATGAAGGGCGTGATTCGATGCATGCTTAATGTTGCGGCCCGGTGCGTGTCGTCTAGCAAAGAAGGACGGCCATCGATGGGTGAGATCGTAATGGAGCTGGAGAGTGTGGTGGGCCACACCCAATTCTCAGTCTGGAGACTTGTGAGGAGTAGTTTCTTGAGAAGAAGATGCCCATACTTCAGCCCTAAGAGAAAACAAACAAGAACTATAATATGCAAAATTGATGAAGCTGATGATGCTTCACAAGGTAAGCTGAGTACACATTTAGAATCCTCTCAATATTCTCAACTTGTTCTTTGAAAATTTTCAATTTTTTTTCTTAATATATATATATTTTTTAAATTTTACCGTTACGGGGGTGTAACGGCCGTGACATTATGCATAATGACAACAATATAGGCCATTATGCCCACCATTATTGTTATGGCACACCCTGCCTATGGTGCGGTTAAAACATGAAGTGATATATAAAGGTTAGTGTTCTGCACATGATCTTTGGAGATTGAGCATATCGATGATATTGTGCTATGAGCTTTTACATGAGATTAGTAATATTTTTTATTCATCATGACCAATGTTTTATCTCTTTCGAAGCATTCACCCCGTTCGCTTCGTTATAGCTTAGATGCGATCTTTTCTATAAGGAAACTCGATGACTGGGGAACTGACTAGCAGTGTAGCAAGCTATTTCATTCTATTAATTTGACTCGCTCGAGTCGACTGAATTCTTTCTGGTTAAAGAATCTCTTTCTAGTTGCTCTTAGAACAATTAGGAAAGTTATTGTTAGTTTTGCATGTATACCATCTGTTACAGCAAATGTCTAGATGTATCCAGAGTTAGATAATCATAACTGTCCACATTTTAGGAAATATGATGGATGGACCATGGTCCAAAAATCATTCATATAAATAACATTACAAATTGTCTATCTTAATCACTGAATTTGGACCGTTAAAGTTTGTTCTAAAACCGTCTGTTTGTGTACCATTGATCAGATGTATGAAGTATGGCCAATCTATGATAGTTTCGAAGATCTGGACGGTGGATATCCGGTGGAAGCTGCAAGTGGGCCCTATCCAACGACATATATATGCAGTTGGTTATGTATGGCTCTTTGTTGAAGGAGTCAAAAGCAGGGAGAAGCTGCACGCGTTACAAATAGAAAAAGGCAAAAAGCAGATGTCTTTGTGGGGAGTGGGGCCATCTATCATTTTCATTGAAGTCGCTCAACAGGCTTTGTTGTCTCGGTGAAAAACATAGATGCTCTGGCGGGGTATGACAGTTCATACTCATGCACAAATCATTTATACACATTTATTACATTCATCAGAGGTTAAGTTAAGATCACTTAATCAAGCTGATTTTGTGGATATGCCTAATTTATAGTATGGCCCACTATTTGGATGGTATAGATGGGCAATATTGGGCATACTCTTTCAGCGTATCAAATAACCTTTTTTAAAAAAATATATTTTATTATAGCCTTTATTTTCTTTCTGCGCGCGAATTGCCTGTGCCCCCGCGCATGAAGTTCCAGTGGTGGGATGCTACATGGCGCCTACAGAGATTCTCGTGTTGAATCCACTCCGTCCATTAGTTTCTAAACATTAAAATAGATTTGGGATCCTAAATTAGGCAGATAAAAAATTCATACGGGCCACGGAAGGCATTGAATGCTCACCATTGGAAAATTCGTTGGGCCAAAAAAGTTTTTTATCGGGATGATATTTGTTCCTTAGTTTATCGGAGTGGTTTTTTCCATATGAACGGTTTAGATGTCGTATAAAAATCATGGTTGGCTCCAGGAAGGTTTCAATGATGGACTGTCCTTTTTTCACTGTTTCGGGTGGTGTGACACATATGAGTCTTTTTTCTTCCTGATTTTTATCTCCCTGTCCTATTGTTGTCTTTAGAAACTAATGTAAGGAGTGGATTTGTCACGGGAATTTCTTTGGGTCCCACATGGCTTCCGACCACAGGAACTTCCTATGGGCGGATGCACAGACAATTGGCGTTCTTGCCTTTTGAGCTCTCAATCTCCTTTATTTTCTTCGCTGAGATTCGCTAACCGCAAACGCGCGTTCAATGAAGCTAATGTACACGCCACACGTGTGCCAGCATAGCCCATGAGTTTAAGATCTAATCCATCCATGAAGTTGGCCTGAAATTTCAAATGCTTTCCCTAAAATAAAATATGGTATAATTTGAATGTGGGCCCCAACACTGAAATCAGATGGATGGGTTTGGAAACTTTAGTTAGTTTTTTTCATATCCGTACATTTTAAAAAATTGTGTCCCACTAACTATTTAACCAACCTTATCATTGTTCAAGGGCATAAATATATTTCTACAGTTCTAATGGACGGACTGGATCTGAGACCTACAGTGCCAAGCTGGCACATGTGTGCGTGTACATGAGCTTTATTACACACGCGCGTGGGCTTTGCTAAAAACAAGCAAAGGGAAGGATGGAAAAGAGACGCTGAAACTTCGAAAGACGGACAAACGAGAAGATTTAGATGTTGGCCACTTAAATAGATAATGTTTGAGACTCTGGTGTTTGTCCATTTCTTTTAGCTTAACTTATAGTGACTGGTTTTTCTTACACGTGGCAATGATCATCAGATATGTTACTCCTTAGATGGGCCACGGCCCCAAAAAATAACACGCCGATCTAACAATTTTGACCGTTCTTATCGAATTTTGGGTTGAGAAAATGGATGGTTAGAAAAATGTGAAATATAGTTCCTTTGACCATTCTTTTTCTTTCATAAAAGTAATCATTCAATCCAAGGGATAGGAATGTTTAGTTGTTGTGAATTATGGGAAGGAACAGATCCAAGGCATATTTTATCTGGTGATCGGTTCGGATCTGGCACAAGTTTGCCACGTGTATGAAAAGCAAGACACCACCAAATTCAGTGATAGACAGGAACAAAGACGGTGAAGTTTTTCTTTTATTAAATAAGCGTGCCAACTACCCAAAAATTCGATTGCGTCACACGTTTTATGGGAATGTAGTTGTTATTGTTATATATATATATATATATATATATATATATATATATATATATATATATATATATGGTTCTATGCGTTCGTGCTCATGGAAACTTCCCAAGAGGTCGGGCTGTTTAGGTCCCAACGTCTGTGATATGTGTCGAACATCAACACCGTGCATTTGATTGATCCCCTTTAAATTATGGGGTATCACAAACATTAGCCTTATACGGAACTCAGGTGGGCCATACCATCTAAAATCATGTGAAGACATGCCTAAAATATATAAAATCACTTAACGAGGCCCAACTAAAATTTATACACATTTGAAACTTGGTCTGACCCCTCATCCAAGTGGGACACACATAATGGATGGATTGGATTTGTGAACTACATATCAGTGGGCTCAACAAATGATTATGAATGTTTTAACGGGAGAGTAACCCCTCTCAACTTTTGTATGTGGTGTGGTCCACAAAAGTCATGGATTGACTTGATTTTTAAGCCCGAGGCCCACCATGGAATGGTGCATCTGACTGATGGGGTGGATGTTCTACACGCACAACAATGGGGTACAAACAGCTCGACCTCATAGGAAGTTCCCAAGAGATGGATAGTAAAAAACCATTTCTCATATATATGGAGAGAGAGAGAGAGAGAGAGAGAGAGGAATGCTTAACTCAGGAGAACTTATCCAGAACTCATTATACATGACGTGGGCCTAAACTCTGAACCATCTATGTAATGTAGCACCCCATGAAACCTTTAGGCCCAACTTTCACTATGATCCAAAACTTTGGTGGGCCATGGAAAAAGGAAACAGTTTCCTCCCTTTATTTGTCTCTCTTTTGCCATGGCCCATCAAAGTTTTGGATAAGAGTAAAAGTTGGCCCTGGGGTGGTGCACTATGGATGATTCATATTTTGATCCTACATCACATGTTATGAGTTTTAAAAAATCTCTCACGAGTTCTAGTGAGAACGGGTGTGCCAATGAACATGAGCATATATATATATATATATATATATCAACATTCATCAACGAACCTTCTTATATGAGCACCCATGCACACCTTTGCACACGTGACATGGGCACAAACTCTGAATGGTCCACATGATGCGCACTCCTTAAAACTCTATGGGCTCAATTTTCAGCCTGATCCAAAACTCTATCAGGTTATAGCAAAGAAACATGTAAATTAAGGAAACTATTTCATTTTGTGATGGGCCATCGAAGTTTTGTATCATGCTAAAAATCGGGTCCATAGAGTTTCAAAAGGTACTGCATCATGTTGATCGTTCAAATTCTATGCCCATAGCACGTGTGTAAAGGTGCGCATGTGAGCATTCATCTATATATATGTGTGTAAACAATCTTTTGGGCTTTATAATATTATCCGTGGGATTAGAAAAATGCTGAGATTAAAATGGGAACACAGGTCTTTCCTTCCGATGAGAGAGATTTGCTACTATCTTGCAAGCTAGAATGTCTCTCCCAGAGTCATTCTTCAACAGAAGCGGATTGGTTTACGTCACCAAAATATGTAGGCCCCACCATGATATATATGTCATATTCCCTCTGTCCACCCATTTTGTAAGGTAATTTTAAGTCAGGGCACTAAAATAAGACATCCAAAGTGAAAGTGAAACATATACCACAGAAAGTAGAAAGGACAATTACAATTGAAACCTTTGTAGGGCTCACCATGATATTTATTTTCTATTCAATTTGTTCATAAGATCACACCGAGTTAGATGAAGGGAAAACACTATTAGCTTAATCTAAAAATTTTTCATGTCTAAACCTGGAATTCGATCATCTAAGGATCAAGATTGTCAAATCTTTCATGTCTAAACCCGGCCTGTGGTTTAGATTCTTTGTGGTTTTGGGCCATACATCAATTCATGTTATGGGAGAATCACTTGATGGAGATACCGAAAGTCGATATCCTGTCGAGCATCTTAAATAACATCATGGCCCATATATGCATCTAACATCACGTCTTCTCTTCGAAGGTGAGCCCCACACATTAATTAATTGGATCGAACATTGGATTGGATCGTCGTCATGATGGTCGAGCTGATACTTTCAACCTGTAAGTCAACTAGGAATAATATGATCTTTGATATGAGGTCATCCATAGGAACCTCATGTTCTTAGTTGGAACAAGTGGGGTCCACTACTGTTCAGTGATTCCCACCATGGATAAACCATGCTCCAAAGTAGTTATGGATTGCAAGATCTGAGTCGTCCAATCTTTGGCCTCTTTTTAAAGTGCATGAATTAAATTTCTATTTTATTTTGTACGACATGACATGGCTCATCTAAAGTTGGTTCCATTAACGGTCTGGATCACTTAGAGGTGGCCCACTTGTAGAAATGAAGCTTGATGGTACTAAAATTCTCCGCAGAGCATTGCATTGGGGCCTGTTTGGGCACTAAATGAATATTTGCACTTGTAAAACACTTGAAGATGGTTGGTGACATATATTGCACATATGTGAGGTATTTAAAGATTAACAATGACATGTGGCACGTGGGGAATGTAAGACTTTTAAAGATAAGGACAGCATTAGGTGCACATGGCACATTAATGGTGTATGACACACCGTAAAGTGGGTCACTAGAGCATGTGTTGCACACGTAGCATATGGTGCTTAAAAATAAATGGCGGTACATGCTTAACATGTGACACATTGGGATATGTGGAAAACTTGAAGATGGATGGTTGCAAATGCATGACTTGTAGAAGATAAGAAATAGCACATGTGACAACCAAGTAGGCCACTTTATTTATTTATTTTTTAAAAAAGAAGAGAGTTAATTTCCACCTATGTTGATTAGAGAGTGTTTGTTTTTTATTTAAACATTATGTAAATGAGTAATTACTATTTACCCTTGCATTTACCTTCTACAACAGTAATTGCTTGCCCATTGATAGCAAACTTGTTTAGAATGCTACCGCCTGAACCCGAGAAAAGAAGATTTTTATCTGCTAATTATCTGTAGGAACCACTGAGATGCATGCCTTTGATCCATGCCCTCCATCTATTTTTCCCACATGAGTCCAAAAATGAGGTAGATCCAAAGCTCAAAGTAAACCACACCCCATTAAATAAGGGGAATTGAATGCTTACTGTTCAATTCTTCTTGTGGGCCACATAAGTTTTGAATCAAGAAGGTATTTGTGATTTATTATGTGTGAAGTGGTAAAAAAAAAGTTGAATGATAAGTACACATTGCTGTCGGCCCTAATCTCATTTTAACTTTCAATGATAGGTGTTCAATTCAACATATTTTTCTTTCCACTTAAGCTTTAGATCTACCTCATTTTTTGGATCATGCCCTAAGATGAGCATGTGGAATTGATGGACAGAGTGGAACAGACCTATACATAACAACAGGCCCCACAAATCTTACAAGCATAATTCCATCTTATTTCCCCGCATTTATGCCAAAAGGCCCAATTATACCATAAATCCCTCTCTTCCATTCACATGTAAAATATAATAATTACTTAGAAAATTAAATAAGCCTTTAATTTCTTGAAAATGATGTTGCTTAAGCTTAAACTAGAAAACAAGGGACCTTTTCAAGACGACTAAAATGAAAATGGTGTTTTCAAGAAATTTAACAAAAAAAAAAAAAATGTCATTGTCATGAAAATAAAATTTTCTATATTTATATTTCAACCAATCCAAAACAAACCGTTATCAAATTTCTCATGGAAAAGATTTAGGTACATCCCTGCAAAAGCAAAAACTAGGGCTGGGCCCATAATGGGACAAAAAAGCAGGCCCAAGCCCAGTCATCCACCTTTATGCAAGATCCGGGCCGTCCATTAGTTGTGGTCCACTGCAGGTGGTTCATTACAAAAATGCCCATGAAACCCGAAAAGGTGCACAGGGCAAATTCCAACCCATCTTACCCAAAGTGGGTCGGGCCCGAAAGTTTGCTATAGAAAATAATGTACACCGTTCGTTAAAATCGGATCTAGATTTGGTTGGGGCTCATGTTCCGCCCGGATCCGAAACCGGTCCTCTTTAGAAACATGGCCTTTGTATGGTACCCGATATGACCCAATTTCTAATAGGATCGGAATGGGCGGACCCGAACCAGACTTGATTGTCGGTCCAGCCATCAATCTCGATCTTGATCGTGATCCTGATCCGATTATAATAGGCCAGATTCTTCTTATTAACGGTCAGGGTACCAGTTTACAGCCCTAACGGTTCAGATGAGAGCTGTAGAATTCATACATAGGCCTAGCTATGGACTGACTTGGGCCCATTGAGCTTCCTGGACCAGATCAAAGCAGGATGGCCCAGTCCTGATTTGTGGGCCAACGAGATCTGCTGGACCCGACTTTCATCCATGCCACATGGACCCAGTCTTACAACCAGGAGGTTTGCTAATTCCACACGTATATGGGAACGGTACGAACCCACATGTGCTACATGTACGAATATAAAACATGTGTGAGATCTGATCTTTCTGTCAGGTGAGATGCAATGTTTAGATCTCCTGTCATAAAAATCAGGCCATTTCATGTCTTAGGTGGGTCACAGCATATCATAAACAAAGGAACGGCTAGAAATAAATTAAAAAAAACTGTTAACCATCGATTAACTTGGAAAATTGTGGCCCACCTAAAGAGTGGAATTGTCTCTTAGAATTATTTCCAACGTAATGTAAAGCTCAGATCTTACACATGTTTCATATTTGGAAGTGCGCCCCACATGTGATGGCCAGTTCAGGCCCACTTATTGCTATCATGGGCTTACTTGAACTCTGGACCCGATGTATAAATGGGCTGATCCAGCCTATTAACGACCTGCTTAGACTTGAGGGCCCTCATTTACAACCGTCCATGCTGTGGCCTAATCCAAGGCCCAGGCCCATTTATTCTTCTCATCCTCATCGGCTGATCAAGAACATTGGGCCAGCAATAGAGTCCTCTCCGACACCGTAGGAAGAGCCGGTGTTCTATGGTTCCACCGTGATTTCTGGTTGACATCCACTCCGTCCATCGAGTAACTGATTTTTTGAAGTAAGGCCCCGCACCAGATAAATTTATACGTTTTAGGTGTGACTTTACATTGTTCCCTTGGTGTGGCCATCTGAGTTCTGGGCATCTGTTCAAACTCTATCAGCTTATCAGCCTAAGATCTACACATGTGTGCATATATATATATATATATATATATATATATATATATATATATATATATATATATATATATATATATATAGTGAAAATGTACTACACGCTTGACCTCATGATAAGCTCCCCTGAGGTCGAGCTGTGTGGGTTCCACCGTGATGCGTGTCGACCATCAACACCGTGCATTTGATGGGTCCCCTCTAAATTATGGGATATCCCAAAAATCAGCTGTATACGGAACTCAGGTGGGCCATACCATCTAAAATCATGTGAAGACATGTCAAAAACATATAAAAGCACTTGGTGGGTCCCACCTGAGTTTTGAATGTTGCTAAAACTTGGTCTGAACCCTCATCCAAGTGGGACACACATAATGGATGGTCTGGATTTGCAAACCACATCTTGGTGGGCCCAAAAAATGATTATGAATGTTTTAATGGTGTACGGCCCCTCCCCACTTTTGTATGTGGTGTGGCCCACACAAGTCACGGATTGACTTGATTTTTGACACCTAGGCCCATGATGGAATGGTGCATCTGACCGATGGGGTAGATGTTCGAAACACATCACGGTGGGGCCCACATAGCTCGACCTCATGGGACGGACTCGTGAGGTCGAGCGCATAGTACCTTTTCCCATATATATATATATATATACAAATGCTCACCTATGCACCAGTTTGCACGGAACTGATACGAACTTTTTTGAGAACCCATCATTCGTGATGTGGATCCAAAATCCGAATGGTCCATGACCCACCAGAATTTTAGATCATGGTGAACATTTGTCCCTTGGAGCTTTATGGGATTCTGCATTACATGGACCATTCAGATTGGACAACCATGACATGTGTGAAAAGATGCGTACGTGCATATATATATATATAGATATATATATATATATATATATATATATATATATATATATATATATATATATATATATGACGGGAAACGGAAGCGGATTGCATGCTAGTGTGTTGACTTAGGTGGGGCCCACTGTGATGTCTGTGAGAAATCCTCCCCGTTATTCATTTTGTGAGTTCATTTTAGGATATCTTGTCAAAAAAGAGCCGTATCCAAAGCTCAAATGAGCCGTACTAATGGAAAATGTGGTTAGGGAAATTCCTACCGTTGAAACCTTTCTGGGTTCAACAGTGATGTTTAGATGCCATCCATACCATTAATAATGTCATTCCTATTGGTATGAACTGAAAACAAAAACATTAGCATGAATCAAAACTTCTATGGCCCCACGAATATTTTAACCGTGGACGTTTAATTATCACATTTTCCGCTCACTTGAGCTTTGGATACGGTTAATTTTTGGCAAGATGTCTTAAATTAAATCGCAAAACGGATGGATGGGGAGGATTTTTCAAAAATATCACAGTGGCCCCCACCTGGGTTCCCAGCGCAGGAACTTCCTTTCACAGGAAATCCGCGTCCGTGTTGCCCCACTTCCTCCAACAGGTGTGGCAGAGACTCTGGAAACGGATTGGCTACTCTCCGTGGCTGGTAGACGGTGCTCTGTGGGCCTCACCATGATGTATGTTTTTCGTCCTTTCCGTTCATCCATTTTTACGTATCATTTTATTGATTGATCCCAAAAATGAGAAGTATAGACCACACCACATGAAAACAATAGTAATTGGATATCCATCATTAAAATCCTCCTAAGGCCCAATGTACTGTTTATTTGACATACAATAAGTTGATTAGGTCATACAGGCCGATGAAGGGTAAAAACAAAAATCAGCTTGATCCAAAACTTTTACGGCCCCAAAATGTTGTTTAATGGTCGACGCTCATTCAACACTGTTTCCTTTAATGTGGTCCACTTAATATTAGGATTTACCTCATTTTTGGTCCATACCTTAAAATGATCTGTTACAATATATGGACGACATAGATGAAACACATACATCATGGTGGGGCCCACGGAGCACTAACCATCAGCCATTGGCTAGTGTGAGGGGGAGTAGCCAATCCGTTTCCAGAGATTTTGGTCCCGTACGCTCCAGCTCATACATGCGAGCCACATGGCTTGATTAGCTGAAAATGAATTGGTCTTTTGGACTATGGAAAGGGTATCGGTGCTAGGATAGTCGCAATGCTCCCTTCCGTTCACGTCGCATGTACCCGAATTCCGAACCGTCCCATTGGTGGGACTCACTGTAGATTGGTGACGTTATTGAGATCAGATTGATTAAACAATCCAGCTAGTTTTTCCGTAGACTTTTGTGATGAAATTGGGCCATTTAATACTGCTGGTTTTTACCGTACTTTAGATGTCTATCATTTGACTGGTAAGGATCAAGTTTTCAGTGCAAGTTTTGGTTTGTAATCAATCAACAATGGGTCCCACTGTTTGATTGGTCGATATGTAAGGTAAATACCACATGTACCATCGGGAGCTTCACTCACTTAGGCAGTAAAGTATAGACGACTATGCTGCTAGTAGATTTGAATTATGTAAAGTTATCGTGATCGCTACTCATGCAAGTAGGGCATGGAGCTTAGAATCCTGCCTCCCTACACGTGCCATGTGTTATGCATATGTGAAAACGGATCCGTTCATCTGACACCGCACCAATCATGCACTGTATTAAAAGAAGTCAGAGTCATCCATCTCATCAGCGGCTGCATGTGAACAAAAATAATGGACAGCTAAAAAAACTTGATGGAAGGTACCCATTAGTTTTACATGCAAACCCGATCTAACCATAAATCTAGTCCAAATTTGTAAGAAGAGTTATATATGGCGTCTCCTACCTATTGAACAGTCTGATCGTGTAGAAAAAACACATCAATACGCGCGTGGCACGTGTGAAGAGACTACTCCATTATATGGATTTGTATGAAACCTTCCTATAAAGAGTTTTCTACAATACGTCATTACATATTGTTATAGAATGCATGTAGGGATCCGGGGCTGTATCCCAGTGATCCAAACCGTTTATCTGACAAGATAAAAATTGATGGGTGGCCTCAAAATATTTCAAGCTTGTAAGATCCCAAACACTAGATCGATGGTCCTTGAAAGCAATGGCTTAATAGACAGACCACTTTCAAAGGAGGAGGTTTAAGTGATCAAAGTGTTAAAATATTCCAATATCAGAGATCCTTTATGGATTTGCCCATCCACGGTGAGTCCCATCATATAAATGGTTTGGATCACGGAACCTGTTCCTAGATCCAACGATTATAATAACCCTGACATATCCTAAAAAATAGCAATCGCACCAAACCTCTCATCTCTGTATAATAAATGAATAATCCATCCATTTTGAACAAGAGGTGCGCACTAGTGGTACCGGTAAACCATCCGGAAGATGTGGGGCCCAGGTGATGTCTGGACACCATCCAACTCATTCATCAGATGCATTATCTCAAGATGATCCATGATCCAACAATTCAGTCTGATCCATAGCTCAGGTAGGCCACCGATAGTGGTACAAAGGAGGAGACACCCACCCTTTATTTTCACCGGAGACCACCTAAGTTGTGAAACCTCTGATTTTTTGGCTGACTCCTCATCCATTTTAGATGAAGGTTTTGAATAGCCCAGATAACATATAAACACTACGATTTGTCCCCCTCCCTGGAAAAATCACATTCAACGTTTCCAGTGCACTCTTAACTTTTTCCATGTTCTGTTGCTGACCTGAGATTTCGATCGAGCTGATTTTTGTTACCATCAAGTAACATGAGCACATGCATCCAATGGACGGGTTGGATTCCGTAAACACATGATGGGATTCCCACATCTACAACGAATCATGGTAGCTTATGTGGTAGCCATACCACTGGAACTCCCCCAATCAAAGTTAGAAATGGACACAACAAAGTTAGAAAAAACCATTTCCTAGAAAACAGCCGTCCAACCATTTTCCCTGGCATTGTAAAACCTCCAAAGACCCCTTCAAAAATAGAGGTTCTCTCTCTCTCTCTCTCTCTCTCTCTCTCTCTCTCTCTCTCTCTCTCTCTCTCGTGGCCATGGATCAGAGCCACCCATTTCTCTCCCAACCCATTTTCAAAAGACATGCAACCTATGCTTTCTCCTTTCTCCTTTTCTTACTCTCTTTCCTTGTTTGCATGACTGTCATTACACCATTCCACCCTTATTCGCTTATAAGTATTGGTTTTCTATCCGATATTCTGTCAAAACACCGAAATTCGGCCTCACAAGCTCGTGATTATGCAAATGGCAGATGGGTTCACGATGAAAGTTATCGTCTTGGATCGTATTTTGAGGACTGTTAATTTCTCGACTTGGCTTCAAATGCCATCAAAATGGACGGACGGATATACATTATCTCAACTAGCGTTGGCAACCAAACGGTTACGATCTTCCAAGGTAGGAATTCGGTAAACAAATTGCCTCAATGAACATTGGTGCTTAAACATGCAAGTATGCATTGGAGATGGTATTTTAAGCTTGCATGCTTAAGACAGGCTGCCCAACAGCATCGCACAGTGTATGTTGGCATTTTGATTTTGTGAACTTTGCAAGTGACAATCAATTTTTGATCTCTAAAATTGTCAATGACAGGAAGTACCCCCAAAAGGAACGCATTTTTGATATCTTGGGTTGTGTTCGTTGCATACCAATTAGAATAAAATTATATAAATTTTAAAAGACAACTACAAGAGCAGCTACGCTTTATGGGACAGAATGTTAGGCTAGTTAAAAGAACAACATTTTCATAAGATGAGGATAGATTGAATGAGTATTTTGAGATAGGCAAGTTGTAGGACGAGGGGCAATCGGAATAGGAATAGGATTATAAATGAATGTATTTGAGGGTAGATAGGAATAACAACAGTAGGTAAATAAGATGAGGGAACCAAATTAAGTACAAGGATCAATGTTGCTCCTCCAAGCCAATTTCAAACCTCTCCATACCAACCAGGCTCACTTTGCTTAATGAAATAGGCATTAGAAATGTACCTTATTCAACTCTTCTAACTTATGGTTCCATGGCTGTACTAATTAGGAATGAATGAGTTGGTTTAAGTCAAATGTTCTATTCTTTGGTCCTTGATAAAATGGAATGGTGGAAAAAGATTCATGTAGACAACCTCAATTAATTGAGATAACATTTAGGTGATAATGATGATGAACTGCCAAGGATAAAATGAAATTAAAAAAAAAAAATCAAATATTTTCTCACATTAATATAGCATTGTATTAATAATAATAATAATAATAATAAATCAATTTTGCCAAACAAATATCTAATTCCTTAGAGATGTCCTAAAAGGTCCAGCAACCCTATGTTGTTCCCGTAAACAAGAAGGTCAAGTCTCTCTGCTTAAGATGGACGTTGATAGTGAGATACTTAGCGTTATCTTTCCTTTAAGATGATAAGGTTAATTGGACTTCTCACATCTTCGCCAATGGACACTTCACCAGAAAATTGCTATATTTTTAACTTCTATCTAATAGGTCCCACTTTGAAATCGCATACACAATACCTGAGTCCCTGACCTTTTTAATTTAACGCATCTCACCATTAGGACGAGGCAAACCAATAATCAGGCTGATCCAACCATCATGTAGGCCACAGGTGGTGAATCAGGAGGTATTTCTGTGTACATTATTTTTATGGTGTGACCCACTTGATGATTGGATTCAACTTATTCTTCATACTGTTAGTTTTTACCATCCTTTAGATGTCTATCATTTGACTGGTAAGGATCAAGTTTTTAGTGCAAGTTTTGGTTTGTAATCAATCAACAGTGGGTCCCACTATTTGATCGGTCGAGATGTGAGATAAATACCACGTGTACCATTGGGAGCTTCACTCATGTAGGAAGTAAAGCACAGACGACTGTGCTGCCAATAGATTTGAATTATGCAAAGTTATTGTAATCGCTACTCGTGCGAGTAGGTTTCGGAGCTTGGAATCCTGCCTCCCTACATGTGCCATGTGTTACGTAGGTGTGAAAACGAATCTGTTTATCTGACACACCCCACCAATCATGCACTGTATTAAAAGAAGTCAGAGTCATCCGTCTCATCAAATGCGCCTGCATATGAAAGAAAATAATGGACGGCTGAAAAAACTTGATGAAAGGTACCCATTAATCTTACATGCAAACCCCATCTGACCATAAATCTAGTCCAAATTTGTAAGAAGAGTTATATATGGCGTCTCCTACCTATTGAACAATCTGATCGCATAGAAAAAACACATCAATACGCGGGTGGAACATGTGAAGAGACTACTCCATTATATGGATTTGTATGAAACCCTTCCTATAAAGAGTTTTCTACAATACGTCATTACGTATTGTTATAGAATGCATGTAGGGATCCGGGGCCGTATCCAGTGATCCAAACCGTTTATCTGACAAGATAAAAACTGATGAGTGGCCTTAAAATATTTCAAGCCTGTAATATCCCAAACACTAGATCGATGGTCCTTGAAAGCAATGGCTTAATAGATGGACCACATTCAAAGGAGGAGGTTTAAGTGATCAAAGTGTTAAAATATTCCAATATCAGAGATACTTTATGGATTTGCCCATCCACGGTGAGTCCCATCATATAAATGGTTTGGATCACGGAACTTGTTCCTAGATCCAATGATTATAATAACCCTGACATATCCTAAAAAATAGCAATCACACCAAACCTCTCATCCTATATAATGAATGAATAATCCATCCATTTTGAACAAGAGGTGCGCACTAGTGGTACCGATAAACCATCCAGAAGATGTGGGGCCCAGGTGATGTCTGGACACCATCCAACTCATTCATCAGATGCATTATCTTAAGATGAACCAAGATCCAACAATTCAGTCCGATCCATAGCTTAGGTAGGCCACCGATAGTGGTACAAAGGAGGAGACACCCACCCTTTATTTTCATCGGGGACCACCTGAGTTGTGAAACCTCTGATTTTTTGGCTGACTCCTCATCCATTTCAGATGAAGGTTTTGAACAACCCAGATAATAAATAAACACTACGATCTATATCCCCCCCCCCCCTCTCAAAATCACATTCAACGTTTCCAGTGCACTCTTAACTTTTTCTCTGTTCTGTTGCTGACCTGAGATTTCGATCGAGCTGATTTTTGTTTCCATCAAGTAACATGAGCACATGCATCCAATGGACGGGTTGGATTCCATGAACAGATGATGGGATCCCCACATCTACAACGGATCACTGTAGCTTATGTGGTAGCAGTACCACTGGAACTCCCCCAATCAAAGTTAGAAATGGACACAACAAAGTTAGAAAAAACCGTTTCCTAAAAAACAGCCATCCAACCATTTTCCCTGGCATTGTAAAACCTCCAAAGACCCCTTCAAAAATAGAGGTTCTCTCTCTCTCTCTCTCTCTCTCTCTCTCTCTCTCTCTCTCATGGTCATGGACCAGAGCCACCCATTTCTCTTCCAACCCATTTTCAAAAGACATGCAACCTATGCTTTCTCCTTTCTCCTTTTCTTACTCTCTTTCCTTGTTTGCATGACTGTCATTACACCATTCCACCCTTATTCGATTTTTAGTATCGATTTTCTATCCGATATTCTGTCAAAACACCGAAATTCAGCCTCACAAGCTCATGATTATTCAAATGGCAGATGGGTCCACGATGAAAGTTATCGTCTCGGATCGTATTTTGAGGACTGCCAATTTCTCGACCCAGGCTTCAAATGCCATCAAAATGGACGGACGGATATACACTATCTCAACTGGCGTTGGCAACCAAACGGTTACGATCTTCCAAGGTAGGAATTCGGTAAACAAATTGCCTCAATGAACATTAGTGCTTAAACATGCAAGTATGCATTGGAGATGGTATATATTTTAAGCTTGCATACTTCAGACAGGCGGCCCAACAGCGTCGTACAATGTATGTTAGCATTTTGATTTTGTGAACTTTGCAAGTGACAGTCAATTTCCGATCTCTAAAATTGTCAATGATAAGAAGTACCCCCAAAAGGAACATTTTTTATATCTTGGGTTGTGTTCGTTGCATACCAATTAGAATAAAATTAAATAAAATTTATAAGACAACTACAAGAGCAATGACGCTTTATGGGACAGAATATCAGGCTAGTTAAAAGAACAACATTTTCATAAGATGAGGATAGATTGAATGAGGATGTTGAGATAGGCAAGTGGTAGGGCGAGGGGCAATAGGAATAGGAATAGGATTATAAATGAATGTATTTGAGGGTAGATAGAAATAACAGCAGTAGGTATATAAGATGAGGGAACCAAGTTAAGTACAGGGATCAATGTTGCTCCTCCAAGCCAATTTCAAACCTCTCCATACCAACCAGGGTCACTTTGATTAATGAAATAGGCGTTAGCAATGTACCTTATTCAACTCTTCTAACCTATGGTTCCATAGCTGTACTAATTAGGAACGAATGAGTTGGTTTAAGTCAAATGTTCTATTCTTTGGTCCTTGATAGAATGGAATGGTGGAAAAAGATTCATGTAGACAACCTCAATTAATTGAGATAACATTTAGGTGATAATGATGATGAACTGCCAAAGATAAAATGAAATTAGAAAAAAAAATCAAATATTTTCTCACATTAATATAGCATTGTATTAATAATAATAATAATAATAATAATAATAAATCAATTTTGCCAAACAAATGTCTGATTCCTTAGAGATGTCCTAAAAGGTCCAGCAACCCTATGTTGTTCCCTTAAATAAGAAGGTCAAGTCTCTCTGCTTAAGATGGACGTTGATAGTGAGATACTCAGCGTTATCTTTCCTCAAAGATGATAAGGTTAATTGGGCTTCTCACATCTTCGCCAATGGACACCTCACTAGAAGATTGCTATATTTTTAATTTCTATCTAATAGGTCCCACTTTGAAATTGCATACACGATACCTGAGTCCCTGACCTGTTTAATTTAATGCACCTCACCATTAGGGCCAGGCAAACCAATAATCAGGCTGATCCAACCATCATGTAGGCCACAAGTGGTGAATCAGGAAGTATTTTTGTGTACATTATTTTTTATGGTGTGGCCCACCTGATGATTAGATTCAACTTATTTTTCATACTGCTAGTTTTTACCGTCCTTTAGATGTCTATCATTTGACTGGTAAGGATCAAGTTTTCAATGCAAGTTTTGGTTTGTAATCAATCAACAGTGGGTCCCACTGTTTGATCGGTCGAGATGTGAGGTAAATACCATGTGTACCATCGGGAGCTTCACTCACGTAGGAAGTAAAGCACAGATGACTGTGCTACCAGTAGATTTGAATTATGCAAAGTTATTGTGATTGCTACTCATGCGAGTAGGATTCAGAGCTTAGAATCCTGCCTCCCTACACATGCCATGTTTAATGCAGGTGTGATAATGGATTCGTTCATCTGACATACCCCACCAATCATGCACTGTATTAAAAGAAGTCAGAGCCATCCGTCTCATCAGATGCGCCTGCATGTGAACGAAAATAATGAACGGCTGAAAAAACTTGACGAAAGGTACCCATTAATCTTACATGCAAACCCCATCTGACCATAAATCTAGTCCAAATTTGTAAGAAGAGTTATATATGGCGTCTCCTACCTGTTGAACAGTCTGATCACATAAAAAAACACATCAACACGCGCGTGGCACATGTGAAGAGACTACTCCAATTATATGGATTTGTATGAAACCTTTCCTATAAAGAGTTTTCTATAATACGTCGTTACATATTGTTACAGAATGCATGTAGGGATCCAGGGCTGTATAAAATGATCCAAACCATTTATCTGACAAGATAAAAATTGATGGGTGGCCTCAAAATATTTCAAGCTTGTAAGATCCCAAACACTAGATCGATGGTCCTTGAAAGCAATGGCTTAATAAACGGACCACTTTCAAAGGATGAGGTTTAAGTGATCAAAGTGTTAAAATATTCCAATATCAGAGATCCTTTATGGATTTGCCCATCCACGGTGAGTCCCATCATATAAACAGTTTGGATCACGGAACCTGTTCCTAGATCCAACGATTATAATAACCCTGACATATCCTAAAAAATAGCAATCGCACCAAACCTCTCATCTCTGTATAATGAATGACTAATCCATCCATTTTGAACAAGAGGTGCGCACTAGTGGTACCTGTAAACCATCCGAAAGATGTGGAGCCCAGGTGATGTCTAGACACCATCCAAGTCATTCATCAGATGCATTATCTCAAGATGAACCAAGATCCAACAATTCAATCCGATCCATAGCTCAGGTAGGCCACCGATAGTGGTACAAAGGAGGAGACACCCACCCTTTATTTTCACCGGGGACCACCTGAGTTGTGAAACCTCTGATTTTTTGGCTGACTCCTCATCCATTTCAAATGAAGGTTTTGAACAGCCTAGATAATATATAAACAGTACGATCTATCCATAAACACTACGATCTATCCCCCCCTCCCCCAAATCACATTCAATGTTTCCAATGCACTCTCAACTTCTTCCCTATTCTGTTGCTGACCTGAGATTTCGATCGAGCTGATTTTTGTTTCTATCAAGTAACATGAGCACATGCATCCAATGGACGAGTTGGATTCCGTGAACTCATGATGGGATCCCCACATCTATAATGGATCACTGTAGCTTATGTGGTAGTCGTACCACTGGAACTCCCCCAATCAAAGTTAGAAATGGACACAACAAAGTTAGAAAAAACCGTTTCCTAGAAAATAGCCGTCCAACCATTTTCCCTGGCATTGTAAAACCTCTAAAGACCCCTTCAAAAATAGAGGTTCTCTCTCTCTCTCTCTCTCTCTCTCTCTCTCTCTCTCTCTCTCTCTCTCTCTCTCGTGGCCATGGATCAGAGCCACCCATTTCTCTCCCAACCCTTTTTCAAAAGATATGCAACCTATGCTTTCTCCTTTCTCCTTTTCTTACTCTCTTTCCTTGTTTGCATGACTGTCATTACACCATTTCACCCTTATTCACTTCTAAGTATCGGTTTTCTATCCAATATTCTATCAAAACACCAAAATTCAGCCTCACAAGCTCGTGATTATTCAAATGGCAGATGGGTCCACAATGAAAGTTATCGGCTTGGATCGTATTTTGAGGACTGCCAATTTCTCGACCCGGGCTTCAAATGCCATCAAAATGGATGGATGGATACATGCTATCTCAACTGGCGTTGGCAACCAGACGGTTACGATCTTCCAAGGTAGGAATTCGATAAACAAATTGCCTCAATGAACATTGGTGCTTAAACATGCAAGTATGCATTGGAGATGGTATTTTAAGCTTGCATGCTTAAGACAGGCGGCCCAATAGCGTCGCGCAGTGTATGTTGGCATTTTGATTTTGTGAACTTTGCAAGTGATAGTCAATTTCCGATCTCTAAAATTGTCAATGATAGGAAGTACCCCCAAAAGGAACATTTTTTATATCTTCGGTTGTGTTCGTTGCATACCAATTAGAATAAAATTAAATAAAATTTATAAGACAACTACAAGAGCAACGATGCTTTATGGGACAAAATGTTAGGCCAGTTAAAATAACAACATTTTCATAGGATGAGGATAGATTGAATGAGGATGTTGAGATAGGCAAGTGGTAAGGCGAGGGGCAATAGGAATTAGGAATAGGATTATAAATGAATGTATTTGAGGGTAGATAGAAATAATAGCAGTAGGTAAATAAGATGAGGGAACCAAGTTAAGTACAGGGATCAATGTTGCTCCTCCAAGTCAATTTCAAACCTCTCCATACCAACCAGGCTCACTTTACTTAATGAAATAAGCGTTAGCAATGTACCTTATTCAACTCTTCTAACCTATGGTTCCATAACTATACTAATTAGGAATGAATGAGTTGGTTTAGGTCAAATATTCTATTCTTTAGTCCTTAATAAAATGGAATGGTGGAAAAAGATTCATGTAGACAACCTCAATTAATTAAGATAACATTTAGGTGATAATGATGATGAATTGCCAAGGATAAAATGAAATTTAAAAAAAATGAAATATTTTCTCACATTAATATAGCATTGTATTAATAATAATAATAATAATCAATTCTGCCAAACAAATGTCTAATTCCTTAGAGATGTCCTAAAAGGTCCAGCAACCCTATGTTGTTCCCTTAAACAAGAAGGTCAAGTCTCTCTACTTAAGATGGACCTTGATAGTGAAATACTCAGGGTTATCTTTACTCTAAGATGATAAGGTTAATTGGACTTTTCACATCTTCGCCAATTGACACCTCACCAGAAGATTTCTATATTTTTAACTTCCATCTAATAGGTCCCACTTTGAAATCGTATACACGATACCTGAGTCCCTGACCTGTTTAATTTAATGCACCTCACCATTAGGACCTGGCAAACCAATAATCAGGCTGATCCAACCATCATGTAGGCCACAGGTGGTGAATCAGAAGGTATTTTTGTGTACATTATTTTTTATGGTGTGGCCCACCTAATGATTGGATTCAACTTATTTTTCATATGTCAGATCAACATGGTGGGGTGTGCCTGTTGGACACTTAAGGTCATAATGCTCGACTTTATCTTCTTTAGGAAAGAAATAGACGGTATTTCAACCATTTGGTAAAATCAGATTTCTCAAAGAATTTTGTAGTGGAAATACCTTAATCTGATCACAATATTCTAGAGAAAAAAACTAACAGAGATTCCACAGCCATGCATACGAAGATAACTATGTATATGAAAGGCGGTAATATCATCAGATGCAAAGCACGTTTCATTTTTGGCAGATAATGCATACTCTTTAATTTCTTTTGTTGTTGATATTTGTTAATTTATCTCCTGAATATTATAGATTCAATGCTAGTGAGTTGCTTGAAAGGAGCAGAAACAGACGCATTGTATTCGTGGGGGATTCAATAGGAAGGAACCAATGGGAATCTCTAGTATGCATGCTCGCACAGGCAGTTTCAAATAAGTCTAGCATCTACGAAGAAAATAGAAAACCCATAACCAAGCACAAGGGCTACCTCTCCATCCGGTTCGACACCTACAACTTCACTGTTGAATACTACAGGGCGCCATTCCTGGTAATAGCTGACCGCCTGCCTGCAAATTCCTCTCATAACATCAAGAGCCTGGTTCGGGTTGACATGCTGCATCGGCGCTCTCAACAGTGGGTTGGCGCAGATGTTCTAATTTTTAATGGTGGACATTGGTATAGCGAAGACAAGACGGTAAAGATGTAAGTTTTTTTTTTTTTTGGTTTTAATTGCACCATCGTGATTTGTAATAGGTCCAATTCTATTCAGTGCCATTGACCTCCTCTTCTAGAATTCAATGAAAAGAAATGCCTTCATGTGCCAGGTAGGGGTGCACATCTAACTGGTAGAACTGTGGAACTAGACCGGAACCGTTGGATCGGTCCGGTTTGGTCCAGTTCTAGATAGAATTGGTTCTGGTTCTGGTTCCAAAATTTGGAGAACCGTTGGATACGGATCGGTTCCGGTTTAAGGCCCTTTAGAACCAAACCGAACCATGAATCGAACCGTTGATCCGAACTATGACCCGAACCATATATCCGAACCATTGAACTGTGCCTTTACTTTAAAACAAAAAGAAAACCCCTAAAAGACTAAAAGTCTCCACTCTCTAGCCCACTACTGCCGCCCCTGCCTGCCCTCTCTCAGAGAAGAGTCTCTCTCACCGAGACGCCAACTGCGCCCCTACCCTCTCTCTCGCCGATGCCGATTGCACCCATGCCCCTACCTAATCACCGTGCGACGCCCTCTCTCTCTCTCTCTCTATCTCTCTCTCTCTCTCTCCATCCGTCTGCCTGTCCCGTTTTCTGGGTGGAAATGAGAGAAATTGGATTAATCTATGTTTTTATTTTAATTTTGTTTGCTGGAAGTGTGGAATTCGATGGATCTGTCGAAGTGGAATATGAATTTGCTATTTTAGATCTATTAGTAGAAATTTCTGTCTCGGGATTGTAATGGCTGTGATATAAAATATGACATGAGTTGGAATGGGGAACGATCTGGACGTTTCATCCCGTGGGCTCCACTGTGAAATTTTTTTGTCTCAATGGTGTTTATTTATTTATTTATTTGTGCAGTGCTGCTGATCAGATGGTTGAGATCATCCGCCCATTGGGTTTTTTCTTACTGTGGGCAGGCCACGCAGATGAATGGTTCAGAATCTTTAGATCATTGTCTCTCTCTCTCTCTCTCTCTCTCTCTCTCTCTCTCTCTCTCTCTCTCTCTCTCTCTCTCTCTCGCCTTCCCATTCTGCTCCTGTGATAATATACGGTCTGTTGCAAGCTTGCAGCAAATCACCTCCTTCGTACAAATGCCCAGAACCATGGAACCGATCCAGAACCGAACCGTTTTTCATGGTCTGGTTCCGGTTCGGTTCCAGGGTGCCAACAGTTCGGTTCTGGTTCCAAAAATGGTAGAACCGAACGGTCGGTTCCGGTTTCACCCCATTGGACCGAACCGACCCGTGTGCACCCCTAGTGCCAGGCCATCCATCTACGGGGTTCTAACCATGTATGGCCCAAAGTATGACAATCAAAGCCATCTGACAGAAGAAAAATGAAAATGGACTGAATTCAGTGGAGGAAGATTATCTTTAGTATTGTAGGTAAGAGCCACTAGATGGACGGTCAAGATCAATTGCACCACCAGCAACATGAGATGTCAGACACTTGGATGGTATCGAAGGAAATATTCAACTGGCAATAGAAACATTGTGTTTTGTCTTTCAGGGGTTACTATTTTCAGGAAGGGGCAGTCATAAACATGGCCATGGACGTGAAAGAAGCTTTCAGAAAGTCCCTACGGACATGGAAGCAGTGGGTCATCGAGAATTTAGATCCAGAAAGGAGCCACATCTTCTTTCGGAGCCACTCTCCAGTACATTACAGGTAAATAGAGCAGCACCTTCCTTGGAAAAGGCTATACCAAGGAACTGTAGGATCTACAATAGCAAATGATATGCAGAATATCCGTGCTATATGTGAATTCCCATAAGTGGGGCCCACAGCTGATGATAGAGATCACTAATCGGACTGGACCCAGCGAGGATGGGCAAAATCTCCTAGATTGGACCTTTGTTCTTCGGATGTGGGCTGTTGCTGTATATTCAAAAGCATGAAAAACAAGGTAGGGACCCATCATGGAAATGATCCTCATCACCAAACCATGGGCCCCACCTGTAGGAACTATATCTATATATATATATATATATATATATATATATATATATATATATATATATATATGAGGCCGACCTCATGGGAACTTCCCATGAGGTTGAGCTGTGTGGGTCCCACCGTGATGTGTCAAATATCAACACAGTGCATTTGATGGGTCCCATTTAAGTTACGGGATATCCAAAAAATCAGCTGTATGTGTAACTCAGGTGGGCCATACCATCTAAAACCATGTGAAGATATGCCTAAAACATATAAATGCACGTGGGGCCCACCTGAATTATGGATGCGGCTGAAATTTGGTCTGACCCCTCATCCAAGTGGGACACACAATGGATGGGCTGGATTTGTGAACCACGTCTTGGTAGGCTCAATAAATGATTATCGATGTTTTAATAGAAGGGTAATCCCTCTCAACTGTTCCATGTGGTGTGGCTCACCAAGTCATGGATTGACTTGATTTTTAAGCACCTAGCCCGCCATGGAATGGAGCATATGACTAATGGGGTAGATGTTCAACACATATCACTGTGGGGCCCACATAGTACGATCTCATAGAACCATTTCCCATATATATATATATATATATATATATAGAGAGAGAGAGAGAGAGAGAGAGAGAGAGAGAGAGAGAGAGAGCACCCTTCTTATGTGAGCACCCGTGTCTTAGGCACAAAATGGTCTGTGTGATGCAACACCCCTTGAAACTCTATAGGCCTAATTTTCAGCCTGATCCAAAACTCTAGTGGCCATAGCAAAGAGAAATACAAATCAATGGAGGAAATTGTTTCCTTTTTCCATAGCCCACCAGAGTTTTGTATTGGGCTGAAAGTTAGGCTTGTAAGGTTTCAAGGGGTGCCGCATCATGTTGATCATTCGGATCTTGTGCCTAAAACACGTGTACAAAGGTGCGCACAGGTGAAGGTGGGTGAGCATTCATATATATATATATATATAGAGAGAGAGAGAGAGAGAGAGAGAGAGAGAGAGAGAGAGAGAGAGAGAGAGAGAGAAGTCAAGAACCCTACATCTATCATACAACCATGAGCCTAAGCAGCTTCGGTGTGTGCAATAAAGCTCGCACACAACCCACACATGTGCCAGCATGGAACATAGATCTGAGATTGAAGCAATCCATCAGGTTGCTCTGAACTTTTGTGCATGCGTGCCCCAATATTGGAAACAGGTGGCTGGGTAGAAAACTTCAGCCAAGCTTTTTGGAGCCAGGCATTGGTTCTGCAAATGATGGCCCACCTGACCAATGGGTCAACCTGATTCTGGAGCTAGGGCAGCAATGTACTGGTGCAGTTCTGATGGGTGGATTGGATCTTGGGCCCAACGTGCCATGCTAGCACATGTGTGGCATGTACATGAGCTTCAATGCACCCACGTGTGGGCCTACCAAAGTTCTATAATCACATGCAAGATCATTACATGAACAATCTACTTGCAGGGGAGGACCATGGGATGGCAACGGTAGTTGTAGTTCTTTTAAGGCACCGGAAACCAACTATTTGGAACTCGAAACCGAGTCATGGAATAACCGAATCATTTCGGAAACAATCAAAGAGATGAGGAATTCAAAAAGAAAGGTTGAGTTCCTAAATATAACATATCTTACAGAGTTTAGGAAAGATGGCCACCCTTCGATTCATCAGGAGACTGCAAGGCGGATTGCTCTTGTGGAAGACTGCAGCCATTGGTGCCTTCCGGGAGTGCCCGACACGTGGAATGAGCTTCTCTACGCCCGTCTGTTGTTGAACTGCTATGGCACCAAAAACTCTGTAAGATAGCTTAAGATGCACTTTAGATCATGTACAGAAAGTTTTTGCAGTTTCTTAGATTTACTTGCTTTTATCAATGTTTTGGATTTTTACCAAAGAAGAGGTTTGCTCAAGCACATCCCAACGCATTGCAATACTATACATTGGGGACTTTAGCCTTTGAATCTGGGTCATCTTCCAATGACCCAAACTGTTTATTTGATGAGAGGGAGGGAGGGAGGGAGGGATGTATCTAAGAAAACCTCACCAAAGGAGGAAAGAATTCTATGATACTCATACTGAGGATATGTATGGTTTCCTCAGGTTTTGAATCCGTACATGTGGAGTTGTATTGATCTGATGGGCTGTATTTTGATGACCATCCACAGTCAAATATTCAACAGAAGTTCAAAAAAAAAAAAAAAAAAAAGGAAACTAGGATTTCAAGCTTGTGGGGATCAATCATCTGAATCATCAAATCACCGGCCCCACTTGTTGGTGTCCATCGGATCAATCGTCTGAATCACCAAATGAAGTGCCCCACTTGTACGGATTCGAGGTCTGAGGAGGCTACCACATCCATGGGCCGAGGATCACATAATTGCTGATGAGGAACATGCTGCATCCATAATTCAAAAACTCGATTACTCAACTTGAGTCTTGGCCGAGTCAACTCGGCTAGACAAGATTTCGAGCAGAGTCACTAAGAAATTTGCTGATGAGTGAGACTCGTCAAGTAAGCTTGGTCCACACTGTTTTGGTTCAAGCAATTCACCTCTGCACCATCCTCAGGGCTCGTCTCGCCCATCTCCATCTCCTTCACTTTCTCAAGCTGCCTCGAGAGATCCAACCTCTCCGGTGCATTTGTCGATGGAATCTGCCAAAAGGAAAGAATACCCAAGTGTAACAATTGGGAGATCAATGCTTTGAGGGGCAACTGCCAAAGAAGAGATTTTGGAAATAGGGCGAAACACATACCAGAGCAGGTACATATCTTTGGATGGCTGCCAGTATGGCTGCATGCCCAACTGCCGTAACCTGAAAACAATGAGGAAGTTGACCTAACATTAGGTCTGTAGTTGGTAAATGAATAGTTTATGCAATCACAAACCTATTTAAGCACTTCAGAAAACATGAGCTGTGCTATAGGTGCATGCGGTAGTAGGATTCTAACTGTACTCTCCAGGAACATGCCGAAGTTGGATGTGCATGTGAGATCTACACCATTGGTCATATGGACCTAACTGTATAACCATGCCTCAAGAGTCAGGCCAGTCCAATCTTCATGCGGGGCAGTGTGTACATTGAATCTGAACCATTTCATTAACTTTTTAACCGTCCATTTATTTCATGCATGTGTGGCCTGTCCAATGAGACAAGTTTAATTCTGAGGACACTGGGACCCACCAGATGAGTGGTCGCCACAGGACTCAAGTACTGCCCGTGAACCCAGTTTCGATCAAATATGTTCTCCTAAAGGCTCGTCTGGGACCAAAATCTGGATTGGTTCCACAGATGGAGCTGAACCCATCCTCTGTGCTCGAGGTGCCATGAAAACTAAACAGAATTAAGCAGGAATCCCTTTCCTGGTTTTTTTTT
Source organism: Magnolia sinica (assembly GCF_029962835.1). Lineage (NCBI taxonomy): Eukaryota > Viridiplantae > Streptophyta > Magnoliopsida > Magnoliales > Magnoliaceae > Magnolia > Magnolia sinica. The sequence goes on along the minus strand of NC_080574.1, from coordinate 116,648,006 downwards.
TTTTTTCCTGCTTGAAATCTCAATTAGGATAAATAGAAAGGTCTATGTTCTCAATGTTGTCAGAAAAGCCTTCAATTTTCAGAGTTTTGGGTTGCACGACCGGTCGTGGCCCTTGCACGACCGGTCATGAGAGCGGCTCGACTAGTCGAGCATTACACGACTCAAAGTCCAGCAAGCTCAGATTTTTTAGTGTCCGGGATGCTCAATCAGTTGAGGGGATGTCACGACCGGTCGAGGGGGTCCCTCGACTAGTCATGGCTATCCTTCGACCAGTCGTAGTTACGCAGATTCGTTTCCGAATTTGATGCGGACTGCGGATTTCTATGTCGCCTTTCGCAAGGGTGCGAAAGGAAAGTTGCCTAAACTATAAATAGATGTCACTAGGGCTTTTCTATGGTATGGAAAATAATTCTAAAGCATTCTAAAGGGTTCTAGGGTTATCAAAGGGTGTACCAAGGGTGGGATTCAAGGCTATGCGAATCGGGTAAGTCCTCTCTCTTGTAATTTCTATTTCATAGTGGATCTCTGTCGCTTTGTGCCATAGTTTTTTCCCGCAAGAGTTTTTCCACGTTAAAACTTTGTATTCCTCTGTGATTGGTTGTTACTATTGAATTGCTATCCTAGATCTAGATTTATGTGATTCCGCAAACTAAATCCCCAGCAATTGGTATCAGAGCGATTGTTGGGGCACAGATCTGAATCTGCAGGATTAGTAATAATGGGAAATGGCAAGTTTAATATTGAGAATTACTCGTAAAAATAATTTTGAGTTATGGAAGGTTAAGATGGTTAGCTTGTTAACCAAGCAAAGCGAGATTAAGGCTATTGAGGAGCGAAAATTTACCAGGAAAGATGATGAATGAGAAATCCTTGATAGTAATGCTTTAGCTTCTATCCATTTATGTCTCACGGATGAGGTTCTCTATAATGTTTTGAGGGAGAAAACTGCAGCTAGTTTGTGGGCGAAATTAGAGAACATCTATGTAAAGAAGTCCTCTGAAAATCGCCTACACTTGAAGCTACAATGTTATATCTTCAAGATGGCAAATGGTGGAGATCTAGAAGCCCATATTAGCAACTTTAATAAATTGATGTGCAAATTGCTGAATATAGAGGAAGTGATCAAAGATGAGGAGCAGACATGTATATTGTTGAATTCTCTTCCTGTATCATATGAGTCTTTCAGGGACACGATGTGTACCGCAAATAAAACCCTAAGTGTTGACACCGTTATCTCAACCCTTCAAGGGAAAGCTATGAGAAAGTTAAACGGCAACATGGGGGCATCTTCCGATGCACTGATTACAAGGGGCAGAGATTCTGAGCAAGATATAGGATCCTCAAGGCCTAGATCCAATTCCAAGGGTAAGGGCAAAGAAAAATTAAAGTGTTGAAATTGTGGGTTGTCTGGACACATGAAGAAAGATTGTAAAAATCCTAAAACGAAGAAAGAAAATTCAGTGGCTTCTTCCAAGGAGGCCAATGTGGTCACATCTGATGAAGAATCAAGTGGTGGTGATGTTCTGTCTGTTTTCATGATTGGTCACTTACACGACAATCATAAAGACGAGTGGATACTTGACACAGGAGCGTCTTATCACATGACTCCTCATAAGAGTTGGTTTACCAGTTACAAGGAATGCGATCGTGGACAGGTTTTTATGGGCAATGACAATGCCTGTAATGTTGTAGCTATTGGTATGGTGAGCATCAAGATGTTTGATGGGATGGAGCGTCCCTTGACTGACGTCAGGTACGTTCCTGATATGAAGAAAAGTTTGATTTCTCTCGGTGCACTTAAGGCTATAGGGTGCAAGTTCACCGATATTGATGGTATCCTTAAAGTTTCAAAAGGGGCACTCGTGGTTATGAGGGCACAGAGTCATGGAAACCTTTACAGGCTAATTGGGAGCACTTCAGCAGGTGGAACGGCAGCAGCTATTGCAAACTCCACGTCTCTACGTATGTGGCATGCTCGTCTGGGCCACATGAGTGAGCGAGGCATGAAGGTACTTTCTGATCGATGTTTGATTCCAGTTTTTAAAAATTCTGACTTAGATATATGTGAGCATTATATATATGGTAAACAATCTAGACTGTCTTTTAAATCTGGAAAACATGTTTGTAAGGGAGTGCTTGATTATGTGCACTCTGACGTATGGGGGCCATCGCCAGAAGTTTCCATTGGGGGGTCGTCATGTTTGTTTCATTCATTGACAACTACTCCAGGAAAGTTTAGGTTTACTTCATGAAACGTAAATCCGAAGTTTTCACCATATTCAAGCAATGAAAGGCAATGGTAGAAAAAACAGTCAGGGCGGAAAATAAAAGTTTTAAAGACTGACAATGGTGGAGAATTTACTTCTACTGATTAATGATTATTGCAAGGACGAAAGGATCATCAGGTACAACATAGTGCGCCACACGCCCAAGCAAAATGGTGTGGTTAAGCGAATGAATCGGACTCTCCTGCAGAGGGCTAAATGCATGTTAAATAATGCTACGTTGGGCAAGGACCTATGAACTGAGGCCGTTAACGCGGCTTGTTATTTGGTGAACCGTTCTCCTTCAACGGCAATTGAATGTAAAATCCCAAAGGAAGTATGGAGTGGTCAAAAACTCGACTACTCAGATCTACGCATATTTGGTTGTGAGGCTTACTCTCATGTACCGTCAGTTGAGAGAGATAAGCTAGACCATAGGGCCAAAAAGTATATCTTTGTTGGCTATGGCATTGGTGTGAAAGGTAACAGGTTATTCGACAAAGTCATACGCAAGGTCATCACTAGCCGTGATGTCAGATTCAATGAAAGCTCCCTATTTCGCAAGAATTATCATAAGGAGTAAGAAGAACCGGAAAAGGTGATCGTAGACGTCCAGATTGACACAGATGATATTCAGGCAGAAACAGATACGAAGACAGAGGTACAGGATCAGGTGGAGCAGCCACCTGTGAGAAGGAATCCACCGCGTGATCGCAGGTTACCGACAAGATATAGGGACGACTCTAATATTGCATATGCCCTCATTACAGATGAGGGAGACCCGTCTACTATTCAGGAGGCTCTTGATGAGCCTAATACAGAAAAGTGGAAGGCGGTTATGGATGATGAGATGGACTTGTTGCACAAAAATCACACATGGGAGCTGGTGGAGCTTCTGTGGGCCGAAAAGTGATCTAATGCAAGTGGTTATTCAAAAGGAAATAGGATAGGTACAAAGCAAAGTTGGTAGCGAATGGTTATGCTCAGAGAGAAGAAATCGACTTTACAGAGATATTCGCGCTGGTGGTTAAGCAGGTATTTATCAGATTCGTGTTGGCACGGGTTGCCCAATATGATCTCGAGCTGGAACAGATGGAAGTGAAGACTGCATTCTTGCACGGGGAATTGGAAGAGCAGATCTACATGAAGCAACCAGAGGGCTACGAAGTTAAAGGGGAAGAGAAAAAGGTTTGCAGGTTAATGAGGTCGTTGTACAGCCTAAAACAGTCGCCTAGGCAGTGGTATAAAAAATTTGATTCTTTCATGGTGAGTCAGAAATTTACTCAGAGTGAATACGATCACTGTACCTTTTACAAGACACTGAGTGATGGACAATTCATCATCCTAGTATTGTATGTTGATGATATGTTGATTGCCTGTTACGATATGTCTGAAATCAACATACTGAAGACTAAGTTATCAGGGACATTCGAAATGAAAGATCTGGGGGCTGCAAAGAGGGTTCTTGGCATAGATATTTATAGAAATAGGAAGAGGAGCAGGCTTTGGTTTTCACAAGCAGAATACCTTGAAAAGGTATTGATCAAGTATTGAATGGATCAGGCAAAGCCGGTGAGCGTTGCCCATGTGGCTCACTTCAAGCTTTCCTCAGAATAATGTCCTAAATCAAATGAGAAAAAATAGGTTATGTCTCATGTACCCTATTCGAATGCGGTTGGCAGTTTAATGTATGCCATGGTCTATACGAGACCGAATATTTCACAGGCAGTCGATGTTGTGAGCAGATACATGTCAAACTCCGGCAAGCAACATTGGGAGACAGTGAAATGGCTACTTCGATATATTCGAGGTACGAAAGACTACGTCTTAACTTTTAAGAAAATAGGAACAAAGTTGGTTAGGTATGTGGATTCCGACTATGCAGGCAGTATAGATTCCAAGAAATCTACTTCAAGATACTCGTTTGTACTAGCGGGTGGAGCAATCAGTTGGATGTCGAAGCTTCAGTCCGTGGTGGCTCTTTCCACGACCAAAGCAGAATATATGGTAGTGACAGAAGCGTTTAAAGAAGGTGTTTGGCTCAGAAGCATGATAAATCAGTTGGAACTTCAGCAGGAGGTCGTACCGGTTAACTGTGATAGCGAGAGCACTATAAATTTGGCTAAAAATTCTGTTTATCACTCACGTACTAAACACATTAATGTTTATCACCACTTTATCCGACAGGTGCTTGAGGAAGGAGGCGTCACACTGAAAAAGATTCACACCAGCGTGAATCCAATAGACATGCTCACTAAGGTCGTTCCTACAGAGAAGTTCAAGTTCTGTGCAACTTCTTTGGGCTTGGCGATGGCGTAAAAGAAGGATGGAGTGTGCACGAGAAGTGTTGATTGAAGCTATGATGCAATACAGAAATAAGACAAGAGGTTAAGGAGCTACACGGCTGAAGATTGAAGACTTGGTAGAGATTGTTGTCAGAAAAGCCTTCAATTTTCAGAGTTTTGGGTTGCACGACGTGAGAGCGGCTCGACCAGTTGAGCATTACATGACTCAAAGTCCAGCGAGCTCAGATTTTTAGTGTCCGGGATGCTCGACCAGTCGAGGGGATGTCACGATCGGTCGAGGGGGTCCCTCAACCAGTCATGGCTATCCTTTGATCGTCGTAGTTACACAGATTCATTTCCGAATTTGATGCGGATTGCGAATTTCTGTGTCGGATTTCACAAGGGTGCAAAAGGGAAGTTGCCTAAACTATAAATAAGTGTCACTAGGGCTTTTCTATGGTATGAAAAATAATTCTAAAGCATTCTAAAGGGTTCTAGGGTTATTAAAGGGTGTAGCAAGGGTGGGATTCGAGGCTATTCGAATTGGGTAAGTCCTCTCTCTTGTAATTTCTATTTCATAGTGGATCTCTGTCGCTTTGTGCCGTGGTTTTTTCCCACAAGGATTTTTCCACGTTAAAACTTTGTGTTCTTCTGTGATTGCTTGTTACTATTGAATTGCTATCCTAGATCTAGATCTGTGTGATTCCCTAGACCAAATCCCTAACACTCATTCCTATTCATATTTAGGTAGATACAATCGCCTGCTATAATGGCATGACTTCCAAATGCACTCTTCAAGCTTCTTACTGATTTTTCTTTTCTACATTCTGAGAAATTCACTGTAGATGGCACAAAGTAGTGCCTCTGAAAGGATTACGACTTTGTAACACCTAATAGAATGAGCCACATGAAATGGTCCCACTGATTGGAGATCTTCACCATCAACAGAGAGGGAGATAGAGAGCATGGTCCACATCAATGCCTGCCTCCCTTGCCTCTCTAATCAATGAGACCTTTGGTGTGGCTGTAGAGAGAACTACTAGAACAGTTTGGATCAGAACATAGTGAGGTAGAAAATAGAGAATCTCAATGGGCAAAAGTCATTGAATTAACATTTTACATTTCTTTTTCTCACTCAGCCGGGCAATAATCTCCAAGAAGTCAAGAACTTCCCTCAAAGTAAGCCCTTTTTTTCCTAGTGGAACTGAACCCTCCATCAGGTGGCTCAACCTATAGCCTTCCTGGCCCAAAAAATAGGCTGTCCGCTCATCTCATGTGCCATAATACATGAAACAAATTGATGGCTAAAAAGATTTGGTTTAGCTTTCCATTTATTTTGCACATTGGTTGACCTGATGAGCAAAGTGGCCCAATTTTTGGATCATGCATGTGTAGTGGGAACCTCCTAGATGCACGGCTTACATGTTCCATGCGCATGCCATGTTGGCATATGTGGAGGTGCACTCAGGGACTTAGCTAGGCATGAGTGTGGGATAACAACCCTCAAGGAACGATTCGGTATTCAAGCAAGACCATGGTGTGCCGTAAAGGCCATTACGTAAAGGTAATGGTGGCAACCGTTACTCGTTATGGGTTGTAATGGTAATAGCAGCCATTATAGAAAAAATGTCTTGTAACTAGCATTAACGGCTCATTACGCCCCCTGTAAAGACAAGGTAACGGTGGCAACCGTTACCCGTTACAGGGTTGTAATGGTAATAGCAGCCGTTATAGAAAAAATGTCTTGTAACTGGCGTTAATGGCTCATTACGCCCCCTGTAAAGACCGTAATAGCCCGTAATGGTCTGTTACAGGGCAAATCATGTTTTTTGGATTTTTTTTCAATGTTATAGGGCAAATAGAGGTTTTTTTTTTTGGAGGGGGGGGAGGGGAGGTTTTCTTTCAATAAATAAAAAAGACCGTAACGGTGGTTTTGGGAGCCATAACAGTCATTACAACCTGTATCATAAAGGTAACGGTTATAGCCACAATCGTTATGGAATACCATGAACAAGACCATAACAAAAACTGAAATAGGTGATCAACAAGTATAAAGACTCACAGGAAGAAGCATGAGAATTCCAATAGGAACTACAGATGCCAAGTCAGTTATAGTTCTCTGAAGAGCTTTCTTTTCTTTCTCTGTAAGCTCATCTCCCATGAGGGCTCGTCTGAGCAGCCCTACCGCTGCTGCTACATCAATAGTTAAGAGTTGAGTTCCTTGCCAAACATCCTGATGACACAGAAACAAGGAGGTTCATCTTTGAAATATGTAGGCTAAAATGATAATAAGAAAAAGTTTCATGATTCATGAACAAGACATTAGCATCATTGGGCATATAACCTCTCAAAAAAAAATATTGGGTATATAGTGTCATGGTTCGATTAAAGAATAAAAGGTTTACTTTTGTATATAGTGTCATGGTTCGATAAAGAATAAAAGGTTTACTATGGTGTATATGGTATAGCTAAGTCTATGCAAGTAGTTGTCTCCATTACTGAAAGGGGCATGGATTTTGGGCAGTTAAGAATTGAAATATAGGATTGTCAATTAAGTGCCCCCACTAAAAAAAAAAAATTTTAAAACAAAAACAAATATATAAATAATCTTAAATTTCAAATCCAAATTAAAAAGGCCCCTCTGAAAATCCAAGAGGTGGGGTGCAAATCCTGGATTTTCAATCCTCTCCGACCACCATACCTGCTCTGCCAAAGATAATTTCTGGATTCTACAGGACAAAAATCCAGGCTGCCAAACACAACTGAAAGAATGCAAAATCCAGGTCTAAAAATCTAAGATTTGGATTCTTAAGTCTGAATCTAAATTTGCCAAACAGCCCAAAATTTGGAAGTCACATAAATAAATGCATTTCTGTACAAGGATTTGAACATTGTAAATGGAGTATATTCTGTGTTTTCAATTACAAGGGAAAGAAGAGACTGTGAATTAAGAAAATCTATATATGTAAGGCCCGTATCCTAAATCGTACCATTCCGTAGGCTTCCACGGTCCTCTCGGTCGAATTTCGGCGACCCGCAATCTATTACCGGCATTTGCGTGTGATCCTAAGTCATGTCCCGTATATCAGAGTCAGTGCGACCTGAGATTTGTACCCTTGCGATCGCGCCGTCGCCGCGGTTCTGATGCCGCATCTCGCGCACCGAGGCGATACCCTGGCCAAGAGATGTGGGCCCACATTCAGTTCGAGAAAAAACACTGCATGTTACAAAACTCAAGAGAACATCACATCAAATCCCATCAATCTCATCAATCAAGTACACATCACCTCACATGTTAAGTACAACCCCATCCCCAAGCAACCCCAAAGTTAACTTTTTCTCTTACACCCAAGTACACCCATCACTCACTCACCCTCACCCATTACTCACCCATCTCTCTCTCTCTCACTCTCTCTCTCTCTCTCTCTCTCTCTCTCTCACACACACACACACACACACACATCTCTCTCTCATTTTCCTCCCAAGCAACCCACGTCCAAGCAAGCTTCCATGAGAGAAGCTAATGTGGCCCACCTTCCTACCTCCCATCTCCACCATCCAATGGTCATCTCAACTTTTAAAGTTCATCCCTTGGAGTTCAAGGATGCATTAATGGAAGAAGAAGTCCAAGAAGATCAAAGGTGGGTGTATTTTATGATTTGATTTGTGTGATCTTGATAATTTGAGGGCCCACATATGTGGGACCCATCTTGGTATATTCATGTATAGGGAGGGCCAATAATGGCGGGGTCCTTCCCCTTTCACGCTTCTCTCTCCCCATCTCCTTTTCTCACTCTTTTGTGATGGATTGCAGCCCACTTGATCTAGACCGTCCATTTGTTAGGGGGCCGACCTGCTGCCCTGGAATAAGGAAAAAAAATACATATATCAGCTTGATCAATGGAGTGGCCCACTGGTATGGACCCCACCATTTATACGTGTTGCACGTGTACCATCAGGCAATACACAACATCAGAATTTCTGGTGGACCACACCACGTGGACCCACCTTGCTGACCGTGGGACCCAACTATCCAGCATCGAGACTCTCTGGACGCTGGAATGAATCTGGACATATATGATATAATGTATATAATATATATAATATAATATATTATGATATATATATATATATATAATATTATAGTGGGCCCCATGTGGGACCCACCAGATGTAGGTATTGTATATCTAAACCGTTCATGTGCTGGGGGTACACAGCCATTGCTGTGATTAACGTCAGCAACTTCTGTGGCCCCATCTCATGAGGTATGGGTTATATCAAACCATCCGTCCAGTAGAGGACGTGGACCCCACCCACAGATGTATGTGTTTTTACATAGCGTCCCTTGGAAAGCCATGTAGACCGTCCATCATCTAGACGGTGGATGTGGGGCACCACCGTGATGTACGTTACATCCATGCTGTCCGTCTGTTTTGACAGCATGGGACCCACCGGCCATACACATTTCATCTAGGCCGTTCATCCATTGGACGTCCAGCGTGCTTGGATGAAGGATGACACAAGTAATAGTTTTATTCAGAACCTTGGTGGGCCACTACGTGGACCCACCTTGTTGCATGTATTGTATCCCCACCATCCAGTTGGGACGGTTGGGGCCTGCCATGATGAAATGTTTTGTCTGCACCATCCAAGGTGCTGGACAATGCTGTGGACTGACCCTGATGTATGTTTCATCTGTGTCGTCCATCTGCTAAGGACGGTGGCCCCTGATGCATGCGTTCTATCATCCAGGCCGTCCCCAGATGGGACCCACCTTGAGGATGTGGGTCTGATCCTAAGGTTGTGTTATATCCAATCGACTGTCTGTTTGAGGACGTGGGCCACCTGTGATGTATGTGATTTATATCCAGGCCATCCGTCCATGGCTAGGATGTGAGGCCAGCCTTGATGCATGTGTTGTACATCCTCGATGGGACTCCATGATGTATGTGTTTCAAATCCACATTGTCCAGCAGTTTGGACAGCGGGACCCACCGCGATGTATGTTGTACCCACGCTACCCATTAGTGGGGCCCCTTTACTGCTATGCAAGGCCCATGCTGTCGTATGTATATGAGGTCCATTGGTGCAGCCCACTTATTATATATGAAGCCCATGGGTTGTGGCCCATTGTGATGTATTCGAGGCCCATGGGCAAAGCCTGATGAGATGTCTTTATGGCCCATATGTTAAGGCCCATGTGATGTATTCGAGGCCATGTGATGCGGCCCATAGTGATGTGTATTAAGCCATTGATGCGGTCTATAATGATGTGTATTAGGCCCTTGTGTGAGGCCATGGGCCTACGATACGTTTGGCTTTATGTGGGCCACTCTTTAGGTGCAATGATGGTTAAATGTCCACATGGATGGGCAATGATGGTTAAATGTTCATATTGTGACCTTTCCTTAGGCCGATTGTCGAGGCCAAGTTCGATTGTCGAGGCCAATTGTATAGGCTGATTCCGATTGTCGAGGCTGAGTATCGAGGCCGATTCCAATTTGTCGATGCTGATTATATAGGTCAATTCCGATTTGTCGAGACCAATTATATAGGCCGATTTCGATTGTCGAGGCCGATTGTATAGGCTGATTCCGATTGTCGAGGTCGATTCTGATTGTCAAGGTGATTATATAGGCCGATTCCGATTGTCGAGGCCGATTCTGATTTGTCGAGGCCGATTGTATAGGCCGATTCCGATTGTTGAGGCCGATTTCGATTGTCAAGGCCGATTTCGATTGCCGAATCTGATTGTCGAGACCTATGTGATGTATATGCGGCACGTATTTGAGGCCCATTGTGATGTATATTCATCCCATGTTTAAGGCCTAATGTGATGTATATGAGGCCTATGGGATGAGGCCTATTGTGATGCATTTGAGGGCCAGGCGATGGAGCTCATTGTGATGTATGTTAGGCCCATGTGAAAGGCCCATCGAGATGTGTTTTATGCTCTCGAGTGAGGCCCATGGTGTTATATATTAGGCCATTGTGTGAGGCCATGGGTCCACTATATGTTAGGCTCTATGTGGGCCATTCCTTGGGGGCAATGTTGGTTAAATGTCCACATTATCAATGCCGGTTATTAAGACCAATTATGAGTATGTGATAACATAGCATCATGATACATGCCCATATGCATCATCTGCATGTTTGTTATGAGATGTGGCTGACCATTGTTATGTCATTGGACAGATTATTATGAAACTCCCTGATAGGTGGAGGTTATCTCACATGAGCGCACGGTATGCGCAGGGTTAATGCATGACTGGATTGTATGACTCATGCATCTTGCATTGTGTATTGTGATTACTATACGCCCTAGCGACATCAGGGCCGTAGCCTCCACAGACATGTTGTGGATTGCTAGATGGGACACCAGAAATGTTTGGTTCAAGCATCTGGGCACTTTGAATGTCCGTGGGTGAAAGTTCATAAACCTCCGTGGCTAGGAGATGCCCCAACGTCGAGACCGAGTAGATACATCAGCGCCCGAGTGCCGAATACCAGGAGGCCACGTCTCCCACTGTATCGTGGTCGGTTGGGAGGGGGTGTGGCCTTACCCGCCCAAGAGTAGGGGGCATAGCTAGGCTGAGTTTGACCAGCTCGTGAATGGGTCTGCTATCGACGTGTCGGGTAGATATTGGCTGACTACTGGTCAGGCGGATAGTGAGGTCTCTTCCACTTGCATGGTCGCGCATTAATGGGCGGCGATTTACATGTAGAGTGTACTATACCCCGGTGATGATCCCAGAGATGAACAGTACTGATATGTGGACTTATTGGGCAGGAGTTATATATTCATTCATTCACTATCCACTCAAGCTGGTGGTGCGCAACTATTTGTTACGTGTGCCGTCACAAAGGTCAAGATTTCGGTTGGGGCGAGCGACTAACCTAAAATCAAGAGTTTACCACATTGAGTCTGACTATCCAAATTTAGGCATGTGACTAGTTTGGATAGAAGTCCCTTGTGATGGACCCCATAGCCTACGATACTACGTACTATCATCCCGACTTCACACTCCAGGATGGTCATCTCATTCGCACCACATATTGCATTACATCCACGGCATATGGCATTTTGAGTTACTGTGTTTCTGCATTTATATGATCTAGATACTGCTGACAGTATTCGTGAACTCATCAGGAATTGTAACGGTGTCCACTCTCAAGGACTTATTACCGATGAACAATGAGTCCCTGAATGACTCATACGAAGTCGGAAGAGAATTCAGCAAAATACATGCTTGATCTTCATTTTTGACCACTTTCTTCATGTTTAGCAATTTACAAATTAACTTATTAAAACTACCGATGTGGGCCTCTACATCTCCACCCTCTACCATCCTGAAGTTGAACAATTGCAGCTTCAAGTGTAGCGATTCTCAAGGGATTTTTTTGTACATAAATGTCCTCTAACTTCGCCCACAGATTCACTACAGTTTTCTCCCTTAAAACATTGTAGAGAACCTCATCTGTGAGACACAATCAGATAGAAGATAAGGCTTTCTTATCAAGAGTATTCTAGTCTTCGTCACTTATAGATGATCATCACTTCTCAAGAGCTCCATCTTCGCCTTTCTTAGTTAATAGGCTAATCATCTTAACCTTCCATAACTCAAAATTATTTTTGCTTAAGTACTTCTCAATACCATACTTAGTGTTTCCCATTGATACTAATCATTCATATTTAAGCCTGTGCCCCAACGTTAGCTCTGATACCACTTGTTGGGGGAACCGTAGAAGCACATAGAGCTAAATCAAGGATAGAAATCCAAAAGTACCAAGCAAAAGGGAGAAAAACACAATGATTTAATGTGGAAAAACCCTTTTGGAAAAAACCACAGCATAAAGCGACAGGTGATTACTATGAAAGTAGAATTATAAAGTATAGATCTTACCTGATTCAAACAACCTCGAATCTCACCCTTGCTACACCCCTTTAAAACCCTCAGATGATTTGGAAACCCTATAACACTTGCATACACTCCCAATTCCTATTGCAGTCCAATATATAGCCTTTGGAGGAAACCCAATCAGAAAAGGAAACAAATCCTGCAAATTCGCACTTTGCGAAAATCTGCACCAATCAGTTCGATGGCATCGAACGCCCTTCGATGTCATCGAAACTTATCCTTTGATGGCATTGAAGCCGAGTTGATGGCATCGAACACCCAAACAGTCTAGAGAAAACCCGATTTTCTGAAATATCTCGATTGCATCGGACCATGTTCGATGTCATCGAAGGTGCAATCGAACACCCTTCGATGGCATCGAAAAAGTGCCAAGATAGGTCAGCGACTAACTGGATAAATTTCAGAAAATCTCGATGGTATTGAGCACTGTTCGATGTCATCAAAGGTGACATTGAACAATCTGTCGATTGCATCGACAGACCCAGTAACAGACTCGATTTAAGACATCTATTACAACAATGTTGAGATTATCAGGGTTATAATCTTCATTTAAAATTAAGGCTACTTATGAATCCATCACATGGTAAGCCGGCAACACAAAAAAAAAAAATGTAGCTAGAATAGATGTCTCTATGGTGCATCATGACTCAGTTATACATTCCCTATGGTGGAATGGCGACGAGCACCACCAAAATTAGCCAAATTGGGCCGCGAATACATGGTTTAGGCAAGACAAACTACAAATCAATAGTCAAGATGTCAGCTATAATGGAGGAATCCAGGTTCTACACAGATGATTGTAATGGTTGGCGTGTCAAGCGGGGCATTGTTAGGTGGGTGCTAACATAATCAACGATCATTGTGATAAATGTTGATTGGTGTTTAGTTCGATTTGTCAAATAGCAACAAAGATGCGGAAGCAGGCAGGGTGTCGACCATCGAATGGTGATGAGATATCATACCGAAATGACGATATTTAACGATTTTGGATAACAAGTTTTAGGGTGGGTTTTAGGATGGATTTTGGGTGGCTTAGGATAGAAACTTTAGCATGGCTTGTGATAGCGAGATGAAGGGAAAACAGTGTTGGGTGGTGCCAGAATTTAGTAGTTGGGGTTTAGGGCTACTAAAATGAGTACGTCGGAATGTTGGAATGTTCTCTGACTATGATGGTGATAATGGAGATGGGTTATAGCAAGATGGAGAAAATGGGGGTTTGATGTGTAGAGTTGATAGGAAGAAGATATACTAGTATTCAGTGTATGAGAGTTAGCAAGGAGAGAGTTGGCAAAAGGGATGATACACCGGAATTCAATGTATATTCTAAATAATGCAGCAAGATCTAACTGTTGAAAAATGTTAGATTAGTGACTTATATGGAGGATTAGTTCTGCAACCATGACAAATAAGACAAATTGGAATTTACTTGTTATTTCTTAATGTATTTTGTATGTACATCAAAGGTTACAATGTATTTGGACAATGGGAGGCATGATTTTAAGAATCAATTAGCTGGGTAATTTCAATTATTTTGTATGTTTCCTAATCCATCAAATTGGTGGCTGGGAAATGGATGGTCCATGTTGTACAAAAAATAGTATGGTAATTGAGTTTGATCCTAAATCACATAGATCTCTGTAAGTGCTTATATTTAAAGCACACTTAGTGTTGTCAAATTTTATAGATGAATCACAAGCACACTTCAGTATTCTTCGGCAACTCATGGAGATCAGTTAGAGATAGGCTCAACATCTCAAGGCTGACTCAACATCTCAAGCCTTAAGGACTTTACATGGTTCAAGACTGAATCAAGCTGTATATGCTAACCATCAGGTTGTATAACCTTAGAATGACCCTAGGTTAGGTATTCTTCAAATATGATCATAATAATAATTTATACAAAGTAAAATACACTGGAGTTAGGCCAGCCTAACCATCTTTGGCTAACCTAACATAATACGGGCAAGTTTACAGCAAGACTGATTTTTTCCGTGGAAAGTTCGGCCAACCCAACTCTGGGTTCAGTCAGCTAAACTTGACTGTTCTGCCAGCCCAAGTTTGTTCAGTCAAGTTTCCAGCAATGCATTTCTTTGGAATTCATGGAGATTCAGCTAGCTGAATTTTGACTTGGGCTAGCCGAATTTTTAAATTATCCTATCCGCGAAATCCGAGAGCCATTGGAAAATGTAGAATTACTCATGGGTTGGAGAATAGCAAAATTCTCCTACTCACGTAACTCCTATGGTTGGTTTGCATCGTAGATTCTAGGTAAGGGCCTTGGGTATGAAAAAAGAAAGGGATTATGCACTATTTTCTGCCCACAAAGGATGAAATCTCTTCTTTACATTTTTTTTTTAATAAAAGAAATCGATGGAGCTTCAACACTACTATGTCAAACCATACTTTTGTAGGGTATTAACACCCTGGGTAGACAAAATCATAATAAAAAAATGGAAAGAGGAAGTAGAGAATAGAGAAGTATAGAAGCAGTGTGTGTGTGTGTGTGTGTGTGTGTGTGTGTGTGTGTGTGTGTGTGTGTGTGTGATTAAGTGTTGTAGGTGTCTTGGGATGTGCGGAGTGAAGCAGGGGCTTGATTCGAGATGTGAGAAGGAAAAGGGAGACTAGAAAGCCTTTTCTTGCAAAAAGTGATAGTTGGATGTCCCTAATCCCAATCTTACTCTTTGACTTCAATAGCTTTTTTTGCTTTAATTTCTCATGCTTTTAGTTAAACAGAGTGGCAGAGTAGTAAGGATTTTACCTAACTTGGTGAGAGATTAAGCATATTCTAGCACTCGCTACAACCTATGAGCGACCATAAGCTGACAATAAGAGCATCCAGTTCCCTATCTGGCTACCCGAAACCCCCTTAGCACTCTCTACTTCTGCCTCTGCCTCTCGGATGGTTTGTTGCTGTAGGGTATAAATAGACCTTCGACCAGTGCCTTGGGCACTAGTTGTAGACCGATAGGTATTCTTTTTATAGCTTTAATAAGCTCCTTTGGTATGGTTATTATTACATCGGTCGGGTCTTGTTTTTCACAATCGGTACCGTAAGTACCTACCATCGAGTTTTGTAATTTCTACCATGTAGCCATTGTGTTAAGGGGTTTTGTGATTCTTAGGTGTCTGCCTTTCACTAGACTTGTGATTTTCTGATGATAAGGTTTTGACATTTTCGGATAACCTGGTCAATTGGCCAATATCTAATTCAAACGAGCTGCAAGCCTACCAATCCAACTCGTTAACCATCTTCAGGCTACACTGAGGACCTTTTTGACGCCTCTTCGGCAAGCTAGAGGTGGCTTTATAAAAATGATGCGGATTTTAAACTTTTGAAGAGCCTTGATCATTTGGTTAAAATCGGATTGGTCAACCCCTTAATATACCGATCTAGTCCGTCAATTATTCTCGTGACTTGCCTAAAAATCGTCCTACCCAACTTTCATAATTGCTTGATGGAAATCGAACCCTGTGAAGACATTTTTATCAAAGTCTAGATGAAGCCGAAGAATAATTTAAATCTCATTTTCGGGTGGGGTATCTATAGGTAGATGTGTAACGTCTCGAAAAAATCTGTAAAAAAACTCGAGTATCACCTCAGGTAGAAACCACTAAGGATCAAATTCTGTGGATATTTGGTGAAGATTAATTAAGTATTAAAGTAAATTAATTGGTGAATTAGCTTGAACCACTTTCTATAAGAATTACAAAACCCAAAACCACTAGAATCGCTAACCCAATGTTACCTAGGAACCTAGGATCAATCTCAAAACCCAGTTGCTCTCGGGAGCACATTGAAACTCCGTATCGGACTTGGACCGCGCGTCGAAAGTCCGATGATCGCAAAATTATAAGGTTATGACCATCTTACTGGGCTTGACAACCATCGTGGGAATCGAGACCAAATAGTATTTAGAAATGTACAATTTAAACCTGGAGCGAAGTGTGTAAGAAACATGAATATCTTTAGAAAATGAACTCAAATTTAAGTGAATTGGGCTGTTCGCTTGCAATCCAAATTTAAGGTTTCAGACCGTCAGATTCTGACCCAACTACACCCTTGGATCAGGAAAATTTCCCTGCACCCATTGGTATACTTGTGGCCCTGATCGAGTGACAGTGACCGTTGAACCGAAACGGGTCCTCCACGATCGTTCCACAAATTTGATCGGACTGAAACCTTAACCTGGCATAGATCCATTGTCAGAGAACTTTCTTCAGACCGTATGCGGGCAGTGAACCTCCAGATGAGCTCCGTTGGCCCGAAACAGACGCCTTTTGGCTATAACCTAAGTATATCATGGCCCTGGGGCCATTTACATCACTTCTGGGCCTATATAAGGGCCTTAACCCACCCCTCTCTTTCCATACGAATTCTCTAACCCCAGGAGAGAGAAGAGAGAAGAGTGAGGAGAAGTGTGAGAGATCTGTGGATTGTTGCTGGGATTCACTCCCACTACTCCACGTACCGAATCACCTCTCCCGTGTCACTACACCGTCGAATCCAACTCCATTTTTGGATAAGAAATCCTAACTATAATTTGTTTTAGGAATCCAAATAGAGAAACCGGTGAAATAACTAACCTATTTCAATATTTAGGTAGCCGTTGTGCTATAAACGAAAGCATAGTGTATGAACCGAGTTCGTAACGAGCTCACCGACGAAAGGTGCGGACTATAAACATTTAGGTTATGGTTTTCAAGGCTTTCAATGTCAACAATGATTTATGCTTGACTTGATTGCTACCATATGATATTAGCTATGGCGTTTTGTTTAATAAACTATACGTGTGGAAAATATGTGAGTATAAAATGCATTCTACGTGTTTGTTGAAATGTTTGAATGAAAGTGGAATTATGATTTATGTTGGCCATGCCTATTAACCTAGAATACATGTTCGTTGTAAGTGAGACAACTCCTTTACGAAAGGATATGTCATAACATATGCTATAACTAGATTAGTTCATGTATGTGGTATTATGTAGTCTAAGTGTTTGAAAAAAAGAAGGTCTGAATGAGATCTTGTTGATGGATTGTACTTAGTAAGGTATTAAGACAGGATTCTTAGTCTCCTTAGTCATATGAATAGTTTCCTTCATGTATTCTAAATTGTCACTATATGATTTATGGGTGAAATGCATATGTATGTCAATTTGTCAAATGTGTTTGATAATATGCTCAAATGAGATTTATGTTGGTATTATTCGTTAAATGCTGATATGAGTAACATATGTGATTCCCTATGGCATTTCGATATGTCTGGGACTACCACCTAATCCAGGCAATCGGTAATGGCTCCTGATCGAGTGGCCGAATTAGTTTTGCCACATTAAATACGTTCGATGAATCTGAGTCGTACGGTTATTATCAACAGTGGTTAGGCTACGAGGAGTGTGTACGTGCTCCATGTTGATTAATTTAGCGTGCGCTCATACCAATCGAATTTATCAAG
The DNA here is from genome assembly GCF_029962835.1 of Magnolia sinica. Taxonomy (NCBI): domain Eukaryota; kingdom Viridiplantae; phylum Streptophyta; class Magnoliopsida; order Magnoliales; family Magnoliaceae; genus Magnolia; species Magnolia sinica. The sequence goes on along the minus strand of NC_080574.1, from coordinate 116,630,085 downwards.
TAACCCGATTGGCCTAATGTGTGTTTACCATGTATGGACGCTACTGCTTGAATCTAATGTACCACTTACCAACGTAAAGCCCATTTCAACCTTGATACCATAATTCGCTAAGACTCATGAGTCAGGCATGATGGTATGGGACACCATGGTCGAGCTGTCAGCGTACGCTGGGGTGACGAGCCTCCCCATAGTGACCAGTGAGCAACCCAAACTCGTGAGTTGAATACGGTGGTATGGGACACTGTATTTGAGCTGTCGACCTATAATTAGGTGACGAGCCTCTCGTAGTGACCTCGAGTATAAATCAGGCCTACGCTAAGGTGACGAGCCTTCCGCAGTGACCTCGAGTGTAAACTCGCGAACTTGCCTATCCACTACTTTTCAAATCAGGGGTGATGTTACCCTATAACCTACCTATCGTATGTGATTAACTAGGAGTGATGACCCTAGATGGATCCTTGTTGGGTAATTGATATAAAGGGAGGTACCTTAGCTTCCCGAATCTGCTGTATGAATAGGCCTAATGAAGAACTCGATTAACATGTGCATGCACCGCATTGCATGTGCTTTGGCGATGAAGGCACAGTGGGAGTAGCATGTGCGACCGTGAGATGGTGTCGCTAAGGGAGTGCAAGAGAGGGCATGCATCATTACCACATATCATCCTTGCATTAACCAGAGTAGTTAGGGAATGTTTGTTATATTGCTTTATATTACTGCTTGACTAAATTGATAACATATTAACCTTTACCTTATGGTACCACTGAGTTGATCAGTCACTCCCACTCGGACGGTATTTTAAAACACCAACCAGACTCTGTTTTAGCTGCAGATGATGGCGAGGCTTACAAAGCGGAGCCTAACTTCTATAACGATGAGGAGGAGTTCTTGTATATACAGAATCAGGCGGGTCTATGTAGACCATGTACTAATCGATGGGATTACAGGGATACGAATTAGTTGGACATTACACTTTGTCATTTTGTATATTTTGTAACAAACATATATATATTCAGCCTAGTGACATGATCATACTCAGGGAGTTTATAATTACTTCTATACTTTATATATCTAACACAGTCTTTCGCTTCTTAATTTAATCATCTCTGGAGTATGATACGCTGATTTAGTATAATCCCATTCATGTTTAATGTGTTAATATGAACAACATTTAATCATCATTATTTATGTTGCATAAGTGATGCGACGGATCTTGGGAGTAAAGCTTTGCTCGACTCTCGAAATTCGGGGTATTACAAGTTGGTATCAGAGCATGATTTGGATTAAACTGGACCGGGGTTATGTGTTCACTCCCCAAGTATAGGGTTGTGATGTAGTAATAAACTCGGTGAGACCGAAGTCAAATTCCAAGGGACTGAAACTTGTACGTTATCTGAAACTAGGTAGAAATAGAACTAGCTTAAGATGAAATCCAAATCCAATATAAAGTGATGAATAATAGTGAGAGATTAATCTAAAACTTAAGAGAAATCAGAGATAGGAAACTAGGGATTCAGAGGAAGGAAACTAGGGATTCAGAGGATCCACTTGTAGAGATCAGGGAGATCTTATGCCTACTTTAAACATCATAAAAATTAAACTGAACTTCCTCTGATATAATTTTAAAGAGATGAAAGGTATATGAATTAGAATGGATTCCATCACCAAACCATGCCCAGGAGACAAAGTCAACAAAAGAATTAAACTAATTACCAACCAATCAGATGATTATGAAGGTTAGAAAGGGTACCGACATCCAACCATGCCCAGGAGACGATGGCGAACAACAAAGCTTCCTGACGTCATAATCAAAATAAGGAAAAAGAAATACTTAAAGCCATTGCAAACCCATTGTAATTTCAGTCACAATAGGCCATTAAAAACTAAAAATATTCTCATAATAAAATTAAATCAAAAACCCCTTCAATCTAAACAAAAGGCATAAGCAACAAGTTCTTCCATCACGCTACAAGCTTCACCTCTTAGTCCTAGCTAAGAGGTTTAGCCTACCATGATTAGGCTGAATTCAAAATAAACAAAAGAAGAAGAAGAAAAGAAAAAGAAAAACCAGGCCCAACCCAAGCTAGCCCACTTCTCTCTCTGCCTCTGCTCACGTCCACCTTGTTTCCAAGCTTCCGAATCTCCCTAACTCTCTCTTTTCTTCTCCTTTTTATAAGTGTTGCAATCCGTCGCTGGAGTCGGTGGAGAGTCTGTGCGTAAAGCAGTCGGTGGAATGCACAGCAACCGACTTTGAAGCGCACCACAAATATTCCTTGTGTAATTCTATTTACGCAGCCCAAAAACCATGCCAAAACAGCACCATTTTCCTTGATATCCTTCCAAAAACACAACGTTCGGGGGGAAGTTTTTGAATGAGATATATATTGGACGGTTTGGATTATTAATCCGACCGTGATCGGGATCACGGAACCAGCCCACAGCGGCCGTCTTTCACGAACGCAGGCTCTGTACGCGAGCCGACGCTGAACTCTCGGTGGGGCCCACTTAAGATGACTTTTGGGAAATCCACTCCGTCCACCAGATTCCTCTCAGAATTTCGGTTGAGAATGGTCCGTTTGGACTTGCATTCACATGGCCCATGGGATATTTTATGCCACCGTCCAACCTGCGTTTGAACAGCCGAGAACCCATACTTGCTCCCTTTTGAAATTCCGTCACCTAGTTCTTGGTGAAGATAAACCACGTGAGTCACATGGACGGTCTGGATCAGTGATCAGACTGATGGGCAAGGCCCACTGTAAAAACCAGTGGATGGCACGTCCGTCACTGGACGTTTCGCATGGCTCTATTTAGAAAGTTTGCAAAAAATAGGCGAAGCCCACTTCTGATGGTATTTTCGAAGATCTACTCCGCTCATTATTTTCTTAATCAAGTATAAGCCTATGGGTCAAAGTATGAAGTAGATCCAAACTCTAGGTGAGCCACACAATCAACCTGTGATGAGTCGATACCGAACGTTGAAGCAAACCTCTAGCTTACGTGCATGCATGCATATGGATTTCATTTTATTTACAGAATTGCCACTCTGCCTTCTAGAAACATCCGTCGTTCGTTCCTCCCTACTGCACCATCCAAAAGAAGTGAAATTTGGCAAATATCCACCGTTTTTCGTGCTCTTTCCATCAGTTCAGTTTGGGTCCAGATTTCCCAAGGATGTCCAAGATGCTTTCTTAATGGTTATTGTCCTCTGATCTCTCTGTTGGGCCACTTCCACGAGGATCTAATGGCTGAAATTTGACGTGTATGGTTAATTTATGGTCCTCAGGCCATGTATGAAGTTTCGAGTCGAGTGGATGGTGGAAACCCTGTGATCTTGCATTCTGACTAACTTTCAGGCCACTTAAGCTTCAGTTTCTCAATTTTCTCGGATCTTTGGCATGTATATCCATCGATCTCGGTCCCATGGAGTCCATTCCTTGCTCTGGTGACTTCGGAGCGTTAAATCCATGCTTTTAATACTCTTTTTCAATCAAAGCTCCTTATTACATCCTGCAACAAAAACACAATTAAATTATAATATTAGGTATTATCGTATACGTAAAATCAGGCAGTAATCGGGGTCTGATATGCAATATTCGACCCTCAACATTATGGTAACATGACGCACGCTGACGTACTTTGACTTAGGTGGGGGCGATATAATGTAGAAAAGAACGTAGGATTCCCAGTTTCACCGACGGGCGAAATCGACCACTAAAATGTGCCCTGTATGCGCATGAGATCATATAAAACGTTCTCAATCCCCTTTTAGACCATCGATCGATAGGTTTGAACGATAATTCGGTGAATCCCGCGCTCAAAACACACCAAAAAGCATGAAGATGTGCGAGTTAGAACCCAAAAGCACCACAAACGGATGTGGGGGCTACACCGTAAATTACAGAGGGACCCAGGGGGTCCCGCGTGTTTTTAGCATCCCGGGGAGGGGTGGGCACCGGCCCCAGGTGGAGCCACCGCCAGAGGTCCAGAGCCCCAGCGGCAGCACCGCCCGGCTTGACAGCGTCCGGCGGTGGCACCCATCACCCGACCAGGTGGGCCCTTCCACACATGTGGGGCCTCTATTTTACACCCTTAACCCCATTTTCCCCCACGTCATGTATTTCAAACCCCTCCTAAAACCCTCAAACCCTCTTGTCTCTCTCAAACTCCCTCCTACATACAAACCCATCTTCTAAATCCTCTACCCATTACATCTACCCACCTCCATTGCGTTGAAACTATCATCTTCATCTTTCTAGCTTTCCTATTTTCACCCTTTTGAGCACAAAAGCCCTCTTTTGTGTCTCACAACCTTTCAAATCTACATACCCATCACACCTTACAAGTTTTTCCAACCTTATGGCTCTTTTTGAGTTTGTCGCTGCCATCTTCTCAATCTCTACGCTCCTTTCTCTCATGGGAAAGAAGAGAGCGGCCCCGGATGAGGCCGGGGCGAGCCGACCACACCGTACTACGAAGAGGGTGGACACTGAAGCCAGTGCGAGTGCCGAGCGTGAACGAAGGTTCAAGCGGGACCTCAATCCTCGAGTTTTATTGGAGAGATCGCTACCACCGGACGTCAATCTTGGTAAGCTTCACAAACGCAAGGTCGTATTTAAGACACATGTCGATAAGAAGTTGTTTGGGATGTATCTAGTCATCGACTTTCTCTTAGAAAATGGGTGAGGTCCCATATTTGAGGGGAACACTCATGTGAGTGAAAGCACTGTGCGTGCCTTCTACGCCCACATTTGGAATCCATTGTTGAAGCCTCTCCAGTTTACTATCCCTTTGGGAAGGCAGGAGACTATAGTTAGTGTGAACGAGATTGCCCGCATTATGGGAGTTGAAAGAGGTGTGGTACATGCCAGTAAGAAGAACCTTGTTAGTGAGCGAGAGAAAAGCCTCCACACATTTCCTATATGTCCAATTCTAGCGTTGGAGGCAGGGAAATAGCCTCGCTTTATCCAAGATGATGAATGACTTTCACCTGTTCCACCACATATGCACGTATAACGTGTATCCTAGGTGGAGTAACCGCACCGAATGCACAAGGTTCATGGTGGATTTCTTGTATAGAGTTGGGTAAGGAGAGAAAGTGTTCCTGCCTACTCTTGTCCTATTCCAGATAATCAGCATTGCGCGGTTTACTAGGGAAAGCTCCTTGGTACCTTTTGGTCGACTTGTTTGCAAAATTGCCCGCCACTACTGTTTCCAACTCCATATAGATAACGTCGCCCCAATCCACATCATCAGCGGAAACATGCTCGATAACATGGGCATTGGCCTTAGGCGATGCCAAGCCTGACTTGAGGAGTAGAGTGATGATACAGAAGAAGAGAGTGAAGATGTCGAGGGAAGTGAAGGTGAGGAAGAAGAAGGAAGTGGTGGGGAAGGCAGTGAAGATGAGGGCAGTGATGAAGAGGGGGATCAGGAAGATAAAGAGGAGGCCCAAGAGTCTGATGAGGGACCTCCTCTTGCTACACATGAGCACCGCCGTGATCGAGCTGTCATAGAGGCCCGCTTGGCTCAGATTGAGGAGAGACAAGTCGCCCTGAGACAAGAGGTCAGAGAGACCCGGGCTAAGCTTGAAGAGAGTCAGGCCTACATGAAGCAGAGATTTAAGAAGGTGTCTCACACCTTGAAGGCTCTGTTGTGCTGTATGCAGGAAAGGGTGCTCCTCCACCATCACCAGATTCGGACGACTAGTCATATGTGTAGTCGTCTTTTAGTTTACTTTTTGCTAGCTTTCTTTTGTACTAGCCTTGGTAGGCTTGGTTGGTTTTTAGTGTATTTTAGTGTTTAAAACTTATGTTAGAATAGCTCACATGCATCTTCTATCATGATCCATGTAAGACTATATCTCGTGTATTGTGACAATTTTGGTAAATGAAATGTATGAAGCTTCTTTTGATTTGGAATGTGAATGATGTTTGGATGAGTGTGTGTTCTTATGTTAAATCTTACGCAGGTTGCAACTTATATTGTATATAAGGAATGCCACCTAAGAGCACTCGGAGCACTGCACGTCTCGTACTTGGCGGATCGTTTGACAGGGCACCTCCCCTAAGCGATAGCCACGCAGACCCTACTTTGAGCTCTGATGGTGACACCATGCCGGATTCTTAGCCGGCCACTGGCCCCACGAATGAGCCAACACCTAGTGCAGCACCGGTTCCATAATAGAACTGTGCGTCTACCTCGACGCCATACATGCCTCAGGCGGCTCCACCTCCTGATAAGTTGGAGCAAATGATGCTCCTAATGCAGCAGCAGCAGCAGATTTGGACAACAATTGCGAGGGCCCTTGAGCAGAACATGAATGTGGTCCCACCTGCAACACCTGTACAGCCTGTTGGGCATATGAATACCAGCAGCTTATTCGAGCGCTTTCAGCGTTTCTAACCTCCCACCTTTGCAGGCACTCATAGACCCGAGAAGGCCCAGTACTGGCTAGATCGCATCTCAAAGATGCTCAAGCCGCTGCACTACACTGAGGTAGAGTAGGTTAAATTGGTTACGTATGTGTTCGAGAAGGAGGCTAGTCTGTGGTGGGACAACATCTTACAGACAGTGGTTACTGGGTATGTATGGACGTGGGAAGCTTTTGAGACTCGCTTCCATGGAAAGTACTTCCCCCTCACTTACCGCAATGAAAAAGAGGGTGAGTTTCTTCGCCTCCAACAAGGAGGGATGACCGTGGTAGAGTATGAGAACCGCTTCACGGAGCTAGCCAGATATGCTCCTTTGATACTACCGAACGAGTCGATGAAGATGCGGTGATTTTCTGAGGGTTTGCGTCCTAAGATCCACACAAAGATGTATTGTGCTAGCATTCACAACTATGCTGAGCTAGTGAGCATGTCCCTACGATCTGAGCAGTATGGGGATAGACTATCCCATACACGTGTACCTATGGGTCCGAGGCCTCGACCTGATTTGCCGAACAGGCCGTTCCTCGGCAAGAGGCCACATGCAGATTTGCTTCCCAGACTCATGGCTCCGCCGACACAGCCGATGTGATCAGATGTGTGGTACACCTACTGCAAGAGGTTGGGCCATACTGACACTTACTGCTTTACCAGGATTAGGGACAATGGCTTTACACTACCTCAGAAGATCAATCGTCAGTTAACTCAGGCCATTTCAGATCCACCTCTACAATCAGCACCACCTGCACAACCATCTTACCAGTCACCCGCACCTCGATTTAGGCCGCCTCAATGACCTATGGCAGCGCAGCTGAATCATCCTCAACAAGCTCGGGTGCACTCACTTGTAGTTGAGGCTTCCGAGACAGCAACTGCAGCACCATTGGCTTTCGAAGTCACAGCACACATCCAAGGTGCACCTGTATTTTTGTTAGTGGACACCGGGTCCACTATTTTGATCATATCATGCGCAGTAGTCAAGCGACTAGTGTTAGAAAGTACTCCTATGGTAGGGGTAAGACTCCTTACTGCCACAGGGACCTTCTCAAACTCCACCAAGACTTGTAGAGGTTGTCCGATAGACTTAGGAAGCAGGATAGTGCTCGTTGACCTGATGGTTACCCCATTATGTCATTACGATGTCATCCTCGGTATGGATTGGTCCACCAAGATGAAGGCAGAGATCGATTGCAATACTAGAGTGGTGATAACTCATGGATTTAAGGGGCACGACCTTTACTTTTCCAATGCAGGTCAGTTAGTACTACCGTATTAGTGTTATGCTACCTTACTAGAGAATGTTGATGGTCCGATACTTGGGAACACGCCTGTAATTCGAGATTTTACGGATGTGTTCAGGATAATACCTGGACTACCTCCTCAGCGCGAGATCGATTTTACCATCGACCTAGCGCCAGGTGCGACACCTATATCTCTACCGATGTATCGCATGCCTCCATGTAAGATGGAGGAACTGAGGAGATAGATCGATGACCTGTTGAATGCAGGCTTCATACGACAGAGTGTATCTCCTTGGGGAGCACTCGTGTTGTTTGTGAAGAAGAAGGATGGATCACTACGATTGTGTATTGATTATCGCAGGTTGAACCAAGTGACAATAAAGAACAAGTATCCTTTGCCCAAGATAGATGATCTGTTGGATTAGTTGAAAGGGACACAGTATTTTTCATAGATCAACTTACAGTTAGGGTATCACCAATTACGCATCAGGGATGAAGACGTGCAAAAAAATAGTATTTAGAACTAGCTTTGGGCACTACAAGTTCCTTATGATGTCGTTTGGACTCACAAACGCACCCACCATGTTCATGGACCTTATGAACCGGGTGTTTCGGCCGTATTTGTACCAATTCGTCATCGTATTCATAGATGATATTCTAATATACTCCAAGAGTTGGAAGGATCACAAGGAACACCTGTGAGCAGTCCTTGATACTCTTAGGCAGAACTAGTTATATGCTCAGTACAAGAAGTGTGACTTCTGGAAAGAAGAAGTCAAGTTCCTGGGACATGTGGTGTCTAAGGAAGGAATAGTTGTGGACCTTGCTAAGGTGACCGCAGTTCAGGACTGGGAGTAGCTAGGTTCGGTTACTGAAGTGAGGAGTTTCCTTGGCCTAGCAGGTTACTATCGCCGATTCATTAGGGACTTTTCCTAGATAGCCAGACCATTGTCTCAGCTCACTCAGAAATATCTCAAGTTTACGTGGAATGAGAAGGCAGAAACAGCCTTTCAGGAACTGAAGGACAAGTTGACGTCCGCACCCGTGCTAGTATTGCCAGAGCAGGGGGTCAGATATACCATTTACACTGACGTCTCGTGTTGGTTTGGGTTGTGTTCTTATGGAGAAGGATAGAGTGATTGCCTATGCATCGCGACAGTTGAAGAAACACGAGGATAACTACCCTACGCACGACCTGGAGTTGGCGACCGTCATCTTTATATTAAAGCTTTGGAGACATTACCTTTATAGAGAGGAGTTTGAGCTCTTTTGCGACCACAATAGCCTCAGATACATATTCACACAGAGAGACTTGAATATGAGGCAGCAACAATGGATGAAAACCTTGAAAGACTTCAAGTTTGAAGTTTCCTACCATCCTAGCAAGGCCAACCTTGTGGCAAACGCATTGAGCCGCAAGAAGACGATAGCATTTGCAGCTCCACTGATGATACAAGAATGGAATATGGTCGAGTTTGTGCGAGACTTCGAACAGAAGCTTACAGTAGATGAGCCGTTTGAGAGCGTCGCACACATCTGCTTATGGCCACTTATTGATGACCGAATTATTGAGGCTCAGAGAGAAGATGAATGGTTGGTGAAAATGAGAGAGCAAGAAACTGACAACGAAGTGCCCGAATGGAGAGTTGGTTCGGATGGGGGTTTACGTTATCGTGGTCACCTATGCGTCCCAAACCTTCATGACTTGAGAAGGGAAGTTCTTGAAGCTGCTCACAATTCGAAGATGGCGATGCATCCTGATAGTACAAAGATGTATCGAGATATGAAGCATTCGTACTGGTGGGACAAGATGAAGGCCCACATAACAGACTTTGTGTCCCGTTGTCTCACGTGCCAGCAGGTCAAGGCCGAACATCGTCGACTTCCTGGTTTACTTCAATCTATGCATATAGTAGAATAGAAATGGGATTTCATCTTTATGGATTTCATTTCAGGGTTACCGAAGACGAGGAAGGGACATGACTCCATTTGGGTGATTGTGGACCGATTGACGAAATCGGCTCATTTCATTCTGATTAGAGTCTCAAACTCAGCAGACGATTTGGCCAGGCTGTACATCAAGGAAATAGTACGTCTGTATAGAGTGCCTATGGAGATCGTGTCTGATCAAGACACGCGATTCACATCTATCTTCTGGACTCGAATCCAGGAAGCAATAGGAGTGCAACTGAAGTTCAGTACCGCGTTCCACCCACAGACGGATGGGCAAACGGAATGGGTAAATCAGGTGTTAGAAGATATGTTGTGAGCATGTGTGCTTGATTTCAAGGACAGTTTAGATGACTGTCTTCCTTATGCTGAGTTCGCTTATAATAACAGCTTTCAAGGGAGCATTCGCATGGCTCCCTACGAAGCACTGTATGGGCGTCCATGTAACGTCTCAGAAAAATTCGTATTAAGATCCAAGTACCACCTCAGGCAGAAATCGCCAACGACCGAATCCTTTAGAAATTAGACGAAAATTAATTAAGAACTAAACTGAATTAATCGGTAGATTAGCTTGAACCGCTTTCTACATGGTCTGTAAGACCCAAAACGAGTAGAACCGCTAACGCTACATTAATTAAAGACCTAGGATCAATCTCTAAACCCAGTTGCTCTTGGGAGCATTTTGAGACTCCATATCAGATCTGGACCGTGCGTCGAAAGTTTGATTACCGCGAAACTATACGGTTATGACCACCTTACTGGGCTTGACAACCATCTCGGAAATCAAGTCCTAATAGTATCTACAAACACACAACTTGAGCCGGAACGAAGTGTGTGAGAAACACGAATGTCTTTAAAAAATGAACTCCAACTTAAGTGATTTGGGCCATTCGCTTGCAGGCCAAATCTAAGGTTTCAAATCGTTAGATTCTGACCCGACTACAGTCTCAGATTAGGAAAATTTCCCAACATAGGTCAATGTACTTGTGGCCCTGATCGAGTGTCGATGACCGTTGAACTGAAACAGGTCCTCCGCGGTTGATCCGTAAATTTGATCGGACCAAAAACTTAACTTGATCTAGATCCAATGTCAGAAAATTTTCTCTAGGTCGTATGTAGAAAATGGGCCTCCAGATGAGCTCCGTTGGACCGAAACGGCCGCTCTTTGGCTATAACCTAAGTATACCATGGCCTTAGGGCCATTGAGACCAGTTCTAGGCCTATATAAGGACCTTTACCCACCCCTCTTTCATTTCATACGAATTTCAAACCTTAGGAGAGAGAAGAAAGAGAATGAAAGAGAGAAAGTGAGAGAGAGAGAGTGAGGAATCGTTGCTGGGATTCAATCCCACCGCTCCACGTGCCGAATCATCCTTCTCGTATCGCTATTCCAGCGATTCCGATTCCATTCTTGGGTAAGAAATCCTAACCCTAATCTATTTTAGGGATCCAAATACAGAAAGTGTTGAAATAACTACCCTATTTCATGACTATAGGTTGCCATTGTGCCATAGACAAAGGCGTAGTGTTCGAACTAAGTTTGATACGAGTCTACCGGTGAAAGGTGCGGACTATAAACATTTAGGTTATGGTTTTTAAGGCTTTCAATGTCAGTTAATGATTTATGACTGACTTGATTGCTATCATACATGCTTAAATACGATGTTTCCGCATATTACACATATATATGAACTATGTTGAAAATAATGCATTTTATGTGTTTGTTGAAATGTCTGAATCAATATGGTGCTAGTGGTGATTGATGGTTGGGAATACATTATTGTTGTACGTGTGGCATCTCCTATGTGGAAGGATTTGCTATAATATGTGTTCCAACTAATTTATTACATGTATGTGATATGTGTAGTCTAAGTGTTTGATAAAATGCCTGAATGAGAAAATGCTTGTTGTAATGTATTTAATGAGAGCGCTAAGATAGGATTCTCAATCCCCTTATCCATAGTTACAATTTCCTTTATATAACCTATATTACTACTATGTGATTTACGGATGATACGCCCATGTATGATAACATGTGTGCCACGTGTTTTGTTGAAATGCTTAAATGAGATTGATATTGAAATTGATTGTCACATGCTGTCTTTAACTGTCACGTGTGAATGCTAGTTGTTTGGAGTGTGATTGGGGCTACGATATAGTCCAGGCAATCGGTAATGATTTGCGATCGGGGGCCAAACTATTTTGCCACGACAGATACGTTCGAGGAATCCGAGTCGTACGGTGATTATCGACAGTGTTTAGGCCACAAGGAGTGCATATGCGCTCCATGTCGATTAATTTGACGTACGCTCGTACCAGTCGAGCTTGTCAAGTAACCCGATTGGCCCAATGTATGTTCACCATGTATGGACGCTATTGCTTGAATCTAAGGTACCAAACTTACCAGTGAAAAGCCCGTTTAACCTTGGTACCTCGATCCGCTAAGACTCATGAGCCGGGCATGGTGGTATGGGACACCGTGGTCGAGCTATCGGCCTACGCTAGGGCGACGAGCCTCCCCGTAGTGTCCAGTGAGCAAACTAACTCGTGAGCCGAATATGGTGGTATGAGACACTGTATTCGAGTTGTCGGCTTACGCTAAGATGATGAGCCTTTCCTGTAGTGACCTTAAGTATAAACTAAGGCCTACGCTGATGGTGAGGAGCCTCTTCGTAGTGACCTGAACTTGCCTGTCCACTGCTTTTCAAATCAGGGGTGACGTTGCCCGATAACTTGCCTATCGTATGTGATTAACTAGGATTGACAACCCTATATGGATCATCGTTTGGGTCAAATGATGTAAAGGAGAGGTACCTTAGCTTTCCAAAACTTGCTATATGAATAAGTCTAATTAAGAACTTGGCTAATCATGTACATGCACGGCATTTGCATGTGCCTTTGGCGTTGGAGTTGAGCACAGAGGAAGGGGTGCATGTCGCGATCGTGAGATGATGTCGCAGAGGGAGTGCAGGCGAGGGCATGCATCATTATAACATATCATCCTTGCATTAACCAGAGTACCTAGGAATGCTTGTTGTATTGCTTTATCATTACTGCTTACTGAATTGATAACATGCTAACATTTGCCCTATGCTCCACTGAGTTGATCGCTCACTCCCACTCTGGGACGGTGTTTTAAAACACCAACCAGACTCTGTTGTAGTTTCAGGTGAGGACGACGCTTATGAGATGGAGCCTATCTTCTATGATGACGAGGAGGAGTTCTCCTACATGCAACTCTCTGGCGGGTCTATGTAGGCCTGGAATTGCGTATCGGGGCTATAGGGATATGGATAGCTGAACATTACACTTAATCATTTTGTAAATTTTGGAATTATACCTGTAATTATTTAACCTGGTGATGTTCATACTCTAAGGACTTATAATTACTTATATGTTTTATATACTTATCACAGTCTTCCGCTTACATATTCTTATTGTCTCTAGAGTATGATATGTTGTGTTGGTATAATCCTATTCATGTTTAATGCACTAATACGGACAACATCTAATCATCATTATCTATGTTGCATAAGTGATGCGTTGGATCTCAAGAGTTGAGCTTCTGCTCGACCCCCGATTTTCAGGGCGTTACAGTCCATGTCGAGCATCGCATTGCTAGGCAGAGGTTGGTGAGAAGAGTTTGATTGGCCCAGATTTGGTACAAGCGACCTTAGAGAAGATCGACATTATTAGGCATCAACTTCTTACAGCACAGTAGACAAAAGAGTTACGCCGATATGAGGCAGCGACAGCTAGAATTTGAGGTTGGGGACTATGTGTTTCTTAAGGTTTCCCCCATGAAGGGAATCCTTTGATTGGCAAGAAAGGGAAAACTCATGCCACGATTTATTGGTTCATTCCAGATTCTAGATCGAGTGGGTATGGTAGTATACCGCCTCGCTTTGCCCACTCCACTCGCCGGCGTACACAACGTATTTCACGTATCGATGCTGAAGAAATACGTTCTTAACCCTTCCCACATTATCAAATGAGAGCAGGTATAGTTGAGTAAAGATGCTACTTATGTACTATGATCGACACGTATCCTATATAGGAAGGAACAGGTGCTGCGCAGTAAAGTTATCCCGCTTGTGAAGGTACTGTAGACACATCACACTGAGAAAGAGGCTACTTGAGAAACAGAAGCCGCGGTCCGTAAGAACTACCCTCATATTCTCGAGGAGTACGAAAAGGTACTAATTTCGATGATGAAATTTTTCTTTAAGGGGGTAGATTGTAACGTCTCGAAAAAATTCGTACAAAAACCCGAGTTTCACCTCAGGCAGAAACCACTAAGGATCAAATTCTGTGGAAATTAAGCGAAGATTAGTTAAATACTAAACTGAATTAATTGGTGAATTAACTTGAACCACTTTCTATACGAATTGTAAAACCCAAAACCAGTAGAATCGCTAACCCAACGTTACCTAAGAACTTAGGATCAATCTCAAAACCTAGTTGCTCTCGGGAGCACATTGAAACTCCGTATCGGACCTGGACCGCGCGTCGAAAGTTTGATGACTGCGAAACTATAAGGTTATGACCACCTTACTAGGCTTGACAACCATTACGGGAATCAAGTCCAAATAGTATCCAGAAACACACTACTTGAACCTGGAGCGAAGTGTGTGAGAAACGCAAATATCTTTAGAAAATGAACTCAAACTTAAGTGGATTGGGCCATTCGCTTGCAGGCCAAATTTAAGGTTTCAGACCATGAGATTCTGACCCAACTACACCCTTAGATTAGGAAAATTTTCCTACACCCATTGGTATACTTGTGGCCCTAATCGAGTGACAGTGACCGTTGAACTGAAACGGGTCCTCTAAGATTGATCCACAAATTTGATCGGACCAAAACCTTAACCTAGCATAGATCCATTGTCAGGGAACTTTCTACAGACCGTATGTGAGCAATGGACCTCTAGATGAGCTCCATTGGCCCGAAACATATGCCTTTTGGCTATAACCTAAGTATACCATGGCCCTGGGGCCATTTACATCACTTTTGGGCCTATATAAGGGCCTTAACCCACCCCTCTCTCATTCCATACGAATTCTCTAACCCTAGGAGAGAGAACAGAGAAAAGAGGAGAGAAGAGTGAGGAGAAGTGTGAGAGATCTGTGGATTGTTACTGGGATTCACTCCCACTACTCCACGTACCGAATCACCTCTCCTGTGTCGCTACACCGTCGAATCCAACTCCATTTTTGGGTAAGAAATCCTAACCCTAATCTGTTTTAGGAATCCAAATAGAGAAACTGGTGAAATAGCTAACTTATTTCAATATTTAGGTAGTCGTTGTGCTATAGACGGAAGCATAGTGTACGAATCGAGTTCATAACGAGCTCACCGACGAAAGGTGCGGATTGTAAATGTTTAGGTTATGGTTTTCAAGGCTTTCAATGTCAACAATGATTTATGCTTGACTTGATTGCTGCCATATGATATTAGCTACGGCATTTTGTTTGATAAACTATACATGTGTGAATATGTGAGTATAAAATGCATTCTACGTGTTTGTTGAAATGTTTGAATGAAAGTGGAATTATGATTTATGTTGGACATGTCTATTAACCTAGAATACATGTTCGTTGTAAGTGAGACAACTCCTTTATGAAAGGATATGTCATAACATATGCTATAACTAGATTGGTTCATGTATGTGGTATTATGTAGTCTAAGTGTTTGAAAAAAAAGAGTCTAAATGAGATCTTGTTGATGGATTGTACTTAGTAAGTGTATTAAGACATGATTCTTAGTCTCCTTAGTCATATGAATAGTTTCCTTCATGTATTCTAAATTGTCACTATATGATTTATGGGTGAAATACATATGTATGTCAATTTGTCAAATGTGTTTGATAATATACTCAAATGAGATTTATGTTGGTATTATTCGTTAAATGCTGATATGAGTAACATATGTGATTCCTTATGGGATTTAGGTATGTTTGGGACTACCAGCTAGTCCAGGCAATCGGTAATGGCTCCTGATCGAGTGATCGAACTAGTGTCACCACATTAGATACGTTCAGTGAATCCAAATCATATGGTGATTATCGACAGTGGTTAAGCCACGAGGAGTGCATATGCACTCCATGTCGATTAATTTAGCGTGCGCTCGTACCAATCGAACTTGTCATATAACCTGATTGGCCTAATGTGTGTTTACCATGTATAGACACTATTGCTTGAATCTAAGGTACCACTTACCAACGTAAAGTCCGTTTCAACCTTGGTACCACGATCCGCTAAGACTCATAAGCCGGGCATGATGGTATGGGACACCATGGTCGAGCTATCGGCCTATGCTGGGGTGACGAGCCTCCCCGTAGTGACCAATGAGTAACCCAAACTCGTGAGCTGAATATAGTGGTATGGAACACTGTATTTGAGCTGTCAGCTTATAATCAGGTGACGAGCCTCTCGTAGTGACCTCAAATATAAATCAGGCCTACGCTAAGGTGACAAGCCTTCCGTAGTGACCTCGAGTGTAAACTCGCGAACTTGCCTATCCACTGTTTTTCAAATCAGGGATGATGTTGCCCTATAACTTGCTTATCGTATGTGATTAACTAAGAGTGACGACCTTAAATGGATCATTGTTGGGTAAATGATATAAGGGGAGGTACCTTAGCTTCCCGAATCTGATGAATGAATAAGCCTAATCAAGAACTCGGCTAACACGTGCATGCACCGCATTACATGTGTTTTGGCGATGAAGGCACAGTGGGAGTAGCATGTGCGACCGTGAGATGGTGTCGCTGAAGAAATGCAGGTGAGGGCATGCATCATTGCCACATATCATCCTTGCATTAACCAGAGTAGTTAGGAAATGTTTGTTGTATTGCTTTATCATTACTGTTTGATTAAATTAATAACATGTTAACCTTTGCCTTATAGTACCATTGAGTTAATCACTCACTCCCACTCTAGGACGGTGTTTTAAAATACCAATCAGACTTTGTTTTAGCTGTAAATGATGGCGAGGCTTACGAAGTGGAGCCTGACTTCTACGACAATGAGGAGTTCTCCTATATGTAGCTATCATGCGGGTCTATGTAGACCATTTACTGATTGATGGGATTACAGGGATACGAATTAGTTAGACATTACACTTTGTCATTTTGTATATTTTGGAACAAACATATATATATTCAGCCTGGTGACATGATCATACTCTGGGGGTTTATAATCACTTATATACTTTATATATCTATCACAGTCTTCCGCTTACTTAATTTAATCATCTCTGGAGTATGATATGCTGATTTAGTATAATTCCATTTATGTTTAATGTACTAATATGGACAACATTTAATCATCATTATTTATGTTGCATAAGTGATGCGATGGATCTCGGGAGTTGAGCTTTGCTCGACCCTCGAAATTCGAGGCGTTACAAGATGTTATTATCCACATTGTTTTCTATGGTGTGGTCAACTTGAGTTTTAAATATGCTTCAAGTTTAAGTTCATGCCCTAAAATGAGCTGATAAAACAAATGGACAACATGGATAAGATACATCACGGTGGGCCCCACAATTTAGTTAGTATGCTATAGTGTACTGTCCTTGGTACACAATCTACTTCCAAAGTCAAATCACTACAACAACTGGGACTTTTACCGGCGCTCGAAAGCGCCGCTAAAAGCCCCTAAAAGCGCCAGCAATTGTAATCGTGGCGTTAACCAAGCGCCGATAAATGGGTATGTTGGGAAAAGTATTGGTGGTGTTAGACAAGTTTTACCGGCGCTTTTTTGAGCGCCAATAATTGTAGTTTTTCCCGACGCGAATAAGCACCGGTAAAAGTCGCTCCGAGCGCCGGTATAAGTGGTTTCTGAACACTTTTTCTCATGAAAAAGTGCCGTAAAATTTCTACACAAGCGCCACTAAAAGCTTTTGTATAGATTTGAGAGGCCCTAGCATGCCAGTAATTTTTTATTATTATATATAATTCAATCGAAACCTATATTTTTAAAATATTTGAAACATAAAAATGATGCCATACAAATAAAACTGAATATTAAAGAAATTTTATATTACTAGACAATAAAAAAAATATATAGTATTTATTACAATACACATCTTCAATTTGATGAGTTGGCTAAAAAATATTAATGTTAATTGATAACTAATACAGCAAATTTCCTTCACTTGAGGGTTATCTGGGGGCCTTATGCCACATAAATATCCTGCAATATTTTGAGTCCGAAGATCTGTTATGCAAATAAACTTCTTCAAAATGTTCTTGGGCATGATGTATGTGTAGCCTATCTCCTGTAATCAAGAATTACTCACATAAGTTCAGTTTCCAGAACCTTGAAAGTTAAAAAGTGCATACAATGGAAAATAGCCATAATTATTTACCTTAATGTCCTCAGTGTTCACATAAATATGATTAACTCTAAGATATAGATTCGTCACTGAGATTGCTCTCACACGCCAATTAGTTTTAGAACCAAATGCTGCTTGCTCATAGGGGCTTGTTGTGGTGACAATGAGTTCATCGCCGTGCACAATTGTTATCCTTGTTGTGACTGCTATAAGTTGGCTTACTTCTTTCGCCTGCACATGAAGATTTGCTAAAGATTATTAGCCAAGTGAAACCAGCAAAGAGCAAATCAAGGTTTCGGACCAGGGTGGATGTCAAGCACTGAATCCACGGTGAAGTGAACTGTAAGGGCCTGCAGGGATTATGACACATGCCTGCGAAGACACCTCTACCATCATCTCCTTTCCAACGCCTGCATTGCATATGTTCGAGATTGAGCGCATGTGTTTAATGCCATATTGTGATAGAGATCCACAGTGCGTCTCAAAAGTCCGTACCTGCACCAGAGAACATAGCTAAGAGATTAATGCATGCTTGTATAGAGCTGAAACTGAAAGTGGAACGGATGTCTTGCACAAAACAGGCTCTTATCCATTCTGCTCTGCATTTGAGACAGCACAGGAAACAAAACCACATTGGGTGGGATTCCATTTTTCTGCCTTTTCTGCTCCAAAATTAGAACCTGAATGTTTCAGGTTGGAGACTTGTTTTGGATAATGGTTCAGAGGGAGAAGTGAGACGCCTACCGAACGAATTTGGGATGGCCCAAAAGCAGCCGAAAAGCATGGCATATGCATGCAAACAATAAAGGAGAAGCTGGAAAATAAAAGGAAATAATGCAGGGTGGTATGGAATGGCTGAACATTGGCACTTACCATTGTCTTGAGGCAATCCCAATCATCTACTAAAGGTTGCCCAGTGGGCCGGACAGCCTTCAGCACCTCTGGGCCCCTCTTGGATCCAAAAAGAAGCTTCCCAATGAGCTCGATACTGTTGTCTATGTGCAGACGATGAGCCATTGCGTCAATCAACTCCTTATGAGCATTGAGTTTCCTAGGAGAGCCTTCAGGGGATTTACGGAACTGGTAAAAAGAGGATAAACAAATAACATGTGCGTCAGGGAGGGGAAAAAAGTAAACGCTAAAGAAAAATGAAAGTGCGCTATCCTAAAACTCCTGCTAAGGCAGGTGAATGCAAGATACAGGCACTCCTGCTAAGGCAGGTGAATGCAAGATGCAGGCCACTTAGTGGCCTGTAGTGACAAATTACATTCTAAGCGGGGAATTTCTCTAGAGACTTTTAGATTTTAACGTGTTTTTTGCAATATTATCAGGAAAATTTGACTAAAACTAAAATATTAAAAAATAGATTTTATAAATCACTAAATAATATTAAATTTTTGAATATGAAGTATAAACTGAGTTATTTTAACTTCTAAATAACTTTTCCGTTAAAATCACAAAGAATTAAAAACTTTTGAGATTTTGAAAATCTTGCAATATTATTGCAACAATATCATTTAACCAAAATTCCATGATAATATTGTGATATTTTAAGTATCTTAGCAATATTTGTCACAATGGGTGGGCCCACTGTGTACATCTCATGGCATATAAGTAAGTCTGATATGGTCATCATGTGAGACACATGTGTAAGTAGAATGCAACCCACTGGTCATTCCAACTCTGTTATTTCTACAGACTTGTGGCACAACTAACCTGCTTTTCGGGCCATCAAACATACATGGTGGAGCACATCTCATGAATAGAAGGGATGTGGCAGTCACATGCAACATTGGCATACATTTTGCAGGTAGCCTTCATAATTCTTTAGTTTAAAGCATAGGAAAATCTAAGAATTGTCAAAATGTAGGAACACAAACGCACTGTATGCTCTGATGTAGGAAAAGGAACCAGCGATATCACAATTCACACAAGGAAGTTGACCAACCTTATTCCAGAAATAAAGAAGATCTGCATCTCTTTGGTTCACAGACCTCGAAAATGCTGGCAATGTGTTCTCATCAATGTAACTGAAGTTATCATTAGCAGGATTTGTACCAATATACAAGAAGACATACTCCTTGCTAAGCCCAACATCACCATATTGCATAACATGGGAGCTAAAATTGTATGTGTTATGGTTTGTTGTCCTGGTTTTAACCTGTGAAAAATTTCCAAAGAACACTTCCAAATTCATGAAAGCAATTCAAGCAACGAAACAAAGAGAAAGAGGAGTTGAACTTTTACCCGATTATGTTGCTGCTTCAGAGTTACAGTTTGCAAATTATGCATGTCACTGTCCACCACATGAAGCAGTCACCCACCACACCAAAGGCAAAAATGTAACATTAAAGCAACAGAATTTGTAAAACTTCTCCTTTTCAATGAACTACCTAATCAGATGAAATTGATTCCAGCAAATAAATGGTAGACCTTAGGGCCTGTTTGGTAATCCAAATAATAGTTCCGCTTTTCCATTGAACTCTGGAACCAACCCCCCTTGCATTTGGTGCAGAGAAAGGAATGGGAAACTTAATAGGCAGGTTCTCATTTCTCCTCTTTCCCTGATCCAAACAGAAAATCTTCACACATACAATTGGCCAGAGCACATCCAGTCCACCCTCAATCAGGGAACTTCCAAATGGACCCTTACTCATGCAGCCCACAATGTCCACCAGCCACAATACAATTCAATGGTGGGACTAGACTTAAAAAGGGGGGAAACTGAAAGAATTGTTTGGCTAATTTGAAATCTGGTATTTGCACAGAAAAAGAAAAACTAATCTAGAGATGAAGATATGGAGTTACATGCCAAAGATGATGAAACAGCAGGAACATTTAAATTTTGAACATTCCAAAAATTGTAAACTAAAACGGATGAAAACCGATGGTAAAAGTAAAATATTCCCTTGCTGGAAGTGTCACAGAAAGCCAGGAAATGAGGATAGATTGCCATGTTGTAGGAGCAATGGCAGAAGCACTTATTTAACATGGCATACCAAGAAAAAATAAACCAAACTTTTCTTCTTGTGTTTTGTGGGTTCATGATAGAGATCTATATCCTAGATACGAGAGACAAAAGAGCCTACAAGCTCCTATATATGAAGATAAATCTCTTTTCATTACAAATATTTGTTTACTTGTGTTTAAATTACAGTCAACTGAAGTGCTAACATGTATGGATTTCATGAATTATTGTGCTCATAGGGATGGATGCGGAGCCATCTATGATTCAGTATATGTCCAACACTGACACATGTTCAATTCCAAGTCCAATCATAGTTGTCGCAGGCGATGCCTGGGTGCCTAGGCATGCAGTTGGGTTGTAGTGCCTAGGAAAAGGGCAATTGGGCTTCCTAAACCACCATGGCCTCATAGGTTTCATGGCAGCCATTGAGGCAAACACCAAAAAGTAGAGGAATGTAAGCATTGCCCCTGTAATATAGTATTAATTAGTAATAAATAAATAAATTCTATCTGCCAAGGTCATTGGGTGGTCCAATGGCATCTAGGTGACCCCTAGTCAGCCAGTGGATCCACCTGTCTAGATCCACCTATGCAAGTTTACAGCCATGGCTACATAAACGAGCAATTGTATTCTGTCTACATTTTTCATAGTTTAAAATTAACTACTTTCAGCAGTGGAGAGTGAAATCAGACCTGTCTTCCATCCAAGCAACACTGTACAAGTCCCCCAGACAGGCTTCATACTCTGGAGGAGGACTGGGAATCTCTCCAGGACAATAACTTCCCCAACTGCTCTCTATGGCATTCGACGCAGTGGTTGCATAGATATTTAAACCTTCAGGAAGAAGTCCCTCAAATATGCTCCCAGATTCACAAGCTTCAAGATAAAATACCTGTAGCATCATAGGAATACAGGGTCCAAAATCAACATTACACTCCTAGGACAAGGTTATACTACACAATGCAAACAATAGCACCGATATTTGGTTACCAGGCTCTTATAAGACCCAGATGCATGCTTTTTCTTCAACACGTCTACCAGATCATTTGCATAAAGGTAAGGAAATGTGGGCATACCTAACAAGTTCATAAATATGCCTTTAAAGATGCTGCTTGCATGGGTCCACTATCTGCTTCTTCACTGGATCCAAAAAGTAATCCTTGTTCCTTCACATATACAGCTACCAAATCAAAGAAAATGTCATAGACAGCAGTGAATCGTGGGTATTTCTTTAAATATTGATTAATTTAGATTCAATTCGATATTCACTAAATTAAATTAAAAGAATGCATAAATTACTCTTTTTTAATTTCATTTTGTTTGCCCTTATCTTTATTTTTTTTAAGGTAACACTATCAGGGATTGAACCCTGGATCACTCACAGATGCTATACTATCTATTTATTTTAATTTCATTTTGCTTGCCCTTATCTTTATATTCACGTGTTTTATTCATAAATTTTGGAACCACATTCCACCCATACATATCTGAGTCTGATACTCATAGAAACTAGTACAAACTATATTTCCAATTAACACTAATATTATACTTCTCACTAGATTTAGTCTCGTGCAATACAAGGCAAAAGCCACAAGATGCCATCCTTAACAACATATGAACATAGAATCCTGCATCGCATGCTCATGATGTAAATTTGTAACCTTTATTTTGAAGGAATTGATGAATGTCAGTAATCACCTAGTTGAATCCATAAATCTACAAGAAAATAAATCACCTTTTCTAGTCATTATGCTTTGACAAAAACTATTAGCCTTGCCATACAGATTATTCTCCAAGTCCATTTTTTGTTTAGTTTTCATGTAAAATAAAATCGAAGTAATTAATATTTCAAGATTTTTCCAGTGCTAAACGAAGAAAGGCCAATCCTCCAAAATTCTCATCTTTAAAACAAGCCACGCATTCTATAAGAAGAAAAACCCATACTAAAATCAGACCGTAGAATTTTGAGTGGACCTTTATCACCAACTTGAGCAGAGTCAGCTGGTGTCACTGAGCCCATAAAAGTCCAAATTCAAATCAAAGTAAAAACAATGCCTGAAACCAATTTTCATTGGAAGGTGACCTAAATTACCTTCAAACCAACACGAATCTAACCATAACGAAAAAAAGGTCCCATGATATGCCGTCCCAAACACCATTTTGCTTTTTCAAAGAAATGAGGATGTTGAGATGGATGAGTGGCAAGACAAGGAAGGATACAATTAGAAATGAATGAGTGGCAAGGCAAGGAAAGATACAATTAGAAATGAATGCATTCTATGTTAGTGAATCTCAACTTATTGTTTATCATCTGTGAATGGTGATAGGTCTAATACCATCAAGAAAAAGAGGTTTGAGCAAATACTTGATGTTGGTTGGGAATGCATTGAGCAAATACTTCTAGATTAAATATATGACTTTTTAGGCAATATCAAATATTATAAACAAAATGAAGGATGAGCTCCTTGATGTTGGTTGGGAATGCACTGAACTATTCATATGAGAGTCAGGTCCTGAATTGTACAAACAACCGTGGCTTATTTAAAAAGAACGAACATCAAAAGAAAAAATGGACATCAGAAATGGGTGCTTTTATAGAAATAAATTCAAAGTGTGGAACATTTTTTTTTTTTAAAAACACCTGTCTGAAAGTTTTGAGTCCATGGTAACCTTGAAACGAGGCATTTTTTCTAAAACTAGAGATCCCAATCCCCCAGTTAGATGCTTCTGGATGCTCTTCCATATACTCTGTCAAATCAAATGAAACCTATTCAAAAGATAAAACACAACATTTAATCCAAGGGCCAAGATTATAGCTACACATGTACTTACATTCATAGGGAAATAAAACTCCTTGATTTTAATCAAGAAACCTAATAACAACGATTGAGCATAACTCATAGGGAACTTAAGCTGTCATTGGATTCTAGAAATGAGGATCTCATGTCAAATGGACTGAATAGAAAGGCTCCAGAGTAAATATAACCAACCTGCCTACTTGACAACACTGCCTCAAGTCAGAGTCAGTTAATTGCCATCGGCAACATAGGAAAGAAAATCAAGAGGAGAAATTGATCGTTTGGTCCCAACAAATGTAAGAAACAATCACATGAATTCAATTAACAGAATTTAGGGAAATCTCAATCAAATGAATAATTAAAAAAATAATTTTCTGAAATCCAAACCCTAGTTTTAGATCTAGTAAATCCCCACCATAACCAGTCAAAATACGTTACAAAGTGCAGAAAATAGATCCAAAACCCTAGGAAACAAGAGAGTACCTGGGTCCAAATACATCTGCATGCCATGGCTCTAAATACACAGCAAATGCACCTACAAGAAGCATAAAGCAATAAGAGATTACACTGTCAACAGAATTTTGGATCAACCCACTTCTCAACCTATAAAAATACTGAAAATTTCAACATAGTATTGTTGCATTAAAGAAATATGGAAGAAAATGATACAACTCACCTTGACGCTCAAGCCTTTCTCCCTCCTCCTTTACCAGGGCTTGGGACTGGCAATGCAAGTAGTTGCATTGGCAGAGTTAAAAAAGGAAATTTATATGCATGGAAATTTTATTATATTTTGGGCCCAAGTCCCCAGTAATCTTCTTGGTTTCATAGAAAGACCTTGGTAAGGTTTCACCTTCGGGAAGTGCATCCTTTAGCAATTCAAGTAACATCGTGAATGACTTGTCGCTCCATCCACCAAGGCACTTTATGTGATATAGTCGAATAATAAAAGAGAACTTACTAAACTTCTTGCAGCCTAGGTACAATTCCTTATCGGCGTCTTCTACTAATTTGAAAAATTGTTGTGCTTCAGTATTAAGCCCCTGTGTAGGTTTATATGTTGCATCACTCTCTTGATCATCCGGACTTGAAAAATCGAATGCATCATGTAACAATTCGTGCATATCATCGTTTGGATCCAGATTAGGCATAGAAGAAGACGTGGCTTTCCCATGAAAACGCCAATGAGTATAACTCGTATTAAATCCATTACACACGATATGATCGTATGCTTCTTGTCAAGATACCCAAAAGTTGTTATTGCAGTTCTTATATGGACATAGGATCCTCTCTCTATCACTTGTATTTGTAAATGCAAAGTCTAGGAATTCCTTAGCTCCACTTACGTATGCATTGCTTACCCTAAACCATTCAATGCAATTGGAGGATATATCAAACAATGCATCTTAACCATTGAGCCACAACAACTGGAAGGAGAAGTTACTGAGATACCTTGACAAATGAATCCAACTCTTATCCATCACTATGCTCCTCGACTACTTCGACAAGTTAGTTAAAATACAACGTGAGCCCGACAAAGCTTCCTAGAAGAGATAAACTAGAATGGGGATAAGAAAAATTTAAGGAAGAGTACTAAAGAGATAAATTATAATAAAACAAGCACCATTATTGCTCACCCTACAAGCAACGATGATTTAGGCATCTAATAAAATCTCTAATGGTATCTTTAACTAACTAACTAAATCAGTCACCCATCCAAGATTGGATAGATTGTAATACTTTCATGTTCCCATTTAAATGCCCACACTAAAATTCCGGCAGCATCTCCCCATATCTCTCCGAATATGTTGATCTTGCATTTGATTCCCATGTCAAGTATCCACATAATGTGAGGATATTTAACATTAGAAATAAATATAAGAAACATAACCAGAGAGAAAAGGACAGATACAACGCAGAACTAGCATGTGCATTTAAATTAGGTAACCAAAAGCATTCCAATCTATCCAGCCTTGAATTGTCCAAACGTGGGACAATTTGAGAATTTTTATGCCTCTAAAAGCACACTATATTTATGCTTGGCCACATAAAAATTCTCAAATGGACAACTGATTGTCCTATACTTAAACAATTACATAATCAATCACAATTGACATTCATCATCTAGCTAAATAATAACAGAATAAATTTTAAACTAAAGAAACGAATTTTGTTTTGATAAATTAACCTAGTAATATCTACTACATACTAGTAACATACGAGCAATATTGGGGCACCATACCATAGGCTGCAAGAATATTATGTCCCCTTAAAAAATAAATCCTCCAAGGATAACATACATACATACATATATATATGTATGTATACACACACACACACACACACACACACACACACACACACACACACACACACACACATATATAATAAGTTGTTTATTGTCATTCACAATCACAAGTATCATTCATCATCCAATGAACTATTAACAACATTTACAAAAATAAAAGACATCCAACCAACTCTATATAATAACTTGCAACTTAACCTGCTAGGAACCGTCATACACCGTAATATCTTACGGCAGAGCGAGTTCTAAGGAGTTACAAGTTGGGCCACTACTCTCTAGGAAAACACATAAATGAAGCGACAAAAATATAAATTAAGCAAGATCAATTAGTTATGGAAGAGATTGATGAATAATACCTGGAAAACAAATGGAGAGAAACCCGCTGACTTACTTCGTAGAGCTATATAGGAAGAGATTGCTTGTATTGGTTCTAACAATCAAAGATATACAATTTGGAAGATCATGTTGAATTTCATCTAAAAAGAGGAAAAAAATCTACAGCTGAAATTCTAAAAGATACTAACATAGAACTTGAAAATTTGTTTGGAAATTTAATATATGGACAACAACTTTCAGTTTTGCTCTCCATTAAGCATCAAAAATAACAGAGCAACAGATAGAGAATTGTAACAATACCCACTAAAAGGATGTTAATCAATTGACAGTCCTTTTTTTAGTCTTAGGTAAATCAATGTGAAGCTTTAAGGATTCTCTTTACTTGCATAAATTGCAGTTTTCTATTTTAATGTTGATTTTTGGATTGAGACTGACTCTTTGCAAGTAAATAACAGTGCTAACCATCAAGCTATATATAATAATAGTGCTAACTATCAAATATGGATGTCTCACACAATGCATGAATGCTACATGTACAGCAGCAAATACAAATACCAAGCCCACTTGCATGTGTGTGTAAGAAAAAAGAAAAGGTAAAAGTCATAGTACACACTAGATTCATTGAACTTTCTTTCTCGATTTCTCTTAATATTGATTGTCCACGAGCTTGATATTTTCCTAAATCAAAACCTCCTTTTAGAACACCTAAACATTTATTTTCCAGCTGGTTCCTTCTAAACTCCAGTTGTTTGGGTAGTTTATCTTTATCTTTGGACAGTGCTTCCTCAATTTGGACAGAATGATGGTGAACTATCTCTGTAGTCTCGTCCATATGAGCCCAGTGTAGTTTGCAGGACCATCGGTCTCTGATTGTGAGCATGGTTGCTAAAAATAAGATATCCACACATGAAGGTGGGTCCAATCCTATCAGTCAAGGGCAGGGTGATGGCTGCAAGTCTCGAATATCTTGGAATTTATGAAAGCCAATCCTAGGATATTCAAAGTTTATAACTGATACAGGTTCTGTTCACTGATCAAGAACCTTCAACCCACTTCTTTTAATGGGGCAACCTGTGGCATCTCCTCTTCTCCTTGTGTAGCCCACAAGAAGAAAAAATGAGGAATACTTTGTGGGATCCATCATGTAGTGTAATGTAAAATCTACTTTACCTATTAGGTATGATTCATTATTATTTGAACTGTGCATACAAAATATCAGCCCGGTAAAATACTTATATGGACCACACCAATGTGAACAATGTAAAATTGCCCATAAAACCACTAAATTCATTTGATGTGGCTCACTCGAGCTTTTTAGGCTGATTTTTGTATCTTCTCTTCACTCTGTTGAGTTACAATTGATTAATGAGTTTGATGAAAGATACACCACATGATGGCCCATCCACAAACTTATGAATGACAATCCATTTATATGGTTTAATACCACAAAGCATTGATTGGGCTGCATATGGATGTTGAATGGGGAGCATTAATCCTTTTTTAATTTTTATTTTTTAGTTGTCCATTTCTTCTTTCATATGTAAAATGGTCCACCTGATGGCTGGATTAGCCCATGGTATATAATGTTGGGGTGCAGTAGACGAATGACCAGATATCGCATCCATATGTCACATTGGACATAGGATATTTCCTAATCGAGCCAGTGAAGACATACATACACTTGTAAAATTTACCAATATAGTATCTAATGGCATGCATCCTGCAAAAGATTGATATACAACTTAGCTAAAACATTCAAAATAATTGAAAGGGGTCTTGGTTGAAGCATTTCTTCAAATGGTTAACGTGCATATTTCAAACCAGATAAGAGACTTGAAAAACACACTAAAAATTCAGCAAAACTGAAAAGAACAATTCAAACCTCCAATTGGGAATTAGAAGCCCTAAATTTCGTAACCAAATAAGATTTTAAAAAAAAAAAAAAAAAACAGAGAGAACGAAAGAAAACAAAAACTAAAAATTCAGAGAAAAAGAGAATAAATGGTTATTTTAAAAAACCCAACTACATTACCCAAAATCGTTGCAAAATTCAGAGAATAGATCTGCACACATTCAAATCAATCCTTGCATTTGGGTTTTAGGAATCCCAGCCACAGATCGAGGCTTCATCAAAACATAGTGAATGGGGAAGGAGATGAAGAGACATGAAGCCCTAGGGCTTTATGCGAAAATGAAATATCCAATAGCATACCTATATTATAGCAAGGATAAACGAAAATATTGCAACTAGCTGAGAGGGAGGGAAGGATTCTCTATAACCTCTTGCTACATTGGCTCATCTCTATAACCTCTTGTGAATCAGATCAACACCATCAACAACCCTGATTCGAGAATCTGCAGATGTAATAAGCACTTCTAAATTAGGGATTCGACCATGCAAATCCCTAAAAATGGATTCGACAACGCAAATCCCTAATTAGGGATTTGTATTCAACAAAGCATATTCCTAATCAAGTATTCTAAAATAGATCATACCTGAGAATCTGAGATTCACTAGCAGCAGAAGACCGAACTGCAACAGTGTGCAGAAAATAGATCCAAAACCCTAGGAAACAAGAGAGTAGCAGATTTAGATACTACGGTGAGATCCCAAAGCAGGTTGCTGTAGCTGGAGAGATCCCAAAGCAGCCGTGAGAGAGAAAGAGGAGAGAGAGGAGAGAGTCATGGAGTTGCAGAGAGAGAGAGAGAGAGAGAGAGAGAGAGAGAGAGAGACGGGTAGGAAATAGGAGAGAGTCGCGCTAGCCAGTTGGTTTTTTTTTTTAATATGGTATGATATCCGTCGTTGGGTCTTACATAGCGCCGATAAACGTGTAGCGCAAATGCCATTTATACCACTTTTTGTTGTAGTGAATCCTGAGGCCTACCTCAGTTGTTGTGTGCTCAACATAGTTGGCTTTGAGTGTTAGTGGGAACTAGATTCCCACCTCGATACAAAGCTCATTTTTTAAGTGCATTTGTCACACAACGACTTAGGTGTTACATGTCAAGCTCTGATTGATGGATGGTAGCCAATGTGAATTCGATTATCGTTGGCACCGTTACCCTTGATTTTTCATTTGGCTTAAACTTGGAGGTTGTGAAGGGGCTTCTCGGTTGACTGAATTAAGTTTTCAGGTATCTTTCTAAGTCAAATGGGTCTTTTATTTAGAAGCTTGACTTGATTCCTACCGAGTAGTTTATCTCATCTCTAGGGTGTCTATAGACCACTAAAACATATTGGACTCTTATATTTGATGAGGCCACAATTATACATAGAATATCCTACTTAATGAACAACTTGGTATTTATAGGCTCTACTAAGACTATTCAATGTGAAAATTACAAGTCATGGTCTAGTTTTCAATATATTACATATATTTGGCATCTTGCATCTACATGAACTAATCATTAAACTCCAAAAATTTGAGGAGTATCTGGGAAAGTTGAATGCATTTGAAATGAGCATATGTTTAAAATGAAAAATAGTTACTGACAAGAAGATGAAGATAGTAGAAGAAAATCTTCTCATTATGGTTTCCTTTTCTAAGATTCTCCAAGATATTCAAACTCCAAAACAAACAACATAATCACATTTGGAATCCACATTTTCCATTTTCATAGGAATCCTTGTTTTCTTTCATGTCCACATTTTCTCCATTTGGAAACCTCTAACCATGTTTATATAACACAAATCCATGGGAAAAAAATTTAAAATGAATAAGGTTAATCATTACTAAATTATTAACTTCTAAAACACTATAACAAATGGATTCTAACTTTAATGGTCTTATTTGGATGAAAATCTCATATTAATTAAATGATAGTTACCTTGATTCTTATCCCAGAAAATCCTTACTAAGGATAAGTGTAATGATTGCTTTATAAATTTTGCTGAATTCAAACATTATAACCTATCACATGAAAGAAGATTGATTTTCTTTTTCATTAGTTTTCATGAATTTTTGTCATGCAAAGATGGCCAAATGTATTTATTAGTTGGGAAATGGATGTTTGGAACGGATTATACTAAAATTGATCCAATAATACTAGTCTCACACCCACTTTATTTTTCACTCATCTCAGAAATCACTTTGATTTGATGATCATAACAGTTCATTTATTGGCTACTGAAAATGAACATTCATATTCATATTAAGTATTTGATAAATTTTGATTATTTATCTGTGGGTCCCACTTTTGATTACTTATTTTTCTAAAAAAATCTCTTTAATTGGATGACGAATTCATCAAATTGGTGTCTTGGAAATTAATGGTTCATATTATACTAAAAATAGTATGATCATTGAGTGAGATCGTCAACCACACAAGTTTCACCTTTAATTGTCCATCCCTCTTGCACAATGTCTTTGATCAAATAACTTTAACCATCTAATAAATGGCTAGGAGAATGAATTATCTATACTAATTATACTATAAATAATTCGACGATCTAGATCGTTCATCAAAGTCGGCCCTACCTTCGGCTTCCATCACTCTCATAAAATCACATTATTCAAATTATTTCAACCGTCAAGTCAATGGCTAAGGAAAATGATGATCTATATTAATTATATTAGAAATAGTTTAATCATTAATCTTCAGTAACCATAACATGACTCTCAAATAAGTAACACAATATGATGTGTGGTTTTTAACTATGGACCCTTCATGGTAGACACACTCGATGAGTGGTATAGATGTCGTCCTGCTGTTCAATGGATGATGAACTACTTTTATTTTATTTTATTATATATCCTAAGATGCTGATGCCGGTTCAAGAAAAAAGAAGAAGATTGAAATTAATAAATTATAATATTTTTCTTTTTTCTTTCTCTTTTCGAACTTTGGATGCTAATTGCCTAATGAGTAAGTAGGCTATGCATACTAAGTAAATTTTGTGAGGCCGGCTGTCATGTATGTATCTTATCTACACCGTCCATCTCTTTTTAACCACTCATTTGATGGAATGAGTTCAAAATTGAAGGGACGCGATTTGGCTAGTACGCTGCCACTAGCCAGGTGGCTAGTGGTAGGTGCTCTGTAAGCCCCATTGTGATTTATTTGTTTTATCCACACGGTTCATCCATTTTTAAAGATCATTTTAGGGCTTGATTGGAAAAATGAGGCAGTTCTAAATCTCAAGTTGACCACACAATAGGGAAAACAGTAGCAATTGAATATCCACCATTTAAAACCTCCTAAGGCCGTTTGTAGTGTTTATTTGACACCCAACCTGTTGATTAGGTAATACAGACCTGGATGAAGGGAAAAAATAAATATCAACTTCATCTGAAACTTTTATAGCCTCTAATAAGTTTTTAATGGTGGGATTTCAATCAACCATGCGTGGTCCACTTGAGATTTTTATCTACCTCATTTTTAGGTTTATACCATAAAATGATCTGGAAAAATGGGTGGGCCGCATGAATGAAACACATACATCATGGTAGGCCCCACAGAGTACCAACCAGGCCCATTAGCCGATCCGTTTCCAAATTAAAGCATCGCTTGAGCTTTGGATATGCTCCAATTTTGGGCTATGCTTAGAGCTAGGCAAAATCTGATCCGATTCGATGGATCCAACCCGATCTGATCCGAACCGAAGGCCGGGATTGGGTTGGATCGAGTAGGCCTACTCAGATCCAACCATACATTGGATTGAGTTCGGATCAGTGGTCAATTCGGACCGATCCGATTGGATCCGATTCGATTCAATATACGGTGGAAATCAATGCTTCTACCTTTTCATGTGGTATGGTCGACTTGAGCTTTGGATATGTATCAATTTTGGGTTCAACCCTTAAAATGATCTAGAAAAATGAATGGACAGCGTGGATAAACCACATGCATTCACGGTGGGCCCAACAGAGTTTACTCAGTTGATAAGATCGTACTGAGTAACTCAAACACGCAATCCGATTTTGTGTGAAAGTGAAACACACCAACTATACAGCTAGTGCAGATACGTGTCATGCGAAGACGAGCGTAGACGGCAGACACGCCTCGAGCTCTGAGTTGTACGAACGACTCAAATGAGATCAAAGTTACATGGCCTCACAATGATGTATTTATTATATGCATACCATTTATCCATTTTTCGTGATCATTTTAGAGCATTTGAAAAAAAATGAATCATATCTAAAGCTCAAATGGACCACACCGAAAATAGTAGCGAGGATAATGATTTTCACTGTTAAAAAATTCTTAAGGCCCACCATAACGTTTATTTTCCATCTAATATGTTAATAAGGTTAAAAATACATGGATGAAGAGGAAAAATAAATTTCATATTAATCCGAAACTTCCGTAATCTCCAAAAGGGTTTCAATGGTAAACATTCAATCCCCCACTGTTTTTTGCAGTGTGGTCCAACTGATCTTTTGATCTGTCTTATTTTTCGGCTCAAGCCTTAAGACGAACGCTCTAAATAGATGGACGGTTTGGATATAACACATTCCTCATAGTTTGACACACAGACCCAACCCGATCTGAACCGTATCAAACCCAATCCGACTTGGTTTCCTTGACCAAGTCAGACTCAGTTCGGGTAAGGTCAGCCGTGCATCGGATCAGTTCGAATTAGATATCCTAGACTCGGTCCCGGATCAGATCGAGTTCGGATCAACCCATGTAGATTTTGAACCGAATCGAGTTAGACCCAATCTGATCTGACTCGGTCCGATGCCTAACTCTAGTTATGCCCTAAAACGAGTTGATAAAAAGGATGGACAGAGTGTATAAGACGGAAACGGATTGGCTACTCCTGCCACTAGCCCGGTGGCCGGTGGTTGGTGCTCCATGGGCCCACCATGATGTATGTGCTTCATCCATTCCGTTCATCCATTTTTACATATTATTTTAGGGCTTTACCCGAAAAATGAGAGGGGTATAAATCTAAGGTGAACCACACCACAGGAAAACAATAGCGATTGGATATCCACCATTGAAAACCTCCTAAGGCCCGATGTACTATTTATTTGACATCCAATCTGTTGATTAGGTCATACAGGGCTAGATGAAGGGAAAAAACAAAAATCAGCCTGATCCAAAACTTTTATGGCTCCCAAAAGTTTTTCAACGGTCAACGCTCATTCAACACTGTTTCCTATAATGTGGTCCACTTGAGATTGGGATATATCTCATTTTTGATCTCATTCTATAAAATGATCTGGAAAAATAGATGGATGGAATGGATGAAATACATACATCATGGTGGGGCCCAAAGAGCACCGACCACCAGCCTTTGGCTGATGGCAGGGGAGTAGCCAATCCGTTTCCGTATAAGACGCATACATCATGTGGGCTCCACAGAGTTTACTCAGTACGCTATACAAAGTCTGCAATCGGCGTCCTACAATTTCATCTTCTTTTTTTCAATCAATGGTCAGGATGAGAGGAACAAGGTCCCCACTAGCCAAAGTGAAGAACCCGCGGACACTCTGCAAAGACGTGGGTTTTTATCATTTGATTCCACTTTAGTCAGCCTCTTGTAGCATATTCTCTTCCCCCTTCTCTCACCTTCCCTTCGTTTCCTTTCGAAGAGGGGTATTAGGCGGGGGTTTGGAGGTGAAAGAGCGGCTGCGATCATGGCCTCATCTTCAACGGTCTCTGTGGAAGAGGGGTTGGAGGAACTAACCCTGACCGTCCGATGGAGCGGCAAGGAATACACGGTCCGCGTCTGCGCCGACGACAGCGTTGGCGAACTGAAGCGCCGTATCTGCGAGGCTACCAACGTTCTTCCCAAGCGTCAAAAGCTCCTCTACCCCAAACTCGGCCCTAAGCTCGCGGACGACTCGCTCCTTCTTTCCCAACTCAACCTCAAATCCTCTCTCAAGATGACTATGATCGGGTAAGCTACCTTCTTCTTCTCCTCCTTTCGATCCACACCGTCCAAATCATTGGGCCTACTGTGGATGAGGCTTGGCTTGAGAATCACGCCGATCGGACGGTTGTAGTCATTAGTGTAAAGAATCTGTAGCATTGTATCTGTCCTGGGTACTGAATTTTGCTGTTGGTGATCTAACAATGGATGATTGCATCTTGATGGTTTGTTGCATGAGTGAGAGCGGCACAGCCAGTGGGCCCCGCCTTTCAGTGATTGGGACAGTTCATGCGTCGGGCCCCACTGTGGATGGGCATGATGCTGTGTGGCATCCCTTGTTGGAGAGTTCTAGCTGCCCTGTTGTTGACTTGCAAGTTGGTGGTTGGAGCAGGAATATTGCCAATGGTTGGTTGTCTGCTGATTGAATGGATAGGATTGTTCATTTGTGGAGATTTGTGATCTGTTATCTATCAACAGTGAGGGTCCACCAGATGAACGGTCTGGATCACTGAAGCATGTACAAAATGTTGGCCCCGAATTAAATCGCATTAATTCACGCCACCCATTGTACAATTCATCCATTTATATTTCCATGTTCCACATGCAATTTTGGAATGTTTATTTCTTTTTTATTTTGAGATTTTGTTGTTTTCCATTCGAAGAAGATAGGCAGAATATTGTAGATGGTATGGCCTTTATATATCACAAATCAATTACGGGGCCTTTATATATCACAAATCAATTACGGATTTCTTCATTCTACTCTAGATTGTAAATAATTAGTAGGTCTAAAGTGCAAAAGTTCGGTATATTTGTGTTTCGGCATTATTGGGCTGCCAATTCATCAGGTCAGACTCTTGGACTGGCTGGCCCGACCCTCTTCTTACTTGGTATAAGCTTGTAGTTACCAAGTCGAGGGTTGGATTCGGATCTGAAGATGAGGCCAATTAAGTAAGGGCCAGTCTCGAGTGGACCCTGACATGACATGACTTGCTTATAAGAAGCTTATAAATAGTAATAGAAAGGTTTTATCCCCAAATCTCGTAAATGGTCCTAGTGGACCCAAAAGTCATGGCAGCTAAGGAAACCATTCAGCTCGTGTAAGGCTTAAGGCTAATAATTTTTTTACAGGTCACGTCACGGGCGTAAGTTCTAGACAGTAAATGGGTTGGACCCTGGTTGCAAGTCATTGACTGAGCACTGGTATCATGTGTGAATTCTTGGCCAGTTTATAATGGTTTGGACATGGCTGATTCAGGCCTGAATGGAATCTGACCCTTTCTCATCTGTAGTCCCTTGTCCTTTTCCGGGTATCCCAGTACATGATTCCAATTTGGACGTCCAACTTTTGGTAGGATTTGAGATCTTGGGTATCATAGAATACAACTTGTCTGATGATAATTGCATGCATGGGAATGGGAGTGAGAGACAGAGGAGTCGGTTTTTAAACAAGCCAGGGGAATGGCTGTGAAGTGTTTGTATAAAATTATGTTAAAAGTATTGTATATATTTATATCTAAAAATAAGCTGATTTAAATAGAGCTTGGTTGCAGTCTTGAATTGAATTGAGCTAATTAGTTCAATAAAACTTGGAATGACCAAATTGTACCATTGTACTTACACCTTATACAGTATTCATATTTAATGCTCTAAGCTCCAAACTGTAATTATGTCATTTCCAAGATATGAGTATACTATGAAACGTCATTATTAGTTTCATTATATACTCTTGGATGAATTGAATGTTCCTGATTCCATTTAAAAAAATTAAAAATTAAAAAAACAAAAAAGAAAGAGAAAGAAAAGAAAAAGAAAAAGAAAACGAAGAAAGAAGAAGTGTAAAATACAGTAGTTTGTGCATCCACATTCACCATAGTGATTGTGTATGGTAAATTACAATATCTTGATTTGCAAAATGATTAAAAATGGCAATTTGATTGGTTAAATATGTCTTAGTTGAATCCTAGCAGTGATAGTTGGTGTTAGGAGCAAGAGTTGCTTTTGAAGTGGGATTGGGAGTGTGATTCAGAAGTATTAGTGGCACCTTTGTGTGTGCATGTGGGCAGGCAGGCCTGCATGCTTGTGTGTGATTTTGCACACGAGTTCGTGTGTGCATGCTTGTAAGCGCACATGCACGTATGATTTTACTTCCTCCACGTTTCCTTCATACTTTGAGAAAAGCCTATATGTGAATGAAGTTTTTCTTCGTTCCGTGAATGTCCTTGCATGATCAAATGATGAAGCTTGCCACACAAAATATGGCGTGTTTCTCTCTCTCTCTCTCTCTCTCTCTCTCTCTCTCTCTTTTGAAAGATGATGATTTTTTATTAATGCAATAGCTAAGAAGAGAGGAAACAAACAGCCCAAAGCAAACAACAGACAAAAAGAAAAAAAAAAAAAAAACCAGAAAAAAAGAGAGAAAAAACTAAGTACAAGGAGGAGCCTGACCCCACCAAACCTAAAGACTCAGACCCAAGAGACACTTGGACGACAAAGCCACCACTTGGCAAAGGACTAGAAGAAGATTGATTCCGAAAGACCTGATTATTCCTTTTAAGCCATAGAGACCAGATGGTAGCCAACAAAGAGAGTCTCCATTTTCGGATTGAGCATAACTGCCAAAGTCTCCATGCCAAGTCTGGAAGAGAGAGGCCATAGAGCCAGGCATCGTCCAAGCCAAACCGGGAGATCGCAAAATACCAGACCACAATATTGGAAAAGACACATTGGATGAAAAGGTGATCCACTGTCTCTTCTGCCTTCAAACACAATGGACAAACATTGGCGAGCACAATCCCACGTTTCCATAGGTGACTACTATTCTTAATAATGCTCCACATCCATGAAAAAAGAAAAAGGAGCGAGCTAGTCCCCTCAAGGCTTAGAGTGGCTACCAATACAAGTCAATTACCACAACATTACTATTCCATCAGTTGCAACTCCACTTTATCAACTTAGGTGACATAATTACTGGAACTCTAATTATGCAACTGTTGTATTGACACTAATAAGTGATGTAGAGCGTGTTGCGGGCACTTTCATGTCCAAGATGGATCAGAGAAGGCCCAATCGGAGGTAGAAGTCATCAAGACCGTCATAACCTTAAAATGGGCATACCTCGCAAACCAGAATGAGTTACTTGACGTTCCATATATGATTTTGGGGCAGGACGAGCTATTTTATCCAACCAACCCGGCATAGCTGGGTTGCCCACACCGAATTTGCGAGATTCCATCATATCGACGGTCAAATTCAATGTTTATTTCCGTTTTTATTATTTTTAGTAAGTTTTAGTTTGATTATAACTCCTCATCCGTTGGGCTTTAAGAGTTGTGACCAATATGAAAAGTGTTTAGAAAAATTAGGAGAATAATGTGGCTAAGCCACATAGGACACTTCTATAAATAGTAAATTTACTATTTATAGTAAGTTGCGAATTTTAGGGGGTTTTAGTTATAGTTTAATTCCTAAAATTATTCCAAGTCTTGGTATCCCTATTTAAAGGGTTGTAGACTCATTTATTTGAGCTATCAATATTCAACAAATTTATTTCGGCTTTCTAGAATTATTTCTAGTTTCTATTTTTCCTCGTGGATTCGAGAAGTCTCTGTGACGAGTCCAAAGAAGCTTCGTGGATTCGAAGTAGTTGCCCCCCCTAAGGAAGACGGTGATCGACCTCATCACGTTCATCCCCACGTCAATAAGTCAAGCCATAGCGTATCTTTGGTTCAATATTTTTTTCTGAAATTGATCAAGATTTTATTTAAAAAGTAAAAGAAGATCAGCTCACAAAGCTTATCTCAAAGAAGTTAAGAAAGATGGGCTGAGAAAATTGAGGTGAAAGTATTGGATGATGGGGAATCATCGATTCCCTTGCAAGA
Organism: Magnolia sinica; assembly: GCF_029962835.1. Taxonomy (NCBI): domain Eukaryota; kingdom Viridiplantae; phylum Streptophyta; class Magnoliopsida; order Magnoliales; family Magnoliaceae; genus Magnolia; species Magnolia sinica. Next base: position 116,592,009 of record NC_080574.1, on the reverse strand, counting down.
AGACTTCTTCTCCAACTTCCTTCGATATTCTCTTGGCTACACCTAATAAAGCCTTTTAAACCCAGGCCCAATTGACTATTCGAAATAAAACTTTCTTCCTGTAGAACATCCTATTATTGCATTCCTTCCAAAAAACTTGGCTAGCAAAGTACGGCACGACAAGATTGTCTCCTCTTACCCAACCAACGCCAATATTACGCATGAAAGAAGGCCTTGGTTGTCATTGGCATCACCCCATCTATCTTGAATAGGTTAACGAGCCTCCGTTAAACCACCTTGGAGAAGTTGCATTGCATAAATAAGTGGTCCAGTGATTCCTCGTTCCTAAGACAATACCAACATTATAGTGATCATCTTGCTACTCCTCAAATGGTTGATGGTGAGCAATTTATCCTTCCCAATTAGCTAGGTGGAATCAATCACTTTATCCATCCCACCTTTGATTGCCCTTTTGAAAACTGTTTTGGATGATGATCCCAATCATCTGCCCTATGGGTAGGAAATGGACTATACATGTGTTATACTAGAAGAAGTCATATCAGTTATCTAGACCATCCATGACATGAGGCCCACCTTTTATTATTATTCCTTCCTAAAAAATAACTTTGAGTAGATGATCCTAACCATCTCATCAACGGCTATGTAATGGGTGATCTAGATTTATTATACAAAAAAATGTCTAACATTATCCATCACTGGGGGTATGGCATGTGCAAAGCATGTTGAGTGAAGAGAGGATAGAGAGAGAAAATGGGGAGAGATTTGGAGGGGAGAGAGGCGGAGGGAAACGTGGGGGCTACACTCAGGTGTGTGTTACACACAGATATAGAAAGAGAGAAGAGAATGGTGGGTGACTAATCCTCACTCTTTCCCTTAATATGGCCCATTTGAATCCATCATCCGCCTAATTTTTGAGCTAACGTCCTAGCATGAGCGGACATAACATAACAAATGTATGGAGTGGATGTCAGATAGTCCTTTGTAACACAGTGTCCCTAATTAGGCGCTTCATATAGGCTACACGCAACGAAGAGTAAAGTCGTTGTGGGGCTACACGCATTGAAAGAAGTGAAAAGAAGCGGGTTCGATCTATACCGCTCGTGTTGCCTTGTGCGGTAAAATCTGAATTCTCCCTTTCCAAGCACACACACACGCACCAAAGTTCCTAAGAAGAATTGTGTGGGTATCCAAAACTACTGACGTTATATGTAGGAGAGATGTGGGGCTACCTTTGATTGCCCATCATTCTTATATGTTACTTTGACTAGATGATGTAACTATCTGGGCAAGAGCTTGGAAGCTTGACAATTCATATTGATTATATTAGAAAAGGTCATTGATTTGGACCTTTATCATGCGGGCCCCGCTTTGTTTTTTTTGGGAGAAATGAGAAATATTAGTAGAAACCGAAGGGCAGAAAAACAAAGATAAAAAGGCAACAAACAAAAAGAATTCAAAAGGCCGCAGCCCCGGCCCCAAGGACTTGGAAGCCCATTCCCTGATTAATGAGAAAATTCTCCTAAAAATGGATGCAGCCGGGGCTCTGCTATATTGGAAAATTTCAGATTAGTGATCGTCCATCATGTATGACCCACCTTTGAATGCCGAATCCTCCCAAAAATCCCTTGGGTCTGATGATCCTAACCATTCAATCAATGGCTGGAAAAATAGATAATCCATATTCATTATAATAGAGAGGTTTTAATCGTATAATGGATTGTCCATCTTTTGTGGTCCATTGAGTTCTCATCCCTCTAAAGAGTAACTTTGATTGGATGATTGTGATCATTCATTGACAATTGGGAAATGGGTGGTCCATATTGATTGTAATAGAGAAATTTTGATCATTGATCTGGATTGTCCATCATGTTGTTAGGCCCACCTTCTATTGCTTATCCTCTTAAAAGTCATTTTGATTGGATGATCCTAACCATCTGATGAATGTCTAGGAAAATGGAAGATCCATACTGATTATAGTAAATAATGTCCAGTCATTGATCTAGACAATCCATGACATGGGACCCACCATTTTTTCCCATCCCTTTGGGAAAACACTTTGGTATGATGATCCTAGCCATTTGATTAATTGATAGGAAATGGACTGTCGATATGTTATACTAGAAAATATTCTGTTAGTGATGTGGACCTTCCATGTGGAGCCCACCTTTTCCCTTCCAAGAAATCACTTGGTTGGATGATCCTAAACATTTGATCTACAACTAGCAATCCAGATTTATTATACCAAAAAGGTTTGGTCATTATCCATCATGTGGAGCTACCTTTGGTTGCCCATCCTTCACAAAAATTACTTTGATCATGGATGATTCTAAAAATCTGCCTTTGATTACTCAACTTTCTCAAAAATAACTTTGATCTGAAGATCATAGCCATTGAATCAATTGGCAAGTGGGAACCATTCTTCAATTTGACTGTAGGAAACCCTTGATTTCCCAACTTCATGTATTGTTTTTTTTTTTTCCCAACTTTTTTGGCTGCCAACTGCATGATTTATGCCCATTTTGTCAATTGGTAATTAGGAATTTAACAATTAAGACTAACTGAACACATAGGTTACATAATTCATTAATTTTACAATTAAAAATTTGCCAAATTCATACATTGGATACCTATCTCAACACCCGCATAGGATTGCCACTTTGTGAGGCTCACTTTAGTGAATCGAAGTTACCTTGAAGGCTCCATGTCATACCTCAGGTTAGGGGAGTAGTAAATTGGTAGAGTAAGTATAGGTTCACAGAGTGAGGCAAGGGAGCATTGGTTCACTATGGTCCCTATTCGATGTGCCATAGGCCATAGCTACCAATGTGCAACCTCATGTACTGATGTTGAGAACCCACCCATGCCAATCAGAACTTAGCCGTACTGCTTTTGCAATTACTTGGTGCTACCATGACAACCTTCCTGATGTCTTGCTCGGCCCATCACTAGTTGCAAACCTATTTCAGATGGATAAGGAACTGCTCACCCTTCTCTGTGTCGTCATATGAGAACCGATGCACCTGACTAGCTACAATGTCATTCTGTGGACTCATTGGATAAACCAATCCATGGACAAAAAAACTGCCATATGATGTAGTATTAACTGGAATAAGAATCTTTACCATTATGCCATTCCTAAGGAGTATAAGTTGTGTAGGTCAAGTACGTGTTTGATATGCCTTCAAGGGCACACAAGCCAACACTGACTTCATCAGCTACTACTTTTACTCCTCGACCAGATATTTATTTTTCCCTGTTCCTGCATCAGAATCCCATTGTATTAGGTCCACCATTTTTAGACTCCCAACAGAATTTTCTTTATATTTTTATCTTAAAAATAAAGTATTATTGTAAAAAAGTCTTTTTATGAAGAACATTTAAGGGTTAGTTGTTTTGTTAAACTTTGTATGTTGGAAAAGTTAAAGCTAAAAAAACGATTGTTTAAAAAGTTAAAAGCAGCATGGATAAAATGTTTCAAGTAGATATCATATAACTAAATATGAATAGCATGTCATGAACAGGATACTGGTATCCATATCTGTGTCTTGGATTTTAGAAAATTGTTATTGCATTCCTGTTCCTTTTATCCATGTCAATATTAGCATTTGGGGAAAATCTTTGATACTCGGTCAGAATGGGGACGATTCATACATGAGAACAAAACCACGTACTACTTGTGCCTCAATCCAAGCCATCCAAAGATTAGGCCCCATTGTGTATGGTAAAATTACACAGTAATCACACCAAGGATCTGTTTGGTTTTCCAATTTCCTATGAATTGTAAAGTAAATGAGCTATCATTATCATTTCCAGGTGTTTGTTTGATTAAATGAGCTATCATTATCATTTCCATGTGTTTGTTTGATTAGGAATTATGGCTAGTAGATCAAGAGTCAAATATAGTTGTAGAGGAAGTGGGTAAAGTAAATTGTAATCATTACATTTTCATATCATGAAACTACCAATTTTACTTTGATCTATGGGTGAAACAAACAATGCAGCAAAATCATCATTGCAGTAAAATGTAAGTGATATCACCACACAATTACAAGAGTAAATAATCATTACCCATTTACAGCCATTTACCGTTGTTACTGGAAACCCAAACAGGCCCAAAACGAATTATCCTTATTCCTAACAGGTCAATTGACGGACTAATAGGTGATCAAAATGCACAAGTCCAATACCCCAAATTCAGTAAATAAGTGTCAATGAATCAAAGGTTAGAACCATCTAATAAGTCTGACTTGGGGTTAGCCCCATCTCCAGTGAGGCTTTGGTGGTTTCGTTTTAGCTACATGCCGCCTGCAGGATGCCTGGCTTCATGGATAATATGGCTCTCATGCTTTGCCAGCATGTTAAATAACTCTTAGTATTAGCATATGAGCTCCATAGATCATGGTATTAAACAATGGTTATGTAACAGCCGTAACAGCCATTACAGCCCTGTATCATGGTTATGTGATACAGGGCTGTAATGCCTTTTCTGGTATTTAAAAAAAAAAAAAAATGGCCTGTAACAGCCATAACTGCTATAATGGGCCCGTAACAGAGCTGGTACAGTTTCTTCCTTTAATTTAATTTAATTAATTTATTTTTATTTTTTTGAAATATTTTTAACCTTTATAAGGCCATGATGGCCGTACGGCCATAAGGCTGGCCATTATGGCTGCCACTGTTACTGTTATTGAATACCTTGCTATAGATGCTGATAGATGTGTGATTTTATGATAAATTATTTAAATTTCGAACTCTTTCTTTGTAGAGTACATATATTTTTGGGTGGATGTCATAAACTATATCCAATCTAGAAGTCATCAGAAACTGTGTACAAAATTTGTTTATATTTAGTATTTTTCTTTCATGCCATCCATGTTGCCAATTGTGGACATTCAGTTTCTGAAAGTGCTCTAGTGAATTTGGATAAATATCTCTACAGTACTGTGGAAGATGATATTATCGTGGACCAAGTGGATGCTCCGGAGATAGTTGATGATTTTGAACTTGGGCAAGATGAAGTTGTTGACATTAAAGATAAAGAGGTCAACAAGCAGAAATTAAGGCGCCGAGTTAATCAATACAAGGTCAGTTATCTACGTGTTTTGCATAAAGTACTATTCTCTTTTAATGTAATTGGCATTGCATCTCTTTTTCATCATGTTTTTGGACATTAATACTACTATTTCTCCATCTGCGATAACAATGCCTTGTAAAGTTCTACTCATGTTACTGTATCCTGCTTGTTGTCTATGGTTCATGTCTTAGTTCTATGCCCATTTTCCAAGTTGTCTGTGGAGTCAAGATTTAGGTGGTTGTGTTTCTGATGGAAAACCCTCCATCTCCAGTTATGGAGAATGGGAGGCCCTTTTATAGAATCAGTACTTTTGGTCGTGTCAACAGTGTGGAAATGTAAACAAAAGGCACATGCATGGGCACAGGAGCAAGAGTGAGGGAGTGTCTCCCGCATTTGTCCTTAACATGTAGCTCGTCTTTATTATTATTATTGTTATTGTTATTGTTCTTGTTCCCTTGTATTTATGAACTCTGTTTTTCGATATCACTATATGTTTATTGTTATTGTTATTGTTATTGTTCTTGTTCTTGTTCTTGTTCCCTTGTATTTATGAACTCTGTTTTTCAATATCACTATATGGATGTGTCAGATCGTTGGGTTTCCCCAGCTCCCCTGTGTTTGTCATGTGTCCTTTTTTTTCGAGAGTGACATACCTCCATGTCCAAATTACATTAGACCATCAGTCGTTGTTCCCTTGTATTTATGAACTGTGTTTTTCAATATCACTATATGTTCATACGGATGTGTCAGCTTGTTGGGTTTCCCCAGCTCCCCTGTGTTTGTCATGTGTCCTTTTTTGTTTTATTGAGAGTGACACACCTGTGTCCAAATTACATTAGACCATCAGTAAATTGTGGGCAACAGAGCTGCATTGCTGTATGTTTGGACTGAATGCTATATCTGATGTTGGGTGCTGGATATCATCCATTAGATCGAACTTCTTCATCCATGTCGCAGCGGAAAGAAGCTTCTTGTTCTGGACATCGACTACACTCTATTCGATCACCGGTCCACAGCTGAGAACCCACTTGAGCTTATGCGGCCATGTAAGTTTACAAGGTAGCTTTTGTTGGCTTTCCTTTGTTCTCCCCAAACTATCATCATGACCTCCAGCTGTGTGTGTGCAGATCTTCATGAGTTTTTGTCTGCTGTTTATGCTGAGTATGATATCATTATATGGTCCGCAACCAGGTCAGATTCATGCCATCTTTCTATTCATATAATCAGTTTGCGGTAGAAGATTATACGGGATTCTTTAGTCAGTAATTATATGATCCTCAATCTAATGATATACACAGTACCCTTAAGAGTTTGAGTTTATGAAAGCGGGGCCCATGGTTTAGTGATCCAGACCATTCACCTGATGGGCCTCACTGTGGATGGACCATGTCCCAATATCTCTCAGATTGGAAGATCCAGCTGTTCAATTATTGGCTAGTTTTTTTCCCAGTTGACTTGAATGTGGACTGAGGCTGTATCTTTTCTAAACCGTTTATTTCAAGCCCGCTTTCCAAGGGATCAGGATTGTCCCATGTAGGTAGGAGATCCTTGAGACAAGGACCATCCACTGTTGAGGCTCCACTTGTAGGAATTGAGGAACTGAAGATACTGTAGATATCCTTGGGTCGATGGTCTTATAGTTTCTCTTGTAGTTTGTTCCATGAAGCCTAGATGCTAAAATTCTGAATTTCCTTTTCACAGTATGAAATGGGTTGAATTGAAGATGGGTCAGCTGGGGGTTCTCAATAATCCCGACTACAAGATAACAGCTCTTCTTGATCACTTAGCCATGATTACGGTGCAAACTGATTCTCGGATATTCGATTGCAAACCACTTGGCTTGATATGGGCTCAATTTCCAGAGGTTGGTAGTTATAAGATAGATCCAATCAGCTCTTTGTTTCCTTGTCAAAAGCATTTGATTTACAGAGTTTTTCCTTTGAGGATTATGGTGTCCTGATGCATGAGTTCATAAACATGAGGCCCCATGTTTAGGTGATTTAAAGTCCAGACCATTGATCTGATGGATCCAAAATTCGTAATGATCAAAAGATCCTAACCACGATTGCTTAATTTTTCAGGGCTTGTTTGGATTTGTGGAATCCTGTTTTTCTACCATGGAAATTTGTTTTCCACAGATGTGATGTTCTCCGCCATTTGCGACAACAAAGCTGTGGAAACGGAATTACTTTCCATGGTTTTCCCAAAAAAAAAAGTGCATTCTTCCTTTCCTTAAAAAAAAACTTGATAATCCTCATTTCCACACTTTTTGAGAGAGAACTTTCACTTTCCGGCCATTGACCGTGCCACATTTCCCTGGGAATCACATATTCTAAAACAAACAACCTTTTTATGATGATATTCTTATCAACAGTTTTCCTTAGATGTGATTTTTTTCCTTTCAAAATCCACTTTTTGGATTCCACTAATCAAAACAGGCCTAACTATCTATGTTTAGGCTGCTTATCCGATGGTTAGGAGTTCAAGCTTGGGAAATCTTTTAGGAGTCATTATCCATGGTAGGGCCCATCAGATCAACATGATTGATCATTGAACCATTGGGGCCACTTGTACTTACTGGTGCATCAGGTCACTTTCACATACTCCTGCATCAGGATCTTAGCTGCGGGATCCTTCTTACCAGCTGCCGCTCCCACTTCGAATCGCACTTCAGACTCTTGCTTATGCTCCCGCTTGTGACTGATTTATATTTTACATTTTGAAACATATGCTTTCCCGCTCCCACACTTGAATCTATTGCCACTTCTGCTTCATACAACTATAGTCAGGACTTAATTCCTCTTCTTTTGTCTCTCTTTTTTGTTTGCAGTACTACGATTCAAGAAATACCATAATGTTTGATGACCTCCGGAGGAATTTTGTGATGAACCCACAGAACGGTCTGACAATCAGGCCTTTCAGGAAAGCCCATTTGAACCGTGGCAGTGATCGTGAGCTGGTGAAGCTCACACAGTATTTGCTTGCTATAGCCGAACTCTCCGACCTAAGTCAACTTGATCATAGTAATTGGGAGTCGTTTTCAGAGGACAACGATGCTAAGCGGCGCAGACACAGTTGAATAGACGTGAGAGGTTAGAAGGCCAAAATACAATTTCACCAAATTTATTGGCTAGGGTGCATCCTATTTATGGTAAATATGATATTTCCCAACTGGCCTCTTGAAAATGCATCGATTTTGATCTTTTTAAAATATATCTACTGTCACTTGAAAGCAATTGCTTGCTCACTTCACCTTTTGATGCGGACACAAGCACATTCAAGGTGTACCGACGAAGAAAGCGCCAACCACAAATGCCATCCTTGTGGATAGGCGACTATTGAGGAGCTGAAAACCTTTCACATGTGATTGGACATATAGAAGACCCCACTCAGGGAAGACACATGTGAAGGAAGATTGGAGAAAGAAGACTGAGTGCCCAAACTTTCCCGTACTTATGTTATTTGCGCGTTTTTGACTTAGTTAGGGGTCTTTTAGTAATTTTATGTCTTTATTTGCTTATCCTTGGGATATTTTAGTAATTTTATGTCTTTATTTGCTTATTTAAGTGGGCTAAAGCCCTAAACTCGAATTTTAACTATTGATTAATGAAAAGCAAACCTTTGGTTGCCTCATTCCTCTCTTCTCTCTAATGATACTTCTTCTCTTCCCTTGATCTTCTTCTCCTAATTTCTTCTTGTGCCCCTCCAACTTCTTCAAGGTAATAATTTTCTTCCTTCTATTTTTCAGTTTTGGCTAATTCTTCTTCGATCAAAATTTTGAGAACCGATCTAAACCCTAAACCCCTAAATTCTCAAATCCCTAATCCGAGAAACTTCTTGGTTCTTTGGACTAGTGATCTTCGTTGATCGATTGCGTGTGACCATGCAAGATCGGGAGGTCTCATCCCTCGCCGGATCCAATCCAAGTAGTAATTGAATTTCATAATCCATGGTTGTGGTGATGGCCCGCTCCATTGCATGTTTCCTTTATGATTTTCTCAGTTATGATGATTACTGTTAGAATTTTAGATCATTTATTCATTTTATTTTCGCTGTTTAATTGTCTATGAGCATGCATCATAATTAGGGCTGTCCTGCGTCAAATTTGGTATCAAAGCCAAGTTTTGCATGGTTTTTGTCTAGATCGAGTTATCAAATTACGGTTTTGATTTTTAGGTTTAACTTGGGAAAGTTCCAGGTTTAGAAAGTTTTCAATTTTAGAAACTTTCCAATTTTAGAAAGTTCTTAATCTGAAAAAATTTCCAGATTTGAGTTGTTTCCTGTTTCAACTTAATTGTGTCAGTTCATAGTAGTTTTGCATTCATCGCATTCATCTTGAAAGTCATAACACCTAGTAGTCTAGTTAGGTAGAGTTTGGTTCAAGTCTTCATTGTATGCCCACGAGAAGAGGTAGAGGTTTCGGACTTCAACTTACCATGAATAACGAGCAGTTATTTGAGCAACTTGCTCAATTGATACAAAAGATAACCGCCCTAGAAGCGGGTCAAAGGCGTGAGTTTGCCCGCCTTGAGAATCAAATTACTACTACCATGACTAAGGTGGAGCAACTACAGGCGTCCCAAAAGGAAAACCCCGCTATAGGGAAAGATGCGCACTCCCAAGTGGAAGGAATCATTGAAGAACGCGCTGCCACACGTGGGGTAGTAAGGATAGAGATCGTAGTAACGGTCGTGGTGTGGTGCGAGAGGCACGAGCCACATGTGGTCATCAAGACCGCTATGATCTAGATGAGCGTGCGATGAAGAGTGTGAGAGTTGAGGCCCCGAGTTTTGATAGGCGCTTGGATCCCAAGGCGTTCCTTGACTGGGTTGCTGACATAGACCACTACTTTGAGTGGTATGGCATATCAAAAAACTGTCAAATGTGGTTTGCTAAGATGAAGCTTGTGGGTCAAGCCAAGCTCTTCTGGACTAACACCGAGCGTAGGATAGAGAGAGTTGGTAGAACCCCTATCACACATTGGTATGAGATAAAAGAGAAGTTGAAGAAGAAGTACATTCCTCTCTCATACTGTCAAAAGCTCCTTAACCAATGGCAATCCTTACGCCAAGTGTCAATGTCTGCCGCTGACTACATCGCTAAATTTGAAGAGTATGTGATGCGATGTGATATCCGAGAAGACCCTCTAGTAACGCTCTCGCATTTTAAGACGGGCCTTTGTGCGGATCTTCAGCGCAAGCTTATTACTCGGCCCTTAACGGACTTAGATGAAGCATATCAAGTCGTGCAAGAGTTAGAACAATATCTGAAGGCTCCTGTCGTTCGTCATTTTAAGTCCCGAGACTCCAGTGCTAGATCTAGTTCCCAAGAAACTAGACCTAATATTGGTAGTCAACCTAAGGCATAGGCGACCATTCCGTCTAGGCCTAGGGAGGACAAGGGCAAAGGAGTTCTTGGTGCTGGTCCTAGTAACATGAGCCAAGTGAGGTGCTATGAGTGTGGCAACCTTGGCCACATGTCTAATCAGTGTCCTACGAAGAGCCGTGGGAGAGCCTTAGTTATAGGCGAGCCCCACGAGGGTGGAGATGACTAGGGTGATTATGAAGTTGAAGAGTATCACCCTGAAGGAGGACTTACTGATGAAGAAGAAGTTGATGGAGAAGCAACGCTTGCAGTAGTCAGGCGTGTGTTAGCTCAGTCTAGAAGTAGTGCTGACTGGCGTCGAAGCACTATCTTCTACACTATTGCCAACTGTGGTGAAAAGAATTGTAAGGCAATAGTGGACAGTGGAAGTTGTCAGAATGTGATTTCCACTAGCACCTTAGATCGCTTAAAACTGAAATCCACACCTCATCCAGACCCATATAAAGTTTCTTGGGTTGACAAGACATCCCTACCTATCACCCAGCAATGTCTAGTCCCCATCGAGTTTGGGTCATACAAAGAGTCCCTGTGGTGTGATGTTTTACCTATGAATGTGGGACATGTTATCCTAGGTAGACTGTGGCTATTCGATAATGATGTCACGATCTTTGGCCGTTCGAATGCGTGTACTTTTATATATAATGGTAAAAAGATCAAACTTAATCCCATGCCACCTGAGAATACACTAGGGAAGAAGAAGGATGAGAAGGCAAGTGAGCCTAGAGAAATGGAAAAATCCAAACCTAAGTCCTTACATATAATCAGCGCAAGAGGGTTTGAAAAAGAGGCTAAGGAGGATTCTATGGTGCATGCCCTTGTGGCTAGAGAAATTACACCTGAGGTTCCATCAGAGTTGCCCCGTGAGGTGACCTCGGTCCTGAAGGAATACAGTGATGTATTTCCTGAAGACTTACCGAATGAGTTGCCACCTATGAGGGACATACAGCATGCCATTGATCTTGTCCCAGGGTCTACTCTACCGAACCTTCCTCACTACAGGATGAACCCTGCAGCGCATGCAAAGTTGAAGAAGCAAGTTGATGAGCTTCTGCAAAAGGGTTTCATCCAAGAAAGTATGAGCCCGTATGCCGTGCCTGCATTGTTGACGCCAAAGAGAGATGGCACGTGGCGCATGTGTGTGGACAGCCGTGCCATAAACAAAATTACTGTCAAGTATAGGGTCCCTATACCTAGACTTGATGATATACTTGACGTGATGGCCAGGTCCACTATATTCTCTAAGATAGACCTCAAGAGTGGATATTACCAAATTCGTATATGCCTAGGAGATGAGTGGAAGACGACGTTTAAGACGAAAGATGGGCTGTATGAGTGGTTGGTCATGCCCTTCGGCTTGACTAACGCACCCAGTACTTTCATGTGGGTGATGACACAAACTTTGAGGCTGTTCATGGAAAAATTTCTAGTGGTGTACTTTGACGATATTCTTATTTATAGTACCACTAAGGAATCACACCTTGAACATTTAAAGAAGGTCTGTAGTGTCCTTAGGAAGGAAAAGTTGTACGCTAATCTTAAGAAATGTGCATTCATGTCTAACCAAGTTGTGTTATTAGGATTTATAGTGTCATCTGAAGGGATGCACGCAGACCCTGAAAAAGTCAGGGCCATAGTTGAGTGGCCAGAATCAAGGAACATTCATGAGGTACGAAGTTTTCATGACCTAGCAATTTTTTATCGTCAGTTCATTAGGGGTTTTAGCACGATCATGACTCCCATTACCGAGTGCATGAAAAAGGAAGAGTTCGTGTGGTCTAAAGCCGCCGTCAAGGCTTTTAAAGAAATTAAGGGCAAGATGGTGGAAGCTCATGTCATGCGTCTACCTGACTTTTCTAAAGTCTTTGTAGTAGCGTGCGATGCGTCTAGTGTCGGTATATGTGAAGTGTTGAGTCAAAAAGGACACCCAGTGGCCTATTTCAGTGAGAAACTGAATGAGGCAAAACAAAAATACTCTACTTATGACAAAGAATTTTATGCGGTAGTGCAATCCCTGAGACATTGGCGACACTACCTCCTACCGCAAGAATTTGTTTTGTTTTCTGATCATGAGGCTTTGAGATATTTGCATTCTCAGAAGAAACTCAAACCAAGGCATGTCAAATGGGTAGCATTTCTTCAGGAATATTCGTTTGTTTTGAAACACAATGCCGGGGTTAAAAACAAACCAGCGGATGCCCTTAGTAGGAGAGTGGCGTTGCTCAACTTCTTGAGTGTAGAGGTAGTCGGATTTGAGCAATTGAAAGATGAATACCCCATATGTCTAATTTTGGGGGTACTTACGAGTCGCTCTCTAGTGACCAGCATATTATGGGTGAATATGTTCTTAAAGATGGCTTTCTTTTCAAGGGAGACAGACTTTGTATTCCCCATATGTCCCTTCGTGAATTCCTCATCTGGGAGCTTCATTCAGGAGGGATAGCTGGCCATTTTGGTCGTGATAAGATCATTGCCCTCGTGGAAGATCGTTTCTATTGGCCAAGCCTCAAGCGAGACGTAGCCAAAGTTTTAAGGCAGTGTCGAACATGTCAGCTGGCAAAGCAAAGAAAGCAAAATACCGGGCTGTACACGCCATTGCCAGTGCCACATGCTCCGTGGCAGGACATTAGTATGGACTTCCTGCTCGGGCTTCCCAAGACCATAAAAAAGCACAATTCCGTTTTTGTCGTTGTGGACCGTTTTTCTAAAATGGCGCATTTCCTCTCATGTTCGAAGACGTCAGATGCGTCTCATGTTGCTCGTCTTTTTTTGATGGTGTGGTGCGTCTCTATAGGTTACCTAAAACCATAGTGTCTGATCGTGATGTTCGATTTACTAGCTATTTTTGGAAGACACTTTGGCACATTATGGGAACTCGTTTACAATTTTCTACTGCTTACCACCCACAAACAGATGGTCAAACTGAAGTGGTAAACCGTAGCTTTGAAAATCTTCTACGTTGTCTAGTGGGTGAACATTTTAAGACTTGGGACCTAATTTTACCAATTGTTGAACTTGCTTATAATAGGTCAGTTAATAGATCTACAGGGTTGAGTCCTTTTGAAATTTTAAGTGGTTATAAACCTATAATGCTCATAGATCTCTTACCTATGTCTGTTACCCAAAGGTCTTCTGAGTCAGCCAATGCATTCGCACGCCATATTCATGATTTGCATACACATATTAGACAGCGGTTAAATAAGAGCAATGATGATTATAAAGTTTCAGTTGATTTTCATCGTAGAGTAAGAATTTCAAGAAGGAGACTATGTAATGGTGCGAATAAGGCCAGAGCGATTCTCTCAAGGATCTGCAAAGAAATTACAAGCGCGTAGTGCTGGACCATTCAAGATATTATAAAAGGTTGGGTCCAACGCGTATCAGGTTGACCTTCCACCTGAAATGAGCATTAATCCAACTTTTAATGTAGAAGATCTAGTCCGTGCCCATACTCTCATTGTTGATACATCGTCCCTTTCATGGCCTTTTTCTGAGTTTGCTACCCAACCCCTTCCACCCCTTCCTCCACCCATTACCCATAAAGAAGCAATTGAGAAAATCTTGGATGACGAGATAGTATCCACGAGAGATAGGGATTTCCAAAGATATCTTGTCAAGTGGAAGAACAAACCATCGTCTGAATCTACGTGGCTGTCGGGCGACGCATTGCAGGATATTGATCCAGATCTACTCGAGCGGTACAAAAGTTTCAACTCGTCGGAGTCGAGTTTTTCTCACCCGAGGGGAATTGATGCGGACACAAGCACATTCAAGGTGTACCAACGAAGAAAGCGCAAACCACAAGTGCCGTCCTTGTGAATAGGCGACCATTGAGGAGCTGAAGACCTTTCACATGTGATTGAACATATAGAAGACCCCACTCAGGGAAGACACATGTGAAGGAATATTGGAGAAAGAAGACTGAGCGCCCAAACTTTCCCGTACTTATGTTATTTGCGCGTTTTTGACTTAGTTAGGGGTCTTTTAGTAATTTTATGTCTTTATTTGCTTATCCTAGGTGTATTTTAGTAATTTTATGTCTTTATTTGCTTATTTAAGTGGGCTAAAGCCCTAAACTCGAATTTTAACTATTGATTAATGAAAAGCAAACCTTTGGTTGCCTCATTCCTCTCTTCTCTCTAATGGTGCTTCTTTTCTTCCCTTGATCTTCTTCTCCTAATTTCTTCTTGTGTCCCTTCAACTTCTTCAAGGTAATAATTTTCTTCCTTTTATTTTCCAGTTTTGGCAAATCCTTCTTCGATCAAAATCTTGAGAACCGATCTAAACCCTAAACCCCTAAATTCTCAAATCTCTAATCCGAGAAACTTCTTGGTTCTTCGGACTAGTGATCTTCGTTGATCGATTGGGTGTGACCATGCAAGATCGGGAGGTCTCATCCTTCGCCGGATCCAACCCAAGTAGTAATTGAATTCCATAATCCATGGTTGTGGTGATGGCCCGCTCCATTGCATGTTTCCTTTATGATTTTCTCAGTTATGATGATTACTGTTAGAATTTTAGATCATTTATTTCTTTTATTTCCGCTATTTAATTGTGTCCATGAGCATGCATCATAATTAGGACCGTCCTGCATCACCTTTACTAATGATCCATGTGCCAACTTGCCTTGTGTGGAGCGTCTGGCCCTTGAATAATAAGGTGGGTCCTATCGTGAAGATGACCCGCTGCACAAATACGATGGTCCACTGGTTAGTCGATGGTAGGCCTTTGGCAAGTTTGTTATTTTTAATTTTTTTATTCTACTAACTAAAAGCGCTTTTTTTTTTTTTTTTGAGTATTTCAATATCCTATAAAATATTAGAATGTAATTTTATAATTACTAGTACATTGGGGAAGGTTCCTGATGCATGAATGATGTCCTGATTTGCTGTTTCTGTGCAAATGGATTGACAGTTCATTGGATGTTGAAGTGATGGGACCCATCACAGGAGAGGGATGCCTCTCAAGTATCTGCCAGATTGGAAAATCCAATATTTGGTCTTTTCATCAGGCTACTTGTATTTTTCTTCCATCTTTATGTAGACTACTAATCCAAGGGTTTCTGCTATCTCAACATGGGAGTTTCGAGATGCCTCCGTGCATAATGGAGCCCATCGATCAATGGTCAGATTGACTGAACCATGGGCCCCACTTATTTGGATTGGTGCAAGACATTCTAATGCATTGGAACACTACAGTTTCTATTTGGTTATTGATCATTAAAATAAATCTTGTCCCAACATTCATTTTTAAAGGAATCAATAATATACATGAAACCTGAAACCAAGGCTTTTAATCATCATCAAAGATCCACAACTACTAATTTCTACACATAATCATTTGTGAGTTGAACGTAAGTGTGAAGCTAGCTAGCAGAGTACATACTATTCTAAGAAAGTGTCACATGGGATTTGAGCAGAGAAGAAGGATTTCTTAATGGTGTGTTTGGTTGCATCATATTTCATGAAATATCATGAAATTCTGCACCACACTAGACTGATTAATCATGAAATTTCTTGGAAGGCACCCTAATTAAAGAGGACCAACATCTAATATTATCAGATGACAACTATTTCTCCTTCCATTTTTATCATAAACTAATAAACAGTCCGTACTGTTTGTGTGTCAATCCAGACCATCAAAACCATGGACCCTCTTGTGGATGAAACGTAGCTGGAAGATATCAATGATAAGATGATCTCAGCCTTAGAAATCACCTGTCACTTTCGGACCTGTGATCATTTTCTATTTTAACGTCCATTTGAGTATGACAACTTAGTTTGTAAGAAACACAGTTGTGTAGATCTATGTGGGCTGTATGGATGGATAGTAAATGCTTTGCTAGTGGACATCTTTCTACTGTAAATATGAGACAACTGTCAGTGATTTGTGGCTTTTTATTATATTGGGTAGAAGTCTCATGGCCGGCTGAGTTAACCAGTTAACAAATAAAGGGTGTGGCATTTTGGAAGTACTATCAAACTGAATTGCAATTACTAGTTCATTAAATGGAAGTGGACAAACTGTAACATCCTTTCTTGGCAGGCTCCAAATTGGAATTCCACTACTCTCAAATTGAAAGAATGTAACTGCAAATTGAAGGCTACGTCCACTTCACAAACAACTACTCCAAATTTCAATTCCACTACTCTCAAATTGAAAGAATGTAACTGCAATTTGAAGGCTAGTTCCACCTTACAAACAACTACCCGTTTGGATGTTCAGTTGCACCAAATTGCAATAATGCAATTAGATATAAAGGAAATGGCCAAAATGAGGGTGTGATCAAATGATCGGTAGGGGTACGAACGGGATTGATTGACCCAATGTGTCGAATGGCCAATTAAACCCTTCCTGAGTTGGAATTTGAAACATGTGGATTCTGGAGGAAATTGCACTGGAGCATTAATTTGTATGAAAACCAACTTATATTTTTTATACCCACGTGGATGGGGGTTTGGTTTTTATGGTGGACCCGATCTATTAGATAAATGGGTTGGCTTTTTAATCTTTTCATTGAATCCGATGTAGACCCACTTGAAATTTAATGGGTTAGGTTTGCTGGTAAAATCCCCAAGTTGAAAGGAATTAGTGTGGTTTGAGATGTCATTTATTAATGTTTACTAATATTCAAAATCTGGTTCTTGGCACTTTTTTTTTTTAATTTTGGGGGGGTGGATGCCTAGAAATGAGCTCTTGAAAATTTTGTTGGTCTTGTCAACAAAATTATTTAAATCAATCATGTTTGTAGACTGACTTTAAAATAAAAAAAAATAAAAAAAATAAAAAATAAAACATTTTTAAACTTTAAAAACAAATAATTTTTAATTAAGTCAAGAAAAAGCACCAAGAGTAGAGCTGTACACGAGTCGAGCTTGGCACAGCTCGACTCGGTTGGGTCGCTAGCTAACCCTAGCTTGAACTCGACTGTCCTAGAGCTTGACTGGCCTGCTCGGCTCAACTCGCTCAGGCCAGTTCGAGCATTTGTGGCATTTTCTCAAACAATTGAAATGCACTTTCAATTTCTCATAGTATGTGAAACGGTAGCAGCAGTTTACAAGTACTTCGTCAAACACTTAGTAGGCAGCATCAAATTCAAGATATAGTAATAGTTTTATCATGTAATATATATATATATATATATATATATATATATATATATATATATATATATATATATATATATATATATATATATAGTTATTTGTTTCATATACATACATTCCTTGCCACCAGCCGATCCTGCTGAGAATATATGCACTCGAAACAACACTTCCTTAAGTCATTTCATCAAATACTTGGTGAGCAACATCAATATCAAAATAACCAAGTCACCAAACTTGTTCGATTTGAGCTCGAACTTGGCTCGAACTTTTTTTCAGCTCCAAAAATCAGCTCGACTTGGCTCCAACTCAGTTTCAAACCGGGTCAAATCAAGCCTTTTCGAGTCGAGTCGAGCAAGTTAACCAAGCTAACTTGGTTCATGTACAGCTCTTACCAAGAGTTATGGATGGCAGACATCAAAGGTGGGCATGGCATGATGGATGGCCCAGGTCAAAGGATGGCACTCACATCAAACGGGGGCCCTACGTTATGGGATGCACATCAAGGGAGGGCAGGGCACCAAATGTTGGATGATCCACATGAAAGGTGGACAGGCATGATCGACAATCAACATCAAGGTGGGGCTCTGCAAGATCGACAATCAACATTGATGTGGGCCCCCATGATTGCGGTGGACATTAAAGGTGGGTCCCCCATGATAGAGAACCCACATCAGAGGTAGTTGTTGCATGATGGACGGTCCACATTCAAGTGGGCCTCACATGGAAGACCCACCTCTAAGGTGGGCTCCACACAATAGACATGGGCCACCTCGACGTGAGGCTGACATGATGGATGGACCACAACAATGGTGGGCCCCACAGGATGTACGGACAACAAAGATGGTGGATCCAAATGATGGACAACCTACACTGAAGGTGGGCCTTGCACGGCGGATATGTATCTACAGCTATATCTGCTATATATAGGCACATAACTACAGCTATATCTGCTATATATAGGCACATACTACAGCCATTCCACGTTGTTCCCTGTGGTTTGGGCCACCTGAGTTATGGTGGGCCCACACACAAACCTATAGTAACTACTGCTGTACATATGGTGGGCCCTAACATGGCAAGGCCACTGTCCAAAGTTATTGCTTATTAGATGTCTTGAACTTCAAATGGACGGCTAGATACATATGTGATAAATGTTCCACATTCAGTGAAGATATATATCTTTTTGTTGGATCGTCCGTTCAAGGCCATTTTTGTACCGGGTGTCATCTGCGGTAGCAAAAACCTAACAGATGGTCTAGATAATCGGATCATCAATGTGGGGGGCCGTCCACAGATAGGCAATGTAATTGAAAATGACAGGGCTTTATTACATCTAACTTTTAAAAAATAATAATAAAAATAAATTAAAGGTAATCACAATTATGTATTATTTGAAGTGTACATCTCCATTCTAAACCATCATATCCAATAAATCACATTAATCCAAAGATCTCAACCATCTATTTTACTAGTTGAATTTAGATCAATTACCATTTTATTCTTAACCATCCATTTTAATACAACTAAACATGATTAAGATTTCTGATGGGACTCATGATTTTAATGGCTCATATGATTATGCATTTATATCTATCTTTTCTCTATATAAAAATAGTCATAAATGTTGGGTAATTTGAGAACCTTATAGTGGACAATCCACATACTATATATGCAAAAGCATTAGATGGCCTATAAAAACTTACACAGGGATCACATTTAAATTTCCCACACATGTTGGAGATCCAAGCCGTTCATTAGTTGGCTACTATTCCCAACACACTTCCAAAATTTGGACGATCCACTCATTATGTGGGCAATATGTAGATGTTGAATGTGGACCAGTACTTATATTTTGTGAACCATCCAATAAATATACGGCATATTTATTGCCATATATGATGAAAGGACTGGATTTTGTACGCGTGATATTTTTGATAGGATTCATGATTTTAAAAAGAAAGCTAATATATGCAAGGAAGAAAAGTCCACGGAATTAAGATGGGTTTTGGGCAAGGGAATCAAGCTCATAAAATGCATGGGGTTACTTATCTCAAAGCACACACTTAAAAGAGAAAATCGAGGTGAAGATAAGCCAAAGGGTGCCTACCATGTAGAGATGTGGAACGATGATTATATTTGTTTATCATTGTGTTTGATTGCCTAGAGAAGTGACATGCATTGTTGGATTGGCATGGTTTAAGGTAACTAATCTCTTTTATACAAAAGTATTACAATGGGCTTGGTAACCCAAACTAGTCATGGAGGCCGAATCTTGCAAGGCCAAGGCTAGGTTCCCTAAACTTGGCTTGAGGCCTGGGGCTTGGGCTGAAAATTTTGGCCTAGTGTCTAGGTTGGGTAGGGTTTGGGGAAATGATGAATGGCCCATCCAATAATTGAATGGGTCACTATTATACAAAAGGATGGACGACGTAAAGGTACTTGTGAAGGTCCCATTCAATTTTCATTAGTAGTTTAATGGCATTTTTTGAATCTTTGGTTATGTTTATGTTATAAAAACAAGTTATATCATGCGACTCATCATGGATGGAAGGGATATCACCATAATAATAATAATAATAATCTTGGATTTAGACAATTCGAACTTTTGATCATGTCACTCGTTTTCATATATATTGCACTCATTGTAAATAGATGTTGGAAAAAAATAAAAAATAAATTTAGACTATTTTAAAACTCTTAACCATGTAACTTGTTTCCTTAGAGGGTGAGGCTTTTAAGTCTTTTCTAGCCGTATTAATGCTAGAGTAGAGCTATGATAGTATGCCAAAATAGTAATGTGATTAGTTGTACGAGATTACACCATCCTCCCACCACCTTCGTCACCTCATAGGGGCATCATATGTAAGGCGATTGATCATATGAGCTGAAACATCGACATCAACGATTGGGCTGGGGCAATTAAGAAACGGATTCAAGCATGAGATAGCATTAAAGAAGCATATTAAGATGACTCATCATCGTGGCTTAATCCGACAAGTAAGTTGTCAATTGTATAATTAATTCATGCTCTTTCCTTATATAGAATTGAGTGTAAAGTTTGTGACTCAAACTCAAATAGGTTTTTGTATAGGACCTAGGCTCTCATGTATAATTAAAATCACCGGACACGATTGTGTATGTATTAGTCTTCATGGGGAACCTCTGGCGGATGCATATATAGGACCTTACATTAGGACTGCAAGCACTGGATGCAGGTGCATACGTGTTAGTCTTCATGGGAGTGCATACATATTAGTCTTCATGGGAGCCTCAGGCATGAGAAAAACATAAAGCCTTAGATTATGACTGCTAGTGGTTATTGCTTTGTCGATAGAAAACCAACTAAAGTTTCTTACAAGAGCCACCAACACGGATAAAAATATTTTCCTTTAACACGGGAGCGTTCGTACATTTAGGTCATTATGTAGGGCTATAAAGGTTAGGGGCGAACGTATTAAAAACTCCTAAGATAGTAAATACCGGTATACTCGAGAAGAGTGTGTCCACTAGGAGTGGAGTAGGGACATAGAACCAGTATATATGCTTATGTTTGTGATTGTCATTTGAGCACAATTCTATTCATGCCTATGTGTTTGATTAGTTAAATTATATGAATACTTGAATTGGATTGTATGTTATACACTTAATTTGTAAGCACACACAACCTCACTATTTCTATAGACTAGTTACTTCATTTGTACATTATTTGTAGTATATGTGAGTGAACTTACTTGGCTTGGAAACTTTAGTGTTAGTTTGCCTTATTAGTTTTAATTGGTAAATTAGATAATTAGGCAAAAAATTTTAAAGTGGTCCTAATCACCCCCTCTCTGGGACTTAGCCATAATTCTAAGTTTCGTCAAGCTTATGCACATAGCTTAGTAGACAATTCACAAAATTTCAACAGTAACATATTCATGACAGATGCACCAACAAATCTATACAAGAACCATAGCAAATACAATGATAGATTCATGACAGACAACAGATCTATACCAAACAAACAATAAATCTATAACACCTCTGTACCAAATAAGCAATAGATCCATAACAGATCTGCCATTTAACCTGATTATCATTGTGTACACATTGTCGCCTTCCCCTTTTCTAGAAAGAGATGGTGAGTTGGAGCAAAATCAATCGATTGCAAGAAAAGACCTGTTGGGGTAGCCTCCGAGCTAAGGAGATGCTCCTGTTCAGGTTGCCTCCAAGTTAAGGAGATGCTCTCAGAGTCCAGAGAGAGAGAGAGAGAGAGAGAGAGAGAGAGTACTCTCAGGGAGCGGATTAGCTATTACCAATGTAACTCCCATGTAGGGCCACGTTGATGTATTTTTAGCATATCCACACCGTCCATATATTTTTCCATCGTATTTTAGGACTTGATCCCAAATCATAAGAAGATCCAAATCTCAGGTGGGCCATGCCAATCAAAATAATGAGAATAACCATTAAAAACCCTTTTGCATGCAACAAAAGTTTTATATCATTCTAATCTTTTTAATTTCCTTTCATCTAGATCTTTTTAACATTATCAACAGGTTGGATTGCAAATAAACATTGCTCAAACCTTACGTAAGCCCTTTTTATTTTTTAATGGGGGGGCACTAAATTACCACTGTTTCTTATGGTGTGGTCCACCTGAGATTTGGATCCGCATAATTTTTGGTAATCCGTACTAAATTGGGATGTAGAAATAGATGGCCAGCGTGGATATAACACACATCATCAAGGTGGTCCCCACGGTAACGCATATGCTCTCGTGGGACTCTACAGGATTTGTGACAATTAATTTGTTACTAATCCATTCCTAGTTGGCAACGGATTTGGTCCGTTGCTATACTCAATCCACGGGAACATTTCCATCTATTTGTGACCCATTTTGACATTCCTGACGGTTGAAATCCGTCGGTGTTTGCGTTCTCACCATTTACTATGGTTGCATGATCTTTAGAATCCTATGGTCTTAAAAAACTGATGGACGGAGTGGATTTGTGAATATCATATTAATGAGGTACTATTTTATAAAATTCCCTTTTTAAGATCACCATATATTCATGTCAATGTGTTGGCTCGTTGGGTTTACCAGCTACCCTGTGTTTGACATGTGTACTTCTTTTTTTTTTCAGAATGACACACCTCCATGTACAAATTACTTAATATCATCACTAAGTTGTGGGCAACAAAGCTACATTGCTGTGTTTTAAGACTAAATGCTATTTCTGATGTTGGGTGCTGTGGATATGCACCCAGTAGATAAGTACTTCATCCATGTCGCAGCGGAAAGAAGCTGCTTGTTCTGTGCATTGCCTACACTATTCAATTACCAGTCCACAGCTGAGAACCCACGTAAGCTTATTCGGCCATGTAAGTTTACAAGGTAGATTTTGTTGTTTTTCCTTTGTTTTCTCCCCAGAATACATCATGACCTCCAGCTGTGTGTGCAGATCTTCATGAGTTCTTGTTTGCTGTTTATGCTGAGTATGATATCATTATATGGTCTGCAAACAGTTTAGATTTATGCCATCTTACTATGGAATGTGAATTAGAACTTAACCTAGGTGTAATTGATTGATAGTAATTTGGACTTAAATGCAGGGAATTTGAGCTTTTTTCTAAATTCCACACTTAAGAGAGTCACATTCTAATAGTTTTAAAATCTGATTTGCCATGTTAGTTGAATTAGTAAAATCATATCGTAAATCTTGTAATTCTTATTATCTACATGTGTTGACTATTTGGTATGCTTGGATTATATATGTAGATCACTTTATTTAGAAAGCCTTTCGAACCCTGGAAATAGGGCGGGTTTGAGTCACGTGCCACATTGGGTTGACTCAAACGAGTGAGTTTTCTCTTTGCAATAGAAGATTATACATAGAGCTGTACACGAGTTGAACCAAGTCGAGCTTGGCACAACTTGGCTTGACTCAGCCAGCAGCTAACCCCAGCTAAAACTTGGCTTGGATCGGTCTTCGAGCATGATTGGCCAGCTCGGCTTGGTTCGGTCAGCAGCTTGGGCCAGTTAAAGCTGAATTCGAGCCTGTGCAACATTTTCTCAAACACATATACTGCATCTTCAATCTCTCACAGAATGCAAAACAGAAACAACACTTTACGAGTAATATTTTATCAAATACTCAGCGAGCAACATAAAAAACAAGATATGAGGGGTAGTCCTATAGTATAAATTTTTTTTAGTGATTTGTTTCGTATCCATTCCTTCCTCGCCACCAGCCGATTCTATGAAGAACTGAAACAACGCTCCGTTGAGTCATTTCATCAAACACTTGGTGAGCAGCATTAAGATAAAAATAACCAAGTCATCGAGCTGATTCGATCCGAGTTGATTCAAGTTGAGGTTCGGGCGAGTCAAGTCAGGCTCGGGCAAGCTCAAACTTGGCTTGAAATTTTTTCGAGTTCCAAAAACCATCTCAACTCAGTCCGAATTCAATTTCGAGCTGAGGTGAGTCGAGCTTTTCCAAGTCAAGTCGAGCAAGCTAACTGAGCTAACTAGACTCATGTACAGCTCTAATTTTATGCAGGACTTTTTAGTCAGTAATTGTATGATCCTCAATCTAACTATATACAGTATCTTAAATAGTTTTAGTTTGTGGAAGCGGGCACCATGATCCAGATTATTCATCTGATGGGCCTCACTGTGGATGGTCCATGTCCCCAAATCTCCCACATTGGAAGATCCAGCCGTTCAATCATTGGCTAGTTTTTTCCCAGTTGAATGTGGACTGAGGGTGTTTCTTTTCTAAACCATTTATTTCAAGGCCCCCTTTCCAACGATTAGGATTGTCCCATCTAAGTAGGAGATCCTTGAAGCAAGGACCATCCATTATAAAAGGCTACACTTCTATGAATTGAGTAACTGAAGATAGTGTAGAATTGAAATGGGTGGTGAGCCTATAGAATTCAAATCCAAAGGAAAACATACATAAATACATAGATTTAAAAATCATCATCACTAACCAAAAGACTATTTCTTTCTATTTCATCAAGCTCCCTAACAGTACTACTAGAATGATCACCCATCTCAACGTTAGCAAGCTTCTTAGCTCGGTGGGCCTCAACCTCCCAATCTGTCTTCATCATCACCACAAACATAATCGAAAGTGCACACATGATCTCAGCTGTCAATAGCCCAAACCAAATTCCTATGTATCCCACCTTGATCCAAAATGTGAGCACAATGGCTAGTGGTATGCCAAGAACATAGAAGCAAGCGAGATTAATGCGCACGCCAATTGCAGGGCGGGCCGTCCCTCGCAGGACCCCACAGCCAGTTGTTTGTGGGCCATTCCCAAGCTCACATAACCCCACAATCGGCATCACAGATGCTGCCAATGCCAGCACTGGAGCATCATTTGTGAATATAATCGCCCATCGTCGTCTAAAGACAGTCGTCCATACCACGTTGAAGATTCCGATCAAGAATGCGCATCCGAATGCAACCATCGTTGCGAGCCTGGCCTTGTCTGGATTTCCTGCTCCTAGTTCGTTCCCCACCTGATCACAACTTTCACATGAAAAATGAGAATAGCTAAACTGAAGATGTCAAATTGGAAGAAATTACATTTGGAGTTTTTTCATATTTTCCCTCCCATGTGGTTGTATGGTCCAATGATTCGGACCATCCATCAAGTGGGTCCCACTGTTGATTGGTTTGTGTACAAAGATCATTCCTGTTGGACTATCTGAATCCTCAATTTTCCTAGTTGAATGTGGAGCATTTGTGACGCAGGGAAGAAGGTGATGATGATGATGTCGATCACCCGTCTTCCTCAAGGATAACTACTCTGAATCCATGGAGTTTTTCTGTACTCAATAGAAATTCCTTGAATCCATGCGGGCAGAAAATAGAAAATAATTTCTAATAATTTGAAATAAATTGATTAATGATGAAAAACAAATTTACAATCCTAGTGATATCAAACCTAAAAAGAAGTTTCATACTCAAAACTCCAACTCAAACTCCCTAAAAATGTGACTTACAATAGATAAAATTTACTATTTATAGACAATCATGAGTAAAATGTATGTGTTGCCCAACCAAGGGATATGTTGAACCATAACACATCTGCACATGAAGTTGGGCCTGATTAAAAAGACCTAAGCTAAGTCTGGCCAAAAATTCAATCTAAAGCCGAGCCACCCGCCCCAGCTGCCCATCCAGGGCCCCACATCTGGATGGTCCAGATTATCTATATGCACTGCTGCATGGGGCCATGATGGATGGACAAGCAACAGAGCTGAACAGTCTTGCCTCTTGTTTTGAGTTTTTCTGGGTTATGGACAGCCCGAGTTGTGGGCCCAGCCTCCATTTCTTAGGGTGGGGCAACCTTTAGGCAATCCAAACCATTCATAAAGTGTGACCCAAAAAATAAATTAATAAAATAAACTCAAAATTGTAGCCATCCAACTTAGTGGGGTCCACCAGATGGACGATATCTTAATAACTGAAAGATGAACCCAAACCTCTTGAATTCTTACCCTTGTAGAAGCACATGACCCCAAGGCCATGGACACTGTATACATGAGATTGGTTGTCTGCATCAAGATGGCCGTAGTAGCCACAGCTACTCTAGGATTAGGCAAGTAACCTGAAAGAACGGTCAAGATTTCATAACACCACCACTCCAAGCATATCCCAAAACAACTGGGAACCGCCAGTTCCAACAGTGGCCACAACTGATGAACGGCCACGATTGACCAACCCCTCCACGTAGGCTCACAGACCTTTGAAAACTGTAGATATCCAACCAAAAACAATACCATGTTGAGATTACTCAACATAGCAGCAATAGCCACACCTGGCACACCCCATTTCAAAACAAACACCAGCAGTACATTGAGTGGGACATCAAAGATCAGAGCAATCACAGCACAATACATCATCGGCTTCGTCACACCTTGTGATCGTAGATACACTCTAACTGGTTGTAAAAATGCATTAATCACCAGATCAGGTAGAGAGTACATACAGTAAGTGGCTGCGATTGCCATGATTTCATGATCCTGGCCCACCAAAACCATGATCTTCTTGATATTTAACCATAAGAGGCTGATGGGTAGGCTTGTAATGAGTAAGATCACGACCATTCGATGTAAGGAGAGGGTAATCAGGTCCCAGTTCTTGGACCCGTATGCTTGGCTGCAAACGGGTTCGAGTCCGGATGCGAGTCCAAAGAGGACTGAGTACCCGGTGATGTTTGTGAAACCGATTGCGAAGGCTCCACCAGCGAGTTCTAAGCTTCCAAGCCGTCCTAAACAGAAGACTGAGAGCATGGCTCGGATATATATGACTAAGTTCATGGCTGTGATTGGCAGCGCCATGGACCACAGCTCTTTTAGCTCGTTGATGACCCGATTCACTGATTCGGATATCTTCATCGGGTCGGATTCTTCATCTTCCGCCATTGGAGAAAAGCTTTGGTGAGAAAAATGAGTTTTACAGGCGTGTAAGGATGTACATTGTCGCTTTGAAGTCGGACCCGAATCATTTGTGGCACCTGTTTTACATAGCCAAGCTCTGTGGGGTCCACCGTATTTTATATGTAAATCTACTCTGTACATCAGGTGAGAGAGATTAACTGAACCGTATATACAAAAGATAAGTTCCATAAAATTCTGTGATGGGCCACACCAATGGGAACAATGTAAAACTGCTCCTAAACCTCTTAGTTCACACGGTGTGGTCCACCTCATATTTTTATCAGGTTGATTTTTGTATTTTCTCTTCATAATAGGTTGGTTACATCTTATTAACGGTTTGATGAAGGATGTACAGCATGGTGGCCCCACACACAAACCTATGGTTGTCAACCCATTCCCATTGTTCCCTATGGTTTGGCCCACCTGAATTGTGGATATTTCTTATTTTTTGGTCCACAGAATAGAATCGAGGACAGAACCTGATGGACGGATTAGATTTTACATATACGTTATGGTGGGGCCCACAAGATTAGGTGTTTTACGCTGTGCGTGAAACGTGTTGCAGTGGATTCGGGCCCTATGTGACCATCTATAGCATGTATAGCTGTAATGTACAGCTGTAGGTACATATCCTTTCACAGTCAGATTTATTAATAGGATCAGGGCTGTCCATTGGGTGGGCCCTTACATGGTTTGGCCACCGTCCAAAGTAATTGTATATTACTTGTCTTGAACAGTGGACTTCAAATGGACGGTTAAATACGGATATGATAAGTGATCCCCATTCAGTGAAGAAATGTCCTTTTGTTGGATGGCTAAGATCGTCTGTTTGAAGCGATTTTCGTACTGAATGTCATCCACGGTAGCCAAAAACCGACAGATGGTCCAGATCATCGTATCATCCATGTGGGGTCCATCCGTGGATGGGCAATATGATTGAAAATCACAGGTATTTATTACATCCAACTTTCTTTCTTTCTTTTTTTTTCTTTCTTTAAAGGCCTGTTTGATTTTCCAAATCGCATGTAAATGCAGTGGAAAATAGTAATTACTACTTAGTTTGAAAATGCACTTGCATTTCTATCTTGAAAACGGAGTCAAAAGGACTGGTTTAAATTTCTGGGCCCCACCATGATATATTTGATATGTCTGAGCCATCCATCAGTTTTAGCGTAACATTTTAAGCATGAGCCAAAAAAAGAGCCTGATCCATGTTGGCCACACTAAAGGAAACCGTAGCACCGATTTCGATTCTCTAAATCTTGTGGTGTGGCACACTTGAGCTTTGTATCAGCCTCATTTTTTTTGTCAAGACCTAAATTCAGCTGGCATAACAGATGGACGGTGTGGATAAGACACAGACATCATGGTGGGCCCCACATATATTTCAGTCTCCTAGGATTTAGAGCTCAAAAAAGTATGTGTCAAACCAAGCATTGATAACAATGCTGTAATTACCGAGTGAAGTAATTATTACTCACTTACAGTGTATTTACCAGATGCTTGGAAAATCAAACAGGCCCTTAGGTAATCACGATTCCATATTATCTTGAAAGTGCACATCTCCATTTTGGATGGTCATAAATCGCATTGATTGGAGGATCTCAACCACTGATTTTATCCGTTGAATTTTGATTAATTACTATTTTAATATTAACTATCCATTTTGATATACCCAAACATGCATAATTAGGATTGTTTGATGGGACTCGTGATTTTAATGGCTCAGATGACTAGATACACTTATATCTATCTTTTCTCTATATAAAAGATATAATAAATGTTGGACAATTTGAAAACATCATAGTGGACAATCCACATACTATATTTTATCTTCTGGTCTTATGCAAAAGTATTGGATGGCTTATAAAAACTTATACAGGGTCTACATTTAAGTTTCAACACGCGTGTTGATCCAAGCCTTTCATCCCAAGATCTGGACAATCTGATCCACTCGTTATGAGGGCCACATGTAGATGTTGAACATGAACCGTTGCTTTGTAAAGTATCCAATCTTTCGCATGACAATGTGGCTCACCTAATGAATGGGTCAATATAACTTTAGCACTAAGGCGTATTTATTACCATACATGATGAACGGACTGGATCTTGAACACATGAGGTTGAGTCCAGTCATTGGATTGTGATTGTAAAGGCATGTACCACGTGATGGGGGTGTTATCGTGTCTTCCATACGGTCTCCTATATGCACGTACACACGGATATGCACGACCACTTTTGCCCTTTTATTCATGTGAAACATAGCATTTAAATTTAAAGGCTCAATCAAAAGAAGAAACTTCATGTTAAAGGGAAAGCTAGCATGCACAAGGAAGAAAGGTTCATGCAGGACATGAATATCTAGCTATGATGGAAAAGTGGGCCTCTCCATCCAAGCTTTAAAAAAATGTATTGGGCTAGTGATTTTGAATTACACGAAAGTGAACCAAGGCATGGATGTGTGGAGCGACCATCAAATTTGTTCGTTATCTTGTCCAATTGCTTAAAGGAGTGCTATGCATTGTTGGATCGGCATGGTTCAAGGCATGTAACTAGAGTGGTAATTAGGTGAGCTATATATACATGGATAAAGCTCGACTCAACTCGGCTTGATAAAGTTCGACTCGACTTGACTCGAAATTAGGTTTGGGCTAAGTCGAGCTCATTTTTGGGAGCTCAAAAAAATTCAAGCCGAGTCTAAGTTGGACCGATCTCGACTCAACTCAGGTCGGTCCTTAGCTCAAGCCTTCCTAGGCTGCTTGATCGATGTTCTCTCATACTTAGGGGTGTACATTTACCAAGTTAGCTCAGTTAGCTCGCTCGACTCGACTCAAAAAGGCTTGATTCGACTCAGTTCAAAGCTGAGTTCGAGCCGAGTCGAGCTAATTTTTTTTAGCTCGAAAAAATTTCGAACCGAGTTCGAGTTCGACTTGAGCCGTAACTCGAATTGAACTCGGATCGAACTAGTTCGATGACTCGATTACTTTGATATTGATGTTTCTCACCAAATGTTTGATGAAATGACTCAACGAAGTGTCGGCTAGTGGCAAGGAAGGTATGTATATGAAATAAATACCATTTTCCTTGATTTCGATGTTACCTATAAGGTGTTTGATGAAATAGTTGTAAACAACTGGTGTTGTTTTACATACAGTGAGAAATTAAAAGTGCACTGCATATGTTTGTGAAAATGCCATAGAGGCTCGATTTTGGCTCGAACTCAGCTCAAACTGGCCCGAGCTGCTGACCAAACCAAGCCGAGCTGGCCAGTCAGGCTCGAGGACCGAGTCGAGTCGAGTTCGAGCTGGGGTCAGCTACTGGCCGAGCTGAGTCATACACCCCTACCCGTACTTCAATCAGCTCCCCTTATCCTCTGATTATGATACTGATGCATCGCAAATGCTTTAGCTCTAGGATTAAACACCTTGCATACGATGCTCCGTTGCGGTGACCAAGGTAATGGGAGGTTTGTGAATTCTCTTACAACAAGTGGGAATGTTATAATTTTAAGGGAGTCACTTAGATGAGTCTACTAGAGGATTTAGATAAGGATATACCTATAGAGGTTTGGTCTAACTCTAAAAAATGGTAGAGTTCAAATATATCTTCAAAGTAAATGTTAGAATTCTCATTAGAGTGTTAATCTCAAAGAAAATAACTTAAAACTCATTAGTTTAGTGGCTTGGGATGAGGGATATGATCATGGAATCACTTAACTTATATTGCACCAAAACCCATCGAAATGCACAAAGACCGGATCTTCTATATAAATGAATCAAGTTTTAGCAGTAAAAAAATGGACAGAAATTGCTTGTCTTCGGTCGCACCGAATTAGACAGGAAAGTCGAAAGACAAACTTGGGCACTTTCGTTCGTACTAAACATGGTCTTCGGTGAGACCAAATGTGTCACTCAATTGCAATCGAATTACCTGAAATTCTGCCACAGCATGCTGTCCTGTTCTAGCCGATTTCTGTCAAACTGAAAGTAGTTTCAATGGGACCGAAGGTTGTAGACATTGTGTAGATTTTCTAACAACTCAGGACCTCTAAAGCCAATCTATGGATGATCAATAAAAAGTTTGCTTATTAGGGTTAAGATCATCTAGAGGTTTATGTTGTTTTGGGTCAACGGTTCGGGTCACCATAACACCTCATATACATGTTCTTTGCTCCTTGATACTCCACCTCCACTTATGTTTTCGGTCTTCAACTTCTAAGGGCTCAACCGACTACATGACACATGGACTCACATGATTGATAAATAAGGTGCACAAATCAATGTACTAACAATCTCCTCCATTGTCAATTGTGTGACAAAAACCTAACCTAGAATATATCACGGTCCATACCAATGACATACCAAAACAACTCAAAATATTATATGTCAAATATAAATGATTTATAATTCAATACAACAAGACATGTAACAATTGCATTGCTCCCCCTATCTTATCAATTCCTACAACAACAAACAAACCATGTAAAACAGAATTCATTATTTTGATGGGAGTTAATCTTTCTCCTCCTTTTTGTTAGTATTTAACAAAGAGTTAGTTCCAATAAATATACCTATAAAAAAATAGCATGGGATAACTCTATAAGTTATAGATTTATCAATTACAAGGCACATACTAACAGGGGATTAAATGGTACATATAAACATTAAAACATTGAGCATGCTTATTATGGTCGTTCACAAGATATATCAATCGAATTAAGAATGACCAATAATAGTCTAAGCTAAAAACATTCTATAGCAAAATTCATCAACTTTAAAGCTTAAACTATCAATACAAATGAGGCTATAATATTTGAATTTACCAATTAAGCATAAGATAAGGCTAGGTCCTCAGATTTTCCTATGGTGCTCACTAATGAGGTTGAAATCCTCTGATTTAAATATAGAGCACATTAATGAGGTTGAAATCCTCTTATTTTCAATTCAGTACATAGGGACCTTCCAAGGTCACCTATCCAAGGTGTTATGGTCTCTCAGATCTCTATAAAGGGACATCGTGGTGAAGGCCATTAAAATACGTAAGTGGCTAATGTCACGTCCTGAAATTCGATACCCGAGTTGACCTGACCCGACTCCAAATTCTAGGTCATGATTTAATATTTAAACATTCACAACCACATTTAAATAATAAAAAAATCATTACAATACACAAAATTCATCCAATACAATGTATACACTATCAATCTAGACTCACCTCTGAATTTTTGCTATACATTTTTTTTCGAAATATAATAGAGATATAACTACAACTAAGTCGATGGTTAGATCTTCGCTCTACTTTGCTCCGATTAAACTCTGAGCCCTGAAACATTATTATTGTGGGTGTGAGCATAACGGCTCATGGGATCTTATCAAACAAATAAATAATAAAAGTACTTTCTTGAATTTCAAAACACGAATCAAAATATTGAATATTAAATATGACATGAATGCAATGATAGAATCGTAAAGACGTACTGAATGCCACACTTTCATGAATTCAATAATAAAATTAAATAAACATCACATCTTACAACACCGTACCCAAGTGTATGACCACGTTGCATTAACGTCCACACACCGGTACCTTTAGTGAGGTACCCATTTATACGTTAGCTAGTCAAACTACTGCTCCAGTTGTACCTCCGACGAATGTCCACGCACACAATTGTACTCATACATCATACATAAAGGAGACTCCAAAGGATCCAACAGGTTCTAAGGTCTTTCGCCCAAGGGACACAATTGCCCTAGTTGCTAGCTTTAGGGTCTCTCACCGAAGGGATGCGATTGCCTTACTTGCTTGCTTTAGGGTCTTTCACCCAAGGGACACAATTGCCCTACTTGTTGATACCACTATCATTTCTTTCTTTTCTTTTCTTTTTCCACAATTCCATAATCAGAAGAGATGAATGTATGTCATGAATTATTCCAAAATCAGTAGCAAAACGATTTAATTGTTCAAATCTCCATACAACAATGCAAGTTCTATACAAAACGTGTAGAAATCCGATGCCATTAAAATTCAATTCTTGAAATTTACTGAAACATCAAACTATTTTTTATAATAGTGCTGGAAATTTTTTTATAGATACCCCTGGAGAATGTTGAAATATCGTGGATATCCTAAAATCATATTTTTATTTATCTAACTAATTATGTACGGATATAAACTAATTATTTCATTCTAAATTCTAATTTCTATAATTTATAAAAAAAAATATTTATGTGGACCTCATATTTAGATTTTTTTAAAATCAGAGTTTAAATTAGTACGAATTAAAAGTTTGATTTAATATCGGGTTAAGATTTTCATTTAAATAATTTAACTAATCATCTAAATTATATCATATTAATCCCTAAATGTTTAAAATTTAGACTTATAACGATTTAATTTAATCTTGACAAGAGGCATTCTAAAACTTCTAAATTAGAATACAAACTTAGTAAAATTATTATTTTTTTAACCTAACTTTTGAAATAAATTTAGTTAGTATTTATTCTAAACCAACTAATTTAGATTAGTTACTCTAACTCAGATTTATGGTCTAAATCTTAACACCTGACAGAAATAAAAGATATTATGATCTAATCTACAAGTTAATCAGATTCAGTAATTACTAAAATTCGGAAAAGTAAATATCAAGTATAAATGAATTTGGAAATATTAATCAAAGTCATTATCTCAAAATAAATTTCAGAAAATACATAAAATCAGAAAGTTCACAAGTGGAGGAGAATCACCCACCTATTAGAGCATCGGTCTGAACTCGCACCTGACGCATTTGCCACGAACTCAACCCACAATCGGACCTGACTCCTGCTTAGTATGCACTACCCTTCTCTATTTTCCTTTTTTTTTTCTCTCTCACTCTCAGAGCCATTCACGTCTCAACCCCAAGCCTCCTCTCTACACTCACGGTAGAATTCCACTTCCCATTCCCTGACGTCACATGCGATGCCATACAAAACATTCTTCTCACACCACAACTCTCTGGACTCCATCTATTCACACCTTCCAGTCTCCAACGTGATTACCACATACAGTATTTGTATTCTTAGCACACATGTGAAATGACTTAGTGTAGGTAGACGTACATGACACATTTGGTATATGTCTAAGAGGTCTTGTCCATGGATAGTCCAGATTAATGAGGGGTTGGGTGGATGGTTGTGATGGTCAAAGGATCTCGAGTATGTTTGTGTTAGATGGTTATCATGAGGGTTGGCAAAATTAACGGTAGTGGTTTAATGGATGGATGAAATAGATTCTGATGATGGACGATTTTGGATTGTCTTGGACTGTCATGATTTCCTGATTTCACCACTCCAGCGTCTGAATGGGACTTGAGGATGGATGGCTCAAATTTGTTAAGTTGGGTTTGTGAGATGAACGGTAGGAATTGCTTTGTCATCGTATGGTTTAGGTGAATGTTAAAAAGTAAACGGTTTAGATCGATTGGTTGTGAACGGTATGGTTTCCACAATTCAAGAAAATGATTACCATACGTAGGCGGATCTCCTGCATCCAAAACTGTCAAGGATAAGAGGTGGAGTTGGAGAGTGAGATTTGGCATCATGCATTGTACATGTCGTTGGGTACCTGGGTTGTTATTTATTTATTTATTTAGTAGGGTCCACCATGATGTTTGTGAAGAATCTACTCCATTCATCTGCTTTGTCGGGTAGTAATATTACATGATTCTAAAGGTAAGGCAGATTTGGAATTTAGGTGGCCACAAGACTGGAAATAGTGGGGTTAAACGTTTACCATTAAAATCTTTATGAGCTTATGGTAAGCGGCTTGGATTGCTTGGCGGGTCCTGCCAATGAAGAACGATGGAAAAGGAAGGAGGGGAGTTTGAATGAGAGAGGAAATTGGGGACTCTCCTAGTTTTACGGTAACGTGTGTCGCATGCAGCGCACGTTGCACTAAAATTTTATTTTATTTTATTCTGAGATATGTTGGTAAGTGGCCCCACACTTAGATATCTGTGATAAATCCACACCATCCATCTAAACTATAAGATTATGTTAGTATATGGGTTAAAAAATCAGGTAGATCCAAAACTTAGATTGGCTTCATGGTGCAAAAAGGTGGATAGAGATTTGCCCACTGTTGAAACTTAGGGTTCATTGGATGGATGGTTTACATCAAGGTAAGACAGCTGGACTTTTGATGACATTTAGAGGGCCATGTATGTTGAAGGATGATCCAGATGGGTTTATTGTTGATCATAGAGTGATGGTTGTAGGTGTGCGAACTTGTACAATTGAGATTCCGTGAAGGAACGTATACTAATAGTTTGGATTGACTTGGATAATGAGGGTTTCCCAGTTACGCAACAATACTTTTTCTTGGATAAGTTTCACTAATAATTCGGTTGAGGGTGATTCAAGACTTTAGGTATTTACTTATCTATTTGTTTAAAAGGAAGGGTAGTTGTTGAGAGAACGTAAATGTACAAAGTCATGTCGATTTTCTCCCTACTCCTTTGCACACGAGATTTTCATCACACGTATCTCAAAATTGGACAGTCCGATTGGGACAAGGCTTAGTGTCCTACCTAAGCTTGGCGTGCTCTATCCACCGAGTTCAAAGGTGACACATGATCCTAGATGGTGATCCCAGTGAGTTTTAATGGATTGCGCTATCCATAGTAAAAAAAAAAAAAAATGTTTGTCGATATCTTATGTGAAAATTGACCACTAGGTTCTATGTGCACCTCATGAGCCATGATATGGACGGTTTACTTTGAGGTTTAGATTACGTTTTTTGAGGATATGAGTGGGACGTACGGCTATATAATAAAATAAAAGTAGATTAATCAGATGGTTGAGGCCTAATAACAACTATAATTGAATCTATGGTTATTTTCATGAATAGAAAGGTAAAAGTGGTATATAAAGAGATCAATCGTATGGCCCGTCAAATGAACAGTGGATGGTTGAGCGAGTTTAATGCATGTTTAATAGTTAGGATTGGGTGAAATTACAAATGAACGGTCAATTTTGCGTGCAGTAGAGGCAAAAGTGAACATATACATACATATATTTATTTATATATACATAAAGTCATATATTCATTAATTATAAAATCGATGGCTAAAAGTAACTAGATCTATCACACATATTAATGGTCACTCCTTGCAAAAATTTGTTGATGCGCATACATATGAATGCATGGATGAATGGACAGATTTATGCATGTATGATTAGATAAATGCAATGTGCACGCATGCACGTGTATGCACGCACACCAAAATCTTGGGTCATTACATCCAAGGTCTTCATCACTAGAGGAATCTCCTAAATTGGATTTGAACTCCTCTGTATCATCCCATATTACCACCATAGCATTGCCTTTTGATCTTATTTTGCTAACGCAATCGGTGGCAAGATGTCCATAATGTTGTAATAGATGTCTTAAATCAAGTTTATTACAAGGCCTGTCGATGCAATTGATAGATTGTTTGATGTCACCTTCGATGGCATTGAATAGTTCTTGATCCCATCGATATTTTTCAAATTTTTTTCAGCTGGTCACTGGACGAACTGGGCACCTTTTCGATGCAATTGATGAGTGTTTGATGTCATCGAGAATTTCTAGAAAATCATGTTTTGTCTCTGGACAATTAAGGTGTTATTTCGATGCCATCGACATGGTTTCAATGTCATTGATGAGTGTTTAATGCCATCGACAAATTCCGCATAGATTTTCGTAGAACTATGAATTTGCAGGATTTGTATCCTATTTTGATTGTGCTTCCTCTAAAGCCTATATATTAGAGTACAATCGGAATTGGGAGTGTATCAAGTAGATTATAGGGTTTCTAAATTGTCCAAGGGTTTCAAAGGGTGTAGCAAGGGTGATATTCGAGGTTGTTCAAATTGGGTTAGCTCTTTACTTTGTAATTTCTACTTTCATAATGATCATTTGTTGTTTTGTATCATGGTATTTTTTCCGAAAAGATTTTTCTATGTTAAATCGTTATGTTTTCTTTGTGTTTGCTCGGTACTATTGGATTGCTATCATAAATTCATCTTTGTGTGCTTCCGCAATCCCCCAACACATAACCCTCACAGTTGTAACATTAGACTTATTTAGGTAGTTTAACAGATTTTCCTTTTCGATTCTCAACCGTTTTGACCCTCTTGTCATAACTCTTTCCTCTACTCAATTATTTCTTGAATTTTCTTTCGAAATCCTCATCATCATCCTCAACATTACTATCACTTTCATTTTTTATAGCTTCAAGTTTATGTGAATGCCTATGTGATGTTTTAAGGATGATTAGTTTTTTTGCTCTAGAAGGGATCTTAAAGTGTAGTTCATATGTTTGTAGGAAACCTAAGAGTTCTTCTACTTTCTTCCTATCTATGTTTTTACACTCTTCTATCGAGGTTTATTTTATAAAGAATTTTAACAAAGTAAAAGCAAGACAAATGATTTTAGATTTACTATGATATATTAGAATGCAAAAATCTATGTGAAAAAATGTACTAAATTTCATGGCAAGTGAAAATCTATTTGAATTAAAATAGAATAAGACAAAAGAAACATATTTTAATTAAAATAATAAAAAATAAGGAGAACCTAAAAATAGTTGAGTCGCTGTGGATGCATTCCATAAATTACAAGATCATGGCTAAAGTCATTGTACTTCCTATTAATATAGAACCTAAAAGTAGTTAAGCTTTTGCGTATGTATGTCATAAATAACAAAATCATGGCTAAAGTAATTGTACTTCCTATTGGCATAGAATCTAAAATTAGTTGACCTTTTTTGTATGCATTTAATAAATTACAAGATCATGGCTAAAGTCATTGTACTTCCTACTACTATAGGATACATATTTGATTTCTCACTTCCATGTGTCAGATCATGGTTTCTATGAATAATATGAATTATGAAGCTCGTATTCTGATCGCTTCGTCGGCCACTCCAAGGACGTTGAATCCGTTGCACGTGTCAAATCAGTAATTGTGCTTCCACGTATCAGAGCGGGTTCGATTCTAAAGCTCGTATTCCGATCGCTTCATCGGCCACTCCAAGGACGTTGTATCCATTGCTTTCTCCATCGACAAGACGATCAAGCTCTCCTTATGGATTTCTCACTTTCACGTGTCAGATCAGTAATTGTACTTTCACGTATCAGAGTGGGTTTGATTCTAAGGAGCGCATATTCCGATCGCTTCGTCGGCCACTCCAAGGATGTTGTATCCATTACTTTCTCCATCGACAAGACGATCAAGCTCTCCTTACTCTTTACGTCGGTCATCTTCTTCATCCGACGGTCCTAAACGAAGGCCGTAACCTTGGGAGTGTACGACACCAGAGTCACCACCGTAAATCTGCTGTGAGTGCGATGGCAATCATCACAAGCGCAGCAACCGAACCAACTCCAGCACCAGCACCACAGATTATTGTCCACCAAGACAATTCTGTGTTTACTACCAGCATCACACTGGATGAGACCAATTACTCATTATGGTCTCAACTCATGGAAATGCGTATTGGCGCTCGTAACAAAACAGGATATCTCACCGGAGAAGCGAAAAAACCTGCACCCGGAGATCCCAATCTTGGAACATGGATTATCGAAAATCACAAAGTGAAGAGTTGGCTTATTGACTCAATGAGTCCGTCGCTGATGCAGCGATTTATTCGTCTCCCCACAGCCAAGGAGATATGGGAGGCCGTATCGAAAACTTTCTATGATGGATTGGACAAAACCTGTATCTTTGAATTAAATTAAAGATCATTTTCTACCACGCAACATGGTCGGCCATTATCAACGTACTATAATGAACTTGTTGCTATTTTCTAGGAAATCGATCACAGGTCTATTTCTCAAGAAGGAACAGTTGAAGGGGTGGTCCAGTTGCATTCCACGATGGCTAGGCTTCAAGTTCATATTTTTCTAAGTGGACTTGACTCCGAATTTGATAAGGTCCGTGGAGAAATCTTACGAAAAAATCCAAAACTCGATTTGGAGAGCTCGTATGCATATTTCAGGAGAGAATATCAATAGAGACAGACAATGGGAGGCTCTCGTTCAATCTCTGAGAGTTCGGCTATGCTGGCTAACCAAACTCAACAAGGATCGTTGTCTGCCTCATCGAAAAACTGGAAAGTCTGGTGGCCTGGTATGTACTCATTGTGGTAAAATAGGTCATTCGAAACAACAATGTTATGAAGTCATTGGCTATCCTGAGTGGTGGGACTTCATAAAGAAACCTGGAAAGAAGATTGTAGGGAAAGTTATGGTGACATCTACGGAAGAAGACCAATCGCAACCTACAGCAAACGTTGTCCATCCAGGTATTGTTGGTAAGGCATTTGTATTCTCTGCAACTTCTAAGAACAGTACTTGGATTATTGATATAGGTGCATCGGATCATATGACAAGGGACTTCGGTCAGTTGCATTCCATTCTCCCCTCTTCTCAATTTGTTATCTCCACAGCTAATGGTAGTACCTCTCCTATTACTGGAGAGGGATCTGTCATCTTATCTAATACTCTCACATTAGATATTGTCCTTGTTGTTCCATCCCTTGAGTATAATCTTTTGTCTGTTAGCCAAATTACCTCCACTCTTGCTTGCACTATGACTTTTTGGCCCTCATTTTGTATTTTTTAGGACATTCTAACTCGAAAGATTCTTGGTTATGGTGTTAGACAGAACAAACTCTACTACTTGGAGTTGACAGAAAATATGAGACCAAAATTCATTCCGGCAAATCAAACTAGTAGCGAAGACAAATCTCGAGCAAATATATGGTTATGGCACCGGAGACTAGGACATCTGTCCTTTGGTTATCTTAGAAAATTACAACCACATCTTTTTTCAGCTCTGATACCATGTCAGATCATGGTTTCTATGAATAATATGAATTATGAATTGAATTATCTTCTCCCAATCAGGTGCTATATATAGATACAATTACATCTTATATAAAAGAAAAAAAATCCTATTATAAAGGAAACTAAATATTCTTATATTTACAAGGACTAATTATAGAATCAATCACACCCCATAGAATCAATCAAACCTCATATACAACTCATGCAGACACCACGATAAAGAATAAATTGTTTTGGACAAAGAAGTACAATAATTAGGTGGGCCGCACTACAAAAAACAATAGACAGCCACACCTAGAATCTCTAGAAGTGAATTCTCCATCTTTATGTCCTTAACACTTTCAACTTTTGTCCTCCTACCATCGTTTTCTACATCATAAAAGTGGTGAAAACATTGAATTTATTTTTTAAAAAATAAACTCACTCTTTTTTAGAGAAACTGTTAATGAATGTGACAAAGAATGATGATCCTCCATTAGAAACCATGAACAACGGCTTCTATACATCCGAATGCACATAGTTAAATATCCATTTACTTACATATTTTCCAGACTTAAAAGACAATAGTGATTGTTTACCATATATGTAATGCTCACATACATTAAAATCAATACTTTTAAATGCAAGAATCAAATAACAACAAAAAAGTACCTTCCTTCATATCGTGCTCGCTCATGTGATCTAGGCGCGTATGTCACACACGTATTGATGTGGATTCTGCTACAAATACTGTAAATCCACTCGATACGTTATTCCCAATCAACTTGTAAAGGTTATCGCTCTGTTGTCCTTTCATAAAAAAAAATGAGTGTCCTCTTTGAAACTTTTAGGACACGATCAAATCCGGTGAACTTGAACCCAAATGGCTTGAGAGATCCTAGAGATATCAAATTCTTCATTAGATCAGGAAGTTGTCTCACATCCGTCAGGATACGCTTTGTTCCATTAAATATCTTAATGCACACCGATCTGATAGCAACCACCTTACATGTAATGTCATTGCCTATAAACACCTGACCACCATCATACTCACCGTAACTGGTAAACCAACTCCGATGAGAGGTCATATGGTATGAAGCCCCCGAATTCAAAATTCACTTATTGCTGAGATACCCAAATTTTGATGCGGTCAATACGTCACAACCACCTGCCTCCTCACTAGATTCTGCAACATTGGCCTCCCTTAGTGAATCCACTGACTCCTCTGCTTTTTGGGTTTTAAGATTCCGACAATCCTTCTTCATGTACCCTAACCTCCAACAATTCCAGCATTTCATCTTCCCTTTGCCCTTAGACTTAGACTTATATTGCAAATTTTCTTCTCCTGCTCATAAACTCTTCCCCTAGCAACCAACGCATCCGCAAAAGAACCCTCACCATCGTCCTTCTTTCCCAACCGCTTCGAATGAAGGGTTAAGATAACAATTTTGACGTCAATAGTCTCCTTACCATGGCACATGATGTTTATGAGACTCTCGTACAACTCTAGAAGAAAATTCAACAGGATTAGGGCATGATCTTTTTCATCGATCTTCACTTCCATACTCATCAACTTACAAAGTAAATGATTGAACGTGTTAACATGTTTATTAAGATCCAACTTTTTCATCATCTTTATATTATAGAATTGTTTCTTCAAATACATATGATTACTAAGAAATTTTGTCATATACAAACTTTCTAACTTCATCCAAAATCCTGCGGTGGTTTTCTGATCAAGTACATTATAAAGGACATCATCCGTCAAACATAATTAGATCGAGGTAATCACTCTCTGATCAAGTTCTTCCCACTCTTCATTGTTCATAGTCGCAGGACACTTCACTATACCAAGGAGTGCCTATTGCAATCATTGTTGAACTACAAGGCCTCTCATCTTCACCTTCCATAATTCAAAGTTATTTTCTTTACGCACTTCTTTGTCTCATACTTCATATTAGATTCTTTCATCGTAATGTTTCATATTCAAACTCAAACCCTAACATATAACTTAGATATTATGTAAGACCCGTGTCCTAATCCTGACTGTTCCGTTGGTAGCGGTCCTTCCGGTCAAATTCGGCAACCTTCGCCTTGTGTTCGGTGTTTGCGCCCGATCTAAGCCAGTCCCGCACAGCGTCGGCTGTGCGAAAGTTATATCATAGCGACCGCGTCGCCGCGGTTCCAATGCCGTGACTTGCGCACCGAACCGATACCCAGGCAAGAAGATGCCGATCAGCGTTTATTCCGAAGAAACACCGCGCATTGCGGATTTCGAGGGAATCTCTACAATTAGTCCCATCAATCAACCATTAAAGCATCCCATACCTCAAGTACATCAACCCATCTCCACCTTTTACAAAAGTCCACCA
The DNA here is from genome assembly GCF_029962835.1 of Magnolia sinica. NCBI lineage: Eukaryota > Viridiplantae > Streptophyta > Magnoliopsida > Magnoliales > Magnoliaceae > Magnolia > Magnolia sinica. The sequence continues at coordinate 116,549,786 of NC_080574.1, read as the reverse complement.
TTCTTTCCACCTCACCACTCCTCTTTTCCAAATTTCAACAACAACCATACACCTTTTCACAAATTTCAACCCAAACCATCCCCCATCACTCCATCACCCATCTCTTTCTCTCTCTCTCCCTCCCTTTACAACTATCTCTCTTATTCTTTTTTTCAAAAAAAGAAATCCAAATCCAAGAGAGAGCACCATGAGTCCCCCATGGTGAGAAAACTTCATATGTGAGGTCCACCTTTCCTACCCCTTCATCTCTCATCTCAACCATCAATTTCCCATCTTCCTCCATCATAGAGTAGCACAAGGAGCTAAGGAAGCCAAGGGAGCAAGAAGATCAAGTGGTGGGTGTTTGGATAGGATAGTTTTTGATATTTTTAAGATGGGCCAAGTGAGGCCAACCGATCAATGGTTTGGATCTCGCTTTGGACCCTAAGGTGTGGCCGATGGCCCACTTGGATCATCATGATCATTCCATGATGGGGCCATTCTCCATGGACCCCATCATGATGTTTATTTTCTTGTATGTTTAGGGTCATCTAGACCGTTTAATTTGGTGGAGAAGGGATCTCCACCGTTGGATTTAATTTTTAATGGGCCACATAAAATGGGACCCACTTGATGTATGATTTGGTGCAAGGGAGGGCCCATAGTGCCGGGGTCCCTCCATCACACGGTCTCACTCTCTATCTCTCTCCCTTTTTATTTTTAATTGTTTTATTTTTATTTTTATTTTTATTTTTTTATGTTAATGAGGTTATGTGGCCCACTTGAATGGACCCCACCATAGGGCATGTATTCCATCCAACTCACCTACGAGTGGGGCCCACCTTGTGTGTAGCATACACACCATCCTCCATGAGGTGGCCCACCTAAGCAAGGCCCACCTCTATAATAGTTGCAGAGTCCAGCGTCCAGGGACGCTGGACGTTCCATGAAAAAAAAAAAAAAAAGGGAATTTGCTTGGTTTGGGGATGGCCCACTTGTGTAGGCTCCACCTTGATGCATGTATTAAATCCACACCATCCATTCCCTTCCCAAGCTCTTTTTAGCCGTTGACCTGAAAGATGGGATCCATCAGACTTTCAGGCGGGCCATACCGTAGCAAATGATGGTCTTTACCATTAAAACTTTCCCTATTGGTTTTATGCATCGAAACAGGTCCAATATTGGGCTCGTTTAACTTGTCTAGGGCCGTGGAAGGCCATTGGATGGAGTGGATGGCTTGGATATGGACCCCACCTGCAAAACCCATCAAAAAACAAAAATAAAAAAAAAATAAATAAAGAAACAGCAGCAGCTGCTGCTGCTGCTGCGTCACCTTGATGGTTATATGTCATCTAACCCGTTCATCGGGTGGGCCACTACCTGACGTGGGCCCACCCCAAAAATCAGGTTGATCCAAGACTCAGGTGGCCCACACTGTAGGAAACAGTTGGGTGGGACTCCTACCCTTGAAATTCTTTTGGGGTCCACAGAAGTTTTGGATCAGGGTGAAATTTGTTTTCACCCTTCATCTTGGCCCACGTGGCCTTATCAACGGGTTGGATGGAAAGCAAACATTATGGTGGGCCCCACATGGAGCCCACAGTGATGTAAGTGCTTTAGTCTCACCGTCCGCCTGGACGGTGGACGTGGAGCCACTGTGATGAATGTGTGGGCCCACTGTGATGAGTGTGTGGGCCCACTGTGATGTGTGCGTGTGTGTGTGTGTGTATATATATATATGTATATAATATCATATTTCATATAATATTATATATATGCATTATGTATATATATTATATACTACATAGATATTATATACTATATTATATGTATATATTCTTTTTTACTAATGTTGAGGCCCGTGATTGAGGCCCACCTCAGAACTTGTGACCCATGGTTGAAGCCCACTTTGATGTATATAAAAGGCCCATGGGTCGAGGCCCATTTAATGTATTAGGGGCCCATGGGTCGAGGCCCATTTAAGGTAATGGGGCCAATGAGTTGAGGCCCATTTGATGTGCACATGGGGCCCAATTGGCGAGGCCCATTTGATACATATAAGGCCCAGGTGAGTAGGCCCATTTGATGTACATATGGAGCCCAACTGTCGAGGCCCATTTGACACGTATAAGGCCCATAAACGTAGGCCTATGTGACACGTTCTAAAGCCCACGGGTTATAGCCATTGCAATGTACATAAGGCCCATTGGTGTGGCCCACTTAGTGAATGTAAGGCCCATATGACTTGGCTAATTTGATGTATTTAAGGGCCCAATGGATGTACCTAAGGTCCATTGCAATGGGTGATCCCAAAATAACTTATGAAATGATATTTGTGGCAGTCGTGCCTTGGGAGCAATGTTGGTTTGACGTCCACATTGTAAGTGTAGTGTGGTTAAATGTCCGCATTATGACTTTCCCTTGGGCCCACTGATAGGCCCATATGTGTAATATGTAGGCCGTCTAGGCCCGTCTTCATTATGAGCATCATCCACCCCATATGACATGTTTAATTTCATGATTTATGATCATATGCATCATACGTATGCTTGATATGAGAAATGACTGATCATAGCATATGCCTTTGGGCAGATTGTTTAGGGGCTCCCGTACAGGGGGTGTTGCCCTACAGAGTCTACCATTAGAGCAAGAGATGGGCATACACGGGGGTTGCTTGATTGATGTCGATCAACAGATGATACATGAGAGTAAACATCACAACAAAAGACTCGCAACCCCGAGTAGTCTACATCATGGTCATTCCCCACTTCTTTTCAAATTTTACAATCTATGGGCGTACACGGGGACCAATTCACTAAGTAACAAGACGTATTGATGACCTCAATTCATAATTCATTGCCCAATGCAGCATTGCTCGACATACTTCGGACTCTCTTCAAGACACTCTGATTCATTCATTCCGCAACACCATTCTATTTTGATGTTTGCCTTGTTGTATTGTGCCTCACTATTTCATTATCTTTGCAAAACCGATTGAATTCTCTAGAAGTGAATTCTCCATCTTTATGTCCTTAACACTTTCAACTTCTGTCCTAAGTGTTTTCTATCATCGTTTTCTACATCTTAAAAGTAGTGAAAACATTGAATTTATTTTTCAAAAAATAAACTCACTTTTTTTCAATGAATGTGACAAAGAATGACGATCCTGCCTTAGAAACCACGAACGATGCCTTCTATACATCCGAATGCACATAATTAAACATCCATTTGCTTACATATTTTCCAGACTTAAAAGACAATAGTGATTGTTTACCATATATGTAATGCTCACATATATTAAAATCAATACTTTTAAATGCAAGAATTAAACAACAATATAAAAAAAAAAAGTACCTTTCTTCATATCGCGCTTGCTCACGTGGTCTAAGCGCGCATACCACACATGTGTTGATGTGGATTCTGCTACAAACGCTGTAAATCCACTCGATACGGTATTCCCAATCAGCTTGTAAAGGTTATCGCTCTGTTGTGCTTTCATTAAAAAAATGAGTGTCCTCTTTAAAACTTTTAGGACACGATCAAATTCGATGAACTTAAACCCAAATGGCTTGAGAGATCCTAAAGATATCAAATTCTTCATTAGATCAAGAACGTGTCTCACATTCGTCAGAATACGCTCCATCCCATCAAACATCTTAATGGACACCAATCTGATAGCAACTACCTTACATGTAATGTCATTGCCTATAAACACCTGACTACCATCATACTCACTATAACTGGTGAACCAACTCCGATGAGAGGTCATATGGTATAAAGCCCCCGAATTCAAAATTCACTTATTGCTTAGATACCCAAATTTGGATGCAGTCAATACGTCACAACCACCCATCTCCTCACTAGATTCTGCAACGTTGGCCTCCCTTAGTGAATCCATTGACCCCTCTGCTTTTTGGGTTTTAGGATTCCAACAATCCTTCTTCATGTGCCCTAACCTCCATCAATTCTAGCATTTTATCTTCCCTTTGCCCTTAGACTTGGACCTATATTACAAATTTTCTTCTCACGCTCATAAACTCTTCCCCTAACAACCAACGCATCCGCAGAAGAACCCTCACCATCGTCCTTCTCTCCCAACCACTTCGAATGAAGGGTTAAGATAACAATTTTGACGTCAATCATCTCCTTACCATGGCACATGGTGTCTACGAGACTCTCGTACAACTCTAGAAGACAATTCAACGGGATTAGGGCATGGTCTTTTTCATCGACCTTCACTTCTACACTCATCGACTTGCAAAGTAATTGATTGAACATGCTAACGTATTTATTAAGATCCAACTTTTTCGTCGTCTTCATATTATAGAATTGTTTCTTCAAATACATATGATTACTGAGAAATTTTGTCATGTATAAACTTTCTAACTTCATCTAAAACCCTGCGGTGGTTTTTTGATCAAGTACATTATAAAGGACATCATCCATCAAACATAATTAGATCAAGGTAATCACTCTCTAATCAAGTTCTTCCCACTCTTCATTGTTTCACTATAGCAAGGAGTGCTTATTGCAATCATTGCTGAACTAGAAGGCCTCTCATCTTCACCTTCCATAATTCAAAGTTATTTTCCTTATGCACTTCTTTGTCTCATACTTCATATTAGATTCTTTCATTGTAATGTTTCATATTTAAACTCGAATCCTAACATATTAATCTGATATTACTTGTTGAGAGCCGTGGAAGCAAACCATTGGTAGAATTATATAAGCAAAAGATAAACGTAAATAAAGTAAAACAAAGAACACATGATTTTACGTGAAAAAATTATTGCGGGAAAAAATCACGGCAAAAAGCAACAATCCATCCACTATGAAAACAAGGTACAAGAGATTAGATGAACTTACAAGTGCGAAAATTCAACTTTCCTCTCTCCTAAACTCTAGAAATGTTTAGATTTCCTTATTGTTTCATAATCTCATAATACACTCATATCCATATCTACACACACACACACCCAGAATAGGAAACAAATTGTGCAAGTACGCAATAGCATGCGCATCGTCGATCTAATCTTTGATCGATCGGTCAAGCTTCCATGTTCAATTAATCGAACATGCTCAAAAGTGTACAATGAATAAAGTAGAAAATTTAGAGAATTTCAATCAATTGATCTATCTGATGATTAATTGACCTGTCTGATTGATCGATCAGTGACCCCTATTTTAACATAAATTAAAGGCACCTAATTTCAACACTACTTGCATACAACAAGGACTTGAGAGAGAAAAAGCTATGATAAGTGTAAAAAATCCACTAGTATTGGGCCAAAATACGGCCCACTGATCAGTTCATGACATCCATTTCATCCATCATGTGCACCCTCCAAAGTTGGCCCAGGAGCCCAAAACTCAAGCCTATTTGAAACTCCAAGTACGGCCACACACGGGGAACGGACGGTAATGTGGACGTCCACCATTAAAAAAAATAAAATTTGAACCGTTCATGAGGTTCAACTTGTTTTGTATATGCAATCCAACTACTGATCTGGTGCAGCCCTTAAGGAAACCAGGTACGCCAAAAATCAGGCCCATCCAAAACTCATGAATTTGTGGACCTGATTTTACACTGTACGGATCGGCGTGATTTTTGGGGTTCAAGGGTGAAAATGTAGTGCCACACGTAATGGACGGAGCTGATGCAATACACAGATCATGGCAGGCCCCACACAGTTCAACAGTTCCACAAGTTGTCATGGCCTACCTATAGCAACGTGGACTTCTGTGGGCTCCACTGGGATGAATGCCTGATATCCAATTCATCCATCAGATGCTTCCTCTCACCTTGGGCCATGAACCAAAAAATCATGCCAATCCATGACTCGGGTGGGCCACACTAAGGAAGCAATTGAGAGGCAGACGCCCACCGTTGATTGTGTATAGGACCCACCATGATGCGTGTATATCATCCAATCCATTCATGTGATAGAATGCCAAAAATTAGTCCATTCAACAACTCGTGTGGGCATCCCCTCCCAACTGTTTCCCTGTTGTGTGGCCCACCTGAATCAGGGATTGGGCTGATTTTTGGTAAAACATCAGAGGGCACATCTGACTGGCGGATTGTAAAACTAATAAACCGTGATCTGCCAAAAAATGGGACACCAAAAATCATCTAGGTCCAAAAAATTAGGTGGGCCACACGATAAGGATATCTAAATCACATGGTGTGGCCCACCTGAGTTTGGAATGGCCTAATTTTTAGGTTCTCTACTTCATCCGTGTGCTTTCCATACAATGAGAGGGTTGGATGACACACTTCATTCGATTACACTTACGCACTAGTATGACCATAACAGATAGATATGGGGACCACTCTAGGGTGTGTGTATGACATCCAGCCCGTCCAGTGGTGAAAATAGGCCGATCCAACTATTAGGTGGCCCGTTATCTGAATTTGGAGGAATTTGGGTGATTGTCAATTGTTTTTTATGACATGGCCACTTAATGATTGTATATGCCTGATTTTTAGGGCACAGGGCAATTGAAAGTTTTGAGTAGATGTCCATTCACACACCAGTGGAACTGTACCTAAGTAGTGGCATGATTTTCTCATCTACAAGTAGTCGTACGTGACTCTCATAAATACTAGTTTATCATTGTGGTGGCCCGGGGGCCCACCTATCCTGATGAGCCCAACTGGGCTTTGGATTGGGCTTGGAACTATTAACTAGGCCCATAGGCCCGCTTCAGATCAAGTCATTTTATCCTCATCCAGCTCGGTCCAACCCGACTTCATAAGTAGAGTTAAATTCTATAAATATACCGTTCTAATTATTACTTTGGTAACCATTGCATCATGAACATAGATTGATGGTCTGATTCCTTTATGCATGTTGGACGACTTGATCAACGGAGAGACTTGGAACATTCATTAATTTGGATCAGGCCCAGCTCTCCCACTCCTTTTTTTTTTTGGGTTTGGGCCTCTTATGTGTCGAGCCTGTCCTGAGCCTTGATGGCCTCACCCAGACCCAGCCCATTGCCACCCCCATATCTAACGGGTGAAACATCCACTCCGTCCAATGGTTGAGCCCGCTATAAGCATCAGTTTGTGCAAAATTATAAAACAAAACTTCACATTTTAGTGAGCTAATATGTGTGAGGAAGAAGTGCCTTAGTTTCTACAGTGAGAGAGGGACCAAGCCGGTAAGGGGGCAGTTGAACTGTAAGTTACTTAAGATAAGCTACTTTTTTTTCTTTTTTTTTTCAAGTAGCTTATCTTGTTTCTACTTTTTAAACCAAAGTGATTAAATAAGTTTAAATTTTTTTAAAAAATAATTTATTTAAAAAAGATGTTTCTCTCCTTCAAGGATGTTTTACAGGTTTTTTTTTTCAAAACTAAATTACTTATATATATATATATATATATATATATATATATATATATATATATATATATATATATATATATATAACTTACTTGGTAGTATACAAACGGCCCTAAATAAGAAAAATACTTGGCTCTCTTCATCCAAACTCAAAACCTGTAGGGCCACCCATCTATTAGGTACACTTGAGGGAGAATTGGGAATAAGGTGAATAAAGTGTCGGAACACACAAGGAAGAGGGAGAGATAATCAAGGGCACTCATCATCAAATCCAACTGCTTGGAAGAGTGTCATGCGTTGTTAGTTTGTAGTTTGGATCCTCTGCTTGCCACAAGTAGGGATTTCCTGCTTGCTGCAATGTAATTGGTCCACATCATCACTGATATTATGAGCATTAGAGCTGGGCAGAATCCGACCCGATCCGAACCAAACCAAAGGCTTGGATCGGTGCGGATCGAGTAGGACCACTCGAATCCGATCGTATATCGGATCGAGTTCGGATCGTGGTCAATCCGGACTGATCCGATCCGAAATCTGATCCAAATGAATCCGATCTGGTCGAGTCTTATATATAAGTTTTTTTTTACTTTTTACTATCCATCTCCCTACTTGTCCCGAACCAAACGAACCCTAACCCCTCTTTTTCTACTCAAAGGAGGCACCACACCCACCCATCTCTCCTCCTTTCTCTCCTCCTTTCTCTTCTTCTTTCTCTCCCAATTTCCACATCTCCTTCTTTCTCTCCTCCTTTGTCTCCCTCTCTCTCCCGATCTTGATTTAGCCCAGTCACTGGACAGACTCAACTCGATTCAGTTTCCCAGACCGAGTTGGACTCGGTTCGAGTCAGGCCAATAAGGATTCGAATCGGATCAAGTCAGCCCTGCTGGACTCGATCCCAGATCGGATCCAGTTCGGGTCAGGTTCTTAAAAAATCGAATCGAGTCGAGTTGGACCCAATCCGGTCCGACTCGACTCAATGCCCACCTCTAATGAGCATTAAAGTATGTTAGTGCACTTATTTGCACACATGTTTGTCAATCACGTGACTAATTGTGTTAAGTAGTCGGATGAGTCCTTTGCAAATGAAGACCGATGATGCAACTGGAGCAGAAACCTGAACTACAAAGTCAAATTCTAAAGAGGCTTCTACGATCAGGATATTGCCTATAGATGACTAAACCTAAATAGGAAAACTCACTTAAATCATCTATTCAAAGCCAACTCCAAGTTCATACTTTCTATCCTATTAGTCTTGGCTTTAAGAAAGTTTACGTTATTGAATGAATCATCGAACAAAGAATTAAAACAAGAAAATATCTCGAGAAGGCTAAGACAGTCCAAGAATCATTATCATATCCCGAACCCAATCCCAGCTTATATCTAACAAATCATCCCTAAAACCCCCAAATTGCCAACCCGTAACCAAAAATCATAATCCAAACCATTCAATCCATACACAGCCTTGTCTGTATCCTATACCCTGACTAGAACACTTTACCTGAACCTAAGCCCACCTATTTGAGCTGCAAAAACCCCAAAAGGAGACCACCGGTCGAACCAACACAACGAACAAAGCCCGCACGCTCGAGCCCGGCCCGAGCGAGGCCCGGGCGGTAGTCTGACTACCGCCGGCGGTATTCCGAGTACCACCGCTCGCAGTTCGCGTGTGAACAATTGTCCCAGCGTCCAAAAGTCAACTTTTCCCTAGATTTACCCCTCCATCTTTACTATTTACTATTTTACCGGCCTCAAGAGCCAATAGGAGCGCACCACGTGGCTCTCCTCTCTCTCTAGCCAATCACAAGTCTCCACGTCATCATTTTAACCCTTACCTACCCCATATTTACTATAAAGTAATTGGAAAAGGCTATAAATAGCCCTCTCCTCTTCTTATTTCATCCTTCCCCAACAAGCCACTTCTCCCTTTAAGCTTAAAGAGAGTAAGAGAGAAAGAGAGTGAGGGAAAGGGAAGGAGTTCCTAAGCCTTCAGAGTTTTAACCTTTCAAGCCACCACCTTTTTGCCCTTCCTCTTGACCTCTCCAACTCGTCCAAGCCTAGCCCAGATTAATCATGGTGCAGTCCATGTCTTAACTTATTAAAGATTGAGCCAAAGATCCATTCATTTTACATACCAGTATTCATCATGACATCTATTCCCTTCTCAACCCCTCTGCTTCTTTAGATCTTTAGTGAACATATGCTCTGTGACTTGCCGTACATCGGATCCTGTCACATCAGAAATTCTTAGTGATCTAGTCCGTTTTTCTTACCTCTTTGCATAAGTATCATCACATCCGCCTTCTAGACATGTCGTTGGATGTATGCTTGTGGCTTGCCGAAAGCTCGAATCTTGCTGCATCAGAAACTGCATATCTGCCTAGTCCCATCTCGACCACAACATCCATCATCCCTTGAGATTATTTTACCGCACTAAGTAGAGACCGTACATCTGTACGGGTAGAGAGGGTGCCTAACCCCTTCCCTCTTTGTAACCGAGGTCCCTTACCCGAAATCCCACATTGAAGACAAAGAACCGCTTCTATGATTTTGACCTTTCAAATAGATGATCCCAACCCAAATAAGAAAACCAACTTAGGTCATTTATTCAAAGCCAATTTCGAGTTCATATTTTTCATCCTATTAAGTCTTGACTTTGAGAAAGATTAAGTTGTTGAATGAATCATAGGAGAAAGAATTAAAATAGAAAAATCTATCCTATTTCGGTAGGAGAAGGTGCCACCGAATGACACTTTAGGTAGCACCGAAGATACCTTCGATACCACCGAAAGTGCCCAAAACATTCTAGTAGCCTTTAAAGGAAATTCGGTACCACCGACTGGAATTTCGGTACCACCAGCTCCTACCGATGTACAAATTTTGGTGCCAGGAAAGGAGTAAAATTCATCCAGTAACTTCAGGATTTAATTCGGTACTATAGATTTCTAAATTGATACCACCGAAGCAAGTTTGGTGATACCAAAGGCATCTTCGGTAGCACCGTAAACTAGCCATTTTCTATCCGTTGGAACTTTTTCTCTATAAAAGTGGCTTGTAGAAACTTGCAAAAATGGTGGATTAAGGCATCTTAGAGTCTTTAGTGTGTCCTAAGCTTATCCTAGCCTACCTAGACTCTATCCATATGAGTTTCATGCTCTCTTCATTGTGATCTTTCACTTCTATGAGCATTCAAAGCTCCTATTAATGAAGAATATGAACTCGTGCCTTCTCTAAGTACAAAGACCAAACCAATAGGAAAATCCTGTCTTTTTTAATACTCTAGAGCATCCATAGGTTGAATCTCTTAGAAAATTCACTCATTATCTAAGATAGGAGATTTAACCAACTCTCATTACCTTGGTCACCTTTATAGGTATATCTTACACATGGTTCTTGATCGTGAAGCTGAACCAATAGGAAAATCTAAGCTATGTGATCGGGGAACATCGAGGAGCTAATTCAAGCACGGAAGAGCGAAGATCAAGCAACCCAAGACAAGCTACAAGAGAGGACTCATTCTGACAAGTAAGTGTCATTTTTAAGAATCCAAAGTTTAGTCTTTATCCTCATGTAGAATTGAGGCTAAGAGTTTGCTATCAACAAACTCATGTAGGTTCCTAGTGTGGGGACCTTGATCGGTGTACCTAAACAAAGGTGTCTTGTGTGGGACCTTAGCCAGTGAGCTTAAATGTAGGTGCCTTGTGTGGGACCTTGTCCAGTGGGCCTAAACATAGGTGCCTCGTGGAGGACCTTGGCTGGTGGACCTAAACACAAGTGCCTTGTGTGAGACCTTGGCCGATGAGCCTAAACGTAGGTTCTTAGTGTAGGACCTTTATTCGTGTGAAAAGCATAAATGGTTGAGTCTTTTGTGTAGGACTACAAAGATTAATGGTGAACCTGATTTAAAATTATTCATAGTGAAATCCAATACACTCTAGGAAAGAGTGCGGTTGTCGAGAGTGGAATAGACAAGTAGCCGAACCACTATATATGCTTGTGTTTGGAATGGTCATTTACACATTTATCATGATTATTTAAGTTTGAATACTTGATTGTTTATACATGATTAGATTAGCTTAAGATTGATAGAAAACATATTCCACACACAAGCTCACAACTCCAAGCTAGTTGCTTTATTTGTATATCTTAAGTAGCCTATATGATTAGAACTTCTATTAGCTTGGAAGCTTTTAGAGTTATATTGTCTTACTTGTTTTAAACTGAATGATTGTTTAAGTTAGGCAATTAAGATTTTAAAATAGGCTTAATATTTGAAAAGTCTTATTCTTCTCCCTCTACGACCTTGTCTCATATTCTTTCTTTAGTATCATTGGTATAAATCGTAATTTCAAAGTATATAACCAATTTCTTTCAAGTTTATGACATATTTAGTGATGAAGTGGACCAAACACATTGCAACAAGTAGGAAATCACTGAGGATCCGGATTCATTGGTTTGATATGGCTTTAAAGTATATAACCAATTTCTTTCTAGTTTATGATCTTGTAGTTGATATCATCATATATGCATGCATGCATTTCATGACCCTAGTTATCGAATCATAATAGTTAATTCGATTCCATTAAAAAATAATAGTAATAATAATAATAACATGAACATCCAACAAAGTGACTCTAGATCTATTGGAGTGACTGAATACACATCAACAATCCTTCCATTTTTTCATATAACTATTGATTGTTGTAAGAGTCCATTTGATGTAAAGATAAGAACGCACCCCTCAAATCGGATGCTTGCATGGCAAGTGCTATACAATGCATTTTCCAAAACAAAAAAAAAAAAAAAAAATCGCTTATGTGGTGAATGATTAAAAATGTTATTTTTCTAAATTTTTGTTGACTAAAAATGCACCATATACCAATTGCCATGCAAAGAGCCTATAGGTGATCAGGTCTCCTAATTGCAAGTGGTTTAATGGTTAGGTTTGTGCTAACCTTGCCACCTCTGGTTTGTGCCCCATCCACATTGGGACCCCAAATTTGAAAGGTCTACATTTAAAATATCACCAATAGGCTTAACTAAATATTCAATTATAACTATCTTTATACAGGGAACATTTTATCATGTGGGCCATTTTTTTTTCATTCCCAAATATGTTGATGTATGCAAGACCTAAGCAAGGAGCCAGAAGTTCTTCTGCCATCTAGTGCTGATGAGGTAACCACCAACATCCCTGCTTTGTTTCCTAACAGCCATGGTCAGGCACTCTGCATTGTTAATGCACTGCTCCACAAAATTCTCACTCCTACCTCGGAAAAAGCTGCCAAACACAACAACACAAAAAGAAAAAGATTTTCAATCATGGTTCAAGACATCCATTTGGCATATCATATGCTGTACATTGTATACCAAAACCTTGGTATAATACTCAATTTTCTAAAAATTACTTGGGTTAAAATCAAGGTTTAAAATATGTATCAGGTATTGTATCATTCAAAACTTATATGGCCCTATGGCACCCTGCATTGGGTGGTTTCAGACCAACACAGCCTTATTATTCATGGACAATATTGATATGTATCAATCAATAAGAACAAAATTTCAGACTAAAAGGGCAAAATGGTTTCCGTAGTTTCTAGACATTGGCAAATAGCTATACAAATGTTTTAAGAGTTGTTTGTATTTTTGAAAAATAATTTACTGATAGAAGTACATGTCTATAGCTTGTCAACCCCCCTATATAGGTATACGGAGACTTCTAAGTAAGTAGTCCAATATGAGACTATTAAATATGGATAAGCTTTCTCTAATGAGGTGTCATTTGGCACCCTGTATTTGGATGTATTAAAAGGCAATTGGGTGTAAATGAATCTTTTTGGTGCTTAATAGACTTGATGATAAATAAAAAGTTATTTTTTGGTGTGTTTTAAAACCTTAGTGAAAACTTTTTGGTATGTTTTAAAACCTATTTATTTTACTGTAAAATACTTTCTTTCTTTTTTTCTTTTTTAAAGGCAGAAGAGTACGCTATGCAGATGGCATGCTAATGATAGCCTTAAACAATCTAATTACTAGCTGCATCAATAAAATCATATTAGATTAATAGATCGAAACTGTTCAAATTACAATGAAGTATGTGTTTTATTGATGCTATCCAGATCATTTTATGGAATGAGCCCAAAAATAAGGCAGATCCAAAGCTCAAGTGGACCACACCACGAGAAGCAGCAGTGATAATGGCACCCACCATTGAAACCTTTTTAGAGGCCACAGTGATGTTTATTTACAATATAACCTATTCAAAAGTCCATATAAACCTGGATGAAGGGAATACATAAATATCAGCTTCATCCAAAACTTTTGTAACTCCCATGAAGTTTTTAATGGTTGGCATTCAATCCCCACTGTGTGGTCCACTTGAGCCTTGGATTGGCTTTGGTTTTGATTCACACCCTAAAATGATTTGGAAAAATGGAGGTATAGCAGGGATAAAACCTGTACATCACCATTGCATGAAGCCGAATGCTATTCCCAAACACCCCACGTGTGCCAATATTGGACACGCGTGGGATCTGGAACGTTCATCAGACGGCCCCCTCAGTACATCTGCCCTATCCTAATAATCAGAGGCCAGATCACTCATTGTACATGTGTGGCCCACCAGATTAAAATACAGGATGGATATTGAGCTAAGCTACATTTATGGTTGGGACCACTCTGTGAACTGTCCAGATCAAGCCTGTCCAACGTCCATGTAACCAAATGCAGAATGTAGCCCGTTTGGGTGTAATCCAATATGTGGACTGAATGGAATCTACAACCGTCCATGTGCATTGAGGCGAGGTGGGGGCCATTTGGCTCCCCCGCAGAGAATAATTCAAACGTCTGGATGTGCTGTACTCTCCCCACAGCAGGACACCCAAAAAGTAAGCGGATTGATAATAATGCAGGAGAACTGATCACCTACAGCTCCTCCTTATCGTGTTGTCCTAACTTTTCAGCTGACGTGTCGGATGTACAGAAAATCCGTACCATGAAAATGGTAGGACTGATCATGAGGATATCTGAATTTTAAAATCATGTTGATCCATTACTTTTGTGGACCACAAATCTACGTTGAATCAAACCGATGATTGTCAGTTGATTCCAATGTGTGGGCCACTTGATGAGTGGACCAGAATGATTTCTGTGACAGGGAATCTTCACGGTGGGCCTACATGTTTTCAAGGTACGGATGTCCATGCATTGCACGATGGAGGGTTAGATAGGAAAGCATGGTAAACTACCATGCAGGCACTTGTTGCTGGGTACACACGTGCAGCGGATGAAACATCCAATTTCTCTGGGGCCCACCATGTAAAATCCACTCCTGTTCATCAGATTCGGTCCTCCATACCAGGTACTGTTGCAATAAATCAGCCCCATATCCACGACTCTGGTGGGGGACACCACAGGGAATAATAGCGATGCGATCCAAACCGTAGGTTTGTTTGTGGGGTCACCATGGTGTGTATCTTTCAGCGAACCCTTTTATCAAGTGAAGATGAAGGGAAAATAAAAAATAAAAACATCTTGATCCAAAACTCAGGTGGACCACAAGGTATGAACTTTTAGGCGTGATTTTACAGCCTTCCGGTTGGCGTGGTCCATATTAGTATTTTTTAAGGCTGATATTTTGAATGTACGGTGAAAATAAGGTTTATCAGCTGATGGACGGAGTGGATTTCACATATACAGAACGGTGAACCCAATAGTAGTATGGTGTTTTACGGACTGCGTAAAACAGGCATAGACGAGCCCGCTCTTTTTTATTCTGGGTGGTGGGCCCGCCCTCCTGGCATCATTTTAGGTGCATCGAAACTGACCCTTATCTGATATGCACGGATACCTGTGGAATCTGATCTGTTCATCAGTTGGGACCCACCACGAACTTGATCCCATAAATAAAATAAAATAAAAGAGGCTGGCAAGTCATCTTATAATGTGCACCACATATCCGCTTTTCCAAACATATTCTCCTCAAATCTAGCCTCTAGGATTAATATCAAACGAGCCTAAGGTTCGGTAGTGGTCACATACTTGGTGGGGTCCACCTGATGAACGGATCAGATCACACACTCGAGTACTGTGTGCTCCATGCTGTATTTCAGTCCATTCATTTTTTGGTGAATGGACAGTTAAGACATGGATGGAAGATCTGAGAGAAGGAATGGGAAGGCTATACCAACTGACTGGGGAATGCTTGTGCTGGCCCAAGATCAAAACAGAAGCTCCCAGCTTCTTGACTTGGCTGATGACTGTGGCTAATCTGGGCCCTTGGATCAGCAAAGCTTCAACTTCCACCTGATGATAGTAGCCAGAAAACCCCACATTATACCAACCACAATAATTTACAGAAATAAATAAATATCTAAAAAAACAAAATACAAAAATAAGATTTTCAGTAGCCAGAAAACCCCACATTATACCAACCACAATAATTTACAGAAATAAATAAATATCTAAAAAAACAAAATACAAAAATAAGATTTTCAGTCAGAACAAACTTCTCATTTTCAGCATGAAAAAAAAAAAAGAGGAATGTGGGTGATTTACTGGTGCTTTTATAATTATTAGATAGAAAAACGAAAGATATTAAAATTAAAAAATGACGGAAATGATATTTACACCCTCATTTTTTTATACCACATCCCCTTGTTGACATAGTGCATTGCTTGTCGGCAACTTTTGCAAGAGTGGAAAAGGGGGACAAAAACAAAATACGGGGTATATATTTCCGCTCCCGAGAATAATGTAGAAGAGGCCGGGACCTCTATGTTAGTTTAGTACCATTTTGAAAATGGTGGTGGTTTATTCTCCTAATATGTGGCACTGATGTACAGCTCTCCAGACCATCCAAATTGTGGATCCCTTTGCCGGTTGAGTATATCCCTTAAATCAGATTGATGGAGCAATCCTAACCATCCAATTAATCGTTAAAGGTAAAATAGTGAGTTGTCCTTGTCCAACAGGGAAAAGATGGTTAACACTAAGCTAGTTTTCATTTATAGTCCAATTCACGGTTGGGTCAACCATTTAGATGGTCTGGATTAACATATTGAAGAGGCACCACCACTATTTTAAATGCTGCAAGACTAACACAGGAGTCTCCGACCTTCGATTAAGAAGAAAACAGATAGTACATGTATGAAGAAAATCCACCCAAATCTCCATTTTCATTCACCAAATGCTACAGAACCCTACGGTGCTCTGTGCGCCCCCACAATGATGTATGTGTTTTATCCACGCCGTCCAATCCATTTTTACAGCTCATGTTGGGGCACGAACCCAAAAATAAGGCCGATCCAATTCTCAAGTTGACCACACCACAGGAAACAGTGGTTATCGAACGTGCACCATTAAAATTTTCTTGGGGGCGACAAATGTGTTGAATCAAGATGATATTTTCTTCAGTGTACCTTAATCCAGGTGTGTGTGACCTAATCAACAGGTTGGATGGGAAATAAACGTTACGGTGGGCCCTAGGAAGTTTTTAACGGTTCCCGTTCAATCAACACTGTTTCCTGTGGTGTGGGCTAAATAAGATTTGGATCCAATCTCGATTTTGAAATCATGCCCTAAAATGAGCTGGAAAAATGGATGGACGGCGTGGATAAAACACTTAAATCATGGTAAGGCCCACAGAAAACCGACAAGTGCAACCGCGTCCCGTGGTGACCCGGTCACCGACGTAATTTGATTGGGACACGCTGTCTGAGATGGGCCAGGTCGATTTTGGACTGGGATTCGGTAGTGAACCCTCTAGTACCGAGCTCGTTACTGGTTGGTGCTGGAAAAAAGCTCTGTAGGCCCTATCATGATGCATGTGTTTTATCCACACCGTTCATCCATTTTCCATATCATTTTAGAACATGAATCCAAAAAATGAAGCAGATCCAAGTCTCAGGTGGACCACACCAGAATAAACGGTGTTATTGAACGCCCACCGTTAAAAACATGATTTGCGTGGGCCCCTCCTATGACAGAGGCCACTTAGGATCAAATCCTTGCCTGGTCACTTGGATATCCTATTTTTTATAGTTGATATATATATAGGATATCAACTATAAAAAATAAAATAAAATAAATTTAAAAAATTTTTAAAAAAAAAAAGACAAGACAAGACATGTAGAGGGAAAGGGAAAAACAGGAAGAAAAAATGAATGAAAATCAAACCTCTGGTCTGCAAGCCTTGCAAAGGGATGCAAGTGAGTTAGCAAGATGAGGTGAAGAAGAGTCAGCAAAATAAGGCCTTGTTCTCTTCCTTTGAGCTTTCTTTTGAGGAGGAATGATCTGTAAGAGAGTAAGAAGGTCTCCCTTATTGGCCACATGTGTGAGTGCCCACATCATGGCATGCTTTGCACGTGTGGATTGATCAATGATCACCATCACTCTCTTCCTCACCATCACTCCACCATTGTCACATGTGTTGAGACCTTCCATCTGTTTCATTGTCTTCTCACTTGGGCCTTTCTTGGACCATCTCTTTGAAGAATTCTTCTTATCTCTACCACTTAGTTGCCTTAGAAAGGAGGCCCCACCACCAGACCCAGAATCCATATCTCTCTCTCTCTCTCTCTCTCTCTCTCTCTCTCTCTCTCTCTCAAATCTTTTTTGATGGAGGAAAAGAAGGATGTATATTGTTACAGTGAGAGGATCTCTCTCTCTCTCTCTCTCTCCTCTCTCTCTCTCTCTCTGGCTCTCTTTCTTTTGAGAGGGAGATGGGACGTTATATAGAGAGGAGGTATGTATATGAGGTGTGCAGGGTCGAAGTGCATCTCACTTACCACACGTGTTTCAGATCGGAGACGCACATCTGCGTAGATTCCCATGTCTCAAAAATGAGGCTGCTATATATGATCATTAGGTGGGCCTACGCACACAAAATGAATGAACGGTTAAGAGAAACCAACAAAGGGTCCAAATTCTTTCCACACGTGGCTCACCTTTTAATAAGAAAAGGTTGCACACGTGGGACTCGTTCTCACGTGTGAGAAGAGTGCATGGAGCATTGAGATAAGAGACAAAAGAGGTGAAGTGATGGAGATGGAGCTATCTCTCTCTCTCTCTGTCCTGCAAAAACTCAGTCACGAGCACTGAGTAGTAAAGATGATAGATGAGGTGTACTCTTTCTCTTTTTTTGCATACGTGAGAATCTTATCTTCCTTTTTTGCTTAGATATTAGAGAAAAATGCACTGAAATTTACACCCTCTCCTTTAAACAAGCATGCAACAGTCTTCTGCCGCCAGCTTGATATGCCATGCAACAAAAGCAACCATCACATACAATGACCGTACGTGAACTTTCACTTGCACACATTTCTCAGGCCAACATGTCACACGTGCAAAGATCCAATCCACGTGAAAGGTGGGCCACTCCGTGATGATCACCAGGTGTGAAAATCAAGTCAATCTAGTTTCTGGGTGGGAATGCCAGGACTCTGACTCATTCGTTCCGATAGGTGATTTTCAAACCAGGTGATCTTCGTGGTGTGGCCCACCTTTTTCACGAATGGAGTGTCCTATTTATGTGAGCCGTTGTCACCATGATCGGAGTGAAAATAAAGCAGGTCCATTCATTAGACAGGCCATATGGTTGAAAACTCTAATCAACGGCTATGTGTTGATGGGTGGTCCACTCTATTCACAAGAAAATGAATGACGACTATGGAGTCCCACCTTCAATTTCACCAGGGACATCCCTGATGCAATTCTATGGAGCCCAGCATGATGAATGTGTTCTATCCACGCTGTCCATCTGTTTCGCCAACTCATTTTAGGTAATAATCCTAAAAATGAGGCAGATCCAAAATTCAAGCAGACCACACCACAGAAAACAGTAAAAATGATTATACCTACCGTTGAAACCTTCTTAGGGCCTTTCATGATGTTTATTTGCCATCCGAACTGTTCATGAGATCACAAAGACCTGGATGAATAGAAAACGCAAATATCAACTTGATTAAAAACATATGTGGCCCTCAAGAAGTTTTGAACGGTAGGCATTCAATCCTCATGACTGGTTCCGTGGAGTAATCTAATACTTGAGCTATCGATCTCTTTTTATCTTTTTCTTTCTCATCTCCTAAATTAAAATGAGCTGGCAAAACGGACAGATGGCCTACGTAAAAACACATACATCAGGTGGGTCCCACAGAGTCAAGTGATCATAAATATCACAGGGAGCAAGCAATCCTCGTCTCCATCCTTTCATCAAACCCGTCCATCAGGTGTAAATCAACAGGATGAAGTGAGGATGCAAAAATAAAGCTGATCCAAATATTAGGCCGGCCACAACGTTTTAGGAGTTACCTATCGTGCTAACCTGATGAATGGTTAAAAATAAATAAAAATAAAAAAGGCTATGACTATTCTATTACCAGATACAGAAGAAAGGGTTGCATTTATTAATAGTGAGTCGCAAGGAGTTACTCTGGCTGAGGATAGCAAAAGTACACTGGCTTTCAATTATTGAAAAAGTGGGCCCATCTATCTTGGGTCCACGCTACGACTATGCTCAAAAGAATCTCCTACGGTTGTTGGATCATTTTTATTTAAACATGGTCGCTTTGTTCTTTTTCTTTTCCTGACAGTCTATCCACATTAGGTTTCAACGGCCCAATGATCGGGATCACCGAACCTGGGACCCACTTCGCCAGATTGAAGACCAAGTCCACCGTGCATGTGCTCAGGAGCTATGGTCAAAGATGTTATAATTCCTAGGAAGATTTACTGGAAACCACTTTCTTACCTTTCTGTTATAATTCCTAAGAAGAGGCTGGTCAAATATAAGATTATGGAAAAATATCTACTTACATGGAATAATTCATAATAATAATAATAATAAACTCTATACTTTAAAGAAAATGGTGCACACCAAACTGAGGATACACTTAGCCAAATTGAAGACCAAAGTCCATGATACATGTGCTTATGTGCTTCAATCAAGGATGTTATAATTCATCATGGGAGTGGAGACGATTTTCTTACTACTAGTAAAAGAAGAGGCCGAATCAAATACAAGACTTGGAAAAATACCTACTTGTATGGAATAATTCATAAAAATGCTCTATACTTAAAGGAGAACAGTATGCACAGTATGCCCCGAACTTGGGACCCACTTAGCAAAATTGAAGACCCAAGTCCACTTAATGTATGCTCTTGTGCTCCGGTCAAAGATGTTATAATTCCGTGAGAGAGTGGAGATGATTTTCTTACCTTTTAATAGAAGAAGATTCACTATGATAAAATACCTACCTGTGTTGAATGATTGATGTAGGACGTGGCACAGATGTGTTCCTGAATGGTTGGATCAAATGAAGGTGAATTGTAAATTTTTCGTAACTTTTTATCCGAGTATTGTTATGGGGTGCACATCCTATCAATCTTTACTGTAACGCGCACTTTCATATTAAAAACAAAATTTTAATGAAAATTATTGTTTTTAGTAATTACAATTTTTATAATATTTTCTTATTTTTAGAGATTTATATTTTTTTTCTTTTTTAGAAATAACTTGTAATCATTCCAGGACTCTTGTAGAAAAAGTTTATTTGAATTTTTTTTTTATATATATAGAAATTAGGCTTTAGAAGAATTTTACTAGAATTAGGATTTTTATCAAATCAGATAAAATTTTAGTATTTTCGTAATTATGAATTTTGGTTTAATTTTTTCTTTATTAATGGTGTAACAAGGACACATACACATTAGACAATTATCAATCAAGTTATTTTCAATTTTATTAGAATTTATTTCTTTTCCCTCATGGATTCAAAGAATCTTTGTGAAGAGTTTAGAGAACTCCATGGATGTAGAGTAATTATTCCTTAAGGAAGATGGTGATCAACCTCATCACGTCCTTCCCTGCGTCAGTTAGTATCAGAGAGAGGCTTTCTCTTCGGATCCATAGCTTATAACGACAAGTCGGGAAACATTCTCACGGATGTTACTTTAGAGAATTTATCTTTAACAGTGACGGCTTTAAAAGCGAATGCAGTGAGAAAATCGGTAAGTCATGCAAGGGTTGCAGGCTTCCATTGATTGCATGATGGAGGCCATAGGGCAATTCTGTATTCGTGGTAATGATCCACCCAAAGTAGGTGCTGAAATTCATAACATGCTAATTGTAGGGCGATGCTAGCTATGAATCACAGAATTGCACTCGAAAAGGTGGGATCCAACGACATGATTACACAGCATCCCGAATGAGACATTTTTATTTTTTTTTATCAGATAGATCAAATAGATCGAGAATTTAAGATGAAAGTCGATCTTCCTGACTAGTTTCAATGGCCAACTAACCATCAAAGACTTCCTCGATTCCTCCATCGAGATTACGATTATATATTATTCCAACAAAACCAAAATTGTTGGTAGGATAGCTGATCAGTAAGGGGCTATGTAAAGAAATCTCATTATTTACCGGCAAAAGATGACCTCATCGAAAAGGAGTCGCGACAGGTCACAGGATTTACAATGGCGGACATATGGCCCATATAAGAACGGAGAACCAACCTAAGACTTCTAAAGCAAAGGAACAGTCTCTTATAACCAAACAAGTTTTTGTTAAACAATCTGAAAATATGGGAGATGTAGATGCATTAGTTGAAAAGAAAAAATATATAAAGCCTTAAAACATCCCAAGGGATTTGAAACTAATGTTACATGAGTTCAATGTGATTGTGTTCAATGAACTCCGTAAAGAATTGCTTCCAATACAAGATATACAAAATCACATTGATCATATCCCTGAAGGAAGTACACCTAATTTCCCACATTATCAGAAAAGATGCAAGATCTTACAAGCACGAGTGAAGGAACTAATCCATACTAGTCAAGTCAAAGAGATCATTAGTACATGTATTGTGTTAGTTCAAGAGCGTAATGCAAAGTATAAGGAAATGGCTAATAAGCATCGACGCCAGAAATTACTCTAGTATCATAAGCAAAGTCCCTTAAGTAACTCGGGGACGAGTTATTTTCCAAGTGGATGGGTCCGATGTAGGACGTGGAACAAAGACATCCCTAGCATGATTTAACCAAAAGAAGGTTTGGCCACAACTTTTGATCCAGGTATCATTATGGGACACACAACCTATCAATATTTACTATAACGAGTCATACAGGGTGAACCGACCCACAATGTGGGTTGCGTCTGTCCATTTCACTAGAAAACATGCACTTTCAGATCAAAAACAAAAATAAAAATAAAAAATAAAATTACTATTTTTAGTAATTCCAATTTTTGCAATATTTTCTTACTTTTAGAATTTTAGATTTTTTTTTTTTTTTTTTAGAAATAACTTATAATCATGCTAAAACTCTTCAGGCAAAATTGTATTTGAAATTTTTATTTTTAGAAATTAAGCTTTAGAAGAGTTTTACTAGAATTAGGATTTTTATTAGAGTTAGAATTTTGCTATTTTTAATAATTATGAATTTTGGTTTAATTTTTTTCTTTATTAATGGTGTAACATGGACACATACACATTACACAATTATCAAGCAAATTATTTTTGATTTTATTAGAATTTATTTCTTTTCCCTAGTTGATTTGAGGAATCTCAGTAAGTCTATAAAACTTCATGGATTCAGGGTATTTATTTCTTGGGGAGACATGATCAACCTCATCACATCCTTCCCAGCGCCAATGATCCATAAAAATGCTCTAAACTTGAAAGAGAATAGTATGCACCGAACACAGGACCCACTTGGCCAAATTGAAGACCCAAGCTATGTATGTGCTCATGTGCTCTAGTCGTAGATGGAATAATTCCTCAGGGGAGTGGAGACAGTTTTCTTACCATTCACTAAAAGAAGAGGCCGGGTCAAAGGCATAGCTTTGGAAAAAAAATACTTACATGGAATAATTCATAATACTGCTCTATACTTAAAAGAGAACAGTATGCATCATGTATATGCACTAAATAGTATACAAGTGGCTTATATGTAACTCAATCTAACCGTTGATATAATGCGCCACACCATAGATTTTTAGGTGAAAAAAAAAATAATTTTGTAATAAAATGATGGTTTGATTGGTCAATGATTGATATCTGACTGACAATAAATATGGTTTTGCATTTTTGACATTGACTTGAATAAATTATTGATTCATTAATTTCTATTTATTTGGACCGTTTGTTTTCAATATTAATGGAATTGGATTGTTCATCTTTAAAATCTACATAATCCAGCTGTTCTTTATTTTAATTTTCGCCTTATGAAATGATTCTCCACTAACAGGGACTGCATCTCACACGTGTTGTCAGAGATTGTATTTCGGTCAATCCCCACAACACCTGTTTTAGTTGTCATATAACACCCAAGCTCTGTGAACCCCACCATGTTTTATATGTAACATCCCTTCTTTCCATTCAGCTTCTTAGTTTATTATAGACCATGGAGCTAAAAATCATTCAGATTCAAGACTCAAGTGAACCACCTCGCCGGGAACAATGGGGATGGGATGGCAATAATAGGTTTGTGTGTGGGGCCACTATGGTGTTTATGTTTCTTCGAATCTGTTAATCAGCTGTAACTCATCACAATGAAAAGAATAAACAAACTTCAGCCTTATCTAAAACTTAAGTGGGCCACACCACGTGAATCTTAAAGGTTTTAGGAGCAATTTTATATTGTTTTCATTGATGTGGCCGGCCAAAGTGTCCATAGGACTGATCTTTTGTATATACAGTTCAAATCTGGGTTATTGTATGATGGACGGAGTGGATTCGCATATGCAACATGGAGGGCTCTGTTTTACACTTCCTAAGATGTGTCTTTGGACGATTCAGTTTTGAGAGACCCGTGGGCTGCCCTTGATGTTCGCATGAAATCCACTCCAACCATCATTTTTGCCCTATCATGTCATAATGAGAGCCCAAAATGAGCAAAATTCAAGATTCAAGCGGGCCATATCATAAGAAAAGGTGGGGACTCAAAGCCCACAATTGAAACCTTATTACAGCCAACAAAAGTACTGGATTAGGATGATATTGGTATCTTCCCTTCATCCCAGTGGTAATCACGTGGGTGTGGCCCACTTTAGTCCTTGATCTGCCGTTTTTTATAGGCTCTCATCTTAACATGATAGAACTGTTGTTGATGTCTTAAATATGTCAGTAACAGGTTTGCCTATGGTACCAACATATGCCCGGTCACATTGAGAAAATCTAAGAACCCTTATGTAAATTGCTGAAATGTTTGGATGTTACTCCTCAATGGCTAACCCTTTAAAGTATATGAACCAGCCCTTGCTCATGGCTTAGTGGTGAACTCACAAGAGTTTCAACAGTACGGTCATGGGTTCGAGTACGCACTGTAGTGTGTGTACGAGGGTGTCTTAAAAATTTATATATATATATAGACACACACATGGAAACGCTCACCTGCGAACCAGTTCGTACGTACTACATACGAACTTTTTTAAGAACTCATCAGATAAAAATCTGAACGGTCCACATGAAGCAGAACCTCATGAAACCCCTTAGTACAAATTTTTACTTTGATCGAAAACTTCGGTGGGCCATGAAAAATGTAAACAGTTCCTTCCCTTGATTTGAATTTCTCTTTGCTATGGCCCACCAGAATCTTAGATCAGGATAAAAATTCACTTCCTATGGTTTCATAGGATTCCGCATCTTATAGACCGTTCGGATTCGACACCCATGACACGGTGCACACGTGCATAGGTGTGTAGGTGAGCATGCCTATATATATATATATATAAAAGAAAACTCCAATTTGTGAACTGTAAATTGCTCATTGATACAACAATCCTAGCCTTTCAATTTTGTGAAATGCAAATTAATGGTCCAGAGGAGAAAAACAATGGTCAATGTCCAGCTGGAAAAACCCATGAATCATGCTAAAATATCGCTTAGTGGGAGACTTTTGGGGAATGTTCCCTGCATGGTGGGCCATAGTAGCTGAACAATGTGGATATCTGAATCACGCTTCTACCATATCACATGTTCGTTGAATCTGGTTTGTAGACTTTTTAACATTCTGACAATGGATAGCTAGGTTGCTAACGCCTAACAGCAAATGTCTATTAACATTCCGGTTTTGCAAGAATATTGTAGCCGATGGTTGAGTAATCCAGACCATTGATATTGTGAGCCACATAGCAAGTGATACACCAAAAACTCCCTGATGCTACCCACATTGAAGTGCATCTTATCAACGGTTTGGATCACCAAATTACCTCCTTTTCGTATGGCCATTGCATGCTGCCTCTTTATTTACAAGGAATTTAAGCGATCTGCCTAACCAACCGAGATTGCTATCTGCCTTTATCTACTGCGGGGATTGTGGCAATTGGAACTGTTCCTCTTGTGGGCATCTGTATGGATGGACCTGCTCAGCGCTGATTGGGTACTACCCTCACCAGGACTTAGCCAGAAACGGACGGTCATGTCATGGGCTTTGTGGGACCCACTGTGATCTATTTTTAGATATCATTTTATGTTACGAGCTAAAAAAGGAGGCCAGACTGAAGTCTCGAGTGGACCACACCACATGAAGCGGTCGGGATTGAATTTTTGTAGTTGAAAACATCTTGAGGCCTAGGGAAAACATAAATATTAAGTTGATCCAAAACTTTTGTGGCCCTCAAAACGTTTTCAATGGTAGGCTTTAAATTCTCACTGCTTCATGTGGTGTAGTTCACTTAACCTTCCATCTGCATCTATTTTGGGCTCATGCCTTAAAATACCTAGTGTGAATAAAACATTTGGATCACGGTCGGCTTTATAAAGTGCTTGACATGGCCGTCCATCTCTAGCTATAGATACGTTATGGTAGGGGTAGTATTCAAATGGTGCCCAATCTGATACTGGCATAACTTGGTGGGATATAATTGGATGGCAGGTCGCTCTCAAAGATGAAGCACACTGAGCATGTTTAAAAGTTGTTCTTGATTGAATCCTGTCTCTAACCATGGCCTTACCGTCCAATCATATTCTATCGTGTGTGCTCAATCCGCATCTGACCACACCAAGGTGTAAAATTCTTAGGAGATGACAAGTAGAGCTGAAAGAATTGGAATATGGTAGAACCAAACTTCCAAAGTACAAGTAGCAAGTTAATGAGTTAATCAAGTCCATCCATGTTGGGGTACAGCGGAAGTATACCCTGAATTCAAATCAAACAAATGATAAACAGAACAAAGCATGCACATGAACCAACGATTTTACATAAAAAATCCTTGTGGAAAAAAAAATACAGCACAAAACAACAGCAAAATCCACTATGAATAACGAATTACAAGAGATTGATGAACTTACAAATGCAAAACTCTTCCAAAAACCCTAGCATCCCTTTAAAATTCTCTTAAAAACATTTAAGTTCTCTTAATCATACCTTAATCTCACATTACACCCATATATATAGTATTACACTCGGAATAGGAAACAAATCGCATAATTACGCAAAACCATGTGTGTCATCGATCTAAGCATCTATTGATCGACACACCCTCGATCAAGCAACCCTCAATCAATCGACAACCACATGTTCAATCACTTGAACATGCTCAAAAGGATCCAAAGAGTTTGCAAGTATTTTTCGAATTGTGTCGATCGCTTGAACCTTGTAAGTCGATCGAGCGATCGAACATGTCCAAAACTGTCCAAAGACCAATCTATATAATCTGGAGTTTACTCGATTGATCGAGTAGGCTGTTCGATTGATCGAACTCCCCTGTTTCTGTACAGATTGAAGACATCTAGATTACAATCTCCACTATAGCTTCAATCATCATGAACCATGACTCCAAGCTCCATCTCTAATTGCCTCCATCACAACTTCACCATCGTCGTCGCTTCTCGTGAATACTCCATCTTCATCAAACATTTTCCAGACCTAGAGAAGTTGAGCAAAACTTAAACTTATCTACGGGAACCATCTTTTTAAGCATATCTGTCTGATTTACTCTCGCATGAATTTTCTTAAGAGTAATTCATCCTTCCTCAAGCTCATGTTGGATAAAATGATGATGAACATCAATATATTTAGTTCTGAAATGGTAAATTGAATTCTTTGCCAAGTTGATCATGCTTTCGTTGTCACAATCAATGGACACGGCATCCTATTGAAGCCCCAACTCATTTATCATTCAACGCAACTAAATACCTTTCTTGAAAGCCTCCATCACTGTCATATACTTAGCTTCAATTATAGAAAGAGTAACCACATACTGAAGCTTTAACATCTAACTGATCGCTCCACTTACTAGTATAAACGAGTAGCCAAAAGTTGACCATCTGTTGTCTAGATTTCTTACATAATTGGCGTCCACATGCCTACCAATTTTTCTTCTAATTTTTTAAATGTCAAGAGATAGTCCGTCATACCTCGTAGACAACAAAGTAGCACTATCTCCCAATATTGTTTACCAGGGTTTGATATGTATCTACTCACAACATCGACTGTATGTGAAGTATTCATTCTTGTAGAGACCATGTCATACATCAAATTATCAACCATGCTCGAGTAGGGCACACGAGACATAAATCAATTTTTTTATCTGTAATGGGACATTGGTCTGAAGAAAGTCTAAAGTGAGCAGCATGAGGTGCGCTAACTGGTTTAGCCTTATTCATCCCAAAATTTACCAATACCTTATCAAGGTATTATCCCTGAGACAACTATAACATGCTCATTTCCCTATCTCCGTGTATATTAATGTCATGAATTCTCCTTGTAACACACAGATCTTTCATTTCGAATGTCCTTGATAATTGAGTCTTCAATATATTAGTTTCAGACATGCCATGACTGGTGATAAGCATATTATCAACATATAATACCAGCATAATGAATTCTTCATCACTCAGTGCCTTGAAGCAAACACAATGATTATATTCACTTCTGGTAAACCAAAAACTCACCACGAAAGTATCAAATTTCATATACCACTGCCTGGGCGATTATTTCAAGTCGTACAATGTCCTTCTTAACTTGCAAACCTTATTCTCTAACCCTTGTATCTTGAACCCGTCTAGTTACTTCATATAGATCTATTCTTCCAACTCCCCATATAAGAAAACAATCTTCACATCCTTTTGTACTAGTTCTAAATTCTATTGGGCAACCAATGCCAACACAAATCTAATAAATACCTGCTTGACAACAAGTGCGAACATCTCACTAAAGTCAACGCCTTCTTTCTGAGCATACCCATTTATAACCAATATGGCCTTATATCTATCATGTTTCTTCCTATAAAATCACTTACATCCGATCACTTTAAGCCCAACAAAAAGCTCCACTAGCTCTCACGTCTCATTCTTGTACAAAGAGTTAATCTCATCTTGCATCACTGTCATCCACTTCTAATTAATTAGGTTATCCAGTGCTTCCTGTAAGGTAAACAGATCCCCCTCATCCGTAATGAGAGCGAATACGATATTCGAATTATCTATGTATCTCATCGGTAATAAACGATCTCTAGGTGGATTTCTCCTCATTGGTGGTTGCTCCACTTGCTCCTGTACATCTTCCTCTGATTCGGCTTTTTCTTATATCTCACTTTTTCGACTTCGACATTAATCATCACTGATTTTCCTATTTTCTTGCGTTCATCCTTACAGAAAAAAGAATTATCATCAAACCTGACGTTACAACTAATCGTGATCTTCTGTGTGACTCAATCATACAACTTGTATCCCTTTACACTATCATCATAACCCACAAAACTGCACTTCTTAAACCTATGGTTTATCTTATCTCTCTCAACTTACAATATAGAGAGTAAGCATCACAATCAAATACTCTCATCTTAATCCATCAACATCATAAACACTCCACACTTCTTCTAGAATTTAACATTTAATCGATATAGACAGAGAGTAATTTACTAGGTAGAAAGTCGTGTTAACAGCCTCAATTCATAGCTCCTTACCTAACCCAGCATTGCTCAACATACTTCGTGCTCTCTCCAAGAGAGTCTGATTCAGATGCTGAGGAGTGGATGGCAGCAATGCATGATGAGATGGATTATCTATATAAGAATGAAATGTGGGAGCTGGTGGAGTTTTCTGTTTGGTAAAAAATAATTAGGTTCAAGTGAATTTTTCGTAAGAAAGTGGATAGGTACAAGGCAAGACTGGATGCGAAGGGCTATGCTCAAAAAGAAGGTATCGACTTTGGTGAGATATTCACGTCAGTTGTAAAGCAGGTATCTATTAGATTCATTTTGGCATTGGTTGTCCAATACAATCAAAAATTGGAACAGTTGGATGTGAGGACAACTATTCTACACAAAAAACTAGAAAAGCAAATCTACATAAAGAAACCTAGAGGGTTCAAGGTACTGGAAGCAAATAATAAGGTTTGCAAGTTAAAGAGGTCATTATACTGCCCAAAACAGTCACTTAGGCAGTGGTACAAGAAGTTTGATTCTTTCATGATGAGCAACAGTTTATCAGAAGTGAGTTTGATCATTTCGTATACTCCAGATTACTAAGTGATGGGGAATTCATAATTTTGGTATTGTATGTTGATGATATGATTGTCGCCATCCATAGCATGTCTGGAATCAATATATTGAAGGCTCAGTTATCCAGGCATTCAAGATGAAAGATTTGAGGGCGGCAAAAAAACATTCTCAGCATTGATGTGCATAGGGATAAGGAAAGGAGTAAGCCATGGTTATCTTAAGAAGAGTATCTTAAGAATGTCTTGGTCAAGTTCATACTTGATAAGGCTAAATGAGTTAGCACTCTCCACGCTACTCACTTTAGGCTTTCTTTAGAACAATGTTCTAGATCTTATGAAAAAAAGCAGTATTATCTCATGTGCCCTACTCGAGGCGGTTGACAATATTATGTACGTCATGGTTTGTATTAGACCTGATATTTCACATGCAGTGGGTGTTGTGAGTAGATACATGTCAAACCTCAGCAAGCAACATTAAAAGGTACTGAAATAGTTACTTCATTAAATACGAGGTACGACTAACTACATCTTGCAATTTAATAAATATGAGGAGAAACTGGTAGGCGATGTGGACATCGATTATGTTGGTAACGTGGATAACAAAAGGTTAACTTCCTGTTACTCGTTTGTGTTAGTGTGTGGAGCAATCAGATGGATGTCTAAGCTTCAGTATGTGATTGTTATTTTCACAACTAAAGCCGAGTATATGAAGGTGACGAAAGCATTCAAGGAAGTGGTTTGGTTAAGAGGAATGATGAATGAATTGGAGCTTCGGCAGATAGTCGTGCTTGTGCATTATGACAGCGAAAGCACTATCAATTTGGTAAAGAACTCAATATATCACTCTCGGACTAAACACATTGATGTGCGTCAACATTTTATCTAGCAGATGCTAGAGGAAGGCAATGTTACTTTTAAAAAGATTCACACCAGTGAAAATCTAGCTAATATACTTATAAGTGTGGTTCCTGCAAAAAGTTCAGGTTTTACTCGACTTTTTTGGGCTTAGTAAAGAAAAGATGAAGACTGTCACACCCCAAAAATTGGCACCTGAGTATGGAGATTCCAATCCTAAGTTCTCGTGTGTGAACTTAATAAAAATGTGCATATGTCTTCATTCATAATTGCATGCATTCCATATACAAATAATCAACGTATACCTTTCAACTCAGAGGATCCAGTAGAGATAATAAAATCCAGAAATTTATGGCTAATATGCAAATGTATAATTTTAAAAGTGGTGTCCACCCAAATGGGGACTATGCAAGTCACAAAATACATTTAATAAAATCAAACCACGAGATCCACCTAGTTGAGGACTCCAATAAACACATGCCCAAATTGAATAAAATGCAAAGTTTTTTATTTTCACCCAATGCTTCAAAAACATCACGATGATGGTGTATGCAAGTCTAAACTTATGCATCTAAGATCTCGATAGTACCTGCATCAACAATAACGTCTAGTTGGTATTTTAAAATATTGTCCCAATTGGGAATAAATAGTTAACTCAATGATACCATTTTATAAGTTACACATGTTATCAACACATTGAAGCATAAGCAATGATAGCATTACAAACAAATAATTCCTAATTTAATTATTTAAATAGGGATGACATAATTATATCTGTAATGGTTAGCCTGCAACACAACCCAACAATATTTACCATGATAATATACATAATGGTTGACCCGCAACACAACTCAACAATGTTTTTCATGATAATATGCATGATTATTCAAGTATTTATTATTTCTGATTCACAACAAAGCTAAGATACTGTCGTCGTATCGCGGATCTCTCTGCCTGGATCACATGGTTCGTTGCGGCACTAGGCAACTCCTCACTAATGGCCCTTGGTCTAAATTTGGGTTCATCACCCAATATTACATATAACTTACTTAGATTAATAGTAGGGCTCGACACCCAAGGACCATCACAACTAGGGCAAAGGTTGTCACCCAAGCCCCAAATGTGGAAAGGTGAGTTACCCAAACCAATAATAACACAGTAAGATCATGGCATTCATTGATAATCATTGGTCATTACAGAGATGCTCCTCACCGAATATTTTACGAACATGACGGGCTCGTCACCCAATGTTTTTTCGATGTGGCAAACACGTCAACCCAACATAGGCTAATAGCTCGGACACGGTGTCCCATACCACCATGCCCAACCCTCAAGTCTTGTCGGATAATAACATGCTAACGGTTATAAGTGAACCTCATTCATTGTTAACATGGTATTTCAGATTATGTATTGTGTCATACAACTACCAAACATAAAGGTGATCGAGTCAGGCATTAGACTGATCTAATTAACCAAGAAAAACCCTAGACTAACCAGCATTAGGTACAAAGCATCCATGTAGTTCCAACTACTGTCGATCTTCAATATTCCACCTAGGTCGATCACATAAGTTAAGAATGGCCAACTACGTCAGCCATCCCTTGTTTCAACGATTGGCAATGCTTGATCCATTGCAATAACAATATAGCTTACCATATGTGCAACAATGTTCATATCAATAGCATTTTATCATAACAAGGTATGTAATTCAATACATATATGAATCAATACAATCCAAAGTATATCGACGCAATCACACATATATCAACGATTTTAACTCATTACCCCACCAAAGTACAACAATATAACAAAAGTACCACCATCACGATCTAATGTATATCAATGCAAACCAAATACACATCAATAACTCAATTCACATGACTTAACTGAGTTCTAAAAATTTTAAAAACAAACTCATATGGATCAAGCATTTCATCAAATAGGTAAACTATTAATGATAATAGTATTGAGGTTAGTAATAATAAAGTAAATATAGCATGAATATCACATAGATTTCTAAACTATGATAAAAATCCTTGACTAATGCCCTCCAGGGTTGATAAATAAAAGCCTAGAGAAATATTCAGTACCTTAGAGGGTTTCACACGATCTAATTGTGCTTAGGGTTAGGGTTTTAGGGGGAAAACATCAATTCCTGTACAAACACCAAGAATTATGTGGGATTCATGCAACTTATCCTAGAAAAATCTAAATTAGGAAGTAGGGTTCGTTTCTTACCTCCAATCGTTAGTGGGGTGGATTCAACATAGGAAAATAATAGCGGCTAAGGCTTTGATTGGAGGGAATCGGTGAAAGGAAACACCAATCTCCCTCACTCCTACTCTCACTCTTCTCCTCTCCCTCTTTCTCTCTCTTCTCTCTCACCCATGCTAGGGCATGAAATTCATATGGGGAGAGGGGGTGCCTAAAAGAAACAGTGCATTTAGCCCTAATGGCCTAGTATTTGATATATCAACCCTACAGGAGGTTGTTTTCAATTATTAGAGCTTGTTTGGAGGTGTAAGGGTCAATTTGTGTTATAGGATAGTTGTCCCTAGTGATGATCTATGTAAGACTTTAATCGCCCTGCCATTTGGATGCGTCGATCAACGATTATGATTAAAAATTAGTTCGACGGTTACCGATCATTGATCGGAGCCAGTGTAAGGTATTAACTTAGATTGATGCCCTAAAGTTTATGATCTAACTGTCCAAAAGCCACAATTTTGGCATGATTCGGATGGGGATAATCTACTTAAGCTCTTAACAAATTCTAAAGATATTCGCACATCTCATACACTCACCTTGCCAACCCAAGTTAAATATTTGAGACACAATCTCGGCTCGAAGTCCCACAATGGACATCGAGCCCACTAAGATGAACATATTTTTATAGTTTAGGGTTTAGTGGCCCACTAACGAGCAATTTAGAGCTTGTTTAGTTAATTTGAGCATTTTTGTAATAAAACAATTAATAAAATTTATTGTGTGTGATTAGCTAGGCATGGATTACCTACGTTCACGACGTGAGCAATTCGAAATAAGCAGAAATGGTAATTCCGTACTAATTACCTTAATTCCTTTTTTTTCAAACTAAATTAGTATATCTAATTGATTTTTTTGTACATAGGGCCATCATGATCTAACTTCTTAATTAAGTAGATATTTAGTGGATCTTAGTTAACTATAATAATTCTGATTTATCGACGATGGGTCACTTAGATCTTGGCCTTTGACTAATAGATCATATGGTTAGGCAAAAAATTTAGGTGGTGAACGCATTTGTTAGTTTCTTATGGGTAATTAATCGAACTTGTATAGTTCTCTGACAGTAACACTTGCGTATATACTAGTGTCGAGTATGAAAAAATCTGGGATGTTACAAAGACTTAGTGTGCACATGAAGCGATGGTGAAGCTATTTAAATATTAAAGATCAGAATAAAAACTTGGAATAGTGGTGCTTGAGGATTAAAGTCATAATGGAGATTGTTTAAAGAGTACCTTTAATATGTCTAGCACTCTTCGGTCGATAGTGGATTTCTCAAGTCAACCGTGACTTGCTGTGAAGTTCCCAGTCGACCGTGATCTTTTCCGAACAACTGTAACTCTTTGTTGTTTTCAAGGTCGACCGAATGTGCCACCATGTGGACTGCATAAGTGCGCGGTTTTGTTTCTAATTATGTACAACGTTATATATGCCTTGTTAAAAATGGGATTAGGGTTAATTGTTCACACCCCAAGCATAGGGTTGTGATGTAGTAATAATCTCAGTAAGACTTAGGTCGAATCCACAGGGACTTAACCTTGTACATAATCTAAAAGTAGCTAGAGCTAGAACTAGACGAAGATGTAATCTAGATCAAGAAACTTTAAGGGAATAATGGTGAAATCTGAAACTAAAACTTGTAAAATTAAAGATGAGAAACTAGGGTGCCAAGAATCCACTTGTAGCAGTCAGAAAGTTACCTTGCATTGATTCAAGGACACAACTGGAATCAGAGTCTTATCCTATTCAATTAGTAAGAAGAGATTTGTCAAATCTCTGAACTTCTCATGGATCTCATCATCAATAGATAAGAATGGTGAAGATTTAGAAGTGATTCCGTCACCTAACCATGCCTAGGAGACGATGGCAAACAACAGCAATTTATCAATCTTACAGCCAATCATAAGAGAATTGTGAAAGTTAGGAAGGATTCCGTCATCTACCATGCCCATGGGGCGATGGTGAACAACGGGTCTTATTAATTTCACAATCTCAATAATGAAAAACATACTTAAAGCTATCGCAGATCCATTGTAATTTAAGTCACAACAAACCATTAAAAACTAAACATATTCCTTTATAATCAAACTAAAATCCAAGACAATCGATAAAATATGAATTAAAGCAAAACAACCATCCTAATCACGCCACAAGCATCACCTCTTAGCCCTAGCTAAGAGGTTCAGCCAACAATAAACATGATCAACTAAAGTCTCTTAAAACATCAAAGGAAAGAAAGAAATTAAAGAAGAAAAGGAAAAGGAAAACTCCATGCTAATGGCCGTTCACCCTCTCTCTCTCTCTTTCTTCGCACGTCAAAGCACCAAGGTGCCTCCACGGCTGCCCAAGATGATCTCCAACTCTCTTTCTCCCTCTCTTTTATAAGCTTAGCAAAGTCGGTCGGAAAGAGTCGGTGGTGTGCGTAGACTTTACGTAGTAACAAGTTTAGAAAACTCCTTGCATTGATGCTTGGTGGGGCCATGATTGATGACCTTCTTAGAAATCCACTCCATCCATCATCTTTACAAGGTCATACCCAGCTATGGCGTCAAATCTGGGTCAAATCTGAGTCTTAGGTGGGCCACAACACATTTGACAATCGGACCGTACTAAAGTTCTAACGTGCAACATTAATACATATTGGTCAGGTGGGGTCGACTATGATGTTTGATGAGCAATCCACTCCATTCACCGTATTTATCTCACTATGTTAGGACACAAGGTAAAAGATGAGGAAGTTTCGTAAATCAGGTGGGCTGCACCTTCTAAATAAGTAGCAATTAGTACTCACCGTTAAATCTATTGTTAAATAGTGGCATGCATGGTTCTAGCTTTATTTATAAAATTGACATCAATTCCTCAATCACCTTCTAACATCAGTTATGTTAGAGTACACCGTCCAAACGCCCTGATATTTGGCGAATATCCACCATTT
This sequence comes from Magnolia sinica, assembly GCF_029962835.1. NCBI lineage: Eukaryota > Viridiplantae > Streptophyta > Magnoliopsida > Magnoliales > Magnoliaceae > Magnolia > Magnolia sinica. The sequence continues at coordinate 116,513,957 of NC_080574.1, read as the reverse complement.
TTTGTGCTCTTTTGATCAGTTCAGTTTGGGTCTCAATCTCCCAAAGATGTCCAAGATGTTCTTTTAAATGGCTAACAAACTTCGTGCTTCAGGACAGAGGTTACACATGTCTGGTTGAAACATTACCCGACGGCTTGGACATATAACCAAGATCTTCAAAATGACTGAATTATCCTAATATTCTGATAGCCCGTTTGGGAGATCCACATACGATGGAGAGTCAGATGACATACTAAAAATAGGAAGACTTGATGGTTGGTATTATAGTCATGTATCTAAGTGATTGTACTGTCAGTTTTGTAAATGGACAAATACAAGGTGGTTTTCTTGAGTGATTCGGAGTAGGGCATATATATTGCAGCATCCATGGTAGTGTTCAAAAGACACCCACATCGTCCAATCGTTTTATCATCTAATTATAAGGGTTGAGTCCAAAATTGAGGCATATCCAGAGATCAAGTGGGCCCCATATTAATGATTTAATTACTGATCTATCCATTGGGCCACTTCCACAAGGATCCAATGGTTGAAATTCGACGTGTACGGTTAATTTAGAGTCCTCAGGCCAGATATAAAGTTTTGATCCAAACGGATGGTGGGAACCCTATGATCTTGAATTCTAGACGATTTTTAGGCCTCTTTAATGTGAATTGTTTGACTTTCTCAAATCTGTAGCATGTAAATTCTTCGATCTCGGTTCTCTAAGTTCCATCCCTTGCCTTGGAGATTTTTGAGCATTAAGTCCATGCTTTTAATACCCTTTTTCAGTCCAAGCTCCTAAATTCACCTTGCAACAAAAACACTATTAAAATAGAATGTTAAGCATTATCATGTACGTAAAACCAAGCAATAATAAGGGTCTCATATGCGATATTTGACCCTCAACACAATCCCTAACCAGCATTTTGCTAGTCCTGAGCAAAGTATGCGAAAAATAATTTTAGAATTACGGGACAATTCCTATAAACCTGAGTGATTTTTGAAAAACAATCCAGTCAATAGAATTCTAAGATTCATGAATGGTGGGCATTACTTTCTCCTAGGCTCAAGCACACATTAAAATCCATAGTCAAGTTCAAAGTATTAATCTATCAATTAGAAAAATTCTAAACATTGAGTTTTATAGGTGTATAGTGCAACCTTGACTTATCACAATTAAAGGTCCAATTGTCAATTTTCATGATAATATTAATAACCAAAAGGAACACTCTGGATAACCGAACCTAAATCAAAACTTGCCTTACAGTTCCTCTTTTCATTCTTCCAGCTTTTAATTTTTTCATCGATGGCTTTCACTCTATGTCACCCTTTTAAAGGTAAAGCCAAGTAGGGGAATCGAATCCTCACCTATAGGGAGCAGACCCATGGTGAAGACCATTCGCCCAACCCTTTCCGAATGCAACTATTTTTTCTCTAGGTATTTATTTTTCTTTCTTTTCAATTCTTCTTTTTCTTTTTCTTTTTTTTATTGATCATGATGGGCAAATTTTCTAGGCTGGTTCCTTTCATGCTTAGTGATTACCAAGTTAATCCTTCAATATCAAACTAAAACCTTAATGTGTAAGCGACATGTGACATGTGAAATCATGACTCAATCAATATTTACAACTTCTAATCATGGAGTAACAATTTGAATTTAAATCTAACAGATGGCTGAATCTAAGAGTCATAAATTACTAACATTACATATTTTATAATTCTAAATCAACGATGGCCGTTAAAATCACTTCGAATTTACAAAAATTTTAAAAAAAAATTTTAAAAAATTTCTAATTTGTGCTTAAGACTGAGAAAACACTGATTAGGTAACCTAATCTCCCATCCCCAACCTAAAATCTGCATTGTCCTCAATATAAAAGATATAAGCATACAATGCATATGAGACAACGAAAGTAAAGGGGAAGTAATGGAAAGATAGTACCTGATGACGGAGTTTAAGCGGCTTTTTCCCAGAGAGATTTCAGTGTGAAGGCGGCTCGGCATAAGAGTTAAGCAACAAAAGCAAACTATCATAAAATAATGGGAAAGCATACTAACATAATGGCATAAAACCAACTAACCTAGAACGGCATCAAGGAAACTATCTTAGTCCTATGGAAGTAAGGGAAAAACTATTTAGTCATGCCGCATGGTTCCTCCTCCGGCCAGTATCTTGATAAATTTCTCAGTAAGTTTCTCAACAGGATCATCCAAAAGTCCCTTTTGCAATAGGCTTAGATACCCTGGATTGTGAATGTCCAGAGAAATTTATGAACCTTATCAAAAAATTGTCATTTAATCGCTTGAGGTATCCAAAGTATATAATTCACTTGCGATAGAAAAAGTGTCAACGTTAGTATCCCATGGTGATCAGAAACTACAAGTAAATAGAATTTAAAATTTTTTTCAGAAAGTGATGTAGTCCCAACACAGTCCGAAGTTTCAGACTCTAGTTCAATTTTCAACTCCTCCTTTAATGATAAGCATTCAAGATCTATGAAGGGAAGGATTTCTGAGTACGGGTTCCCTTGATCCATGACAACCATCGAGGTATTTTCTTGCAAGGCATCGACTATTTCTTTTATCATAGGATCGTTTGAATCTGTAAAGTGTACCAAGCAATTATCCAAGGAGTTGGAAAATATATTCCACATTGAAATCTGTAATGAGATGCTCAAAGACTCCATTGTCTTTAAAAGTAGATGGAGGTACGCTCTCTTGTTCCAACTCTTCACAGACAGATTGAAGGTCAGTAGATGAAGTATTGATGTGAGGACTCTATTCATTGATACTACTCAGAAGAAGCATTGAATCATCAAAACTTTACAGCTCAGATGGTGGCCTTAACTGGGTGGTTTCAAATTCCAGAGTTATATCGAGCAACTCGTCCCTCTCCTGAATCATATCATCATTTAATTCAGAGGAGTGGTCCAAACATGTCTTAAAGAGTTAGAAGGGTCAGTTGTAAGGGGCTCATCTTTCACTTTTAAATCAAACATGTCAGGTGAGTAAAGTAGTTCAGTATGACCGATCACTTCGTGTACTTCTTGATCATTGACCTGGACCATACTTGAGATTGATTACAGGGGAATTCGGGCTACACATTCATAATCATCATCCCAATACTCATCATCGTCCAATTCAGTGCAGTGCACACTTGGGATGGGATCGCTTTCCTCACACTCTATTCCTAAATTACGTTGAGATTCGAATAAATCTTTTACCTCATCATTGAAATCATGTGTGTTATGTAAGTGAAGTGTGTCACTATTATTGTATTTAAAAGACACCCACGTCTCTTGATCATTCCTTTGGATAATCATCGATATCGACTCAACGAAAAATTGAACCATATACTCATTAATGAAATTTAACTCCTCATTCGTAATTTTAGTTTCTTCCACAAGCGAGTTATGATCACTTACTTCACATTGTGCTTCTAGATTGGGTTGAGGCTGGGATAACCTAGCATCTTCCTCCTCCATAAGGTGTGACTGAATTCTTTGAATTGAGAATTTGAGTAATTCGCATGATTGTATGATAATTTGATTGAACTGCTCTTGTATATTCATGAGTTTCTGAAGTGAATCCTCTTGGATTGTTTCTAATTGGGTTTCAAAGATAGAGGACCCAAGAGAATTATCACTAGGATATATTGGTTCATCTTCCCAACGTTGATATTGCCACTGATTATAGTCATATGCATCATAGGTGGGAGAATCTAATGGTTGGTAATACATATTATCACTCATAATATAATTTCGCATTATTTTCTTTTTATTGGATAAGTGATAATAATTCTCACTCCCATAGTTGTGATAACACCAACACTCACGTACTGTCCATGGGGTGTAATTGCTCTCTCGTATATGATCGCATAAGGACTTCTTAACCGATGGAGCATTATACTCTGGTTGATTCTCGATGATTGTTTCAGGAAAATTTTGAGACATAGGTTGATTTCTATCATAATCATCATACATCCCTTCCCAGTGTCTCTTACTTATCTCAGCATACTGATGTTTCCATTCTTGCATATACATGGTGAACCCTAACTCTGAATCTAATCCTAAAAGAAAATAAAAGAAAATTCCTACAGCAATATGGAAAGTAGGTAGAGGAGAAGTTAGAAAAAAGTTATCAGATTGGAGGTCTATGTTAAGGTCCTGCACAAGAAAACAAAAGAAATTAGTTTCTAAAAATAAAAATCCTAAAGTTAGAAAGTTCTAAAAAATAATAAATAAATAAATAAAATAGAAAGATGAGTTAGTTTCTAAAAAGAAGACCTATAATTAGAAAGTTTCTAAAATAGAATACCTAAACTTAAAATTAGAAAGTAATGTTAGTTTCTAAAATTAAAAGAAATCCTGGAATTAAAATTAGAAAAATAAAACATAATCTTAAAGTTAGAAAACTCTAATCTTAACTTAATTCTAAAACTAGTTAATCTCAGAAAACGTAACCGTCAGTCCCCAGCAATGGCGCCAAAATTTGGGTCAAATGTGAGTCTTAGGTGGGCCACAACACATTTGACAATCGGACCATACTAACGCTCTAACATGCCTGTTGAGGTAACATAACATTAATACATATTGGTCATGGCATCAAGTGGGGTCCACTATGATGTTTGATGAGCAATCCACTCCATTCACCGTATTTGTCCCACTATGTTAGGACACAGGGTAAAAGATGAGGAAGTTTCATAAATTAGGTGGGCTGCACCTTCTAAATAAGTAGAAATTGACACTCACCGTTATTGTTGAACAGTGGCATGCATGGTTCTAGCTTTATTTATAGAATTGTCATCAATTCCTCAATCACCTTCCGACATCAGTTATGTTAGAGTACACTGTCCAAACACCTTGAAATTTAGCAAATATCCACCGTTTTTCATGCTCTTTTCATCGGTCCAGTTTGGGTCTTGATCTCCCAAGGATGTCCAAGATGTTCTTTTAAATGGCTAACAAACTTCGTGCTTTAAGACAGAGGTTACACATGTCTGGTTGAAACATTACCCAGCGATTTGGACATATAACCTAAGATCTTTAAAATGACTAGATTATCCTAATATTCTGATGGTTTATTTGGGAGATCCACATACGATAGAGGGTCAGATGACATGCTAAAAATAGGAAGACTTAATGGTTGGTATTCTAGTCATGTATCTGGGTGATTGTACTGTCAGTTTTGTAAATGGACGAATACAAAGTGGTTTTTGGAGTGATTCGGGGTAGGGCATGTATATTACAGCGTCCATGGTAGTGTTCAAAAGACACCCACATCATCTAATCATTTTCTTATCTAATTATAGGGATTGAGTCCAAATTTTAGGCATATCCAGAGATCAAGTGGGCCCCAGATCAGTGATTTAGTGGCTGATCAGTCCGTTAGGCCACTTCCACAACGATCCAATGGCTGAAATTTGACTTGTACTGTTAATTTAGGGTCTTAGGCCAGATATAAAGTTTTGAGTCAAACGGATGGTGGGAACCATGTGATCTTGCATTTTGCACGATTTTAAGGCCTCTTTAACGTGAATTGCCTAATTTTCTCAGATCTCTGGCATATAAATTCTTCAATCTCGGTCCTCTAAGATCGGTCCGTTGCCTTGGTGATTCTTGAGTGTTAAATCTATGCTTTTAATACCCTTTTTCAGTCCAAGCTCCTAAATTCACCTTGCAACAAAAACACGATTAAAATAGGACGTTAAGCATTATCGTGTACGTAAAACCAAGCAATAAGAAGGGTCTCATATGTAATATTTGACCCTCAACATTAATTACGCGTGTTAGAGAGAGAGTCGGAGTTTTGACATGGGAATTCTTTTGTAGAGACGAGGGTTTCGAATCTATAAGTCATATATCTCTTGTAACTTCGATTGTAATGGATTATTTGTCACTTGGTGTCGTGGTTTTTTCCCGTAAGAATTTTTTTTACATAAAATTGATGTGTTCTCTATGATTTTCATTTTGTCATTATTTTTGTTTCTCTTTTACACGTTTTAATTATTTTAAGGTTGCTTTCGCGTCTAACATGTGGTGACTATGCATAATAACTCTACAATTTCCATTTGGATACTACCAAATAAGTAGTTTTTTTAATTTATGTAAATTAATAAGTTACTTTTCTTTAAAAAGTTAGTTTGGTTATTAAACTTAAATAAGTAGCTTTTTAGAAAAAGTAACTTATTTTTATCAATTAATTTTTATTGTTTTTCAACTTCCAAAAGTAACTTATTCCCTTCATTTCCACCAATGACACTACAACTTAGGAAATTATTTAAGGGAATATGCTCTATGTGGTTATGAACCCCTTCTAAGTTCATTAGGCTAGAAAATCATCCAATGAATGGGTAGATGATTTAGTGGCCCGACATGATGATGGCCCATATCGAGGTAGCCCCACATGATGGACAATCCACATCAAATGTCCACCCCTAATGATGAATAGCCCACATCCAAGGCAAGCCCAACCTGATGAGAAACTCATATTGTAGGTGGGTGCCCACATGATGGGAAATCCACATCAAAGGTGATCTTAACATGATGGACAATTAATAATGGTGGGCCCCACATGATGGATAATCCACATCGAGGTTTTCCCCAGATGATGGACCATCCACATCAAAGGTGGGTTTAATGATGAGTGGCCTATATCTAATGTAACATCCTGGATTTTCACTGTTTTGGATTTCCAAAATTTCTTTAATTTTTTTTAAATTTAATTAACTTATAATATTACTTATTAACCATTAGCACTCAATGTTAGTATATAAAGGGTTGGTACTAGTAAAGAACCGCACCAGTCCGATTAATCAACCGTAGGAAGCCAATGAATTCGCCCGATTACTTGAACATCAGGTGTAGTGTAACATCCCGCCCAACCAGAACAGTGTCTTGGGGCGTCCACATAGGATTTGCCACAAGACCGTTCGTTTAAGCTACTCATAGTGAGGTATCACAAATAAATTAGACCAAGATTTGCCCAATTAATTAGGCTAGATGGGTCCTGATAGCACCTGGTGCGAGCCTCCAAGCCAGATGGTCGTTGACACCTAGCGACAGCCCATGCGGGCTGTACCGCGACGCGGGAAGGTCAAAAAAATCTAAAAATTTAAGGAACCACAGAGCTCACTGGGTTTGTAGATCATCGTAGACCACAGACCCAGTGGACACCCAGAAGTGGGATCTGGCACGGACTAAATGCACCCTACTTATGCCAGAACCGGAATCTGGCGCTCACAAATGAAGCTGAGATACAAGGCTATCCAGCCGTCGGATCTCTTCTACATTTTCAGGAGAGGTATAATGAATTTTTCTACACCCGTCCACAAACTCTAGGACCCGATCGTGGAACGGTGACTGTTGATCGCAAATCGAGCCTGTGCGACCAAACTTCAGACCCGATCGTCTTCAAATTTTACGTGACCCTTCATCGGGCCATGGAACAACTATCCTATGAATTTCATAACCAGAGGGCCACCAGAACCACTCCAATCACCAAAATGGATCCCATAGGGCCATTTGAAGATCGGAACCGTTTACTCAAACCCCATAACCGTTCATCCGTTTGTTCCCAAATTTTATATGGCCCCTCATTAGACCATAAGGCACTTACACACCAAATTTGGTGGCCAAGGGGGTGTTGGGTGCATCCTAAAGCCAATGAGGAATCCTAGAGGGCTATTGTGGGAATTCATTGAAACTGAAGGCCAGAGGGCCCAAATCTAACCGACCCTTCGCTAACTAATCAAGGCAAGCATGACTAAATTAAAGATCTAACTGGGGCAGAGTCAGATAAGGCCCGGATCTTGAATAATAGAATAAATCAACCCCATTACTCTTTTATTCTAAAATCGACGGTTTAGAGTGATCATGACCAAATATCCACTTTCACTAGTTATAAATAGGCCACCCTATAAATATAGTTAATCCAAACCCTGATCATTGCCCACGAGAAATCTCAATACATAATTCATTCCAAAAATGCCCCAATTTTCTGAACAAGCTCTAGACCGCTCGTTGGTGGGCCATTAGTTCCAAAATTATAAAGTAATGTTCGTCTTACTAGGCTCGACGTCCATCGCGGGAGTCCGACCTGGGTACTGTCCAAAACCGCTCAACTTGAGCTGAAGGACGAGTGCATGAGAAGCGCAAATATCCTAAAGAAAGGAACCGGAACTTAAGTGAATTGAGTCATCCACTTTTATGTAAAGTTGAGGATTTCGGACCGTTAGTTTATGACCAAACTTCACACGTGGAGTAAGGATATTTTTCTGCTCATATCCATATAGTCATGGCCGCGATCGACCATCGGTGACCGTTGAACAGACTTCTAATCGTATCTGTCGATCGGCGCATCCAAATGGCGGGCCGATCATGTTCATACGTAGATCATCATTAGGGTTAACTATCCGATGGTGTATATCAATATGTACACCCCATAGTGGGCCTTAGAGCTTAGAAAGACCCTTCCATAGGTCTAGTATCGTAAAAACCCAACACTTGGGGCCATTTTCACCAAATCTGGCATTATAAAAGGGCCTCATTTGGGCACCCCCTCTCCCCATACGATTTTGCCCTAGAAGAGAGAGAAGAGAGAGAGAGAGAGAGGAGAAGAGAAGGAGGAGAAAGAGAGAGGAAGAAGAGAGTGAAGGAGGGTGTTGTTGATGGTGGGGCCCAAGGAAGCTCAACCTTGCAACTCTCTACCCCTTCTCCAAGGAAATCCCAACACCACAACCACAAGAATCGTCCGTTGGTCGTCTAGGTAAAACCCTTCACCCCTTTTTCTTGAAATCCATGTATTAAGAAGAGATTGGCATGTATTCTAACATACAAATGCTTGCTTTAGGGATTCCGGCCATTCAACCCCAAAAATCCATCTTCCAAGATCATCTTCCAAGCCTTCAACAATCCGGAGGTATGGACTATTGTTCTTAGGTGGCCTAGCACCAATTTTAATACGAGATTAATGATTTTGGTTGCTCGGATGTCATATTTGGGGAATCTAGAGAAACCCTAGGAATTGTAGGTTTGTTGGAATAATATGAAATTATTGGTTTGACTCTTATGATGATTGTTCTTGCCTCTCACATGATTTGGTGTATGGATGATTACATGTTCATGCCTTGTGTGATTTTTTCATGTGTTGTTTCCTCATAGGATGTATAATTTATTTCTCTTATACATATGATTTCTCAACATGGAGGAAGTGTTAACTTCCTCACCAACCCACACCACACACATACACTTTATTCATGATATTAATAGTTTGCTTGTTAGAGAAATTTGAATTGTATGTTGAGCAACATGAGAACATGGTGTTGAATATGTTTGATGTTACATTGGTAGTTGGCATACTATGAGTCACCATTCCTACCCTTGGGTTGGTCAGGAACTTGAGGAGAGACGGTAGTCCCATCGGTAGGACTACGCTATAGTTGGACTTGTGGGTTTGGGTGAGTGTGTTCGGGTGGCTGTAGTTCGACTACATGGGACCCTCGTGCCCGATGTCATACGCCTCACGCTCGCCTGACTCGTGAGGTCTAGCCTACCGTCTGACCAACCTTGATTGTTAACCATGTTTGCTCACATATGTATGGAACCTGGAATACCCTACAACCGTAGCAGTCCATCAATAACCCACTTGAAATTGGTCCACAGCCTCGTGAGCCGGGCATGGTGGAATGGGACACTGTGTCCGAGCTATCGGCCTATGCTGGGGTACCATGCCTCCCCGTAGTGACCGCGAGCGATCCCTTTCTCACGGCATTCCTCATGTGCTTGAAGTCGGGGATGAGGAACCCGACGAGATCACGGACCGCAGGGTCTCGGCCTCATGCATTGGGGGGTCTTGGCCTCGCAACCAGTTTAGGACATTGATACGTGGGGTGTACCAGATTCCCCAATCGGCTAGATGAATGGACCTAACTAATAACTCGGCTAACACGATCGCATTGCATCGCACTAGTTAGGGTGGCGACTCGGCAGTCGAGGTCGCACTGAGGGAGTGTTGTCATTTGCGATCGTTAGATGGTGTCGCTCGAGGAAGCGTTGTGGTGAGGGCATACATCATATCATCCTGCATGCATGCGCATTAATAAGATTTGTTAGACATTTATGCTTGACTGCTTTTCATTGAGATCATATTATAATTGATGCCTGTGATAACTTAAGACTAATAGCACTCACTAAGTTGATCACTCACTCCCACTCTGGGATGGTGTTTTAAAACACCAACCAGACCTGTTCATAGATACAGGTGACTCAGGACTGGAGGAGCCTATTGAGGAGAGCTTCGAGGAGGAGGACGAGCTGTCCTACTTCCAGTTGATGGACGGTTCTCTGCCAGCTTGAGAGGCGGAATTGGATCACTGAGCAGGGAGGCTCAGTTTTATTCCTTTTTGGACTTACTATTCTTTTGCGATTTTATTGGGTAGTATCTTATGCGACCCATGTATTCTTTTGGGCATGTGTGTATATATATATATATATATATTTGTATTTGGTCTCTTTCATTTCAGTGGACTTATGTGGATGTACTTCATGTTCCAGGAGATTCCAGGCTGCGCATTTAGACTGGATCGCATATTAATGAAAATTGGCTATAAGTGACCCCGGGAACTCGGGAGTCGAGTACATGCACGACCCCTGATTTCCAGGGCGTTACATCTAAGGATGGTCCAACATGAAGGACAACCCACATTGGAGGTGGGCCCAAAAGATGGAAGGTCCACATCAAAGATGGGCTCCGCATGCTAAGCAGTGGATATCGAAGATGGCTTCACATGAACGAAGGTAGATGTGAGGGGGACTAAACAGACTTTCAGGATAACTATTTATGATATTGGAAATCAAATATATTTTTCTACTTTTTGGATGATAAATATAATTATCTGCTGATAAATTAGAAACTAATATAAGCTATATGCCAAAAGCAACTAATTATCTAAGGGCGTGTTTAGCCCGCGAAATTACACGAGATTAGGAGGGATAGTATCATCATATCTCTCCCCCCTTTTCAATGCGTGTTTGATGTGGTAGATATCCGTCCATCCAACGGATTGAGATGGGGATTTCGGGCAGAGATGGAGTGATTGCGAAATCCCTCTTGGTATCAACGCCCGTCTTGCTGCAACTTTGAGCCCATCCACAGACGACCTCCATCCTGCGTACAGATTGATGGGATGGGTGGATTCAGCTCGAGGTGGCCGGTCAAGATGGTAAGAGGGGAAATCCTAGCATGAAATGGGGCTTTGTTTATAGAGACATACTCAGCCGTTGTGGTTGTCTTCGGAGGTGCTTTGGTGGAGACGAGGTAAGCAGCGACGTTTAAACCAAACCCTAATCCAGACCCGATACATCTCTTTCTTCTTTGATTGAAGCAACATCGAATCTGAGATAAGGTTTTCTTGGATCTGAAATCCTACTCTGATTTTTTGTGCATTTCTTTCCTAGAATCGGTTCTTATGGATTTTTTTTATAGAAATTGGGGGTTTCCTCCATTCTGGCAGAGATTGGTAGTTTCTTCCATTTTTGAGACTGTATGCTATTTTTTTAAGGTTTGCATGTCTGTATATTTTGATATTCATGAGTTTTTCTGGTAACTGTTGTTTTTTTGTTTCTTTTAGTGGTCTGTACAAAGAAATTAAGCTTCATGTGATGTAAAAATGGAAGCCCAGAAGGGGTTTTGATGGGACTATAGCTATGCATGGATTTCATGATGTCTGCACCTCTTTAACTTTTGATTTTGGAGGGGATACTAGTTGTAATTTTACTTTGTTGTCTTTTTTTTTGGTACTGAGTTCTGGAACTTGGAATGATTGGTTTCTTGGATTTAAATTTTTTTTCTTTTTTAAATGTATACTCTTCTTTAGATCTTGATCTTCGTGTGTGTATATTTGGTAATTTCAGTTTTTCTGCTTCTTTTTGGGGTCTGTACGAAGAAACTAAGCTTCTCAATGAAGCAAAAACGTATACCCAGATGGGGTTTTCGAATAGTTTCTAACAATGCCATGATTTCATGATGCCTGCACTTCTATTGCTTTTGATTTACAGGTGGAAACTGGATGTAAACTTAATATTTTTTCTACTTTTCATTTTTTTTCCTTGCTTGGTATTGCATTCTTGAACTTGAAATGATTGGTTTCTGGGATTTTAGTTATTAGTTTCATGGATTTTTTTTGTGTCTACTCTTCTTTTGATGTTGATCTTCATGTCTGTTTTTATGGTAATTTCGAATTTCCTGCTTCTTTTTGTGATCTGTATGAAGAAATTCAGCTTGATATGTTGCAAAAACACATACCCAGTTGGTGTTTTGATTGGTTTCTAGAAATGCTTGGATTTCATGATGCCTGCACTTCTTTAGATTTTAATTTACAAGTGGAGGACATGCTGTAAGTTTTGTATTTTTTTCTGCTCTTTTTTTTTTCCTTAATTGCTTGGTACCGAGTTCTTGAACTTGAAATACTGCAAAGACAAACACCCACGTGATGTCTAACAACAACAAAGATTAATCCCAATAACCATTTGCTTTAGTCTTTTTAAGGGTGTTCATTTCCAATATTAACTGTTTCAATATGTTTTGTCTTTTGGTTCATCATATATTTTATAAACTCTATATGTTCCTACCTTCATTCCAACTAACTGTGAATGTTTCCTGGCATCATATAATTCTCACGTCCCATATTTTTTCTCATGTTACTGCCTTATGTTCTGCTCATTTGCTTGAAAATTGTTTTTTGTAAAAAAAGGACTGATAGGTACCGTAGATTGTGTCATTTTGCTTCATTGTGATATATCTTTCTTAAATATACTTCTCTCATACATTTTAGCAAATCATTTTAGTATACAATTCAAAAAATAAATTAGATCCAACTCTTTTAGTGGACCACACAACGAGAAATAGTTTTGATTGAATAGGCACCATTATATACTTCTTGAGAACCATCTGACTATTTATTTGCCAATCCAACCTGTTGATAAGGTGAAAAAGACATGGATACTGGTTTGACTAAATAAATATTAGAAACTCGAAATCTTTTATGGGCCATAAGAATTTTTTCTACGACCGTCACCACTGACTCCCATGATATATTCCACTTAAGATTTGGATCGGCTTAGCTATTGGGTTTGTGTTCTAAAATTAGATACTTACTGTTATATTTGGATTTGAAAGGAGATCCATCCTGTATAACACTATCACCTATTGGAAGATCCTAACCATGTAAGTTGGCGTTTTTCTTCCCCCCCTCTCCATCGACATCAGTAGCCTAATAGTTGTATTTCTTAGGATCCAAACCTTAATCTAATGGATCCCACAGTAGAAGAAAAGGATCACAGTTCTTGCATCCCAACCTTATTTTTGGTGAACTATTTCCCTCTCAACATGGATTTCATGTTTTCTTCTCCATCAAATATTTTTGCAAACCTCATTTAAGATGTGAGGGCTAGTCTCCCATAGAGATATTTTTTTGTAGAGAGGGGCCTGCTAGATCAACAATTCGATCATGGCTAGTCTCCCATAGGAAAAGTCCAACCACTGCTGACATTCAATGGAAAAGTCCACATAACAGTGTGGGTGTAAATGAGTTGGGTTTAGTGTTCGAATTATCTCTGATATTATCGAAATATCTTCAATATTATCTTTATCTTTAGCTCAACGATATCGATAACACTGGTAGCGATACCAATAATGCTGGTAGTATCAAAAAATTCAGGTATTAGCAATATATCGCTAAGTATCGCTAACGTATCAATATCGCTAATATAATCGCCAATATTTTCAACTTTGTAAATTCTAGGTGTCGCTTATATTGTCAATGCATCAATATCACTAATGTATCGCCATTATTTTCAACTATGAATATTCTAGGTAATACTTGCATCATAAGTGTATCGACGATATTTCAATAATATTGCCAGCATATTGATATCATCAAAATTTTGTTTGTTAGAAAAAAATTATTTCAACTTTTTTTTTCATGGGCACATGGTTGTATGTAGTGTTCAATTGTTGTTGATAACATTGATAATATCATATCTCAACATGCACGATATTGAGACCACAATCTCTCGTTTCCTTTCCAATTGTTGATGATTGCATTGTGAAATATCATATGTTGTTGATATTTTGCAATATCAATAAATGTTTGAATGGAAGGTTGGATGGTTAAATAGGCCCGGATGAGATAGTTGGACTGATTTCTTACAACAGGACATGCTTTTAAGGCCCCATTAAATGGAAACTTGTTATGTGTGTATTCTTTTTATAATTTTTTTATTTATAAATATACAATTATGTGCATTTTAACTTCTCCTGAAGTTTCTCCAAAAATTCAATCGTTTTTCCCGTGTTTCCCCGCATTTCTGGTTATCAGCGATATTATCGATGATATCGATATTGTTTTGATATCCCTAGCCAGTGAAACTTGTAGCGATATCAATACTTCAAACACTGGGCTGGCTGAACAAAAGTAAAATCTTAAACAGGCATGCCTCAATGAGTTTAAAATCCAGGTCAAAACCAACCTATCATTGTTGTTAACTGTCACACCATTCAGCAGCTTGAATAATCCAAATATTGTGACTTTTGGGGTACATGTTGTCATTGGTAGGCCTGTCTAGATGAATGGCCAGGATCTTGCATTGCTTGGAAACCTATATACGAGTGGTTAGTACCGTCAGATCCATCTCCCATACTTAGAACCATTTGATGGATGTTGCAATCTAGAGAGTTGTTCATCTCATGTTGGCAATTAATGTTTTACTATCTCTATTACTAGGAAATCTTGACACATATTTGGAATCTTATATTTTGTATGCAAGTTCCATCAAGTTGAAGTTGATTGGTATTCTTTGTATGTACTTAATTGTTTCCGTGTTATTAATTGCAGTCATCATGGGAAGATCAAGACGACGACAAGATTTATAGTTGTGTTGACTTTTACTTTTTTTCTCGGGTGATCTTCCTTTGTCACGTGTCTTTATGTCTAATGATTGGATGCTTATATGCTTGTAAATCAATTTGTATTTTTATGAAATGGCATAGTTTATAAAGGATGTGCATTTTATAATGCTCACCCAAATGGATGTCACTTTTCTTCCAATAAGAATTTTGTATAGCTGGTGAGTGATCCCAGATTGTTCATCTATTGGGACTTGCTGTTGATGGACACTGGATTGGAAGTTCTTCCATTGAACAATCACGGTCATCATATTACATACGGACCACTGGCTATACTTTTTTGTCCATTTGCTCGTGAGAAATAATATGGTTAAGATTGTCTAAAGGGGGTTTCTTTTTTCTACATCATGCATCCGTACACTAGATGAATGCTCTAGGTCAGTTTTTAAAGTTGAACGGCACCTAAGCTATTTTTAGCAGGGTCCAACTGGCAGGACTTGTTCTAGCTGGGGATCTCCTTCATGTAAAACAGTTAAAATCAAAAGAACTATGAACAATCTGCCTTTAGCATAGTGGTTAGAGCGTTTGGTTTACTGGTAGAGCTATGGTTTTCAAGCTTTACCTAGTGATCTTGCATTTTCTCACAAAAACAATTTACAGTTGCTTGGCCCAGTTTTTTAGTGACTTAACACATTTTTTTGGCTAGTTCTATTACAAACCAAGTCTGGCTGCCCAGTCTTGTCTGGGTTTTAACACACTGGTCTAGGTCATTGACAGTTGTGCCCTTTCTTTATCTAATGCTTGCTGAAACAAAAACCACTGGTTTGACTTGGTGCCTTATACTTGCTCAAAACACATTTAACATTAGAACTAAATGTTTGACTGCTTCTCTTTGTTGTTGTTTACATGTCATTTGTGAATCGGTTTGTTATATGTTTGAGAAGTTTACTTTTTAAATTTTCTGCATGATGGATCTACTTTCAAATCCAAATATAAGTTCTCGCCTTATTTCTATGTATATTGTAATTTCTGTAAACCGGGTTCATAAGCCACTTGCCTTACTTCATGTGATTTGTTAACCATGAACAGTCCATTCCGTACGCTGGTCCAGAATAATTTTCTTATTTCTGCGTGGTTATGTTTATTGAAGGTAATTGTTTCATTTCCATCCCCCATCTAAATGGTTCATTTCCATCTCCATGTGTAACTGTGTCATTAGGATATCTTAATGTGATGAAGTAGCAATCTTCAATATCCAAATTCTATAGTTCCATTCATAATAAATTGATGTCATTCATCAAGTTCAAGTTACCGGGTTTATTACTGTGGTTCTCAGGAATTTATTCCACACAGGCCACTTTTAGCAGAATTTCGGGTATGTATGCTTGTATCTACATTTCTACTAATATTTAAATTATTTCTATTTCCATTCAAAACTATCACTTTCCCAAACAACTGTAATTCAATATGTGTTTTAGTGAAAGGTCTGAATATATGTTGCATATATACCATTTTCATTTATCATAAGTATTTGAGGCTCTGATGTTTATATACTTGTTAGAATTAAACTCTAGTATAAAAAAATGACATAATTATATGTAATCATCTCTAAGTCATGTAATTCCATCAAGATATCACACCTTTAAATTGTTTTTATCAGATAATCCCCACGGTAAGATATTCAGTTTGGGAAGTAGATTAAGCTATCGATTTAGGATTTTTATTAAAAACACAATCGTACATACACGTGTAGGTGCACAGTTGGTGATGGATAATGATGAGGACGAAGAGATGGAACGAGCTATTGTCATTCAAGTGATGGCAGCTTGTGTAGCAGCTGTTGGGGAATATTATCGGTATACATGTTCAAACAACCAGCACGACACGGAGATGATGAGCAGGCGAGGTTCATCAACTCTATCATTCAGGGCGACAGACAGGGATTGTGTAACTCAACTCAAGATGACCCAAGATGTTTTTTTTTAATTATTTACTAAACTACGCGAGAAGACATATCTGCGCAATATCCGTAATGTGAGTCTAGAAGAACGGTTAGTTATTTTACTCCACACCGTGGGCCATAATATATGCAATCAAGTAATATGACACAAATTTATTTGATCAAGTGAAACCGTTAGCCACCACTTTCATCGTGTATTAGATGTCATTGTATCATTGTACCCCGAGTTCGTTAAACAGCCAAGATCAGAAACACCCTCTGAGATTCAAACAAAGATAAATTGGGCTTCATACTTTCAGGTATCATTTCGATTGATAGCCAATGTATATCTATATTGTTATTCACAAACCTCTATTAACAAGTCCGTCTATAAACGAAATTTGATGAAATGCATTTAGGATTGTGTTGGTGCAATTGACGAGACACACATACCTACTCTTGTCCAAGCAGCGGATCATGCGAGCTTACTTACAACTATCTTTTACGGCTGTAGTCTCACCCGCGCACCGAAAGACTCTGTGGCAAAAGAATCGATAGAATGGATGACCTTGCGGTTATCATCGGATCCGATCAGGCCACAAGATGTTATGTCCAAGGAAGTAGGAGTATGGCCACATCATCCTCTCGGATTCAACGAGATCTCAATAAGTCCTGGAGAGACCCCGAAGATGATCTTGACGATATCATTGACCTCTCAAAGTATAACATAGCAGACTCGACAGGGACCAATCAATTTTCATCGGACACTCCTTCAATGAAAAATCGCGTCTCTCGTAGCACTCCTACTCGAACTTCTGATTCTGATGGTAACCAAGGTGGGACCGTATCAAAGAAACGTATACGGCCTCCTCGTCCTTGGACCCAACCTTTGCTGCAGAGGCTATGCATGATTTTGGCTTAGGCAAAGAGGTGAATCGTGCTAGCAAAGTATTTGATGTTCTCGAAGAGGCGCAAAGGTTGACCAACTCAGAGTTTATCGAATTTTGTCAGCTATTGAGTAGGGACGAGAAGTTGACAGTCTTTGACTTGAGCGCCGCGTCGAGTGGTTGAAGAAAACACTCCGCGACAACTTTAGGGATCCAAGTGTTGGGTCCATTTGACAGGGACTGGTCCTTGATTCTATTGATTTGTTTCTTTGTGGACATGTAATAATTTTTTTACACTGACGCTGGGTTTTTTTATTAGTATATTCAGTATACAGTATATACCAAAGTGAATGATGTGGCAATGAATACTTTTGGTTATGTAATATCTTTAATAAATGTAATCATATGCTTGTTGTATGCACATTAAGACAGATAGGACCACACACTTCGTTTGGAGAAAGGGTACATACTCACAACTTTTTTAATACATTTGATCACAAACACTATTTTTTTTTCTCGGTTGGACATGCCTCATAATTTTTAAATGTGATCCTATTCAAATACATGAATCACATTCCAATAATGGACATCGAACTTTTAAGAATTAGAAGGAAGCTGCTGCATGTTGGGACAGTCACTTCGGTAATACCAGTGCACAGTCGGACTTGGACGAGGATCTCATGCGGGATATGTTGTCGCATATTCTGATGAGATTGACATCCATCATTTATCAACTTCGTTTATCCAACAGACGACCTGGGTCATGGTTTCTAGGACTATGTCGACTGATGATCCCACCCTGTCTTTTGGAGAGAGATTCTGTGCACTTCTAATTGTCATCCTGGTTCTTTTCTTTGCGTTATTTATTATTTTTAAATTCTAGGTATTGGTGGTTGTGTACCTGATTGAAGAATTCATATTTTGAACTGTTTCTATATGGTGGTTGATTTGATCACATGGGTAACATTTGGCGTGGTCACCTATATATCCAGGACTGCTTCACCTTGACTTTGATTTTATCTCCAACTACTGTCATTTGGTGTGGTCCACTGGATATGTGGACCTGCTACATGTGAAAGTAATTTTAATGTGGTCTCGAATCATTTAGTGTGGTCCACTGGATATTTGGACAACACCCATTTTTAGGATAACATCATTTTAGAACTGGGCAGTTATATTGGACAGTCCAGATACCGCGATATTCACGTGGTGCGCCACTTCATTTTTGGACCTGATACACGTGCATATGATTATAATGCACCATAATGAGAATGGTGTGGTCCACTGGATATCTAGACCACATTCTTTTTTATAAGACGCCAAGTCCTCTTTGTAGCGGTTATATTGGACGGCTTGGATGACACTGTTTCAGTTTGTGCAGTCCATTAGAGACCCTTTTTCTATGACATGGACTGTGTACAGCATACCATGCATGTGAATGGAATTTTATCCAACCGAATACCAATCCTGGGATTTTGAAACTAATATCCAAATGGGCAGTATGTTTTTGCCCAATGGATTCATACCATTCCATGCCACATCCAAACAAACTTACTTCCGTAATCCCGGGATATGCCAAACTAAGCAAACAGACCTCCCAAACTTGTCCCGGGATATAGCAATACCATGTATCTTAAACCAATCCACTGACATCACTATCATTACCTTAAAATTGATCACATCGCTCCTAATCCCGTTCAATCAGGCCGGCCGAACAGGCTCCAAAGTAACGTACAATCCAAATACACCCTTACCTACTTGTCTCCCCTTCTCTATCTCTCTCTTTCTTCTTTCCATGTTCTGTTCAAATTAAGGATAAGCTTTTAGAATATGGAAAACGCTTAAAACCTGATGGGTGAGAGAGAGACATGTGTCCAGCTGTGCAACCGAAAGATGGTCAGTTGCCTCTGACAAAATATTAGAAAATTCAGTTAGATTTGGGATGGAAATTTGAAAAAAAGATATCACTCATTGCCCTTTTGAATGGAGGGAAGTCAGTTTGAATTTCCCATTCATCCCAGGCTATCCAAAGGGTCTGAAAACGTCGTCGGCACAGATAACGATTTGCTATTACACTCAAACGCGCCATATGCATCAGAAACCTCTATCTTCGGCAGCAAAACTGGGAACCACAGACAAGACTCAGACCATTCATCAAGTGAGTCCATAATCCGGAAATCTTACATATTATACCACTTTAATCATAACCATTTGTTCACAAGATATGTGGTCATCAGTTAAATTGGGCCGTTTATCTTTTTCACCTCTCGAATCTTTGCCTTCCATTTTGTTTTTTAACATTGTGGCCCACCTTAACAGAGGGCCTGACTGTGGGCCCACGTGATGGACGGATTGATATCACCTGCGTGGCCTACCTTAGCAAATCTCATCATTTTGTTCATTATCTATATGTAGGCCACTCATGTGCCATCTAGTGCGATCCATCAAATCAACGGTTCTGATTCCCCAACAATGTGCCCGGCGTGCACGCCATCTTCACAGAGCACCCTTTTCTGTTTTCTTATTTCCCTCTATTCCAAGCGGACTAGGTGTTATCCTGGTAACACCATAGCGGGTGTTTCCCTGACCGTGGGGCCCACCTTTGATGTATGTGTTGTGTATCCATTCCGTCCATCAGTTATTTCAGCTCATTTAAGGCATGGTCCCAAAAAATGGGGCTGATTAAAATATCAAGTGGACCACAAATTAAGGATTTAATGTCACCTTTACAAACTTCTTTGGGCCACAAAAGTTTTGCATCAAGCTAATATTTTTGTTTTCCTGGCATTAAGGTCTGTGTGACCTTATCAATAGGTTGAATGGAAAATAAACATTATGGTGAGCCCTAGAAAGTTTTTAATAGTGGGCTTTCAATAATTGTGTTCCAATGATGTGGTCCACTTGAGATTTGGATCTACGTAATTCTTTTTACCGGCTTAAAATGAGTGGAAAATTTGTGAATAGAGCTACTGGTCGAACTCAGTTGAGCTTGGCCCAACTCGGCTCGGCTCGACCAGCAGGCTACCCTATCTAAAACTCAATTTAGCTGGTCCCTGAGGGCTTATTCGAATTTCCGAACCATTGGTATATAGGTTATAATGATTTCCTGAGTAATTACAGCAGCAGTTCCGATGCTTGATTTGATTTGACGCTGGCGTTTTTTTCGCAAAAACTGATGATGCTATGAAATATACATGGGGCTCATGGTGATATATGTGGCTTATCCACACCATCCATCTATTATTCAAACTGAAATTAGGGCATCATCTAAAAAGATGAGAAAGATCTAAAGCCCAAGTGGGCCACACCACAGGATTAAGGAAACCAAATACCTGCCTTTAAGAAATTTTCGGGGCCACTGTTACCGTTGGCGTGGGTCACTTGAGTGTTGGATTGGCCTCATTTTTTGGCTCATGCCTCAAAATGTTATGCTACAATGGATGGACGGCACAGATACATCATATATATCACAATAGGGCCCACAAATTAAAACCAGTCCATAAGGACCGGTTTTCCAAGCAAAAATACATATGAATTTTCAAAAAGATGGGAAACGGATTGGCTACTCCCCCTGACAGCAGCCCCGGAGGTGGTGGTCGGTGCTCTGTGGGCCCCAACATGATGTATGTGTTTCATCCATTCCTTTCATCCATTTTTAAATAACATTTTATGGCTATGTCCCAAAAATGGGAGGGATATAAATCTCAAGTGGATCACACCACAGGAAAACAATAGTGATTGGATATCCATCATTTAAATCCTCCTAAGGCTCGCTGTACTGTTTATTTGACATCCAATCCGTTGATTAGGTCATAAAGATCCAGATGAAGGGAGAAAACAAATATCAACTTGATCCAATACTTTTATGGCCCCCAAAAAGTTTTTAACAGTCGAAGTTCATTCAACACTGTTTTGTGTAATGTGGTCCACTTGAGACTGGGATATACCTCATTTTTTGTATATTACCATAAATTGATCTGGGAAAATAGATGAATGGAATGGATGAAACACATACATCATGATAGGCCCACAGAGCACGGACCACCAGCTCCAGGGCTGGTGTCAAGGGGAGTAGCCAATCCGTTTCCAAACAGATGTGGGAGTAATCATCACTTATTTACCCTGCATATACGTTGTATCTGGAAAATCAAACATGCCCTAAGTTTGAGTGGCCAGCACCGATTAGCTCAGTCAATAGCTCAAGCCAACTTGAACGAAGTTCGAGCTAACCTTGAGCTCGATATTTAGAGCCCACCAGCTGAATTCGAGATTAGATTTTAGAATTTTTAATATATATATATATATAATTTATTTAAATATAGATATTTATAAAATATTTATATTAAGTGAACCTGGTCAGAGAGTTGAATCGATTCAAACATATTCAAGCTCGAGTCAAGTTTTGAGTCGAGTTGATTCGGGCTCGATGTAGCTTGGATTTGGCTTGAAATTTTTTCAACTTCAAAAAATCAGCTCAACTCGGCTCAAACTCAATTTCAATCAGAATCGAATCAAGCTTTTTCGAGTACAGCTCTATGCATGGGTATACAATATGGATTTGGTGATGTGCCATGCGCCACCAAACTCGTGATGTACGGACATGGGAATTTGTTATGAAACTACCATAATGTATGTGTTATATCCACATTGTCCATGATTTTTTTGAAAATTTTAGAGCATGAGACAAAATGAGGCAGATATAGCTCACAAATAGGGTTGTACACGAACCAAGTTATCTTGGTTAGCTCACTCGACTCAACTCGAAAAAGCTCGATTCAACTCAGTTTGAAACTGAGTTCGAGCCGAGTTGAGCTAATTTTTTTAGCTCGAAAAAATTTCAAAATGAATTCGAGCTTGCCCGAGCTCGACTCGACTCAGATCGAACCCAACTCGAATTGAACTCGGATCGAACCATTTCGGTGACTCAGTTACTTTGATATTGATGTTGCTCACCAAGTGTTTGATGAAATGACTCAACGTAGTGTGACCGGTGGCAAGAAAGGTATATATATAAAACAAATACCCTTTTTTTTCTTAATTTTTATATTGCTTATCAGGTGTTTAATGAAATGCCTATAAAACTACTGCTGTTATTTTACATACAGTGAGATTTTAAAGGTGTAGTCTATATGTTTGTGAAAATGTTACACAGGCCAACTCGGCCCAAACTAGCCCGAACTGCTCACTGAATCGAGTTGAGCTAGCCAGTCAGGCTCGAAGACTAAGCCAAGCCGGGGTCAACAAGTGGCCAAGCTTAGTCGAGTTGTGCCAAGCTCGACTCGGTTCAACTCGTGAACACCTACAATCACAAGTGAACTACACCATAGTAGGGGTGTACATCGAGTCGAACCGTGTCGAGCTGGCCTCAGCTCAGTTCGGCTCGGCCACTAGCTGACCTCAGCTCGAACTCGACTCGGCCACTAGCTGACCTCAGCTCGAACTCGGCTCAGCTCAGCTCGATCCTCAAGCCTAACTGGCTAGCTCGACTCGGTTCGATTAGCAGCTCGAGCCAGTTCGAGCCAAGTTTGCCATTGCAGCATTTTCACAAATGCTCAGACTGCACCTTCAAAATCTCACTGTATTTGAAACAGTAACAATGGTTTTACAAGTATTTTATCAAACACTTTCTAAGCAACATAAAAATCAAGAAAAAAAAGGGTGTTGGTTTCGTATACATACCTTCCTTGCCATCAGCCACACTTCTTTGAAACATTTCATCAGACACTTGGTGAGCAACATCAATATCAAAGTAATCGAGTCACCAAACTGCTTTGATCCAAGTTCAATTCTAGCTGGGTTCGATCCGAGTTGAGTTGAGCTGGGGCCAACTCAAACTCAGCTCGAGCTCAAAAAATCAGCCCAACTCAGCTTCAAACCGAGTAAATCGAGCTTTTTCGAGTCGAGTCAAGCGAGTTAACCGAGCTAGCTTGGTTCGTGTAAACCTCCACACCACAGTAAGCAATGGGAAAATGAGGCTTACCGTTGAAACGTCTTGGAGGCTAGAGAAGCTTTGGATCAAGCTGATATTTGTATTTTCCCTTTATCCTTGCATGTGACACCTCGTGAACAGGTTGGATGGCAAGAAAACATCATGGTGGGGTCTAGAAAGGTTTCAACGGTGATCGTCATTGTTCATGCTACTCTTTGGGGGTGTGGTCCACTTGAGATTTGAAACTGCCTCATTTTTGGGTTGAAGCCCTAAAATGGTATCTCAAAGTGGATGGACGGTGTGGACATAACATATACAACATGTTGGGGCCACAGCAGTTTGCCACGTCAACACATCAGGCAGATCGGCACACCACGCAATCCGTGTCCATATAACACATACAACATTTTGCCACAGAAACACTCGCTACGGTGGCACACTCCTCTTTCACTGTGAAAGATAGATATGTATCATCCATGTAGCCCACCTGATGGACGGTTGATATCTGACACGGTACGGTCTTGAATCAAGCTGATATTTGGTTTTTGCCCTTTGACCAGGATTGCCTGACCTTATCAACGGGTTGGATGGCAAATAAACATTACAGAACATTACGATAGGCCTTAGTAAGTTTTTAACGGTGAGGCATTCAATCATCACTGTTTCTTCTAGTGTGGTCCACCTGAGATATAGATCTACTTGATTTTTGGCCTCATGACCTAAAATTATCTAGAAAAACGGATGGACGGCGTGGATGTAAGATAAACACATCAAGGTGGGCCCCACGGTAAGGGCCGCACCTAATCCGTTCCCTATTGGATCAAGGAACAATGTTTCCTTGTGTCAGCAAGGACACAGGAAAATAACAGTGTACGGACGTTGTGGGGGTAGGCAGAATCGATGGTTGGCGTGTAGCCTCGTACTACCATCATCATGATCAGGAATCATTTTAAGTGGGGCCCACTTTCATGAAGGGCCAGAAAAGTCCGTACTCTTCGAATAATTGCTTCCGATTCATTCGCCCGCGAGTCACTCTCTGTCAGAAGTTACAGAGATTTTACTGCTTACAGAGAAAATATCTAATACTCTAGCAGAGTCTGGTGGATGATACGCAGGTAATCATAGATTACCCAAAAACTGCTTACTTAGTATGTAATTAAATCAAATTAAACAATATACCATAAGCTTATTTGATTATCTAATTATCATATTTGTGGACATTTATTGGACAGTTCAAACAAGTGCCCTGCAATAAAAGGTATGGATTGTGAAAATAATCTGATTTTTGTAGCCTGAAGACTGTTATACAATTTATCCAATTAAGCCAATTTGAATAATAACATACAAATAATTACTTTTTTTAATGATATTATTGAGGGATATGGTATGAGTGGCAGCCATTTGTTCAGATATATTTCAAGCATCAAGCAATAATTTGATGGATATCCATAATTCATGTGGACCACCCCAGCCTCAGAGGTGGTTATAAAAAAAGCCATCCTAATTGAGACTTTGTGGGACCCACAATGATATAGGGAGGGAATTCATACAATTCATCTAATTCTTCAAATCATGCAGGGGTAGGAGCCCAAAAAAGAAACAAGTGGGCATTATCATCAAACCCAACTAAAGGTAACCCAAGTGAGGGTAAATGTCTGATATTTATTTGAAGGATTGAGCAGGTCTAGGTCTAAACTAAATTGAACCTTATTGTTGGATAATTGTCTGATTGACGGTTTAACAGAACAAGTCAGCCTATGATGGTATGGGAATTTAGGTTCAAACTAGAAGCTTATAGGGTTGTTGTGAAAGACTTTAAACAGAAACATGAAATGGAATTGACAGACTACTATATTATAAACTGCTTCCAAACACTAAAGGAACTAGTGTGAAAGACTTGCTCGATAAAAGTAGATTTGAGTGGGACCCAAATTTACACGTTGTGTGTTAGGGGACTGCAGAAGTACACAAACATGAATTAAGCAAAGTATTTCAATGTTACAATCAAACCCAATCACAACGACTTCAAATTTAATATAAAAAAATTCTTGTGAAAAAAAAAAAAAAAATCACAACACAAAATGACAGATATCATTATAAAAACAGAAATTACAAGAAATAGAGAGAATATCTAATTTGAACAAGTCTCGAATCTCCCCTTACAAGTATTCATTGTATTTTTATAAAACTATTAACTTTTTGTGAACAACATCTACAAAATTAACTAAGGCTAATTTCGAAACATTTTTAAATTGCTCCAATCACACCATTTGCAGTGCATGTGAGTGGGAAGCCTATTCCACTTTACTATGATCTTGGCTATGTCATAGGAAATGATCCCTAAAGACTAATTGGGGACAATGCCCCATATATTGAAACACATTGGGTTAGAGCAGTACATGGAAACTATCCATCTGCCATTTGCCCTAAGATATAATTCACATACAACTCAAAAAAAAAAAAATACAGGTACATGATTTACAAGCATGGATCCTAACACACCTATGTTTGAGAATACACGGTAGTATTGTAAGTTTGATGAAAAAGGCCAAGTAAGCCAGTCGAATTATTGCATGGACATAACACTTTAGTTGAGTGGTGCGGGTAGGCTTGGATTCGTGCATGTTCTATAAATGTCTATTGTTTTAGACATTGCTCATATCCATATTTTTTGGACTACACTTGCACCATGAGTGGATGATGTATGCTTTGATGAGTAGTTCTTTTCTTCTTCTTTTTGTGCGCCCTCGCTACAATCTTATAATGACAGGATCGTGCTGCCACATTAGTCTTGTGAATCTGATTATGAATACAACAAGATAACAGGCTTTCTGAAGATGAACAAATCCATCTTATACTTTTTAGATTGAACTAAACATTTTGTAATTCAACTTTCAGTATCTTGAGGTCTGTATGTTTTTTCATTTTTGAATTGGGTATAGTGATACATATTTAAGTAATGCCAGAAAAGCTATTGGTGGAACACAGGCATATTGAGATGCAGTTTAGATTCCCTGAATAATGTATGATGTTTGATAACTTTGTGATTTAACTTTGTGATTGAACTTATATAATCAACACATACAAAATACACAAATTACTTTTGCAGTTACTTTGACTCATGCATGAAGGATTTGCATCTAATTAATATTCTGTTTTGAAGATAGATAGAGTGAAGACCTATTTCTGTTCTTGTTCCGCGTTTGGGTTCATTCAAATATTTGTATAGACTTATCAACTACTCTCGTTCCTTTATGTAAGACCATGGCCATCATTTGTAAATTATACCATTGTAATTATAATATTAGTGTTCAGTTGTGACTTGTTATATGAAATTACCAACTCATCAATGGTAGCCAGTGGGAAAATTCCACGTCATTTTAGGGGATCTACACCAGCTGGGAGGACAATCAGTGTGGAGGCTAAGTCAATCTTGACATCTTCTTTCGGGAGGTTTATAGGGGTGCTTCTGTTAATCATAGTGATAAAGATAATTGCCGGCTGAAATTAATTTTTTTTTCTTTTTGTCTATTTAGGACTGCATTTTTTATTTTTTTTAAATCCTATAGATCCTACCTTTTCTGCTTCCGGTTAATTTGCTTGTATGGCCTGAATAGGGTCATGAAATAATGACTACCTAACTTTGTTATCTCTACCTATGTTGTTGTTAATTTGTGGTAACTAAATTGACCAATCTCATTACAACGCATTCAACATGAACCCACTATTGTGTGGTGAGGATTCTTTTTAAACTTAACCACCAGACCGAATGAAAAAGATAATGAAACTATTTATCTGTGGGGTTATGGATCCTTGGAGCCCACCGTTATGTGTTCCCTTTAATCTATGGGATCCATCTTGCCTTTGACAGCTATGTAGCAGATGAAAAAATGAGGTGGTCACATCTCTTATGGTCTCCCCCATTGAATTGCTCCACAATCATGCATACATACTGGAGTGAAGATGATGCATCCATCTCTATATCCAGATCATTTTAGGGCATGAGCCCAAAAATGAAGCAGATCCATTCTCAGGTGGACCATACTATAGGAAACTGTGGTGATTGGATGCCCTAGTATTACATCATTCATAGAGCCCACCGCAAGGTTTCGGTCATCTGGATTTCAACCCTCCAAATAATGCGATAGCTAATTAGTTCAGTGTATACTTTGGTTTATAATCCAAGTCGTCGGGTCTTACACTTTAGATGGTTGCGAGTTACCTATGGTACAATATTTTTAGTGCCTGATGAGTGCTGGCATCTGCTAGAGTACCAAAGCCTCTCTCCTTTCTTTTCAGCCATCCATTTGTAATCATATGTGGGGCCCACTAGCATCAGCACCATAAGAAACATCACTAGTTAATAGCAATGTACATCCTCCTCAATGCTTCAACCCAAGGTTTGAAAATAAAATATCATATGAGGAGCGTATCAACATTCAAAAACGTACCACAATGCAGAATGTATCATTTAAAATGCAAATGCATAAGACACGTATGCATGCATGGTCCATGCATTCATTCCTGGATAGTTTCGACCGAGTTCAATATCATATAAAGAGGCTGATGGTATTGGAAATTTTCATTTCATACCAGGAATTTATCTATAAACTCAGAAAACAAGTCATTGGTTGAACCAGCCCTTGTCTTTTTATTGAAGATCCAGCCACACATTTGAAGCGAGAAAATTACTAAATAAGGGTCTTGATTCCTTGCACTGTAGCCCAAACCAATGATCATAAAATGCAGGGCACGAGTGCCACGGTTTCGTCAATGTTTCCTTGCTATTCAAATTCAATGGTATCAGCCCAATAGGAATTACTGGGTCCTGATGTACAAGTGGGCCAATCCAAACATTCAATCAGGAGACAACAAATAAAGAATTACGGGAAAGATACAGTAAAAATCCAGAAATTAAAAATAAATAAATTAATAAAGGCCACATGTTGGATGTTTAAAATAGTCAGGGCAGGCAGATTTTTGGGGCATCCCCCATCAATGATGGGGCTATAGTTGGAAGCTGGTAAAGGAGCGAGGAAGCGTTTGTTTCAAATTTTGTGCAAGTATAAATACAGGTAGGGCTGTACACGGGCAGAGTTAGCTCGGTAGCTTGCTCGACTCAACTCGAAAAAGCTCAACACAACTCGGATCAAAGCTGAGTTCGAACCAAGTCGAGCTGATTTTTGGAGCTCAAAACGAGTTCGAGCCGAGTTCGATCTTGCCCCAGCGCGACTCGACTCGACTCGAATAATGCTCGACTCAGTACAGGGTATATATACCCTTCAAAAAAAAAAAAAAAAACCCTACCCGTTTTCAAAAACCATCTCAGCCTGCCCGAACCCTAGACTTTCCTCCCTAACCCTCTCTTCCTCCCTCTCTCTCAGTCGGCTAAGCTAACATTCATCCCTCTCTCTCTCTCTACTCTCTCCCTCATCCTCCCTTACTCGCACAGCCGCACCGACGCACGGCCGTCCGATCTCCCTACTCTCTCCCTCCTCCATTACCCAGACAGCCCTCTCTACTTGTCTCTCTCCCTCCTCCTCCCTTACCCGCACCACCGCACGGCCGCCGTCCGATCTCTCTACTCTCTCCCTCCTCCCTTACCCGCACGGCCGCCGTCCGACCATTTCCCTAAACCCTAAGTCTGTCATTGCTGCCTGAACTCAACTTGAACTCGGCCGATCCGAGCACTAGCTGCTGTTCCGAGTTCAAAGGCCGAGCACGAGCTGAGACTCGAGCAGTCCAAGTCGAGCACGAGCTGGGCAAAGCTCGGCTCGGCTCGGCTCGACTCGTGTACACCTCTGAATAGAGGTGAGCACTTGACGACTCGATCCGGCTAACTTGACTCGTCCGACTCGTTCAGATCCGACTCGACCCCGAACCGAATGGGTGAGTCGGTCCGAACCAAGTAGGCTTCGCCCAATCTGAACTCAAACCAAGTCGAGTTTGAGATACCTAGTAACTCGATCCAGTTAAACCCGACTCGATCCGAAACCCAACTCTCTAACCCTACCCACCGCACCCTACCTCTACCCGATCCCAAAATCTCCCTCTCCCTCCCTCCCTCCGTCCCTCCCTCCCTCCGTCCCTCATCCTCATCTTCCAAGCCCGGCAACTACCCACCACCATCACCCTCCTCCTCCTCCTCTCTCCTCTCTCGGTCTCTCCCTCCCTCATCTCTCAATCCGACTCGGTGCCAACTCGACCCGACTCAGTACTTCTGACCAGTTCGGACTCAGTCCGGATCAGTCCAAGCCAGACCGGACTTGGATCGAGTCAGGCATGCTGAACTCGGTATTGAGTCGGATCAAGTTCGGGTCAGGCCTATTTCAAAACCAGATCGAGTCAAGTCAGCCCTAACTCGGTCCAACTCAACTCAATGCCCAGCTCTAAGTATAAATAGTTATCAAACGCAAGCGCAAGCGACCATTCTATAGCTCAATTTGAAGCAAGAGCAGCAGATGGGTAGAAGGTTCATGCAACTTGGGGCCCATTCAGTTCATGGACTGGATAGAAACTGGGTGCATTGGGACACCATTCAACTCAAGATGCATCAAAGCCTCATAAATCCTCATCAGCGTTTCCATAAACCAATGACAAGCAAGCATGAAGTCAACATGATTCAAAGATGTCGCATGTTTCAACTTTCAAATAAAGAAGAAAAAAAAAAAAGAGGAATGAAATTAGAGCACACTGGAATGGAGAGGTTTACAGACATATAATGCTATCCATATGATATGGAGCGCGACCCTTGTGATTTATTGAAACGCAGCGTGGTTTATTGAAATGCAACGTGAGCGTTACTTCTGAGGAGGATATCCACAAGTTACTGCTTTTCAATTTCCTCTTTCTTCTGCAAGTACCTGTTAAAAATGTGCCAAGTATCGAAAGCTTGTCATTCCAACAACATATATAAAGATATTATCAGAAGAGTTGTGATAAACGCACCCATGTGCAATAAAGCTCATGTACACGCCACACATATGCCCGCATGGCACATAGGTACAAGATCCAATCCATCCATCAGGTTGGTCCAACCTTTTGCATGTTTTTCCAAATATAAATATGGTCCACTCACCATGTGGAACCCTAATATTGGAAACAGTGGATGGGTTAGCAAACTTCAGCCCAGTTTTTCAGAGTCATGTTTTTCAAACTGTGGCCCATGTGACCATTGGATCTACCTGATTCTTGAGGTAGGCCATCAATATAGTAGTGCCTTTCAGATGGATGGATTGGATATCGGACCTATCATGCCCAAGCTGGCACGTGTGCCGTATAAATGAGCTTCATTGACAAGCATCTGGGCTTAGCAAAAATCCTATCAGAAGATCCTAACATTTAGAATGTTAGGTGACCTGGTAGAGACAGTGTACTGTGTGTGAGTGATCCAGGGCTCAATCCCTGGTAGTGACCTTCAAAAAAAATATTCAAAAACAATCTCATCATCTACTTGTTTGGCTCAAATTTAGTCATGCCTGTTGTGCATGTGTGCCGGGCATGCCTTGGTTTTAGACAATAGAGAGCCTTCAGACCTCCAATTCCATGCTAAGCAGATTCATAAAAACTTACAGCTCTACTCATTCTCAGTCACTAGATACAATTCATGTACATATAGAATTTGGTCATGTCCACTTTTTTAGACATCTCGTTGCAATTTGGAGCATGGTTTTAAATATCATCAGATATGACTTGGCATTGCCTGTGTCATATTGGTTTTGATCAGAACCAGTCCGATTTGAGCCACCAATACTGAATTGCACAACTCACTGTAAATCGCAAGAACAACATTTCCAAACCTATGAAATCACGATCTGAACCCATTTTTGGGGTTTCCCTCCCTCCATTAAATAACTAAAAACATCTTTTTTCAAAAAAGTAGATTTTTTTTCATTTTGTAATAATTGTTTCTCCATTATGTTCTCTATCTTATAAATGTATTTATAATTTAGGGTTTGGAGCTGAATAAAATCTTTCTCACCGATCCAAAGGAATGTCTTGATATAATCGAGTACAAATGATATTTCATTTTGACACACAAAAAGTTGGATTGATTTCTATATTGGAAAAATGCTGCATGGATAAATTTGATGATGTTGGATGATTGCGTGGGAAGAAAGTTGGGGAGATAGACACAGATAAATCTAATCATCGTCAAAAGCGTGATTTCTATAATAATCACAAGTTTTAAAGATCATCTCCCACACATTTAAGGCGAGACACAAGGTTGCGCAAATGTGCTGACAGAGATCAAACGCAGTTAAGAATGAGAAAACGCAATGGTAACTTGAGTAGGTATGGGGGGAGGGTAGCTTCCACTAACCAAGCGCCACAATGGGGGAAATTAGCACTAGATTATATGGTGGAGATGTTCCATATTTGAGAAAAATCACCATGAGAATTCCAAGTCAGACTCTCTTCCTCAGATTGCAACAGTAACTGGAGCACATTCTCTCATCCATCCGAAGCCACAAAACCAGCTGAAGTCCGAAAGGTTGGAGAAGTTAGTTGTCATCCACTACAATCCAGATTACGGAACAGAAATTGACCAAGATTAGCGGATAAGAAGTGCAAGTTTTATGATCCAAATACTTTGGATTATATATTTGGGTAATAATGATCCATAATGTGAACGACTCATCAAAAGAGAACAGCCCGCTCTAACCAATTTTAGCTTTGTCAGCAACACAGACATCAACTTATATGACATAGATATACCAACTTCTGCGTCGCAGCAAAGGCAGCACCCACATGGAGAAGAGTCAATTGCAGCTTCTGCTTCACAATCACAGCCACAGTCAGTTGATGATTACAACAACACGCAAGCACAGACATAGGCTGCTAGAAACAGTAGAGCTACTCATACCGATTCTAGTGATGATGGTAGTGAGACTGGTAGCACTAGTCAAGATGGCGACAGCCATATATATGGTATAAAATAGGATGAGAATAGTGAAGAGGGTAGACTAGTGCAGATGAGGATGTTAATGAAGATGAATATTCCAACCCCAGCCCAAATAGACATGGCAGCTGTACACCCATGGGATCGAGACCGCCAGCTGATCAGATGGCATATGGGCATTGGATCCCCATCCTAGTCATGGACGGGTGTGGAGGAGCTTATGGCCACGAAGGCCTTATCGATATAGAGCATCCTCAAGAGCAATGTCACCAATACCAGCAGTCTGGGAAAAGTTCAGTATGGATATGGAATCTTTACCATGAGCAAGGCCAGCAGCAATATCATCCAGCATGGAGCAGAAGCCTATCTCAAGTCTCATCTCAATGTGGAGATGGAAATAAAAACGGTTAGACTAATATGATCTTTGGAAACAGATGCGAGGATAGTATCCTTAATTCCTTATCCATATCATAGAGATGGTTTTCAACCAGTACGCAACTCTTTTTTCGATCGGTTGACATAATGACTACACCGTTAAAGAAATACTATCTAATTTCGCTCAAGTTGTCTATAAAGTTTGATTCATGTCATCATGTTA
Source organism: Magnolia sinica (assembly GCF_029962835.1). NCBI lineage: Eukaryota > Viridiplantae > Streptophyta > Magnoliopsida > Magnoliales > Magnoliaceae > Magnolia > Magnolia sinica. Next base: position 116,480,819 of record NC_080574.1, on the reverse strand, counting down.
GCCTCAGGTTGTGTATGTGGTGAATCTATGTTTTGTAAATCATACCACTTACAGTTCCATGTAGTGGCTAACTACTGTAGATTCATGTTTAAGTTTGTTTAGGGTGTGCTCGGCTGCATCAAGTTTTGTTAAATACCATGAAATGTTGCACCAAACTAGACAAAACTAATAATAAAATATCATGATATCTGATGCAACCAACTGGACCTTTATGTGTGTTTTTATTGCATTTTAGTTTTTTCCAAAAATAAATAAATAAATAAATTCTCATATTACTTTTTAATATTTTTTTAATAAATTTTATTTTTTCTAATTTTTCATTTTTTATCATATTTAATTTTGTTTTCATGTCATCCAGATGACTCATCCTCACAACTTGGTATGTTACCCATACAAATCGCATTCTGAAACCGGTATTTAAGACTTTGATCATGAGTGCAGACTTCAATATCAATTCTAACGAAACAGCAATTTAGCTTGTCAACTTTATTAGACTAATTGCCATTCAATTCGATAGAGCACCCAAACAAACCCAAAATGTCTAGTACTCATTCCTATTTTCAACACCTCTTACCCTTTATTTTCTTTTCCAAAAAAATTAATTAAAAATTTAAACATAGGCACTTAAGTCGTATCTAACTTGCAAGTCGACCTGGCCCAATTGACACCTGACACTGAGCTTCCAATCTTTGCTTTCGTTGCTAGCACCATGGGTAGGATTTTTCTTTCTTCTTTTTTCTTGAGATGATTTGCAGCTTTCTAATAAGCAGAAACAGAGATTGCAGGATCGAGTCAACAAAACATTGCAAAATAGGCAAGCAACTCTTTACAGCTAGATTCTTAACATTGGACGAAAATGAAATGTTTAGTCCAAAATCATGCAATGACAGTCTCCAAGGCTCTGTGGCCTCCAACAGGATCAACAAGCGCTCAAAAAGCATCTAGCTGCATACATACACCATCCCTCAGGCCTCAACATCCGCTTCTACCATATCCAATGCCTAGATCGGTCCAGAATAAGCTATTCTAAACCTGCCGTCTCCATCCCACACTACCTCACATAAATTAGCTTTAAGGTATTCAAAAACAGTAGCATAACAGCCATAATAGACGTTACAGAAAAAATGGACCGTTACAGGGCCAATACAGGTTTTTTTTTTCAAATGGCCATACAGTATTGTAACAGTGGTTGCCATTACCGCTACCATTCTTGAATACCTTGATCAGCTTGCTCCTAGGATCAAGAAGAAAAACCATCTATTCTCATTTTCTATTATCCGAACACAGCAGATGATGGGCAACCTCCATTCTTAAAACCTTCATTTCTGTCAATAATGTAGACAGCTAGTCTTGAACCATCTCGACAGCCTTCGTCCACTTAAACTTTATGCAACTCAAAGCCCAGCTAAGCATCAGTCCCCTAGTCTTCTCGATCAGTGCAGATAAGAGGCAGGAAATATGATGGAAGATCCTATCATCTCTTTCTTTCAAGATTCCCTACAAAATTCTGAAAAAGGGCCAATGTCTTAACCGCTTTTTTCCTTTCTAGTAAAGTTGAAGTCCTTCAGACATGGGGCCACCTTCATGGCAGCCCTCTCCTTTCCTCTTCCATTTTTCTCCCTTTTACTAGTCTTCTTGTAGTTTCAGTAAATACATACTAGTAACGACTTGGGAAGCATAATGTGCTTTTTAGTGATCCAGTAGATTATTGAAGAAAAAGATATTCTTACCACATGTGTACCCATGCCAACGTGATACACGTGTAAGATCCATGACCACCTCATGAGTGTGCTTACTAGATTTTTGGACCAGGCATCTTAAGAGTGGATTCCGCTTCTAGATGAGTGCCACCAAATCCTATAGAACAACTATGCTCTAGTGTGCAAGAAAAATGTTCCTTAGCATAAAAGAAATACCGTAAGCATTCCTCTTTCATGCACAAGCTTTCTACACTGACACATTCTACATGTGCACCTGCACATTTTGAGGTGCCCCACTAGTTTCTACTAAAGGGACCTTCTCCCCAGCTACGAAGCAGGTTGGGCACCGAGCCTTGCCAAACCCATGAAACATTGAATATCGTGAAAAATTCAAACCACAGGCTTCGAGCCAGCAAAAAATTTAGAAACAGGCAATCAACAGTATCTTCATCTTGTACTGAAATAACTATTAGGAGGCCACTGCTGTCTCTTTTGCAAATTATCAAGTGTTATTATTCCATCTGCTATTGCAATCCAACAAAATGCCGCCATTATCAGAGTCAGAGGCACAGTCACCTTCCAAACAGCCACACGAGGGGGGCACTCTGCTCCATCCGTGAAATCCTCAAAAAAGGGTTTTACCATGGAAAGGGATTCTCCCGTTCAAAAATACGCATTACCTGTTAGAAGAAGACAAGATGCCATGGATAGGAATTCTCCCCTCACATTATCCATAGATTAGCCACGACAAGTGCTCCCAAACTTCCTTTTACCATGCCTTCATACCAGGAAAAGATGGTGCTATTCATTTCTCTAAGATACCATCTTTTTTACTTTTTCTTTTCCTTTTTTTTTTTTTATTGTTGAAAATAATGAAATTTTATTAGAAACAAAATCCAAAGAGGAACTCTAAGACAGAATACAACCATGAGGACCAGACCATGGAAGGAAACATACACTCGACAAGGGATTTTATACAGGAAGCCTAGCCCAATACATCAAACTTAGCCCCTTCTAAAGACCTCCACCACTGACCCACTCCTATCTTGGAAGCACCAATTATTCCTCTCCCCCCACAAAGCCCAGATTCCTACCAGAAGAACTAATGTCCAAATCACAATTCCCTTTTCCCTATCCCACTAATGTGATGCAGGACATGAAATTAACCATGGAGTGCAAGAAATCAAGTTTGTGATTATGCCAATATTAAAAAATCACAAAATTCCACATCCTATATACTATCAAACATTCAAGAAGGGGAATCTATGGGGGTCCAAGCCTACACAACCATTAGGGCTGGATTAAATAAAATTATAAGCCAAACAAACCCAAAGGAGTGTAAGAATCACCCATTCTTGCATAGGATTGTTCCCGACTCGAGAGATTCACTAAGTTTCAATTTAGGGGAAAATCTAAGGTCTAAAAATTGGAAAATTTTGAGATTTGGGACCCTTTTGGGTTATGGATTTCGGATTATGAGGTTTTCTAGATGACAGTTAGGGATCGATCAAAGTATTCGAGGGTACAGGGACTGATTTAGCAATTTCAAGATTTAACAATTCCGTTGTACCACATGTTGATCATGCTTGGGAGTGAATATTAGGGATAGATCTAAGGGGGTTTAGGTAGAGGATTAATGGGGGATCCTATGGGGAGGTTTTAAGCTATAAATAAAAAAAATTAAAAAAATAAAAAAAGAGAGGAAAAAGAGGACCTGGGATGGGCCACACACGCTGGGCAGTAGATTGGCCTGCATGCACGTGTGTGACTAGACGTCCGTACGTGTGTGGGGCCCATAAAATCGGGAAAGGACTCCTAGGTTAGGATCAGCCAGGGGTGGGTTGTTTTCGTACCAAAAATTACTTCGATCCGGCACATGGTTTGTGCATAGTACTCTGCCGAAGTTTCAGCCCCGTAGATACGCCAGAATCTGAAAACCTTCTTGTGCATCGCTATAGGAGAGGATTTTAATGCGAAAATTGGTGAATCTGAAGGTGGATGGGGTATTGAGGATGATGGATGAGATGCGGAAGAAGATGGTGCTGATTTGGAGCAGGTGTGGCTTCGCACCACAGTAGTTAACCCTTCGATGAAGGGAGGGCTTCACACCCAATTTGATCCTTCAATTCAATGTGAAAGAGAGGAAGAAACGCAGGATTTTTTTATTCATAATATCATGAGAGTCCATACATGGGATTGCTTTATTTATAAGAAAACCTAAAATCCAAAAAGACAAAACTACCTTTGCGCCATGTGCGCACAGTAATACCAAAACTAAAATAAATAAAATAACTAATCTAAGCAATCAAAGCCGTTCATGATATTTCTACTAATAAAAATAATCAAAACTCAAAATCCTAAATCATCTAAAGTAGTGGGCCATGATCATGAGATCCGATGGTAGGATCTATGTGATGAACAGGTCCACTCCAATTCTCCATAATGCAGCCCCCCTACTTATGGGGTCTTCCAAAGATGCCGTCATCGATCCAAATCGAAAGTAGGGCTCACCTCCTCCTCAAATACATGCGTAGAGGGGGTGTGTGCATGATGTCTCCATCATGATGCCACACTAGAAGAAGACCTTCAATAGATCCCGGCATCACCCACAATATATTGAAAGCTTTAAGGAAATCCACCCGCACCTCTTTAGCAAAAGAGTAGTGGATAAATAGAGATGGCCATTCGACTCCGCATCATGCATGCACATCATGTAGATATTGGGGATCACCATCTTCCTCTTTTGAAGATTAACAATAGTGAGCACCTTTTTCCTACCCACCAAGCAAGCAAAAGGCTGTCACCTTAGGGGGCACCACAATGCGAAACTTGAGAAGAAAGACCACGACATTTCTCAAAGCAATGCCCTTGAAGAAGCCTATGTTAGGACCGAACAAACCGAAAATCGACCCCGATGATTCCTCATTCCACATCAACGCGTCTCTCACATCCAAAGAAGGCTAATAATGTTGAAGCCATACCAAAAGCCGAATAAACTCACCCGCTTCCTCATCCAACAAGTTCCTCCGACATGGGGGTGGCTAAACACTTTGTTAGCGAGCACGCGAAGCATCTAGCAAGGGGAAATTCACTTCCAAACATAATCTAACTAGCCTCGGAAACTCAACACTGAGCATCGATCCACACGTTCTCCCAAAAATGGATCCTCTTACCATCCCCTAAGGGCCTGTTTGGCTGGGCGTATTGGATGGGATTGGAAGGGATTAGGGTGGATAGGTTTTTTTAATCCAGCAGCGTCCGTATTGAGGTATGTTTGGGGGGCGCAATAGTGAAGAAGGATGGGATTAAAAGGTGGATTCAGATGGATTCCGTGCTGGATTTGGGATTTCCTTGCTGAATTTCTCGTGGGATTGGTGGTATTTCTCGCGGAGACGCGCACCTGTTTCCTGGCTGATGATATAAAAGCCATGTGGAGCCCACTGTGTATATGTATGTAAATCCACTCCGTCTATCAAGTGCAAACCCGCATTTAAACTATAAATACTAAATATAGATCTGATCAAAGGTTCCTATTGGTCACACCAATGAGAACGATTCTGGTGTATCATATGGGATATGTTGCAATCCCATGCCCATCCAAACACAACAGGGGCTGGATAGGGCAAATCCCGTCTGCCCGTCCAAACATCCCAGCAGGTAACTCACTGGATATAGCAATCCACTGACGCAGTCAGTAATTTCTCGAAAAAGGTGCAATCCACCGTAATACAACCCAATCCCATGGGATTTGCCTGTCCAAACACACCCTAATGTGAACCCAATACCCTCAAACTTGGTTGCCAACCTAGCAACTGCCTCCCACAGCATTGAAGCCCTATATAAAGATGAATTTTTTGTCCACCATCCCCCCTCCTTAACCCCATATTTTGGGGCAATCACTTCTTTTCATAATCTACCATCTTCTATACTGATTACCGAACCCCCATAGCCACTCACCTAATAATGCAAGATTATTGTGCTCCCATTTCCTTACACCTGCTCCCCCTGCCTCACATGATTTACACACCTTTTCCCAATTTAGCAAATGAAATTTTGATTTTTCCTCTATGCTTTGTCATATATATATATATATATATATATATATATATATATATATATATATATATATATATATGACAAGGCATAGAGGAAGTTATATGCGAGCCTTCATATAAGCCATGAGATGAGGAGAACGGCTAGGATTCGACAGAGAGTCTTCATAAAAAATGACTCTCCTACACTCACACATAGATTAGCTATTGCCACATTGAGTCGCAAGTAACGTCACCAAGTTCTGTGGGCCCACCTTGATGTATTTTTTGTATCCACACCGCCCGTTCATTTTTAGAGATCATTTTAGGACATGAGAAAAGGAATGAGCAAATTGAAAGGTGGAGTGGACCCCACCATAGAAAATAATAGGGAGAGAGACGCCCACCATTAAAACTTTCCCAAGGTCCGTTGTGATGTTTATTTAAGATTCAACTTGTTCATAAGTTAACATAGACATTAAAGAAGGGAAAACACTAGTATCACCTTGATCAAAAACTTGTGGCCCTTGAAAGTTTTTAATGGTGAGTGTCACTCACTCCACTATTTTCTATGGTGGGGTCCACTCAAGCTTTGGATCTAATTCATTCTTTGGCTCATGCCATAAAATGATCTCTACAAATGGATGGACGGTGTGGATATGACAAATACATCATGATCTCTCCATTCTCTGTCAGATCCAGGAAACAGGTGCTACCCATTCCCGGATCTCACAACCACTACTGGGTCTCACCTGATCCGCTCCCAATTTTAATCAAAACGGATTGGCTACTCCCCCCAATGCTGGTGGTCGATGCTCTGTGGGCCCCACCATGATGTATGTGTTTCATCCATGTCGTCCATCTATTTTTCTAGATTATTTTAGGGTATGAGACGAAAAATGAGATATATCACAATCTCAAGTGGATCACATTATAGGAAACAGTGTTGAATGAGCGTGGACCATTAAAAACGTTTTGGGACCATAAAAGTTTTGGATCAAGCTAATCTTTGTTTTTTTACCTTCATCTAGGTCTGTATGACCTAATCAACAGATTGGATGTCAAATAAACTGTACAGTGGGCCTCAGGAAGATTTTAATGGTGGATATCCAATCACTATTGTTTTCCTATGGTGTGGTCCACCTGAGATTTATATCCCTCTCATTTTTTTGATCAAGCCTTAAAATGATCTTTAAAAATGGAAGAACAGCATGGATGAAATACATACGTCATGGTGGAGCCCACATAGCATCGAACACCAGCCACCAGGCTAGTGGCAAGGAGTAGTCAATCCGTTTCCGATTTTTACGGCGACGCATATTTCCTGCAAAAGCCTTCTGCACAAAGTTTCTGCACTGGGAACCCGGGTGGTGCCACTTTGATGTTTGTGAGAAATCCTCTCCGTCCATCCGTTTTGTGAGTTCAATTTAGGACATGATATCAAAAATGAACAGTATCCAAAGCTCAAGTGTGACGTACTAAAGGAAAATGTGAATAGTGAAATTCCTACCGTTGAAACCCGCTTGGGTTCAACGGTGATGTTTACATGCCATCTATACCATTAATAACATCATTCCTACTGGGATGAACTGAAAACACAAATATTAGCATGATTCAAAACTTTTGTGGCCCACGATTATTTCAATTGTGGACGTTCAATTATCACATTTTCGACCCACTTGAGCATTTGATATGGTTATTTTTTGCATCATGTCCTAAAATAAACTCACAAAAAGGATGGACGGGGAGGATTTCTCAACAAACATCAAAGTGGCCCCACCTGGGTTCCCAGCGAAAGAACTTGTCTTTCGCAGGAAATCCGCATCCTGCCGCAATGGGTTAGGTGCCATGCGAACAAAAGCGGATTGCGTACTGCCTCGCCTGGACAGAATCGGTCCAGTCAGGTGCTCTGTGCAGCCCACTGTAATGTATGGGTCTTATCCACGCCGTTCATCCAATTTTTTTCGATAATTTTAATTCAGATTTTCAAAAATTAGAAAGCTCCAAATCTCAAGTAGACCACACAGTGGAGATTGAACGCTCACCATTAAAAAATTCTTGAGGGTTGCAGAAGTTTTAGATCAACCATACATTTGTGCTTTTCCTTAGTATAGGTTTATGTGACCTTATGAGCAGATTGGATGGCAAATAAACATCAAGGTGGGCCTTAGGAAGGTTTCAACATTGGCCGTCATTACCACCACTGCTTCCTGTGGTACGGTCCACTTGAGCCTTTTATCTGTTTTATTTTCGAGGGCAAAGCCTAAACTTATCTGGAAAAATGGATGCACGGTGTGGATAAAACCCATACAACACGATGAGGCCCACAGAGCCCACCGTACAACACGGTTGGATTATGTAATTGCACGTGGGTGGCGACCTGCTTTGTGATGTGGTGTCGATACCACGAGAGTGGATTACCTGTTCCCCGGCCCTTACCTTGTGGGCCTAACCACCATGTATGTGTTGTATCCACACCGTCCATCCATTTGTAGATATCATTTTATGGCATTAACCGAAGAATCAGATCCAAAGCTCGAGTGGACCCCCACCACAGAAAACAATGGAGAGAGTGACGCTCACCATTAAAAACTTTTATGGGCTACAAAAGTTTTCGATCAAGCTGATACTAGTGTTTTCCCTTCTTTAATGTCTATGTTAACTTATGAACAGGTTGGATCTTAAATAAACATCACAGCGAACCTTAAGAAGGTTTTGACAGTAGGCGTCTCTCTCCCTACTGTTTTCTGTGGTGGGGTCCACTCCAGCTTTTGATCTGCTTATTCTTTTTCTCATGTCCTAAAATGATCTCTAAAAATGAATAGGCGGTGTGGATACAACAAATACATCAAGGTGGGCCCATAGAACTTGGTGACATTACTTCAAGTCCGCAACTCAACTTGGCAGTAGCTAATCTCTGCGTGAGCGTAGCAGAGTCATTTTCTACGAGGACTCTCTGGTTGAATCCCAGCCATTCTCCTCATCTCATGGCTTATATGAAGGCTCGCATGTAACTTCCTTGCGGTACGGTGCGCAAGAGAGTTACATATATATATATATAGCCCCCAATCTCTCCAACCTTTCCATAATAGACTTCGGAGTTCGGACACTTAAAGAGAGACATGAAGTGGAGCGACAAATTCAACAAGACAACCTTGATAAGCGCTATCTACCTACAAATGAGAGATGTTGACTGTTATATTGCCTCTGCTGGGAAAGTAGAGTGGAATGTGGAGTGTAGGAGGAACCTTCAAGACTGGGAGATACAGGAGTATGCGGATCTTCTCGATTGCATATATAAATCTTCGCCAAACCCCTTAATCGAAGACAAGCTGATTTGGAGGATGGACAAATCCAGTAAGTTCTTGGTTAAATCATTCTATAATCAGCTGGATAGTTCGGCTACAAATGATGATCTCTTGTGTAAGCATATCTGGAAGTACTCGGCTCCGCCCAAGATAGCTGTTTTTGGTTGGCTGGTTGGTAAGAAGAGGATTTTGATGGTGGATAATCTGAGGAAAAAGGGGATGTGTTTTAGTTAATATGTCTTTGCTGTATGAAGAATGAAGAATCAGTCGATCACCTTCTAGTGCATTGCCCCTTCATTACCTCAATCTGGTCTGAATTTTGCTATCGTTTCAACATCAGTTGGTGCATTCCAGAATTGGTGGACAATCTCTTCATGGCTTGGCATGGGTCAGCATAGGCAAACATAGGTCTCAGTTATGGAGAATGGCAATCCTCACAGTTTGGTGGTCAGTTTGGGAAGAAAGAAATGGAAGATGCTTCAGGGATATTTCTAATACTGCTCACGTTGTTTCCTCTAAAGCTAAGCGATTAATTTTAGAATGGGCTGTTCATGTAGATTTTATGAAGGGTTATGACCTTCTTTTTCTTGGAGTTTAGTATCGTCTGCTCCCTCAACAGACCTTCTATTCTCTTCCCTGTTATTTTCTTTTTGGTTTTAATATAATTCGCGTGATCTTTCAAAAAAAAAAACAACCTTGTCCCACAGAAGCTTCACCAGCTTGCCAATGCATAAAGGGAAGCCAAGATATGTTGATGGAAAAGACAACAAGCAGTTATGATAGAAAGAGCATAAAATATAAATATGCAATCTGTGGTAAATAGATCAGAACCAAAAGCAAAGTCAGAGAAAGTTTCCTTCAAATTGTTAGCAGATGCCAAATCACAGTTTACATTGACGAACATCCTTACCATTGTTGTCATGTGTGACTGCAGTAACCGCATATGCACATATCCATATGCAGATTGCATATGCGATCTAGCACATATGTGATCATGGCATGCGCGAAAATATGAGATCACATATGCGATGTATGCGATCGCATATTGGCCAACAGTCGGCACATTTTTTTGCAAAAAAAAAAAAAAAAAACAACTTTTTGCCTATAAAGAGGCTTCCAAACGTCCCCCATTTGCAATATGCTCACTCCAAAACTCTCTTACTCTCTTCTTCTCATACATTTCTTAATTCCAAGTGGTCTTAATCTCTCTCTCTCTCTTACATTTCCTACTTCCAAGTGGTCTTAATTTCTCTCTCTCCTACATTCCCTCTCTTGGAAGTTGGAAGATCAAGATTCAAGCACTTCATGTCTAATTCATTGTTTAATTGATTTTTTTCTCTCAAATATATTTTAAATATGTAAAATTAGTTATCTATTAACTTAGGAAAGTTACCCTTAATTTCCTATATTTTTTACAATTTTTTTGAATTTTTCAATTTTTTTTAAATTTTTCTAAAAAATAAAATAAAATATGTAGTTGCATATGCGATTGTGCCATCACACATGCGCATAGGCATATGCGATTCGACAACATTGATCCTTACCCCTGAGCCTTTGCCCAGCGTGACAGCTGATAGAGTTGCACCGTTTCATTAGACACGTGGCACGCTAGAAGCAGATAATTGCGTGGCTGAACCATCCATGCAAACCTCATGAAAAGTCCTGAATAAACACACATTGCTGCACCACCAATTTTTAACGTGAAATTCAGTCTCCATTCATCAAAGAGAGAAGTAGCCTAGCCCATATGTTTTATATATATAGGATAAAGGGGTTCATATTTTTGCAATGCAGATATTTTAACCTGCAGTCATATTGCCAGATATCTGCTCAGGTGGCTTTTGGGTGTCCACCAATCCCTGTACAAGCATACCACTTATAGTTTTATAAACGGAAAACATTGCCCATAAGCTACAAAAATAACGCAGCACTAGAGCTATTAAAATGTTGAAATGTCACAGCCAAAACAAATAAGAGAGTGAATCTAAAGTTCCACTGAAGAAAAGACAGAAAAGAACATGCATACAGAGGAAGGAAACTCCAGGAATGCACACCACCAAGATTTACCTAATGTAGGACTGTTGATATTGTCGACATTATTAAGTTAGAACTTGGACGTTGCATTAACATGGGGATATCTACATAATTTCAAGTGGAAATAGGTTTTACACAAAGGATCTTGCAGACTAGCATCCTTATTAAAGATTCCTTTCCGCGTCTCCTAGCGGGGCAGACAAGATCCCTGACACGCACTGAAGAGTGAGTTGAGAGCATCACTTTTTGTTGGACTGTCTTCGACTATTTCCCTCTCATTTAAGCTTTATATCCTTAGTTTTTTAGGGGCTGTTTGGATGCATGGAAAGCTCCATTTAAGACATGGACGTCCATATCCAAAGTAGTGTTTTCGTGTTTGGCTGGCATTGTCCATGGACAAGGGCTTCCATTTGGACTGCGCTGTTGATAAATTTGAATATTGTACTGTCCATGGGGGAGACTGAAAGCAGTTGTCAATGGAGAAAGGCTTCCACAAAATATCTATTCTGAATACCTACTGCAACTTTACTCCAGCAAATGCAACCCGATAGCACATGTCCTGGATATCATCACAGCGTGTTCACATTTAAGGACCCACTTACTACAAAGCCCGGAACTCATGCACATGCCATGTTGGCACATCTACCATGCCTCGATTCTTCCATACATGCTCAAGCAGAACACTCTTCAGGGCCAAAAAAAACGACTCTCAAGGGGTGATATCCAAACACAAAATCTCAACATGCATGGACACCCCTATCCGTGCATCCAAACCCATTATCTGGACATGGACACTTTGTCGTGAGTGAACTTTCCACGAATCCAAAACAACCCCTTATGAAATTCAGTAATGCGTCAAAAAAAAAAAGTCATCCGAAGGCAAAATCTCAACATCCATGTGCACCCCTATGGCCCTATCCATGCAAACAAACCCATCATTTTGACATCCATGTCCGGGATTAAAATCCATGTCTATGGGAAGCAAAGGGTCTTTTCTAGAACAAATTGAGAACAAAATTTGAGGAACATGTTGCTAAAATGCTGGCCTACATTAATCTATGAAAATCTAGCAAACTTGCATGCAAGACCTACATTAACCTGTGAAAGTCTAGCAAACTCAGTCACAGGCAATAGTAAGCATGCATAACAAAGTGTTCCATATCCGTTACAATACGGCCATAAAGGTCGATACGTACAAGTAACGGCATGACCATTACGCAGTACGGGGTAAAACGAGACAGTTTGTTTTTTAGGGCCATAACAGCCGTTACGGGGCATAACGACCGTTACCCCCGTAACAGTTTTTTTTTTTTTTTTTAAACCGTCTTTTTTCTATGTAAATACATTTTTTCCTCATCTTTTTACTTTTCTCATTTCAGAAACTTTCATATATCATTCTACGACAGATTTGGACTTGTACTATAGTTTTTAAGATTAGAATAGTAGATTGAAGTGATTTGGACGAATAGAAGCTCCAAGGGCAATTTAGACAAATGATACACCAAGTCAACGCAGTTTCAGTCCATGTCAAATGAGCCAAACGCTAAACTGGCTTTAAAACAACCGAAACAGGCCGAGTGTTGACAAAACCAACTTGGCTCTTTCAGGAGTTGACTTGGTTTCATCCGATGTTTAAACTGTGATAGCAGGTAAGAACCATACACAGAAGTTCCTTTAGGAATAAACGAGTCATTCTGGTGGTGTCACCTTTAAGAAAAAGAGTTGGCTCTAAGTTCAAAGAATACATTGCTCTATGCAGAAGTAGGACATCAGTTTGTACCCCTAGATGTTCAATTGCCTTTCCTTTAGTTGATTCTTGATAGGGATTCATTATATTCCATATTAAAAAGCATTCTAGCGGCATCTTAATTCTTAATATCAGGCATTAAATTCTAGCTGTATATGACAGACATAGTTAAAATAGATTAACGTTTTCCATGAGAACAATGCATGATTTGTATGTCTATAGAAGATTTACAGTAACATAGAAATAAAATAAAAAATGAGGTCTACAATGCCAGCAACAGGTCTATCTTCTAATCTTAAAAATCCAAGAGGCTGAAAAATCAACATAGAGCATTCAGATTGAAAAAGGCCTCAACAAAATGAAATACTAAATTAGATTTTAGCAGTGTTCTTGGTATGGGCGATATTATCGATAATATCACATATATATATATCCGCATCGCTGGTTCAGCGATACATAAGCACCAGGTAATGGAAAATTTACATTGTATTGACAATATTTTCAATAATATTGAAGATATTTTGTGATAATATCAACATCACGAGATATCGGTCAAAATCCCTTCATATGAATACCTAATATCCATATTTTGTGAAATTTTTGAGTGATTATCATCCAATGGTAATTTCAACCAGTCGCATTGAGTTCATTGAAATTAAGACTTGGATTTGGGGGAAATGGGCCGGAACTCGAAGGTGAGAAAAAAAACAGAGAGAGAGAGAGAGAGAGAGAGAGAGAGAGAGAGATGCTATTTTTAAAACATGTTAGCATTGTTTGCCATAGAAATTCACATCTATGCATGTTTCTCATGCATTGACATGGATTTTAGGCCAAAAAACACTTTACATTTGAGTGGTGGAAAATGGAGGAAATTGGGAAAATCCTAATAAGTGAAGCCGATCAATCAATCAACTCAATATATATATATATATATATATATATATATATATATATATTATCACCTCATTCTATCTTACAAGAAAAGAGGGAAATTTCTCCCGATGGTTCACCAGAGAGAGACTTTGGAAGAGAGAAGGGGTTCGAAAGAGGAGAGATTGACAGTCATGGCGTGCATCAATCGAAATAGGCAGATGGAGAATCTCGATGGCGGCAAATTGGAGGTCCACATCCAATCAATGGACCTAAGTGGAGTCGTGTAGAGGTCAAGGAGAAAACCCTCCTCCCTAAAGCCTTGCAAGACGGCCGAGGTTTGAGATTCAAAGTAGGAGAGTCGAACAACGAAGTAATAGAAGAGACTGGCAAAAAGGAAGAGAGGTCTTACTGGTGGGGGGTCAAGGAAGTAGAGTAGTCGGAGGGGAAGAGCAGGGGTGGACAAAGGCTGTGCCTAAAGGTAGAAAAGGGGGACGAAGGATCTATGAGGCGAGTCCTTTGTCAGAACTCCCCACCCTATTCATGGAATCTTTCCCATCAGAGTGGGACAAGTATTCCTTCACTAGAGTCTTCAGGAAGGTAGGAGAAGCTGAAGTAAGCATTCCTCGTGATCAGAAATCATCGTCCCTGCGAAGATTTGCCTTTGTTTGTATGGCTACTAAAGATGCTTTGTGGGCGGAAGCTTTGGCAATATCAAGATCTCAGTGCAGCAGGTGAAATATGGGTCAGGAGAATTCAACAAAATATATTTTCGGAAGGGAGAGGAAGGCAAAGTAAGCACACCTCAGAAGATGAAGAGAGATATAGAGGCCAAAGGAATGAAAATTAGCAAAATCTCGGGGCCAAGGGATAATCTAGGGCAGCACTCCTTCGCAAAAGTGGTGGCCGGATCGAGGAAGGTAGATGTTCAGTCCAAGGAGGACAGCTCCCATGACATTAGGGAGGGTCGGATGAATCAAAACCACTAGGTATGGTAGGAAGTGTCTCTGACCTGTCTGTTGGTTCGTGTTAGGCCTCAGGTGGTAGAGGACTCGAGGAAATTGTTGCAGTGGCTAGTTGTGGTGCAAATGAAGGAAGGGGTGTCCCTACAGGAAGTGCAAAGGTGAGTTAAAGAAGTTCGTGGCCTATTTGATGGAGAGTTCTCATTGGAGCCGATTGGGGAAATGGTGGCGAAAAGGTGGGGGGGTAGAAGTGAATAGGTTGTTCAGCAACAAGGGTGGTCCAATGATCAGTTGCAGGAGTTGGCCAGACATATCCATGTTCGGAGGGGAGTTTTGGGTTCTTTTGTGGGTAAACCCTTTAGAGCTCTGGTTCTCAGAGGTCTTTTGAGTTGTGGAGTCTTGTCTGGGTGAGGTAGTCACCATCAACCCGAAAACAAAATCAGGGGCCAAGGTCAGTGCCGCTTGCATCCTGATTAGAAGTAGAAAGGAGGCTGATATCCTTAGCATCCTTCAACCAAAGGTAGGCCTTGTTACCATGCTGGTTAGGGTGGAGGAGGAGCTAAGGATGTCAAATCGTCAATGAGGCGAGATTTGGAAGAGTAGAAAACATAGAGGAATGGAGTGAAGGAGAGCAGTGATAGGGGCAAGCAAGAGCATCATCTTCATTCTCCCGTGAGACACCTGACAAGTAGAGGGATACATGGCAGGATCCCAATGGTGTCCAAAGCAGTTTCACTTCAGTGCCCCAGCCTCAAGGATTGCAAGACGAGGTGATACAATGGACGGCTGAGATGAAAGGGGTGGGCCTCTCCACCCTAGATGTGTACCAATCTTCGCCCGAGTCTCATACGCGGGAGAGAGGAGCGAACAAGAAAATTGATTTGAATATTAACTCCAATGACACGTGGCTAGCAAGGGAGGCTAGTTCCTACACCGTCGTCACAGAAGAGGGGAGAGTGACGGCTTGTCTCAACACTTGTCAACAAGGAATTGATTGCACGAGCGAAGCGTGTGCTGCAAAGGAAGACACTGAGACTCATGGCGCTCTCTCAATGGGGCTTGGGTCGGTAACCCTCGAAGTTGGAGGCTTGGGTGTATTGGTTGCTTCAGTAGAGGCAGGTGGCGGTTTGAATGGACAAGAGGAGCCCGAGGTTGGAGATATCTTCGAGTTTGGGTCCAAAGCAGATGAGGAGCCAAATCTCGAGGACTCTGCTCATGCTAGCTTGGTGACACATGTGGAAGGGGAGTCAGGGGACATCCCACATGTCATTTTTCCCTCTTTGGCACTCGTGCCATTGGTCCCATGTGTGACAAGGTCCATTTCTCCAACTCGTGCGACATTTTTTCCTTCGATGGGTGCCTCTTTTTCTCCTCCTACTTCGAAGGGGTTGTCTATTTCCAAGGAGTGCGAAGGGAAGCTGGTATCAAGTAAGGACTCGATGAGTCATTCACTCAACTCTCGCGAAGCAGAGGTAATCAAAGGAGGAGGCATCAGCATCCAATCAAATATCATCTCGGAGGATGGGTTATTCATATCAGAAAGTGAAGGGAGAGTGATTGTGTCAACAAGCATCCATGACTAGGAAATCCTCCCGTTGGCAAGGTGTTCGACAGAGAATAATACAGCAATCAAAGCAATCTTTGATGAAGACGAGCTGCTAGTCATGACCCCCCTGCAATCTTCGAGAGATATCGTGGACTAGAGTAATGAGATGCCTTTAAACAATAGGTAATCCGAGCTGAGCTAGGTAACTCTAAACCCCCAGAGACACTTCTGCTTCACGAGAATTCTCAACCCCGGAGGCACTTTTGGGAATATTTGTGGTTGGGTGATTGTATACCGAAGAAGGCCTTCCCTAGCCTAGCAGTTCTATCCCCAGACATGAATGTCTCAGATGCCTCTTGCTTCTCTAGATTGGGAGAAGAGATTATTTGGGTGCCTCCATGTTAAAGAGGCCTCTCCAATAGGTAAGGGCGCTTTAAGGCTCTTGAAGAGACTAAAAATTTCTTCTACAGATGAGTCTGAGGAGAACTCGGTGACATGGATCAGGCACAGTTCCAGAAGATTCTACGTGAAGTCATTTTACAAGCTCATCACATCTTCGTCTACAACTACGACTTTTGGAAGTACAAAGCTCCCCCAAAGGTGGCGGCCTTTGTCTAGTTGGCGAGTAGGAATAGGGCATTAACCGTGGATAATCTCCACAAGAGAGGCATGGTGCTCCCCAACGCATGCCTTACGTTCTTGAGAGACACTGAGACAGTAGATCATTTGTTTCTTCACTGCCCCATCGCGGGAATGATTTGAGATAGCTTCTTTACGAACCTTAATGTGTCATTGGTGATGTCGGGATCTCTCCCTCTTTCTGACGTCATGGAACGATGGTGGGATTGGAAAAGATGGTAAGGTGGTTTGGTGATTTGCGAGGATAGTTACTCTTTGGACCATTTGGGGAGAGAGGAATAGTCATTGTTTTGAGAATAGGTCGGTTTTTTGAAATTGTGTGGAATAGGATACCACGATTATACACGGAAGCTTGATGGAGCTATAAAATGGTGGTTATGTTCTAAAGGGGGGGGGGGGGGTGATTAGGACTAAATAAAATGTATGCCTTTTAACACAATTGCTTCTTCAACTAATATGCCAATTTAAATTAAGCAAGGCAATTAACTCTTAAGGCTTCCAAGCCAATAGAGGGTCTAACCACATATACTACACAAAATATACCAATTAAGCAACTAGTCTATAATTAATAATGTACATGTGTGTGGGGGATGTGTTAACTATTCCGATACTAGCATTCATCTAATTATGCATACATATAATACAACTAAACAATCACATTAAGCATAAGTAATCAAATGACAATCCCAAACACAAGCATGTATAGTGGTTCGATTTCCCTACTCCGCTCTCGGCGGACCACTCAACCCATGTGTGCCGGATTTCACTTTCAGAGATTTTAAATCAGGTTCACATCTAACATTTACAAGCATACACTCTCGTTAGAGGCCTATATAAGGACTTACCCACGTACTCACCCGTGTCGGTGGCCTACACAAGGACTTAACCATGTACACACCCGTGTCGATAGCTTACACAAGAACTTACCCACGTACACACCCATGTTGGTGGCCTATACAAGAACTTACATATGTACTCACCCATGTTAGTGGCAATACGGTCCTACACAAGGAATGAGTGTGGACTCTTACAATTTGACAACTTGTCGAATTAAGCCCATTTTGTAACACCTTTTGAGTTGCTTGATCGATGCTTTCACGTGCTTCAATCAGCTCTCATTTTGCTCCCCCGATCGTTGATACCGATGTTTGCCAATGCTTCAGCTCCAAGATCAAACACCTTGCATGCGATACTCTATTGAGGTGACCAAGGTGATAAGAAGTTGATAGAATCTCCTACAACTAATGGAATGTTGTAATCCTAGGAGATTCACCTATATGGGTCTTCTAGAGAATTTAGACAAATGATATACCAATAAGGTTGGTTCTAATTTCTAGAAAACAGTGGAGTTCAAGCTCATCTTCAAGGTGGAGGTTAGAATACTCATTAGAGTGTTAATCTCAAGGAAAATGACTTGAAACTCATTAGTTTAAAGGCCTAAGATCAGGGATATGAACATGGAATCATCTAGGCTTCTATTACACCAAAAATCCATACTTTTGCCCAAAAACCGAATGCCCTTTTATAAGAAATTGTTTTACAACGGCTATAAAATGGCTAGTTAACAGCTCCGTCAATAAGATTGAACCGTTCATCGATCCTATCGAGAAAATCCATAATTATATTTGATGGTTGTTGGACTCATTCTTTGATCGGATCGAGTGGTCCTTCAATTCCATCAAGTCTCATCGACAGCCTGTCGATGGGATCGAGAACCACTAGAAAATTGTTGTTTTAGGCATATGATTTCATAACAGCATAGCATATCTTCTAGTTGTACTTATCATGTTCCAATTAGGCTCCTAAGGTTAAGGGATGATCAAACACGGTTTACCTATTAAGCAATGATCATTTAGAGGTTTAAGTTGTTTTGGGTAAAGGGTTGGGGTCACCAAGGCACCTCGAATACATGTTCTTTGCTCCTTGATGCTTCACGTCCTGTTGTGTCTTCAGTCTTCAGCTTCCAAGGGCTCAACTAACTACATGACACAGACGCATGTGATTGACAAATAAGGTACACAAATCAGTGCATTAACAGGTTCCGGTGGATTGAATTTTCCGAAAGGTTGCGTCTTTGGTGGTTGAGTGGGCTTCCGACTTCAAGGATTTGGATGCTTGTGTCCTAATTGGCCTCTTGGGTTTGAAGTTTTCCCTTGCTTTTTTCTTTGTTTTGTATTCTTTTCCACCTTTTGTGCGGCTTTTCAATAAAATCGGTAACCTTTCAAAAAAATTAGAAATATATTAAAAATCTATTTGATTTGAAACATATGTTATTGAGTGTTGATTAATGTAGAAATTTTATATATTCATGAGTGTTGGCCGATCTAATGATTGGCTACAAATTTTCCTTTTTCTTAAAAAGGTTTTCCTTAATAGAACATGGATGGATGTATGGATCACGGAATGCAGGCAAAGGTATTTTTGGTGTTCTTTTTAGTTTTTTTATGTACTATTTGTGTTTTACTACTTGCATTGTTTAGTTTTTGAATTATATTTAGTCAATCTAGATAGAATTGCACTGCTTTTGTCCAACATCACATGGTTTAGGTCCCCTATAAAATGGAAATCTTTTTTTTTAAAAGTAATGAATGTTATTAAAAAACAATCCTAAGGAAAAGAAATCTATCGTGTTAGTTGTTCTTTATAATATTTTGAGTCCTAAGTGTGTAAACATGCATATTTTCACATCTCATGAATTTTCACTAAAACAATCCACTGTTTCCCAATGTTTCCCTTAGACGATGATGTTTACCCAGTCTGTGTGATATTATTGACTACATCTCTACATGTTTTCGGATCCAAAGTCATCAACACATGTAACGATATCAATACTCTGGACACTGGATTTTAGGGCCATTGGTAATATTTTCACAAAATAGTTTCAAGATTAGTGCGAAGGACTTATCTGGAAGAACTAACCATGCCAAGAAAAAGCTATCATTATTTTACATATTTAAGCAGAGATACTTCAGTGATAAAAGGCTGCAGTTAGATGAGAATTTGTATCAAATGACTGTAGAGTAATATACCAATCAAACAACACTGTGAACATATGAAAGAGTTCGTAGCAAGGAAAAAGTAGAGCATACAGCAGCAACGAAACCCCAGTTTGCAATAGGTCCCCAAAAATGAGTTGTTTTGGGACCCACAGGACTGTGCCAGAAGGCTCGGAAAGCTGACATTACTATTGTGTTTGCGCAGATACCTGAATCAATAAGAAGTTGCAGTCATACACTTGTACAGTTTATTTATTAACAGAATGGATAGAAAAAGGACAGGTATTCGATTTTTTTATAATTTTATACAAATTTGATTTTAAAGATTGACAAAGTCAGAAATGTATAAAGAAAGCACAAAATGCCAAGTATGCAGTGAGAAAAAAATAATGTGGACAGCAATTAAAAACCATCGCAGACAAAGTCAAAAACATAGATGGAAAAAATAAAAAAGCAAATAGATAGGAAGAGATACATATTCATTCTCAATAGACAGAATTATGGCTATGCTTACAAATAACAGCATGATTTTCCCCATACTTGACATGTTTACAAGCAAAAAGTTTTGTAGCAGCTGTGGTTAAAATGTTAGCTGTTTACAAGCCAGGTGATGCAGCAATTCTATCAGATTTGGTTACACAATGAACCTTCTCACATCCAAGAAGCTTAAGGTGTGTTTGGTAACAATTTCATGACAAAAATATATCTTAGACAAAAACGAATGACTTTCTCACAATCATCTTTTGGAAAATAATAACCTGGAAAGACTAGTGATTGGAACTAAACACTCTGGAATAATAGATTCTAGGCTCACTTCTAAGCGTTCAATCACCACTGTTTCCTGTGGTGTAGTCCAGTTGAGATTTGGATCTGCCTCATTTTTGGGCTCATGCCCTAAAATGAGCTAGAAAAATGGATGTACAACGTGGATAAAACACATACATCATGATGGGGCTCACAAAACTTTTCCAGCAGCGACCAGCACTGGTGTCACTACTAGAGTGGTCACCACCAAATACAAGTCCTGGATTTTGAGATCTAGGTCTGACATAGCAAGAGCATCTAATGGAGTTGGATGGCCCTCACACATCATGGCGCTTGTGTTTGGCGCGCATGGACATAACATTCCCATGAAGAAAGCAACACTCATTGAAATGACAAACTACCCTTCCCTATTCTCCACAGACATACAGACATAAAAGATTTCACTCCTCCCCCCCCCCCCCCCCCTCGCTCTCTCTCTGAATTCCATTTTTGTTTTTCTAAAATATTCCGATTTCTATTGGGTCTTGTTCAAGAACATGAATTACTTTGGGAGATTTCCATTTCTCATTGCCCAAATTGAATTGTAGGAACTAAGAAGCGTTTTTTAGGTTAGGGTTTTGCACAATGTTTGAAATTTTGAAAAATCGGCGTCATTAATCAATACAAATGTGTATCTCATAGTTCTTAAGCGTATATTTGGATGCTCCCCAAATCAAAAGAGGGTCGGATTTGACTCAGCAAGTATTTCGATATCTCCATTATGTACTTTTTGAAATTATAGTGGAGTATCCAAAATGTTTCATTCCGAATCTAAAACATGGTTGATGTTGATACCGGGAGTAAAGCCCTTGACAACCCAAACTGATATCCAGGATTTTTCGTCTTTATGTCTCTAGTGGAACATGTAACTCATATTTATAAAACTTGCTAACTCAGCTGGAAACTAGGCTGAATCGATTCTCTATGAAACTCGATCACAAGCTTGACTCAATCCGGACTTGATGAGTCAGACCAACAACTTGGCTGTTTCAATACGACTTGGCATGACTCGATATTGATGCAGGACAAGTAACCACTTGCTTTAAAAGCTCGAACTGTTAGAGTATGGCGAATTAATCCTTTTATCTCATAGCCCAGGCGCCACATCTCATGGGTTTAGGACCTCGGCCGAACCCCCTTCGTGGGCCCCAAATCACTTGGGCCGCCTACCCCAAGTGTGTCCCCGCATCCCACGGGCTACCCCACTCGAGCCCAGTGTGAAATGCGCATTAATCACCCCTGGTGAGGAGTCTCGAACACAAGACCTCCCCGTGGGCCCCAAATCGCATGGGTCACCCACCCCGAGTGTGCCCCTGCATCCCACAGGAGACCCCACTCGAGCCCAGTGTGAAAATGCCCCTGCATTAGATATGGGTCAGTTGCCCAGTCAACAGCCTTTTAGCATTAAAATGTGTAGCCTATGAGATTCGAATCTGCGACAGTGCTCTTAGAAGGGCAGTCACATTAACACCATTCCACACGTCGCAATTATACTTTGCTTTGGATATTTTGTGTATTTATACATTAAAATGATTTTAAACATTTACTCCCGCTTCTAGTATTCTTCATTGATTTTTTTTATTTTTTTTTACGATGATGGCAACAACTCCTCGAACTCTTGACTTAGAGGTTAGAAACCATTACATGGACCAGCTTGGCAAAGGAGACTCACTTGAGTCTTCAAGTCAACTTGACCCGTCCGGACATGGAGTTGAGTCGAGTTTTCATGTTTTTGAACTACAATGTAACTGGGGGGTCATTTGGATGCCTATAACTTTTTAAGTTGTACACGACTTTCACTTTCAAGGGAAAGTTACTTGCATGCTGCTTGTTTGAATGTTTATAGGTAAGCAGTTTTTGTGTTTGAGTAACCAGTAAGTCAGTTACAAGTATGTAACTGTGTTTTCACACCAAATAGAGTTTGGAGTAGGGAATCATTCCAAAATTTCTCACCACTATTATCAACCTACACTCGGGTCTTGCCTTGATCTGCTTTTTCCTTTTACGTGGTAAGACAACAGCTTTTTAAAGAACCTTTCCCAACAAATGCTTCAATTATTACAAGAGGAACGGAAAAGGGGAAAAAAAAAAAACACAAAATCTATTCATCATCTTTAATAAAATATTATACCAGAGAATACCTTAAATGAGATTAACAAATGCAAGTACTTTGAAATGAATTGTGAACAGTCAGTCAATTTAAACAAGAGGAATGATGGAATGTGATATGTTTCCTAGCATTCATTATGTGGGGGAGCCCTCAAAACTCAACTACATTGATTTCAAGTACAACCTAAAAGTAATGTAATTGCCATTTGGAGCCCAATCCCTTAATTTCAACGCATTCAATAATTATGGTTTGGTTGTTTTCACTCAATTACTAATTGTTCCAATTCCATTTAATGGTGCATCACTAGGTACACCCTTAAAATAGGTCATTTGCCAACAAGTAGTTGATCTGGATCCTGTGATTATGGGTTGCATTTGCATGGGCTGAGAAAAATAAGCTGGGCACTGTGACCACACCAAATCAATGATTTTTATTTTTATTTTGAATTAACAGTAATTTATTAGCAAACAAAAACAAAAATTTGCCGACATCCCTCAATATCTAGAGAAAATTGTCAAAAATCTGAAATTCTCCCAAGAAATTGCTAAGGATGAGATTCCTCACCATCCCTCCATGTCAGACTCACTGGTACGAAAGTGGCGCCCGCTTAAGAACAATTACATAAATCTCACGGGGAGTGCATGAGGTTGTAGGCCTTGTGGCCCGCCAGAGTCAGGATTATATCACAATCACAATTTTGTTCTTGGATTCCCACCCCAAATGGAGCCTTTCAAATTCACTGTTGAGAAATATTTTTTTTTTTTTAAAGCAACGGGACTGCATTAAAAAGAAAGAAAGCTTACAAAGTGGGGCTGCTGAGATAGCAAGCCAAAAACCTACAAACCTAAAAAGAGGAAATTAAAGTCCTTAAGACCCAAAACATAGGAAACCCATTCGATCAACAGAAACCTAGCAAAAGAGTCCACTGTCTGAGCTGAATTGTGGACATCATTGAAACAGCGATCATTTCTTTCCTTCCAAACGGCCCACCAAATAGCAAGGATAGCCACCCTCCAGATACGGGTTTTAGAGTCGCCCAATTTGAACCCGTGCCAATATGCTAACATAGAGGGAGCAGAGCTAGGGAGACACCCACTAACGTTGAATTGAGTAAAGAAGTCGCTCCAAATTTGGGAGATGAAAGGGCAATGGACAAAAAGATGGTCCACTGATTCCTCGTTCCTCATGCAGCAAAGACAAACGTTAACCAACTGCATGCCTCTCTGCCGCAAATTGTTGACAGTTAAGATACGGTTTTTAGCCACCATCCAGGCAAAGCAGATAAACTTGGGGGGAGCTGGATACTTCCAAATAAAAGGGGAGGCCTGAGCTAGCGAGGCAAGGGAGGGGTCAAGAAAGGAGTATTGGGATTTTTCCTTTTTCCAGACGATGGAATCTGAGGTTGTAGAATCTAGGACCACCTGAGATAGACAAACCATCAGATCGATGTAGACATTGACCTCCCAATCATGAAGATTTCTAACGCAGGGGATATTCCACACCACACCAGCGGGCGTAATACTAAAATGACTAGCAACCATGCTGTTTTTATCGGAGGCAATATCAAAGATACTGGGAAACCTTCTTATCAGAGAGTTGTCTTCCACCCATGGGTCCTCCCAGAATCTGAGTGCGGATCCATTTCCCAGGCAGAAACCGATATTTTGAAGAGTAGACTTTTTGGAGCGAAGAATACCTTTCCAGACAAAAAAAGCTCTGTAGTTAGTGGAATCGTTGGTCCACCAGCCACCCGGAGAGGAGCCATATTTACCTTTGATGATCCTATTCCAAAGCGCGTTCACTTCTAAACCCAACCTCCAGGTCCATTTGCCCAATAAAGCACTGTTCATAATCCTCAGATTTTTTATACTTGCACCCCCTTCCCTATAATGTTTACACACTTCTTTCTAGTCCAGAAGATGGAGCTTCTTCTGGTTCTCCTTCCCACACCATGGAAAGCTTCTTCTAAGTTTGTCAATCCTAGCCAGAACAAAGGAAGGACATCTGAATAGCGACATGAAGTAGACTGAGAGGTTGGAGAGGGCAGCTCTGATTAGAGTTAACCTACCTCCCATAGAAAGGTAACGGCACCTCCATCTGGCAAGAGACTTTTGAACTTCCTCGACAATTTTCTCCCACATAGCTATCGAAGGGGGACCCAGAGACAGGGTAAGACCCACGAAAGTAGGGAAAGACGCCGCGGAGCAACCCAAGTATTCAGCGAAGAAGGAGAGCTCCTGATCAGAGATGTTGATGCCGAAGACCTTAGACTTGGTCATATTAATTTTCAGACCCGACACTGCCTCGAAGCATCTCAAGGTAGTTAGAATGTTTTCCATAGCCTCCGGCTCCGCTTCAACCATGATTAGCGTGTCATCGGCGAATTGGATATGAGAGATAGGCTCTTCGACACCCGGCATTGAGATACCCTTGTACAAACCAGCCTGCTGACCCGAAAGAATCATCTGCGATAAGGCTTTTGGGACGGTATTTAGGAGGACCGAGAAATGAGCCGCGCCCACACATGATCTTATCCAGCTTCTCCATTTAGGCCCGAAGCCCATACGCAGCATCAGGTATTGAAGGAAATCCCAATCCATGTGGTCGTAAGCTTTTTCAATGTCCAATTTACAAAAGATATAGTCGTTATCAGATCCGTGGCAAGAATGAAGACATTCGTTAGCAATCAGAGCAGCGTCGATAATTTGTCTCCCCTTGAGAAAAGCATTTTGATGACTGGAAATCAGCTTTCCCATAATCGTGGATAACCTAGCTGAGAGAATTTTTGCCAGGATTTTGTAAGGGCCTTCAATTAAGCTGATAGGCCTGAATTCCGCAAACGTAGCAGCGTCTGGCTTTTTGGGAATGAGAGATGAAGGTCGCTCCCAGACCTTTCGACAACTTTTCCCTGGCATGGAATTCATGGAGGAAACTCATGATATCGGATCGAAGGGTGTCCCAGAAGACCTGGAAAAAGATGATAGGGAAGCCATCTGGACCTGGAGATTTGTCTCCCCCTAAAGCAGATAACGTTGATTTGGTTTCTTCTTCAGAGAATGGGACCTCCAACAGATCCGCATCCTGTCTTTGAAGGGCTGAAAAAGCAATGCCATCAAGATGAGGCCACAACCAACTGTCCGAAGAAAGAATGGATTGGAAGTGATTAATCGCACAAGCGACAATTTCATCTTTATCGTCAATCTGAATACCATCAACCGTTATGCTTTTAATGGCTTTGGCACGAGCTCGCATATTGGCCAGACTGTGAAAGTACTTAGTGTTTTTGTCTCCCTCAGATATCCATTTCGCTCTGGATTTCAACTTCCAAGAGATTTCATCTTCCATCGCTCTTGACGATATTGCCTGAAGAATCTGGATTCGCCTGGTCAGCACAGGAAGAGGAAGAGGCTGATCAACAACTGCCACATCACTCTGTTGAAGCTCTAAAAAGAGGGCTTCAGACTCCTTATCTCTCTTACGAAGCTCTTCTTCCTTCCAAACCCGGATCTTCTCTTTAAGAAGTCTGAGTTTACACATCAGCCTATGACCAACAAAGCCTTCCACCTGAAACAAGGTCCACCAATCCACAATTTGTTGATGGAATCCCTCCCTTTTGAGCCAACAAGGGTCAAATTTGAAAGGTTTGGGACCCCAATTCTCTTCTTCCGAGGAGAGCAGGATCGGGCAATGGTCCGATGTCGTTCTAGGCAGGGCTAGTTGGAACGAAGAGGGGAATGTCTCAAGCCAGTCCGAAGATAGGAGAAACCTATCCAAACGAGACTGAATTGGAGATATTCGGCCATAGGACCAAGTGAATCTAGCACCACACAGCAGTAAGTCTACCAGCTCTTAAGACTGAATCCAGTCAGAGAAGGCGTCCATGGCAGGGTTAACTCGCCTATTCCGGGAGTGCTCACCCACAAAGCGAATGACATTGAAGTCCCCAACGTAACAACCAAGACCTGGAAAGGATTGCCCGTAGTCTGTCAGTTCATCCCAGAAGGACGACCTAAAGTAATCATTATTAGGGCCATACACAGCAACTATCATAGAACGAAAATTAGACAGCTTATCTTGAAGGATAACTGACACAGAAAAGGCCCCTGATGAGGAACTCTGCATGTCCCATTTAGAAGACTTCCAAGCAATGAGGATACCTCCCGAGGAGCCGATGGCGTCCAGAGTTACGCGGCGAGCATCGTTAGTCCTCCAAATCGAAGCCAGCAGCCCGTCAGAGAAGTGGGGAACTTTAGTCTCCTGGAGGCATATAATGTCCAGATTCTTCCTCCTGATTGATTCCTTAATCAAGCTCCTTTTTTGTTTGGAGCCGATTCCCCTAACATTCCAGGAGAGAATGTTCATTGGGAAACCGAGCTACCCCGGTATCCCTTTCGGCATCGTCTTTCAGCGGGAGGATGGACCTATGTCAGACGTTACACGAAGATTAGCCAGCTCTCTGTTGGTAGGCCATTGTGACACTTGTCAGGGGGGAATCTTGGGGGGAGGGAGGGGTCTTCCCCTATTTTCAATGAATTGAAAAAGGCCCGTATAATCTTCAGTCCTGTTTCCGAACGATAAGCCCAAGGACCGCCCAACGTGGCCAACCGCGTCTCTAATCCACTTTTTGTTTTGGATCGCGTTGAAAATTTCCTCTCTAGTTTTTCCTTCAGTAGTGACCATCGAGTAGTCAAGCTGCTGTTGGCGAGCATTCATAGAGCTGTCGTCCTGTTGCCGATGGGGGAAATCCGCGCACATCTACAGGGGTTCTGCTGCTACCACTTCACTGGGGGCGTTTTCCTGAAATAAAGTAATAGGGCCCAGGTCGGCCCAATCTCTGACTTGGGATGCAGAGTTGAGAGGAGAAGGAGTGGATAGGAATCCGTGGGAGTCGGTCATGAGGCTATCGGAAATTTCCCCTGCAAAGGTTCCCTCCCCCTAGTTATCAGTCGAGTGGATAGAGATAGAAGGGCATGGGGTATGGTTCTGATGATGGATGTTTACAGAACTCGAATATCGGGTCGGGGTAAAGGAGGGTCTTGGTGTGGGGTTAATGGGTACGGGTTCGATTATGTTGAGGGAGGCCCGTCTAACGGGAGTCAGAAGGATTCGGGTCCGAAAAGGATCTGCCTTGACGGACCCGAGGTCGACTAGGGACGTCAGCCTCAGAGATGGAGGATGAACTTCGACATGGATGGCTATGATGAGTTCATGAGGCCGATCGGGGGTTACGTGGCGCTTTTCTGCTGACGAAAGATCGGGCTCGTAATTGCTCTTTGGGAAGGTGAGAAGAGCCGATAACGTGTCGAGTCGTGCGCTGTTCGTAGGGGCAGGAAAGTCTTATCTCGAACGCCAAAGTCGGACGCCACACCACGTGTCAATATGTCGTCGGTTTTGGAAGAGTTTTCATATACGCGAGTGATAGTGTCTGACAGAGGGGGCATCGTAACGTCGGATGGGTTGCCACCTGTCTTCTGAGGCCGGCGGGTGCAGTCTCTGTGTACGAACGCAACAGGGAGAGAGACTAACTGCTCTGTTGGTGGTCTGGAGGAGTAGGGAGCGCGTACTCCTACCACCGTCATCTCCTGGCGCTGCAACGAAGAGTGGAAAGCCGACTCCCTGAATCTCCACATCTCTCCCCATCTCGACTGGATTGAGTCAAGGGCTGCCTTCTAGACTGGGAGCAGGATGGTCCAATCATCAACCTTAAGACGGATGTGGGATGGGAAGGGAGAACCTTTCTTCCTACGAATTCTGGCTCTGATAACTCCAAGCTCTGATCCCAGCTGGGTCTTAGGGTCCATCTCCAGAAGAAAACCTAGGCGAGAGGCTGCTAATATAAGAAATTCGTCATACCAGCATTGGAGAGGGACATCCCATATCAGGATCCATATGTTCTCCTTACCAAATATAGAGTGTTCCTCCCAAGGGACAATCTTAGCTACCGGGCCAGTAGCTTGCAGCTAATTCGTCATCTTGAAGGATTCAGCGTTGAGGCCAGGGCACACCTTTACCCATAGCGTGTTGGGACCCAACGGTTTGATATCGAAGTTCCCGTATTGCAGTCCGAAAACCTCTTTAATCCATTCTCTAACTGCCACAATGGTAGCTCCATCCATTGTAAAGAGGATGACAGATTTAACTAGATCCGCTCGATTTTTTTTGAATTTTTCCTGGTCGACGGAGATGATAAGATCCGACTAATCGTCCTGATCTTCCTCGTATTGAGGGTTGGGTGAATCCCTAGCCTCGTCTTCCATTTGGGGGGGGGGGGGGGGATGGTAATGGAATTTGATTGGGGTTGCTGATGCCCTGAAGGAGAGCGTTTTTGAATGATTGTTCTTCCGACGGAACCGGATGAGCTCTGGGATGGAGCTCCTGAGAATTTAGGACCTGAATAGGGGGTTTTTGATGGTTGGAGGAATCCTGTTTGAGGGAGGAAGCTTTAGGAAGAAGCGATTTAGGCCCGTAACGCGCTCTTACTCTTTGCACCAAGATTTTTTTGCCATCAAAGCTTAACCCGTAGATCATACTAACTGCTCTAGCCAGTTCAGTTTCACTACCCATGCGAACAAGAGCAAAACCCCTATAAGCACCTGATGTTTTGTCTCTCGACGTCACGACATCCATCACTGCTCCCGCCCGTCCAAAAATCTTCTCCAAATTGATCGGAAACCATCCATGGGGATATCCCTTAACAAACAAGGTGGGATAGGATGCATATTTCCAACGAGAAGGCGTGACAAAGGGTCTATTGCGTCTTCTAACCTGGATTTGGTGCCATTCCCCCCTCCTTCGACCCTCATCGATTCTTCTGGGTCTTCTATTATATCTTTTCGTTTCTCCCTGCCATCTGTCTGCTCCATGCAGCCTAAATCATCGGGACCACCGCAGACGGATGATAGTCCTCACATTGTAGGTGTCGTCGTCGTCGACGTCGAAGACGTCAACGTCTCAGTCGTCGTCCTTGCAGTCATTCGTGTCGTCATCCTTGCAATCCTCACTGTGATGTGATCATTATTTGCAATCGTTCACGTCGTCGTCCTTGAATTTTGGACTAAAAGAAGATGAGAAACATAGACCAAAATCTAGAACCATCAGTCAGCCACTCAAAAGTCCCAATCAAATAATCAAGCATTGAGCCATTGTTGTATAGCAGCATAGTTAATTTGCGAAGGAAAAACAATACAACCAAAAGCACCAAGTAACCATATACATGAGCTATCAAACATCCCTAGAAATCAAACCCCCCCTCAAGACCCTAAAACAGAAACAAAGATTAATCTAGACTCTCAAGAAGGAATAAAAACCCCCACATCTCAACCATCATTATCCATTCACCCAGATTACAACCCAAAAACAAAACATGCCACAAGCAGAATGATTTACATTATAAATCCCTAATTAGGGAGTTTTCAATTCATCGCCCGTGATCCATGTGCATTCAAAATAGGGCTTGTTCTTCCATTTCAACAAGTATTGCATGTATTGGCCTCTTCGAGTGTTAGCAATCTTCATTTGCAACACTTGTTCAACTTCCTCCTTTTTCTTTCAGAGTTGTTTATCCATATCGATAACGGCTTCATTTTGCACATTAGATGCCTCACCGCGGTACTCGAATAAGTCGGCCACATTGAAAGTTGGTGAAATATCTAAGTCATCTGGCAACTTGATTTCATAGGCATTGTTACCCAACTTCCTTTTGACTCGACATGGACCAATCTTCTTAAATTTGAGCTTATTATAAGTTCCCCTCGGAAATCTTTCTTTGCGAAGATAGACCATAACTAAGTCACCTTCATTATATGTATCTTCTCCCACCGATGTTCATTCGCGGCTTCTTTATACTTGGTATTGTTGTCTTCAATCTTCTTCTTTATTTGAACTTGCAAGTCTTGGACGTGCTTGGTAGAAGCATCAACATCTTCGCTCACTTGATCTTGCACCGATAATGGTACTAAGTCAAGTACATGTTGTGGACTTCTCCCATTTACGATCTCAAACGGAGATTTTTCCGGTAGTACAATTCATTGAGTTGTTGTACGCAAACTCGACTTGAGATAAAGCCAAGTCCCATTGGGATACGTTGTCGCCTACGATACTCCTCAAGAGATTACCAAGGCTTCTGTTGACTACCTCGGTTTGGCCTTCTGTTTGAGGATGATATGCGCTAGAGAATTGAAGCTCTGTACCCAGTCGCTTCCATAAAGTGCGCCAGAAATGGCCCACAAACTTTGAATCACAATCCGAGGTTATTGTTTTCAGTACCCTGTAAAGCCACACAATTTCTTTGAAAAGTATGTTGGCAATATGCACGGTGTCCATCGTCTTTTTGCATGGAATGAAGTGGGTCATCTTCGAAAAACGGTCTACCACAACGAAAATCAAATTTGCTCCCCTTTTGAGTCTTAGGAAGACCCATAATGAAGTCCACAGAAATATCCACCCAAAGCACGACTGGAACAGGAAGCGGTGTATAAAGGACGGTATTTTGCAATGACCTTTGGAAATTTGGCATCGACAACATCGTGCTGCAAACCATTCAATGTCATGCGGGCCAATAGTATTTATCCCTTCAGAAGTGTCAACCCAATCCTTCGTGTAAATCAGTTAGGATCTTTTCTCCCATCGATCCTTTGGGGATGCATAGGAATAACCCTTGAATAGATATCCATCGTGTGAGATGAATTCACACTTTGGATCTCGACCATCCACAAATCTATCAAATCAAGTACTTTGCCAAAAAGCGGGTCCTCTTTGCATTGTCCTTTTAATGCCTCAAATCCGACAACCTCCACAGCGAGAGTTCCTAGCAGAACCACTCTCCTACTCCAAGCATCTGCTGCTTTGTTTTGGCTTCCGGCTTTATGATGCAAAAGGCACAGTCTTATAAGAAAGTCGTCCACTTCGCATGACGAGCACTCAGCTTCTTTTGGGAGTTGAGATATCTCAATGCTCATGGTCCAAGTATAAAATGAACTTCCGATGAATCAAGTAATGTCTCCAATGTCGCAGTGCCTGGACAACTGCATAAAACTCGAGATCATACGTGGAGTAGTTCTTCCGTGCATCATTAAGCTCTCTCGCTAAAGAAAGCGATCAACTTTCCTTCCTGACTTAGCACCGCTCCAATGACAATATTTGAAGCATCGCTTTCCACTTCAAAAGACTTTATTAAAGTCTAGAAGTGCAAGAACTAGAGCTTCCGTCATCTTCTTTTTTATGGCACCGAAGATTCGATCCGCTGCTTTAGTCCACTCAAACTTGCCTCCTCGCATGCAATCGGTGACAGGTGCAATGATGGTGCTAAAATTCCGGATAAGTCTCCAATAAAATGTCACCAAGACGTGGAAAGGACAAACCTCTGAAAGGGTTCATGGGGTGGGCCACTCCACAATGGCTTTAATTTTCTCTTGAGTGTTGGCCCGAGTCATGTGCACCATATCTCGATCCCACAACCACACTGCCTAACAAAATGTAGCATGCATCCATGGGGACCACATCATCCTTATACTTAGATCCAGTAGAGAAGGAAACCAAGCACCTGGAGTTAACAAAAACTGCTCCCCCTTTCTTGAACCAACGAATCTCATATGGTCGTGGATGTTTATATTCTTTTGAGTTTTAATTTGTTTACCATTTCTTGTGAGATGAGGTTCTTACTGTTCCCTTCGTCCACCAAAATGGTGCATATCTTTCCCCCAGAAGTACAAGTGGAGCGAAAGATATTGTATCGAAACCATCGCCCCTCATCGACCATTCGAGGCGTCAATAGCATAGTCCGTTGGATAACTAACGACTCTCCCCTATCACTATACATACACATTTGTTGCATCTTCCCCAACAGGCACCTCATCTTCATATGCATGGTCTTCATATGTCGTGTCCTCTTCAATTTTGTTTTGCATGCGGTCGGGAGTGTCTTCAATGTATTCTCCTTCTTCAACAAAATTTACTTTAATTATGGACTAATGTTCAGGACAGTGAAAATGAACGATGTCCCGGTTGTTCACGCTTAAAGCACGTGAAATGAGTGCTAATTTGTCTCATTTTGGGTGCATTAGCCCCTCGTCCATAACCACCTCCCTCCAAGTTGGGGCTTGGCTTTATTATTGGACGTTGGCCCATTGTCCCTCGGTCTATGGAAAGCCTTGTGGTTGCCTTATGTGGGAAGTTAGCATGCTACCCCATAGTCGATGACAACCTTCGTGGGGTAACAAATCGTCTCCCAAGTCCCCAATTAATTATCTCATTGGCTTTCAATACAACTGTATATACATCGAACATCTTTGAAAGCCAACTCATTTCGGATATCTAAGTTAAGACCATTAAGATATCTTGAAAAATTTTGGTCTTCACACTCACGAAATCTTGCCCGTGATGTCAAGGTATGGAACTCCTCGGTGTATTCATTTACCGACTTGTTCCCTTGACATAAATTGTGACATCTTTAATAGAGGTCATGGGCATAAGTCACGGGTAAGAACTTACCTTTTTAACATTTTTTTCATCTTTTCCCAAGAGTTTATTTTCTCCTTACCTTAATGGAATCGTTCGGCTTGGAGATCATCCCACCATGCTAACACATGAACGGAAAACTTCACAATTACTAGCTTCACCTTCCAATTCCACGACGTCCTTGTATTCGAACACATTTTCCACATTGCTTAGCTAATCAATAAAGTCGTCAATATGCAACCATCCATGGAATTCCGGAATTTCTAACTTAATTTCGGGTTCTCTATCACGTTCCAACAATCGAATGATCTGATCATTGATGTCTTCATCAACCGGGGCCGCCCGTAGTTGGTTAGGACCTTGGTGGGAACCACCTCCTACGTGCCCACATGCTCCAACTTCAGTCTCCGGATTCCCTCCACACTGGAGCTCCCCCACTTGATTAGTGAGGTAGCCTACCACATGCATGAGTTGATCTACTCACTCTATGAGTGTGCGGATCAAATGGGTTACTTGCACAAACTCTTCTCGTGTCACTTCTTTCGATGCCATTATGAGATAACATAAAGTCAAAAATTCCCAAAGACGACCCGCTCTGATACCAAAAATGGTGCAACCCGGCCATCAAGTCAATGAGAACTCGATACCCAAATTACAAAGAAATTAAAAAAAGAATACTCACAATAACAATGGAGTAGAGAGAGAGAGAGAGAGAGGGAGAGAACTTTTATTGATATCAACCTTTTTTCTTACAAAGATTAAAGAAAAAGCACACTTGGAAAAATATTTGAATCTACCAACTCCTACACCACTACCCCCTTTTATAAATTCTAAAGAAATCATTGATTAAAATCTCTACAACTAAGAGAATCAATCACAATTTATTGCACCATCATCTAATCTTTCTTCATATGGCAAAAGTATAAAGAAAAGCAAACAGGCTCTCTTAAATCTATCCCATATCTTCAATGTAGCTCATCTACCGACACCCCCCCCCCCCCCCACTCTCTCTCAAAAATAGTAAATTTTAAAATCAGCACATGTTGGGCCTATGTTGGGCTATGGGCCTACGTTATTGGTGGGTCCTACAATGGGCTGTGGAGCTACATCAAGGATCAACCCTAAGCTTTAGTGAGATGGGCTTAATCCAATGATCCACTTTAAAATCCACTCTTATATGCCATTTGAATGTTTTTTAATGAATTACTTCTCTAAATTATTTCAGGTGTGAATACACAATTACAGGATATAAACCATTTACAGCCTATCCAAGCACTGCAAATGGTTTACTAGTAAATCATTTACAACTTAAAGCCAAACAAACAAGCTATAAATCATTTACAGCCTGCAAATGATTTATGATTTACTAGTAAATCATTTACAACTTAAACCATTTACCACAATCCAAATAACCACCTGTAAATGAGGTAAGTTGTAAATCATTTACAACTTGCATTTGGACGGCCCTTTTTTTCTGTAAATCATTTACTGGTTGTAAAAGATTTATAGTTTTTTGCCCCTTTCTCGTTTACAGGCAAAAACTCAGGATTTCATTTACAGGTAAGTCATTTACAACCCGTCAGACTCTAACACCTCTTTTTTTTTTTTTAATGTGCTGCTATAAAGGAGAGACGCACATCCCTGTCTCCTTTTTCTATGAGAACTCCAACAACTCTCTCTCTCTCTCTCTCTCTCTCTCTCTCTCTCTCTCTCTCTCTCTCTCTCTCTCTCTCTCTCTCTCTCTCTCCAGCAGCAGATCTTGCTACCGGCCCCCTTTTGTGGGCCCACTTCTATGGCTCACCTAATGCTTGGTTTTCCGTGAGGATCAACCCTACGCTTTAGTGAGATGGGCTTAATCCAATTATCCACTTTAAAATCCACTCTTATATGCCATTTGAATGTTTTTTTAAGGAATTACTTCTCTAAACTATCTCAGGTGTGAATACCCAATTACAGGATATAAACCATTTACAGGCTATCCAAACACCAGCTTAAAGCCAAACAGACAGGCTGTAAATCGTTTACAGCTTAAACCATTTACAGGCATCCAAACGATTTTCAGTTTTGAATATCTAATCTGCATCCTAGAATACTAATTACGTATTGAAATTTGCAAATCCCTAATTAGGGATTCAAAAATCCCCAATTACATTCACCATTGCACAACCCTACTTACGGATTCAAAAATTACAAAAAATAAAAATAAATAAAACAAAAAAATCCCCAATTATCTTCAGCATTGAAGAGATGTGGCTAGATAGAGAGAGATACCTGAGACGATTCGAGAGGGCTGGTCGTTGTCGCAGCTAGCTAGGGGCGACGTGGAACCAGCTGCCTCGTGGTTGAGGCGGTTCTCGACAGGGAGAGAACGAGAGAGGCAGGGAGAGATGAAGAGGGTGAGAACGAGAGAGGGAGTTGACGGATATAAGTGAAGGAGAGCTGAGAAAGGGGGAATGAGAGAAGGGAGAGGGGATCGCCCCCCAACTCGCACGCGTGGGCTACACGTATGGGATCCCTCCACGTTAGGCCACTCCGAGCACCTGATCCGAGCCCCGATCGGGCGCAGGGACACCGGAGGGAGCGGACTAGCGAGACCCCGGTCTCATCCAAGTCGGCGTGGCCCTTAAAGTGGTGCCCACCATGATGTGTGTAATCTGTATCCACGCCGTCCATCCGTTTTCTCATATCATTTTAGGGCATTAAGTAAAAAATGAAGCAGATTCAGTTATTAGGTGGACCATGCCATAAGAAACAAGGGTGATTGACTATTATTAGACCATAAAAGTGTTAGATCAAGCTGATATTTGTTTTTCCCCTTTATCCAAGCTCATGTGACCTTATCAACAGATTGGATGGCAAATAAACACTATAGAGAATATTAATATGCCCTCTAAGAAGTTTTTAACTGGAGTGTGTTTAATCACCCTTGCCTCTCATTGTATGGTCCACCTGATATTTGGATCTCTTTCGTTTTTTGACTTATGTTTTAAGATGATTTTAAAAAATGGGGGCAGCACCATCTTGGGTGAGTTTGGGGCCTCACCCTCATGCCTCTAAATTTGATCTTCACTACATTTTTGCAAATCAAAATTGTTCAAGCTGAACTTGACCATTGAGTTTGTTGATACGATTTTTGAATTGTCCCTGCATCAATAGCATTTGGGCCATGGGGTGTGCATTTTTTGCAGCACACCGAGAATAAATATCCATTATTACGTCTTACCACTTAGCAGGATGGGGTGTCATCCAGAGTAAACACTTTCTCGTGATCAATAGTATCTTGAAAGTGTAGCATTTCTCTTTTAGGAGGTAGCATGGCATGTGCTTGAGGATGAGGATTTTTTACTGCATCTGTTGGGAGCTGCGGAAGCAAACCCTGAATTTGAATTACCATATGAAAGATAAACTCAAATAAAGCAACACATATAACACAATTTTATGTTAAAAACCATGGCACGGAGCAACTAGCAATTAACTGTGAAAAAGGAAAGTACAGTCGATAAATCAACTTACAAATGCAAAAAATCAACTTTTCTCCCTTCAATTCTTATAAATGGTTTTAACTGTCCATGTTCTACCCTAATCTCGTATTACACAGACACACATATATACAAATACAATCTTACACCCGAAATAGGAAACAAATCGTGTAATTAATTACGTAAAACCACACACGTCGTCGATATAAGCATTGATCTATTGACATTGATCAAGTGGGCCCCCCCGATCGATCAAGTCCCATGCTCAAGAGTGTCCAAATAGTTAAAATGAAAATTTGAAATTATGTCGATCACTCAAACCTTTAAGGTCGATCAATCGAACATGTCCAAAACTGTTCAGAGACCAATCTGTTTAATTTGGAGATCACTTGATTGATCGAGCAGTCTTTTCGATCAATCGAAACCCCCCGTCACTACACAGATTGAAGATATCTGGACAATAATCTCCACTATGGCTTTAGTAATCATGAACCACAACTCCAAGCTCTAACTCTAACCGTCTATATCATAGCTTCACTGTCGTCTCTTCTCATGCAAACTCCATCTTCATCAAACATTTGCCAAGCCTAGAGAAGTAGAACACAACTGAAATTTTTTACATGAATTACTTTCATAAGCATATCCGTCGAATTCACGTTCCTATGGATCTTCTTAAGAGTGACATCACCTTCTTCAAGCATTTGTCAGATAAAATGATATCGAACATCAATATTTTTAGGACAAGAACGATATATCGAATTCTATGCAAAATTGATTACGCTTTCGCTAATACAATTAACCGGCATGGCCTCCTACTGAAGCCCAAGCTCGTTCATCATTCCTCTCAACCAAACACCTTCTTTGAGTGCCTCTGTCACTAACATATATTCAACTTCAGTGGTGGAAATAGCAACTACAAACTGAAGCTTCGACATCAAACTGATCGCTCCACCTGTTGGTACAAATGAGTACCCATAAGTCGACCTTTTATTCTCAACATTTCCTGCATAATCAAAATCCACATAGCGTACGAGTTTTCCCTCTGAATTTTTTAATGTAAAGATGTAGTTCGCTATACATCGTATATATCAAAGTAATTATTTCATTGCCTTATAATGTTGTTTGTCGGGGTTTAATATGTATCTGCACACAACAACGACTGCATGTGAAATATCCGACCTCATATAGGTCATAGCATACATCAAACTACCAACCACGCTCGAGTAGGGCACACGAGATATAAGCTGCATTTTCTTCATTTGTAGTAGGACATTACTCTGAAAAAAGTCGAAAGCGAGCAGCATGGGGTGTGCTAACTGGTCTAGCCTTGTCTATCCCAAATTTAACTCGCACATTCTAAACGTATTTTGCCCAAGACAATTGTAGCATGCTCCTCTCTCTATCTCTGTGTATATTAATACAAAGAATTCTCTTTGCAACCCCCGGACCCCTCATTTCGAATGCCCGTAATAGCCAAGTCTTCAATATGTTAATCTCATATATAATATGCTAGCAATAAGCATGTCATCAACATATGATACCAGTATAATCAATTCACTATCACTCAGTGCCTTGAAGTAGAGATGAGTATCATAATCAATTATGGTAAATCGGTGACTCATCATGAAAGAATTAAATCTTTTATACCACTACCTAGGTGACTGTTTCAAGTCGTACAATGACATCCTCAATTTGTAAACTTTATTCTTTGGCTCATATATCTCGAACCCATCTGGTTGCTTCATGTAACACCCCATACTTTTAGTACTAGGGTGTTACTATGAATTCCTACCTCATTGAATTGTTCACCTATACTCTGGTCAAAATTTAACTGTTAGGAGTAATCTCCATCTACAGATAAAGCTATCCAACCGTTGATTTCCAAGATCGACCATCACATCATCACACAACCTATATTTCTACGATCACAATCACAATGAAACATTGAACAATGTTGTACATTACCAATTTTGAGATCTAACCAATCAGATCCACAGTTCATCCTATTTACACTACTCAATTTAGAAACCAATCACTTGACCATTGCAATCAAGCATCTAATCACTCACTCTACTAATAATTCTCATTTAGACTGGGAAGAGACCTTTAAAAAATTTATGATGGGTCTACCTAGCAAGTTGATCGTTGGATTGATGGAAATCATTAAAAAAAAAAAAACAAAAACAAAAACAAAAAAAAAAAAAACAAAACAAAATTTATCTAGTATGGCCCACAACCCCCAATCTACCCCTCCATCACCGTTGGATTATCTAATCATTGAAAGTACTACTGATTTTTGTATGAGTAGACCCTAGGACCCTTAGGACAGTTGGAAGAAACCTCCACCTGAAATCAAATGACCCATCCATAATCATTCTCGAGGGACCATTCCATCACTAGATAAACCTATTTTTAGGCTTTCAATCAAGTGTTAGACGAATAAAGTCGTACGTCATCATTTTCAGGACTCGAGTCACAAGACCCACCGTCCACCAAACTGCGATGTATGGTCAGCCAAACCTCCATTAGAACGTATCAGATTGTCCATGTTGACTATCAGAGTCAGTGTGATCAGTCCTCAAGACCTTAAGTCACTAACTAAACCTTTGTATGAAAAGATCTGACCGTCAGACCTCCAAGGTTAGTCAGATGATATCATTTAGGCACATGAATCAAACATTATAGCCCAATTGAATGTTAAATCCACCTCATATTTGGCATGATGACCCAACAATTGCATCCATGACGAGTGGACGGAGCAAATCCTAGTAATCATTATTGTGGACCCCACCATAGTGCATGTGTACCATCGTGCGTGTTCACTCACTGTGCACCAGACGAAGATGGCCTAGTCAATCGGGTTGACCCGATACTTTCTCACAAAAGGCCTATTTCCTTCCTTTCCGCCAGTTAACGGACAAGATCCATCGATTTAAATTCTGGCCCAACTCTTGTGATCACATGAGAGATCTAAATTGTCCATCTGGTCCAAACGGGAAGTCTAACCAAAACCTAGCTCTTCACACCTGTCACTATACACCTGTGTGTACACGAGATCCGGCGCAAGCAGAGTTATGCACACAACTCATTTTCAAAAACTAAAACCGTTTTCTATGTTAGCTGGCATCGCACGAGCTCCTCATCCTTGAACCCTACCCACACACGTAAATAGATCCTAGCCCTCCATTTTACCTTAACTATAGGGCTTCCTTTGTAACAAGAGAGTCGCCGTCGCAACTTGAAAATCTCGAAACCTAGTGAGATGTCATCCATCCTTGCCCAAATGGTTGGTCCCACAAGGTCCCTATGACCCATTTGAACCATCCAAACGTTGTTGATCATTAAATCAACCATCCGTAGGATATCCGCCATTAACAACAGAGCCATCTTCATCGTTTATTCGAAAAACCCATCACACTCTAATGTGTCCCATTCACTAATATAAGACATTCATCATGTGGCCCAGAGTCCCAAAAATCCATCCATGTAGTCTGGTCACTACCATGCAAGCATGATTCATATATATTGTTACAAAACGGCACAGATCATATAACTAAAGACCACAACTAATTCCGTGATTGGTTAAAATTTGAACCATCTTGAATGGATTAATAGAACCTTATAAAAGGCTTCCATTTAGGGCAACCCATTCCCAAAAAGGACAACCGAAAAGAGAGGAGTGTAAGCGTCGTTCTCTGTCTTACCACATTAGGTGACTCGGTTCGAGTGAGGACCGAGTCCAACCCCTGTCTTATGATGGCTTAATGTGGTCCATTGCTCTTATTGATTTTGATTCCTTATAATTGATTGATGAATTGGATTTAAATTCATATATTCGAACATGATATGGATTACAAACATTTATATTATAGTTTAAGATAAATACCTTAAATGTGTAATTGCTATCGATGGTATTCGTGGCTTATTTTGCCACTTGAGGTTACTTGATGGTGTTTTAGGAGATCTCGAACTAGTGACCACCTATGAAATGGATTAAATGAATGTACGCTGTGGACTTACCACCTTGTGGATTATTTGTGTCTATTGATCTTTTGGAGAATAATCCTTCTTATTGCACCATTAAATGGAATATTTGGCCCTTGCACCTTTTATGAAATAATTGTCCCATGTGACTTTCATGGATTATTTTATACAACTCTACGATGGTAAGTTCCACTCGTTGAACTACGATTTGCCACTAGTTGAAGAGGTTACTTTCAAACATCTTATTTGTTAGAGCCGAAGATGGTGGTATGGGACACTATGCCCGAGCTGTCAGCCTATGCTGGGTGACAAACCCCCCCATAGTGACCTTTGAATTTCTCTAAAATGGTTATTTGAAATTGGAATAATAATGGTTGGCCTAATCATGCTTTTTCATGGCAAACGGACTTTACCGGGTGGTCCATGTAAGACACGGGGGTTTTCTTGGATCACCATGGGTTGTACCATAGAGTATTTTACTAGGTGATTCTAAGTTATTATTGTGTGCATTTGAACCGCTATGGTTTGTCCTTGTTGCATGGACTTTTTTGGGTGCTTAGTCCTCCTTAAAGCATACCTTTGAGTACTTTTCCGGAAACTAGTTCACTTTGGGTGTCCTCGTTACATGGTCTTTTCCAGGTGACTAGTTCTCCTTAAGGTGTACCTTTGAATACTTTTCCGGGTGGCTAGTTCTCCTTAGGGGACATTTTTGCCAACTGGATCTGCGTCCCCAGGTCTGTGAGCATGTGCATGCATTCATGCATTTAAAGAAGAATTTCTTTGTGGAATTTATTCAATGTATGCGTATCTAATAAATTATGTCTTATTGCCAAATGGTCATTATGAAATATTCATTACAGACTATTCTTGACAATTATGCTTAATTATGTTGATGTTTGATAAATCTTGGAGGTTATACCTCACTGTGATAGTGATTGACGCTATCAAACCATATTTAGTATGCAAGGGATGCAAAGGATGCACATGATGGTGTTCACATTGAATAGGATGAGCCAAATGATTTTGCAACTTTCTATTCCTGATTTCATCTATATTTAATCTGTACTGTCATGTATTGTAATAACTTAAGACATTGGTTTATATAAGTTTTTGGGTAGCCACTCGAATATTTGGTTTGTATATTTGGACTATCTCTTATACTTGATGTGTTTCTATTCCGTTAAATTACTAACTCTGATAAAAAAGAAAAAAAAATGTATGTAAAAAATGGACTATCTTTAAAGGTTAACACTCGGGTTTCGAGAACCGGGGTGTTACACTTTATGTAGGTATGCTCTTTTAACTATTGTAGGAAGACAATTTTTACATTCATTTGTTCTAGCTCCAGATTGTATTGGGCAATCAGCTCCATATTGTATTGGTCTAGCCTTGTCCATCTCAAATTTGACCAGCACATTCTCAATGTATTTTACCTGAAACAGCTGTAACATGCTCCTCTCCCTATCTCTGTTTATATTAATACCGAGAATCCTTTTTGCAACCTTTAAATCTTTTATTTCGAATGCCCGTGATAGTTGAGTCTTTAATATATTGATCTCGTATATGATATGCTAGCAATAAGCATGTCATCAACATAAAATACCAGTATAATGAATTCTCCATCACTCAGTGCCTTGAAGTAAATATGATTATGATATTCAATTCTGGTAAATTGGTGACTCACTGTGAAAGAATCAAATCTTTTATACTACTGTCTGGGGTGACTGTTTTAGACCGTACAATGACATCCTCAACTTACAAACATTATTCTTTGGCTCATATATCTCGAACCTATCTGGTTGCTTCATATAGGTATGCTCTTTAATGAATGATGTATGTTGACTGTATTAGCACATAAACATGGGATAGATTAAGCCAAAACGCAGATATGATTCAAGGGTAAGTGAATAAAGCAAGCGGAAGACTTATAGTAAAATATGTGTACAAGTGTAAGTCCCTGAATTACATATACAACCAGGATCGTGTAAAAGTGTTATTTATCAAAATTTATAAGTACAAGTTACATCATTTCAGTTCCCAAAAATAGTAATCCCATAGATCCGCGCAACAGACCGAGGCTCGCAAGAACCCGTCAAAACTGCATATAGGAGAAGGCGGCCTCGTCGTCATCCAGCTCCCCCGCCTCAGACGTCACATCCACATCTGCAACATCGGGGCCTAAGACAGAGTTTGGTGGGTGTGAAACACCGCCCGAAACGTGGGAGTGAGTGATCAACTCGGTGGAACAATAAGGCCTTTGGTTAACATGCTATCGATTCAATCAAACAAGAATGATAAAGCGGGACAATTAAATAAATCCTAAGTACTCTTGTTAATGCAGTATGAATGCAATATGATGCGTGCCCTCACGCGTACACCCTCGGCGTCTTCATCTTACGTTACGCATGACATCGCCTCAAAGTGCGCCACATCTACAAAGCACATGCAAATGCGGTGCATGGATATGATTACCAAGTTGTTATTAGTCCAATTCATACCGGATTGGGAATCTAAGATACCTTCCTCATATCATCATCCAAACAGTGATCCATACTAGGGTCGTCAATCCTAGACATCTCATACGATCATATAGTTGAGGTCGTAGCAAAGGGCTCGTCACCAATCAATGCACGCCTTTCATGCCCTTACTACCACGGATCGGCTCGTCACCTCCTTGTGGTATCCGGTATGCTCGAGGTCACTACAAAGGGCTCGTCACCAATCAATGTAGGCCGAGCACGAATATAGTGTCCCATACCACCATAATCGGCTCACGAGTTTAGTTGCTCACTTTGGTCACTACGGGAGGCTCGTCACCCAGCGTGGGCGCGACGGCTCGACCACGGTGTCCCATACCACCATGTCCGGCTCATGAGTCTTAGCGGATCGGTACCATGGTTATTAGGATTTCACTGGTAAGTTCGGTACCCTAGATTCAAGCAGTAGCGTCCATACATGGTGAACATACATCGGACAATCGGGTTACTTGGCGAACTCGACTAGCACGAGCGCACGTTGAATTGAGCGACATAGAGTGCGCAAACACTCCGCGTGGCCAAACCAGCCGCCAACTCTAATACGACTCGGGTTCGTCTAATCGTCTCACGTGGCGAAAGCAATCTCAACCACGACAAAAGGGTCAATTACCGATTTCGGACTAAGGCATAGTCTCAAACATCCTACACTACGAGATATTCATATGGAATGTAAAAGAATGGAACAATAACTCAAATCATGTTACATACACATCTGAATAATATCAACTTAACATAAATGTAAGCATAGGAGATGCTTGAATTTAAATAACTTGGAATGTAAATGCATAAGGGAAATCATGCGCATCCATAGAAGTATTGAGAACCACTTCTCAACGCCTGCATTTAGTGTAATCAGTTACACGTAGATCATTCATGCATTTCTACAAACACTTAGCATTCATGGAACAACATACATGACGCATGTTGAAATACATGCACTTAGACAATTCCTTTTATCAAGGAGTTGTCATACATGCATCTAGCATACATACATGACCAATAATCATGGCAAACATAAGTGCATATTCTATACGTATACGGTACTTTATAAATACACATAGAATACACAAATCTCAATATAGCACATGCATATCAAGAAAGCAATGCAAACATAACATTTGACAT
The DNA here is from genome assembly GCF_029962835.1 of Magnolia sinica. Classification (NCBI taxonomy): domain Eukaryota; kingdom Viridiplantae; phylum Streptophyta; class Magnoliopsida; order Magnoliales; family Magnoliaceae; genus Magnolia; species Magnolia sinica. Next base: position 116,436,492 of record NC_080574.1, on the reverse strand, counting down.
GTGAAATCTCATCCATAACAAGAATAAATCACTAACTGGGATTGAAAGCCTTGAAAACCATAACCTATACACTTAAAGTCCGCACCTTAAGCAAAGAAAGAACCGCCGAACTGATTTAGACGAGTTGTCTTCGTCAACGGCGCAAGAATACCCTAAAATAAGGATAGAAATGAGATACAACAACACCAAGTCTAATCTAAGCTCTAACACAGGTTAGGGTTAGGTTAACTTACCCCAAAGAACTCAGAATCGTCAGAGGAACGATTCAAAGTGAAGGTTCAAAGGTGAAGAAGAACAAGGAAGAATCAAGGTGATTCACCAACCAATCTCTCTCACTTCCTCTCTCTTTTCCACTCTCTCCAAGCTAGGGTTAGAGAAAATTCGTATGGAAATGAGAGCTAGGGTTTAAGGACTATATATAGGCCTTAAAATGATGGAAATAACCCTATGGTCAAGGTATACTTAGGTAATAACCAAAGTACGCCTTTCTCGATCCAACGAAGCACTTCCGGTGGGCCTATAACCACGAAAGGTCGGACTTAAGCTCACCGACCATGGATCTAGGTCAGCCGAGTTTTCGCATCGACCGGCTCTTCAGATCGCCGTGGCGGACCACACTCAATTCAATCGGTCACCTAAACTCGATCAAGTCCACAAGCACTAGGATATGCCTGGGCCAACCATCCCGATCGGAGGGTGAAATTGGGTCGAATCCAACGGCCGATAGCTTAAAATCGTCTGCGCAATGACACGACTCAATTTCATAAAAGCTTATTAAATTCCAACCGTTCTCACACTCTTCACTCGAACTCAATCAAATCGACCTAACATCAGATCGACTTGATTTTGAGGTGAAGACCAAGCCCAACTCAGTGACACAACTGACTAAGATCATCGCCATCGGACTTTCGATGCGCGGTCCAGTCCGATCCAGATCTTCCAAAATCCCAAGAGCAAATGGATTTAGCGATGGATCCCGGATTCAGAGTGATGTAGCGCTCACTAATCGCACGTTTAGAGCCATGCAGATACAATTTAAAGTGATTGATGCGAATTTCACAAGCAATCAAGTAGAGCGCTAATTACCCCAAAAACAACTACTTAAGGAAAGATTAGCACAAAATTCCAAGGTCGTTACACTTACAAACATTATTCTTTGGCTCATATATCTCGAACCTATCTGGTTGCTTCATATAGGTATGCTCTTCCAACTACTCATGTATGAAGGTAATTTTTACATACATTTGTTCCAGCTCCAGATTGTATTGGGCAATCAGCTCCATATTGTATTGGTCTAGCTTTGTCCATCCCCAATTTAACCAGCACATTCTCAACGTATTTTGCCTAAGATAGCCGTAACATGTTCCTCTCCCTATATCTATGTATATTAATACCGAGAATCCTCTTTATAACCTCTAGATCTTTCGTTTCGAATGCTCGTGATAGTTGAGTCTTCATTATGTTAATCTCATATATAATATGCTAGCAATAAGTATGTCATTAATATATAATACCAGTATAATAAATTATACATCACTTAGTGCTTTGAAGTAAATATGATTATCATATTCAATTTTGGTAAATCGGTAACTCACCCTGAAAGAATCAAATCTTTTATACCACTGCTTAGGTGAATATTTTAAGCCGTACAACGACCTCATCAACTTGCAAACCTTATTCTTTAGCTCATATATCTCGAACCCATTTGGTTGCTTCATGTAGGTATACTCTTCCAACTACTCATGCAGGAAGGCAATTTTTACATCCATTCGTTTTAGCTCTAGATTGTATTGGGCAATCAACTTCATATTATATTAGTCTAGCCTTGTCCATCCAAAATTTGACCAGCACATTCTTAGTGTATTTTGCCTGAGACAGCTGTAACATGCTCCTCTCCCTATCTCTGTGTATGTGAATGCCGATAATCCTCCTTACAACCCCTAAATCTTTCACTTCGAATGGCCGTGATAGCTGAGTTTTCAATATGTTTGTCATGCCCCAAACCCGAAAACCGGACTCACAAAATTCTTGATCGCCGAATCCGGTGCCGAAAGCCTCCGTAGTACCTCATTCTCGGCTCCCAGCGTATATACGCCAGATTCCGATCCTGAGATCCTATAATGAGGATTTTTCAATGTATATTTATCTCGTAAGAAGCATAACCACAAGTTTACCCAAATTACAAAGGCAACATCATCATCACATATCCACTAATATAAATACTAAATTATAATATAATATATATCATATACATACACACACACACGCGTGAGAGTGGGAGTGTCAGTGTCTCAGGACACGCCCCACATGAATGGACGGTCTATATGCCTGACCTGCATCAAGAGCAGGGCCCACATGGCACCGTCTAAATGGACGATACAAATACAAAATACTCATCAAGGTAGGGCCCCACACGTGATTGCTGGCCAATATCACCACATCCACATCCAGACCGCTGGATGGTCTGGATCAAATGGATGGACGAAATAGATATACAACACATGCACCGCGGTGGGTCCCATGTGGTGGGCCACCCACTCCAATCCTCTCTCTCTCTCTCTTTATATAATATAATATAACATAATATAAAATATTATATATATATATATAATATATAATATTATATATATGTGAGTCCAGTGGACCGGATGGTGTGGACTGCCACACGTGCAACAGGCCCCACCGTCTAGATCCCACAGACGGTGGATATTACATCACAGTGGCCACACCTCCAGTGGGCCACACGTTTGGATCAAGCTGATATTTGTGTTTTTCCTTCCTTCCATCCAATGCATCCATCAGGTGGGTCCCACAAAGGTGGATGGCATGGATAAAATATATACTTCATGGTGGCCACACACACACACCAGGTGGGCCACACACCTCTACACCATCATCACCATACATGAGAGAGAGAGAGAGAAACGTGAAGGGGAGGGACCCTGCCACTATGGGCCCCTCATATGATTACAACACATACATCAAATTGGGTCCCATCACAAGTGGCCCATTAAATTAAAAATCAACAGTGGGATCACCCACCTATTGTACTCCTCCTTGATCCCTTGGGCTCCTATGCTCCTTGCCTTCAATTTTGATGGAGGTAGATGATGAATGGATGGTTGAGATGGAATATGGGGGAGTGGGAAAGTGGGCTACACTTGTTGTTTTGGGAGAGTTTGGGGAGGCTTGGATGTTGGGTTTTTTGTTGCTTAGGAGTGAAGAGAGAATGAGAGAGAGGGAGAGAAGTGATGGAGTGATGGGTGATGGGTGGAGTGATGATGTTGTAAGAAAGGGATGGGTGGAGAGAGAGAGAGAAAGAGTTGACTTTGGGAATGGGAAAGGGATGGGTTACTTTTACTTGTGATATGACGTGTACTTGATTGATTGATTGATGGGATAGGTCGTAGAGATTCTCTCAGAATTCGCAACGCGTGACGTTTCTTTGGAATGAACACAGGCCCACATCTCCTGGCCTGGGTATTGGATCGGTGCGTGAGTCACGGCGTTGGAACCGCGGCGACGGCGCGGTCACTAAGATACAAGTTTCGGGTCGAGTCGACTTTGGTATGCAGGAATCAGCTTAGGATCAAGCGCAAACGTCGGATACGGGTCGAGGGTTGCCGGAATTTGATCGGAAGGACCGCGGAAGCTTACGGAATGGTACGGTTTATGATATGGGCCTTACAATGTTGATCTCATATATGATATGCTAATAATAAGCATGTCATCAACATATAATACCAGTATAATGAATTCTCCATCACTCAGTGCCTCGAAGTATATATGATTATCATATTTAATTATGGCAAATTGGTGACTCACCATGAAAGAATCAAATCTTTTATACCACTACCTAAGTGATTGTTTTATGCCGTACAACGACCTTCTCAACTTGCAAACCTTATTCTTTGGCTTATGTATCCCGAACTCATCTAGTTGCTTTATGTAGGTATGCTCTTCCAACTACTCATGTAGGAAGGCAAATTCTACATCCATTTGTTTCAGCTCTATATTGTACTGGGCAATCAGCGCCAACAAAAATCTGATAAATATATGTATGAGCACAAGCACGAAAATCTCACTAAAGTCGGTTGCAAGGAATTTTGGTCAATAATAGAAGAAGTTGTTAAATCTATATTATATGGATTTTAAGAATAAGGAACGCTTTTTTTTTTTTTTTGTTAATAAGAGTATGTCTTAGTGGATGGGGTCTAAGATGAGATGATGAGGCAGGTCCTTGGGGAGTAGAAAATTGTTGGTGGAAAAAATATTTTACAATATAAAAGGAATGAGGCCTTTGAATAATGGATTGTTAGAGGTTGGAAGAAGACGTGGCTATGAGGAGTATGATGAAAAAGTATTTTACAATATTATCAACTAGAATAAAAAATCAGTTCATGAAACAAAAGGCATAAATAAGAAGTCTCCCATCACGCTACAAGCTTCACCTCTTAGCCCTAGCTAAGAGGTTTAGCCAAACATGATGATGTTATAATCTATAAACAAACTCATAGAGAGAAAAGAAAATAAAGAAGAAGGAAGAAGAAATCGAAGATGTGCTCCTCTCCACGTCCAAGTTGCTCACATCCCAGATTAAATATGCCCTCCACATCGTTACTCTTGCTCAGGTGGTAGACTCACGGGAGTTTCAACACCCGGTCAAGGGTTCGAGTATCCATATGGGGTGAAATTCCACAAGCGTGAGTGTGTGGAGGGTGTGTGCGTTTGTTAAAAAGAAAAAAGAAAAAAGAAAAAAGAAAAAAGAAAAAAAGGAAACATTCGTGGTGCATAAGAGGAGAAATCATCTTGTGCTGACGCTTAGTGGGGCCCATCTTCTCTGGTTACTGAAGAATCAGGTCTGTCTACTAGTTTTGTGGTCTTGATTTAAGCCACTCTTCCAAGATTGAAGTAGATTTGATTCTAGATAGATGGCACCACTAATGGACGTGGCAACTTGTTCCTTGCTTTGCAATCTTGTTCTTGTGGATGGTTGCACAAGAACAAGAGGGTTTTGGTCTTCGATTTTTGGTCTTCGCCCTCCCCTGGACATGATGGATGTCTCGGATCATCCATTGGGTGATCTTGGTGGGCCACCTCAACTCACAGTGGACGGACGTGCGAACGTCCTGCGCTGGGAGACTGGTGGGGTCCATGATCGAGGTCTGACAAGAAATCCACTCCGTTCAATGAGCTCACCTAGAAAAACCGGTCGGACATGGGTAGTTTTGGATCAGTTTCAGTGTGGCCCACGGGACTTGTGCTTCTACCGTCCATCTTACGTTTGAATCTTCATGTACGTGCAATGTTTTCATGGGGCCAAAATGCCAACTATGAGAGGATCACACCCCCCTCTAATCACAATGGACCGTCCATATCATGTAAATTCATGATGGTTGGGGCCCACAGATAACAACCTTCTTGCGTAGAGGAGAGAAAGAAGTCAGGTCAGCGGTCTGTTGACCGCCTGACTCGTCTGGTGCGCATCTAGCGCATGTGTGCCCCATGTACGTGCGATGTACATGTGGAGTCCACTGTGATGTTTGTAAAAAATACGCTTCGTCTAACCATTTTTTCATCTCATATAAGGGGTTGAGACCACATTTAAAGCATATCCAGAAATCAGGTGGGCCTCGGGTTGATGATTCATATGCAGATCTGACTGTTGGGCCACTTCATAGGGATCTAAGGGCTAAAATTCGATGTGTACGGTTAATTTATGGTCCTTAAGGCAGATATTAAGTTTCGAACCGAATAGATAGTGGGAACCCTATGATCTTGCATTCTGGACGAATTTCAGGCCTCTTTAGTGTGAAGTACAAGATTTTCTCAAATCCCGGGCGTGTAAATTCTTCAACCTTGGTCCCCTGGAGTTCATCCCTTGCCTTGGTGGTTTATGAGCTTCAAATTCATGCTCTTAGTACCTTTTTTCAGTCCAGGCTCCTAAATACAACCTGCATCACCAACATGATTAAAATATGTCGTTAAACAGTATCATGTTCACAAAATTGAGTAATAATTGAGGTCTAATATGCAATATTTGACTCTCAACATTATCAAAATCTTCTGATTTAGAAAAGGTTGTTGATTCAACAAGGCATATTGCAAGGGTTAATGGTATGTGCTCGACAAGTGTTGGGAGGATAGTCTTTATAGCAAAGAGGGAAGGAGCCTTTTGATAGTGTCACATAAGGGTTGGCTTTGGAGGAGGAGATGGGGAGCCAAATGGTGAGTTGGAAGTGGAAGACTTTGGCTTAATGTGTTTTTTCAGGGTAGAGCATGTAATAGTCAAACTTTCCAAATGGTTATCCTGGCATGCCAACTTCTAGATCTCCTACTTCATATATTTTTTTGAGCTATTGTTCAAAGGACTTCTTTTCTTTGGCATGGCATTGTGGCACAATCACCTAGCTCATTATTGAACTCATGTGCGAGGCAATCACACACGCCATACCAAATGCGTCCCCTCTTTGTCACATCCTTATTCAAATCAACATTCATCCAACTCAAACCATAAGTAAATCATCTAAACCAAAATAAAATTAACTTAAAATTTTAATTTAATTTTATAATTCTGAATTCCAAATCCACCATTCTTACTGAATCCACACATCACTCTTACTACTTTAAGTTCATTAAATCCTTCAAATATAAAAATAAACTTAAATATATTTCTAATGGAAGTAGCCATCCACACATTCTTCATCTCTAGCTTATCTCTCATTCTGTAAACTTACAAGAGTTGTTAATTTAATGAGATAGAAACCTAATGAGATCATATCCACCACATTTGAATTCCTAGAGGTATCAAACATAATGATTTAATAATAGACAAGAGTAAGTAGGACATCAACGGAATAACGACGCGAATGTAACTCACATCAAGATGTAATGAATGAATCATGATGTCATAATGACACGAATGCAATACTATAAGCAATGCAAATCATAAACAAATCCAATTAATAGTTTCTCACGAACTTGTATGCCCCTAGACATTAGGTACATTTTCACAAATTAATCATACTCACCCAACCGGTATAGCAGGGTATGTACTTAAATTCACGTGTTTATAATCTTGCACGGCTCTAGACGTTAGGTACCTTTCACAACTCAAACATGCTCCTCTAACTTGCCTGGCAAAACATGTACATCTCGTGCTACTCTATGATATTAGGTACCTTTTACAGAACAACCATGCTTACCTAACCCCTCCAACAATGAGACAAATCAGCCACACATGTCAGTAAGCAAATTACTATGCATCATCGATTCAACTGAGCAAATCATCAATGACTAACCAACCAAAGCGACACGCTCTCGTACGACTCCGACATTAGGTAACTTTTGCAAGTCTTATATGTTCGACGAAGTGACAAATCTACCACGCATTACTGATTCATCGTCCACTCACAAGCCCAATCTAAATATTCAATCCAAATAACAAGTATTCTATGATAATGCAATGCAATGCAAATCATTTCTCAAGTATTCGTATTACAATTCAACTATTCACGTTCAAGCACACCATGATCATGTACGCGTAATTGTACGAACGAATAATTCTCTATAAATCCGTACCTACCGATAAAGAAAGAGATTATGATTTATACATCATGGTGGGTCCACATAGCACAGACCACTAGCAACCCGTGTAGTGTCAGCGTCACTAGCAAAACCGTGTCTGAGCTTAAGACGCTAGGGTCCGTCTGCCATCAGCGCGCCAAAATCGGGTTTTTGTCTGTGTACGGTGGGTCCGGCCTTTTGGACGGTTTGGATTTGAGGTCACGACACGTGTACGTAGACTAGCTCATATATATGAATCCCATCTCCATCGAAATCCTTCCACTGCAAGTCGAGAGAGAAAAAGAAGAAGAAAAGAAAGATTGAAAGGTTCTCTCTGTCGAATCTCTAAAAATTGATATCAGGGAAAGAGAATGACGATTTTTAATTCCGTATTCCCTTCCGACGACTTCCTTTCAACCGTTTCTCCTACCAACCTTCCACCCCAACTTTCCATCTTCCCGCCAAAATTCAAATTCCGACCCCCAACGGCTATAAATCTCAGCTCCAAAGCCAAACCACCTCAATATCAGAAAACCACCCTTCGTACCCTTCCCATAAATCCCAACAATTCTACTCTTATATCCGAAACGAAACTCCCCATCGATTACTGCCTTTCCCTCTTGCAAAATCGAATCTCGGACAAATCTCGTGTTCCAGATGCACCACAAATCCATGCCCAGATCTTAAAACTGGGCCTTTTCGATTTGGATGGTTCTGATACAATCGTTAATAATCTAGTGGGTCTTTATGCGAAGAATTATAGATCGTTGGATGATGCACGCCGGCTGTTCGATGCAATTCCTGAAAGAACTGTTGCGGTTTATGCTGCCTTGATAGGATCATACTGTCGATTGCAGCGGTGGGTGGATGTTCTTTCTGTATTCGGATTGATGGTCCGTGATGGTATTGAACCTGATAAATTTCTTGTGCCCACGATTCTTAAGGCTTGCTCCGGGCTGGAGGCTTTGAGAATTGGTGAGATGTTGCATGGGTTTGTAATAAGGAAAAGATTGGAGTTGGACGTTTTTGTCGGGAATTCGCTTATTGACATGTATGCGAAATGTGGGGACTCGGATTCATCCCTGAGGGTTTTTGATATGATGGCAGAAAGAGATGTGGTTACATGGACTGCCCTTGTTTCAGCATATGCTGACGCCGGGCTTTTGGAAGAAGCAGCAGAGGTTTTTCAATCCATGCAGTTGAGTGGAGTGGATCCGGACCTGATTTCATGGAACACATTGATTTCGGGCTTCGCTCAGAATGGGGAGAGTGAAAAGGCCCTTCATTTGTTAGAAGAGATGAGAGACAGAGGATTAAAGCCTGGTGTCAATTCTTGGAACGGGATTATTTCGGGTTGTGTACAGAATGGGTTCTTTGAAGATGCTTTGGATTTATTTGGTGAAATGTGTTTGTTTGAGAATCCTAATGCTGTTACAATCGCAAGCATTATCCCTGCTTGCTTGGGTTTGCAGGCATTGGATTTGGGCAAGGAAATGCATTGTTATGCTATCAAACGTGAATTTCAAAAGAACGTTTATGTGGGTGGATCATTGCTTGGTATGTATTCAAAATGTGGAAGGAGCGATTATGCAGAGAGAGTGTTTGCGGAAATGGAGAACAAGAACACTTCTGTGTGGAATGAAATGATTGCGGCATATGTGAATGAGGGTAAAATGAAGGAGGCAATGGAGCTCCTTTGGTTAATGCAAAATGATGGGTTGAAGCCCGACTTAATTACCTACAACACTCTGCTTGCTGGGTATGCAAGGAATGGTCAAAAGGATGAGGCCTTGGAGCTGTTTCCAGAGACGGGTCGGATGGGTTTGAAGCCTAATGTTGTTTCAATGAATGTTTTGATTTCTGGGTTTCAGCAATCCAGTCTTAGTAGCTTTGCTCTGAATTTATTCCGAGTCATGCAATTTCCAAAGGAGATTGTTCTGCAAGATCCAAAAGGCAACATGCCTTTGCCTGTTGAAATGTCAGAAATGTCAATCCAACCAAATGCCATCACCATCACAAGTGCTCTGGCAGCCTGCAGTGATCTAAATTTGTGGCGTCAAGGAAAGGAAATCCATGCATACATTCTGAGGAATTGGTTTGAGTGTAATGTCTTTGTTTCCAGTGCGTTGGTTGACATGTATTCGAAGTGCCAGGATATGGATTCAGCTGCCAAGTCATTTCACAGGATAAGTGACAAAAACACAGTATCTTGGAACATTTTGATGGCGGGCCACAACCATAACAAGAAGCCAGAAGCCACGCTAAATCTCTTCCTGAAAATGCTGGAAGAAGGGTATATACCAAGCTCAATTACACTCATGATTCTTCTCTCAGCTTGCAGCAGTATTGCAGCTCTGAGGCTGGGGAGAGAATTGCACAGTTTCACTGTGAAAAGTGGGTTTCATGAGTCTGCTGTTACTCTTGCAAGTGCTATAATAGATATGTACGCAAAATGTGGAAGTATTTTAGAGGCCAGATTAGTATTCAATAACACAGTTCAAAAAGATTTACCGCTGTGGAATGCCATGATTTCGGGTTATTCAATGCATGGGATGCCCAAAGATGCTATTGTCTTGTTCAAACAATTGGAAGCATCTGGTATCAAGCCGGACCACATCACCTTCACTGCAGTTCTTTCGGCCTGTAGCCATGAAGGCTTGGTGGAAGAGGGATGGAAATATTTCAATTACATGGAGGCTGTTTATGAAATTAAGCCTACTTTGGAACATTATACATGCATGGTTGGAATCATGGGCGGTGCTGGTTTACTAAAAGAGGCACTTGACTTTATGAAAAAAATACCATATGAACCTGATGCCTGTATGTGGGCTACTCTTCTCCGAGCCTGTAGAGTCCACTCAAACTTGGAGATAGGTGAAATAGCTGCAAAGGCATTATTTGAGCTAGAACCTAGTAATGCTTCGAACTACATTGTCTTGTCAAATATCTACGCCATGACTGGCATGTGGGATGCTGCTAGGAATGTAAGGATTGCGATGAGAGCCCGTGGGTTGATGACAGTTAGGGCATGTAGCTCGATTGATGTCAGTAATGTGATCTATACATTTCAAGCAGGGGATAGTTCACATCCTGAATTGGAGAAGATTTTAGATGCATGGTATAGATTGGCAGAAGAAATGGAGTGGGCCGGCTATGTACCCCATGATGTTATTTTCGATGATGAACAAGATGCTGATCCCTTCTCTTGTTTCCACACTGAAAAGCTTGCTATATGTTTTGGCATCATCTCATCACATTCTCGTGGTCCAGTCCGTATCTCCAAGAATGCAAGGATGTGTATTGATTGCCATACTTCAACAAAGCTTATCTCCAAGATTGAAGAGAGGGAAATTTTCGTGAGGGATGGATGCTTCTATCATCATTTCAAGGATGGTATATGTAGCTGCAGAGACAAGTGGTGAGATCTATCATACAGTTATGATGGATGATGAGTCGGAAATTCACCAAATGACTCTCACGAACCTTGACTGCAGTTATTTTATCACTGCAATCTGTGGGACTCGAACATGATGATGGGTTTCCTTCAGTCTTTAGATAAATGCCCATTGAGATGTCTGATCGCATGTAGCCAGATTAACTACAGATGTTTGAAGCACGTCAGCACATGATGATCACTTCAAGCATAACGCGCAGGAACTGCTGCTCACGGGAAATGCATTGCAAAGGAGGATCGTATTATACACCCCAACGTGATGAAAGAATGATTCAAGACTGTAAAGCGCAAGGCCAAGAGAAGTATATCCATTATCAGTTGCCATTATGCAATTCCATTTCCAATCCATAGTTCAAAAGCCAGAAAACTTGACTCGATGTTCAGCGGGGTTGGGTTGATTTGAAGACTCGACCTGACTTGATTTGACTCGATATTTAATATTGTAAATTGAAAAGATTAGGAATGTAATAGATATTTGAAATACTGAAATTTAGTATGAGTTATATAACATTTAACTAAAATGAATAACTACATAGATACCTCACTGGTCAAGTGCATTGTTTTCTTTGGTTGAGGTGGGGGTTTGAATCCCTCTCCCCACCTTCTTTATCTTTAATTAAATATCCACCAGGGTGGTGGTGACTCAAGTTTGAGTCATGGCGAGTCGCGTTGAGTTGACCAAGCCATCAAGTCGACTTGACATGGCTCTTTGAGTCCAGGCCGAGTCAGGCCTAGTACCAGGTTCCCCAGCACTTGGCTTGAAATCTCACCGAGTTGAGGTGACTCAGCTGGGTTTTGTGTGTGTGTGTGTATTGTGATTTTGCTGCCTTTTTAATTAATACAAAAGCAATGTACACTAACATTTATTTGAATGCAAAAGTTTGCAAGTTTTGTTAAGCTCTTTCCCTTCTATAACATATACGTGACTGAGAATTCTTCATGTGTGTAAGGAATACCAATTCCAGCTTTTAGCTGCTAAACAGCTCATGTGTTGGAGGGAAAAAAAATTAGGGATTTTATTGCTTTTATTATTTCCTACATGTTCGAAACATTTTCCTACTGGTCAGACTATACATCCAGATGCATGCCAGTTCAGGTGGGAGCGGGACCAAGACCAGTAAAGTCGGTCAAAGCCATGGGGCCTTAATCCGTAATCTCCCTTCTACAGGGAGGATGACTTGCCAACTTGACAACAAAGTCATTATGACATGTTTGAGATTTGTATGATTGCATATTCAGGTTGCTTCCACTTTGGGTAAGGTTTGATGGTTGAGGCGTTTCCTTTGATAGGATTGGTTACATGGTTGGGAAGGTCTCGTGTCCTTGGAGTCTATGTAGTAGTACATTACATTGTAGTGAATAATTCTTCTTCCTGACTTCCTCTCATGCTCAAACATACATGAACTTTTCCTGGTATTAGACCCTCCGCTTGGCTTTACCAAGTTCTCCTTCTCTTGGGCATTAGCACTTATTTTCCTTTGCTTATCGTACTTTCTAGGAGCCAGAACTTTCTGTACAAAGGGTTGAAAACTCTTCCATCAGATCTCATCTAAAGGCAAAGGTTCAACAGTTTGTATAATTGGGTGGATTTTCTGTTCAGTAGTTTGTTGTTGTGTAGAGGTCCTTCTGGTTGGAGGTCAGCTATAAGGTTTTGGATGGATTTCTTGGCATGAAGAAACCACTGTGTGCTTCTTATCTTGCCATGGCCTCCAATCCATTGAAAGTTATCCTCATTTTGTTAGATGGTAAAGAGTTTTTTCATACTGATGTTCTTATAAGAAGTATTTCTTTAACGATTGTGAGTAGTGGTCACTGCTTGGTGGGGTAGTGCTCGTACCTTTCGACAGTGAATGTTACTTTGGAAGTTTTTAGCCAAATAGAACTAATAATTCAAAATTGTAACTTTGATTGCCAATTATGTGGAGTGTTCTGTTGGTTTGCAGCATGCTTTTCAAACTGCTTAAAAACTTAGGAAGATGTAAATAGTCTATATGTTTAAACTAAGCATGCTAGAATTTTCAACGTGTATGCCACCTATGAAACAAGAAAATCAGTCTATTCAAAGATGCTTTCATATTATTTTTACAGTACAGGTAAGAAGGTGATGACGGAACCGCATTTTGCATTCTAGGAAAGAAACCAAGTATAGAGATCGAGACATTTCCAGTTTCTAATGGCTATGGGTATGAGCATATTACTGGATATCTGCTTCACATGGATCCACTTTCCTCTATTGATTGGGCTACTGTCAAGCACCTTGTCGACGTCTCTGAATCAACTTTCCACTGCATATTCAGTGTTTTGTACTACTTTGATGGCCCACCTTTTCTGAATGCTGTATCCATGTCCACATCTTCTAATTCTCACTATAAAGGAGAGACTGTTGAAAGAAAGGGAAATGTGTTAGCTCCTGACCAGTTCCATCAACAGGGTCAACCTCATTAGTTGTTTCAGATACTCAGTTGGGCCAACATGTGCATTGTTTTGTCTCTGCAAGTGCCTTGATATCTTCAGGATCTCTCTACTGCTACTCCTTGTTCGAATGGTACATCCGATGCATGACTGTACTGTTTCAAAACAAGAACTGGACCATGATTGTAACAATTTCAACATCTTTACATGCCATCTCTGGTTTTACTTTCGAGTGGTGATGCTTCTGTCATCTTTTTGTTGTCATTTGTCTTGCAAACATATCAGCATAGTTCTAAACCTTGCTGACTCGACTTGAAACTCAGCCGAGTCAACGTGAACGAATGAGATTTCGAACCGAGTCTCTGAGAAACTCGGTCATAAGCCTGACTCGGTCCCCGCTTGAATGGACTCGCCAAGTCAACTTGGCAATTTGGCTGACTCGATACAACTCGGCATGACTCGAACCGGGTAACAAGCCCAGTCAAGTAGGTTTTATAGTGTAAATAGAAATGCGGGCCAATGAGGACCAACAACCTTGCTACATGCACGGGCCAACTACGAGCAAACCACCACCTTAAGTTGTGTTTTTTTTTTGCTATTTTATTTATTTGTCAGTTTTATTGTTTTCTAATGTTTATTACAACTTTAAGCATCCTTGGTTCATTTATGGTAATACTAATTCAAGTTAACTTAAAACATGTTTGACTCAACGTATGCGTAATGGTTGGCTAGAAGTACAACCCAACAAATGTTATGGAGTGTATGGTTAACCGAGTGTTTATTAATGTTCATTTCAAACAGCCGGTTGGTAAAGCTAGGACACCGTCATTATATCAATAGTCGTTAAACAGATTCACGTGGCACGTGGAGGCATGTAGCGACCCCTCACCTGTGTCCCTTGATCCAAATTTGAGTTCATCACTCAATAGTCTATACAACTTAATCGGGTTAATATTAGGGCTTGTCGAACAAGAACAATCACATTTATTAAGGTGAAGGGCGTTACCCACACTTCGAATGTGGAGAAGGTACGCTACCCAAACCATTAACAACATGGCAGACTCGCGATATTCATCGATGCTTGGTGGTCACTACGGGAAAGCTCATCATCCAATGTTTTACTAACATGGCGAGCTCGTCACCCAATATTTTTCCTATGTGGCAAGCAAGTCAACCTAGCGTAGGCCAACAACTCGGACAAGTTTTCCATACCATCATGCCCGGCTCATGGGTCTTTGTAGGATCGTAACGCACTAATGGTTATGAGTAGACTTAAATCAATGGTAATAGTGGTATCTCGGATTCTATTGAATATTATACAATCACCAAGCATAAAGATGATTAAGTCCTATATTAGATTGATGTGATCGACTTCGAAGGACCTCAGAAGAAACAACATTAGGTGCAAGGCATCCTATGCTGTTCCAACTACTGTCGTTCGGCCATGTTTAACTTCGATCAGCCATATAAGACTGGGTTAGCCACTCCAAATAGGGCTATCTACATATTTAAATAATTTACGGAGCTCAATCCACTATAGTAACAATTCGAATTTATCCACTAAATAAACACGATCGCAAGGAATTTAAATACCACAGCATGGTATACCAATTGAACACATGTACAATTCAATTCACATTAACACAATTCAATCATATTAACATTTCTTTGCTTTCGATATTAAAGAGTTCTAATGTTAAGAGTTTTATATCATTCAAGTATTTCATCGAGCATGTTATCAATTAAATAGAAAATAAACACATTTAATTATTTTAAAATGTCGGGTAGAAGCTTGAGAGTAAATCTTCACCTTAGAATCAAAATCCTTGACTCGGATGCGGCTTTAGTGCGTGGAATTTGGGAAAATGCTACAAATCCTAATTCATCGACAATTTCATCGTTCATATCGTGAATTAAAATCTAATTGAATTTTAATTAAGGGTTAATGATTTTACCTAACTTAGTTCGAGCAAATTCTATCTCGATTCAATGAGTCGAGGCCCGAAATTGGTGTACAACGGCACCCACATGGGGTTATGCTTAAATACGGCTTATGTGATAACATGAGTCGCTCTTAATCAATTGTCAATACCCCAATCCTAACATGAATAAACCCTAGAGTTATGATTTTACGGGAAAACACCGATTCCTAGATCAAATAGAAGAATCTATATAAGATATATGGAATTCATCATAAAGAAGCTTGAATCGAAAGGTGTGATGCAAAGCTTACCTCCAATCATGAGTGGAAGTGGATTTAGTGGAAAAACAGTAGCTCTAAGGGTTTTCGTCAAGAGGAATCCAATGAAAGTAATATCAAGAACCCATTTCTTTCTCTCACTCTCCTTCTCTTCATCTTTCTCTCTTCCTCTCTTCCTCTCATTTTCTAGGGTAAATCTGTATGGGGACAGTGGGAGTGAAATAAATAGGTATTTGTAGTGCCAGATGTGGTGCAAATGACCCCAATGCATAAGTACTTACTATTATAACCCTATGAGAGATTGTTTCTAACTTTTGGGGCCCACTAGGAGATGTACAAGTCAATCTACGACATATAGAGTTGTACACAAGTCGAACTGAGTTGAGCTTGGCACAGTTTAACTCAACTCGGTCACTAGCTAACCCCAACTCGAACTCGGCTTGGCTCAGTCCTCGAGCCTGATTGGTCGGCTCGGTTCGGATCGGTCAGCAGTTTAGGCCAGTTCGAGCCAAGTTCGAGCCAAGATCGAGCATGTGCACCATTTTCTCAAACACATGGAGTGCACCTTCAATTTCTCACAGTATGTAAAACAACAACAATAGTTTACATGTATTTCATCAAACACTCAGCAGGCAAAATCAAAATCAAGATACAAGGGTATTTGTTTCATATCCATACCTTCCTCGCCACCAGCCGACACTTCGTTGAGTCATTTCATCAAACACATGGTGAGCAACATCAATATTAAAATAACCGAGTCATCAAATTGGTTCGATCCGAGTCGATTCGAGCTCAGACAAGCTTGAGCTCCAAAAATCAGCTCGACTCGGCTTGAACTTAGTTTCGAACCAAGTTGAATCGAGCTTATTCGAGTCGAGATGAGTGAGTTAACCGAGCTAACTTGATCATATACAGCTTTAACGATGTAGGATAGTTTCTCTGAGTGACTATTTACGCAAAGCTTTAATCGCCCATCATATTGGACACACTGATCAATGGTTATGATCAAAAGTTAGTTCGACGATTACCGCTCATCGATTATGGTTGCGATTATGCAGATGTGTATAGGACATTACTCTATATTAATGTCCTATGTTTGGCTACGATCTAATGGCTCGAAAGTCCCAACTTCAGAAAAGATCAAGGGTGGAAAATTAACCTAAGTTCATACCGATTTCACCTCAGCCTCACACAACACAAGTGTTGCCTTTAGGCTCCAAATTGAGCGATTTTTCGCATTGCCTCGGCTCAACATCCGTGATGGACGTCAAGCCCAACAAGACAAATGTCTTTATATAGTTTTGAATTCATCGGCCTAGTAACGAGCGACCTAGAGTTAGTTTGGTTAATTTGTGCATTTCTGAAATGAAATGGGCGATGAGATTTCTTATGCATGAGAACTAGAGTTTGGATTAGCTAAGTTCGTAGCGTGGCTTATTCGTAATTAACGTAAATGATGATATAACTCTAATAACCCTAATTAAGAACCATAATTCAACTATACTTGAAACTACCCGAATTAATAAAATATAGTAAAAATAGATAATCTTAATTTAATCATATAAGATAATTCCTAATATGATTAGAAGTAATTCTTAAGAAGATATCGAAAATAAAAAACTCTAAGATGAAAAATGTATATGCGATCCATCGGCAGCTTGCATTTGCAGAAATTTTATGTTTCAATAGGTCTATTACTTGTAATATTTTTGTTACTTTTAATTACTATATTATTTTTGTGATTTTTATAGTAGTTTATCATCAAGTCTACTTTATCCCCACCAAATTTCACTCCATTTCGAGTTATAATTTATTTTTTTATTTTTATTTTTTAAATTTCAGAAGTAGGGGTGTACACGAATGGAGCTAGCTTGGTTATCTCGCTTGACTCAACTCAAAAAAGCTCGATTCGACTCTGTTCAAAGCTGAGTTTGAGCCGAGTCGAGTTGATTTTTTGAGCTCAAAAATGAGTTCGAGCCGAGTTCGAGCAGGCCCCAGCTCGACTCGACTCGGATCGAATCCAGTTAGAATTGAACTCAGATTGAACCAGTTCGGTGACTTGGCTACTTTGCCATTGATGTCGCTCACCAAATGTTTGATAAAATGACTCAACAAAGTGTGGCTGGTGGCAAGGAAGGTATGTACATGAAACAAATACCTTTTTTTTTTCTTGGTTTTTATGTTGCTTAGAAGGTGTTTGATAAAATACCTGTAAAACATTGCTTCTGTTTCACATACAAAGGGATTTTGAAGGTGTAGTCTAAGTGTTTGTGGAAATGCCTCAATAGCGAACTCGGCTCGATCTTGGCTCGAACTCGGCCCGAGTTGTTGACCGAACCAAGCCGAGTTGGTCAGTCAGGCTCGAGGACCAAGTCAAACTGTGGCTAGCTCAACTCGGTTCAACTCGATTTACACCCCTATTCAGAAGTACTAGTTGCTTGAAACCAATGATTTTTGATACAATTTTCAAAATATCATAAAATTAACCTTCATTTATTTATTTATATATAAAACTATACTTATCAAGATTCAATCTTGTAACGCCCCGATTTCTCATACCTGAGTACGGGACTCGTTTTCAGAAAATTCGGGGGTTTATAAATCAGAGGACCAACGGAATAATAAACTCAGAGTGTGATAGCAAAAGAAGCATATATATAATCATGAGAGCCCAAATATTTGACCCACCCAGCTGGGGGTCTTAGTTACAAAATCTCAAAAGTTCCCAAAATACTAAACCACTGAAATAAAAAGAAATTGAATTACTGATTAAGCCCAAAATACGCCGCTGTTTCTTACTGTGGCTCGTCATCATAGTACTCTCCCTCGGACTCCACGGTTGCGCCATCAAGGCCGGCACCGACATCCTCTACATCCGTCTCTGCATATTCTGTACGGTTGGATAGTTGATGGATGAGTGACCAATTCAGTGTAAATTCCCCTCAAGATTACACATTGCCGCCTTAGCAAGCATAGTTAAAAGGAAAACAAGCAGTAATTCAAAATAGACAATATGCAGTCTTATTAGATGCATGGATGCATGAATGCACATCGACCTGGGGATGCACATCCAGTCAGACTAGGGCTCGTCACTCATGCAATCATCTTCCTGGGAATGATCATCCAGTCGGAATAGAGGTCGATAGTCGATGGTCTGGGAGCTAGTGAAACGATACCGCAACAACTTTAGGGCACGTGCTACAACATCCTGAATAGCCATCCGTCATCGTCAATATGCCATGAATGCATGATTAGCCAGCCGTTATTAATCCAGTTATAATCAGCCGATTTAAGTAACTTAATGGTCACTACGGGGGGCTCATCACCCAGCGTAAGCTGACAGCTCGAGCATAGTGTCTCATTACCACCATCCCCGACTCATGAGGTCCTCCACCTTGGGATGTTTTAATAGGATAACATGATCAAAATGACACCAATTCAAGGTCCCTATTTCCTATACATTTTGTCTAATTACATCCCAAGTGTGGCTTGCATACAATCATGGAATCCTCCATGTGTAGCATTAAAGGTTATGTACAGAGGCAAATCATGTTAACATGTGACAACATATGATATATAAGGAAACATCATGCGTTAATAACTATTGAGGATATATTACCAAATCATGTGAATATTAATCATTGTTTAAGGATTATCTAGCATGTGAGCCTATCATATAGTGAAAGCAAGTATCACAATAATGGTAATCTAGTGCAAAGTAGGTTTAGCTAATTTGGAAATGGAAAGCCCAAGGGGAAAGTCATCACTTGTATGGTAGTGTTTTCGAACTCGGCCTGAGTCTTCTTGTGGCCCGGGGTCACCAAATGAGTCTCCTAAAATCACAATTTATATTTTGTCAAGCCTTTCCATGTTTTTGTCTAACTAATGTGAGGGTCCGAAGGGACATCAAGGCCTTCTAGGCTTGGCGTTAGGCCCATCCTATTTACCCAAGTAAGTTAGCCCAATTGGGCTCAAACTCTTCACCATTGGGCCCATTTTAGCCCAGGGTGCTGGGTCCAAATTTGACCCAAGTGGGACTTGCCCATGCATCAAGTCAGGGGGGCTTTCGTCTTTAGAAACTATCTAGAGCATTCTTCAAGAGGGTAAATCAAATTGAAAGATCACCTGGACCGTAGCACAAATAACAGTGGCGGTGATGATTTCTACCGCTGAAACCCCACCGGGCCCATCATGATGTCTTATAAGGTCACAGGGATCTGGACCAGGAGAGATAAATTATCATATTGATCCCAAAACTCCTGTGACCTGAAAGGTTTCAATGCTGGACGCTTAATCTCCACTGCACTGTGGTCCCTCTAATGGATCTGTCTTATTTTGTCTCAAACCTTAGGGCACGCTCACCAAATGGGATGGACGGTTTGAATTTCAACACATGCATCATCGTGTGGCCAACTGTCCAGCCATTTGGACGGCGTGGATTACAACATAGACATCATGGTGAGGTCCACGGAACTTGCCGACGTCATCAGCTGACGGAGTGGCTGGCCCATCATCCAGGTGGACGGTCTGGATCAAAATGGGTGGACGGCGTTGATGAAACACATATCTCAGTGGTCCCATTGGTTATATGCATGCACAGATGCATAATATAATATTATTTAAATATGTACGTACTGCATATACATATATATCTGAAAACGTCCAGGGACTGGACGTCCCGTGATGGACGGCCTGCATGCAGCCCATCCACACCACGTGCGTGGAATGAAAACATATATTCATAGGTGCTTTATGTTATATATATATATATATATATATATATATATATTCTTTAAAATTTCACATGCACGTGTTATGTACATATATATGAAATGAAAGGATACGTCCAGGCCTCACGTCCTTTGCTGGACGGCCTGGATGTGCCACGTCATCAAGGTGGGGCCACATACATGGCCCACCAACTGTGGTAGGGTGAGGTCCACCTGCTAATGCAAGGTGTGCAGGGCTCAAATCTAGGGCAGCCCATTGCTTTTAGGTAAGGCCTACCTGCATTTGGTGATGCCCACATGCATATGAGGTGAAACGGTCCCTGTTTCATTTATTTTGGAGGCCATTCTCGGTCCCGATTCTCAGCTCAACCACGGCCCGTCTCTGGCCATATTTCCACCCATGTTGACGGTGCCCAGTTGTAGCATGGTGGTAGCCATTACCCTCAGCCCAAGGATGTTCTGAGCAGGGGCGCTTTCGTCCAGACTTTGAGGCCGTTTTTCAGCCCGATTTTGAGGCGTGCTGCAGCTCAACGGGGCTTGATTTGTAGGCTGTCCTAGAACCGAGTTTCAGCCCCCAGTCTAAGGCTATTCCTACGCCATTGTTTGGCTCCAACCAAGGCCTGCACTAAGGTATGTTTCGGTCTTAAAACAGTGTCCGAACGCAGGCCATATTTATCTTCAAAATAGAGCCTGTTCTTAGCTCTGCTGGTGGTTGATTTCAGCTATGATCCGGGTCCTGTTTGGCGGTTTGTTTGAGGTGCGGGTGGGGTATATCCTTTGGCAAAAGTCTCATAGTAATCAAGTCCTTCAACCTGAGTGTATCCTTTGGCAATGAGCCGAGCTTTGTACTTTTTGATTTTGATTTTGAAAACCCATTTGCACCCAATGAGTTTCTTACCAAGAGGAAGAGGCTCAAGAGTCCAGGTGGAATTATCCTCTAAAACACAAAGCTCAGTAAACATAGTCTCGCGCCAATGAGAATGGTGGATAACATCAGAATAGCATGGGGAGTCAGTACAGGAGGTAAAATCAGTTCAATAAGTAATATGTGAGGGGGAAAAACGAGAATATGAAAGAAAAATAGACAAAGGGTGAGCAGTACCTGAAGCGGGTGAAGCAGGTGTAGATGCCGTGGGCTCCGCATGTAAGGTGGGACAGATATAGTCATGAAGGTAGGCAGGTCGAATAATGGTGCGGCGAGGGCGAGGAGCTGGTGAATATGTGTTTGATAAGGTCGTGGGGGTCGAGGAATCGGGAGAGCAAGGGGAGTCAGGAGAGTTAGGGGAGGTCGGGGAATCAGGAGAAGGAGACATAATAGATTCAGTGACGGGAAGAGGAATGATAGGAGCGGGAAGGGAAGGAGTGTCAGGAAGATCTTGGAAAGGGAATGTTTGTTCGTGGAAGATGACATCTCGAGAGTAGAAGACGGATTGAGTATTGAGGTTGTAGAGCTTGTAAGCTTTATGTGTACTTAGGTAGCCAAGAAAGACACATTTAGTGGCACGGGGAGAAAATCTGTCGCGGTGAGCGCCGAGGGTTTGTGTATAACAAAGACATCCGAATACCCGAAGATGATCATAGTTTGAAGGTTTATTGAGCAGAATTTCAAAATGTGATTTATTTTGGAGAGTGCGACTAGGGGTGCGATTGATGAGGTAGGCTGCGGTGAGGACACAATCACCTCAAAAAGGTAGAGGTAAGTATGCTTGAAAACGAAAGCTGCGGGCAACATTTAGACGATGCTGGTGTTTACGCTCCGCAACGCCATTTTGTTGAGGAGTTTCGACACAGGTACGTTCATGAATGATGCCGTGATTGTGTAGGTATGTTTGAAATTAATGGGAAAGAAATTCTTGTCCATTATCAGTTCTAATAATTTTGACTGTGGTGTTAAACTGATTGTGGACAAGAGCGAAGAAGTGCAGTAAATGGATGTAAGCCTCAGATTTAAAACGCGTAAGATATATCCATGTGGTGCGAGAAAAATCATCAACAATTGTGAGAAAATAATGAGCACCACATAAAGATGCGGTGTGATAACCACCCCAAATATCACAAAAGATACGATTAAAACGAGAATCACTTTTATTGGCATAATTGAAAAAATGTAATCTTGTATGCTTAGAACGAGCACAAACATCACATTCAGAAAGAGTACAAGGAGAATTAAAAATACTGAGAATAGTAAAACTGAAGGGATGTCCTAGACGTTGATGCCATAGGGTCTTATTAGCAGTAGATTGAGTATAAAAAATGACAGGAGGGTCGGGGCGGTACACGTAGAGCCCGTTGCATAGATCACCCACTCCAATCGGCTTCATCGATTGATGGTCCTGAAATAAACAAATGTTAGAGGAAAAAGAGATAACACAAGAATTATGAAGGGCAATTTGGAAAACTGAGAGTAAATTGAAGGACAGAAGTGGAACATAGAAAACGTGTTTTAATTTGAGAGAAGGGGAGAGAATGCAAGAACCCAGCCCTTCGGTTGGGATATCTTGTTATGTTGGAAGCCGAATGTGGAGAGGGGAGGCAAGAGGCTTCAAATCGGCAAAAGCATCGCGTTAGTGGCAGATGTGGTGGCTCGCACCACTGTCCACCACCCAATGGAGGCGCCGATTGAAGGAGAAATCAGATGGGGAGAAAAGGTTACTAGCGAAATTTGTAGGGGATGGATCATTTGGAAGTTGCGACGATGAGAGGAGGCTGAGCAACTTTTGATACAGCTCCGCTAACAATCTAGGGACCGGACTTGAAGTGGATGGAGTGAGAGAGACCAGATTTGCAGTCGATGGAGGTTTCCCTAAGATGGACGGCTGCGATTTCTTGGTGCGAGGCGCTCGGCCTAGAGGGTACCCGATGATGGTCCAGTAACGTTCATGAGTGTGGCCATCTTTGTCACATGCTGTGCACTTCAGAGGGGGTCGTGGGCGAGCAGTGGTGCGAGTAGCTATTGCCATCGTTTCAGAGGATGATGGTTGAAGGTTGAGGAGTCTCTGTTATTCTTCTTGAAACAAGATTGAGAAGACTTTGCTTATGGAGGGAAGTGGATCCATGGCTAGAATTTGGGAGCGAAGAGGAGCAAAGGAATCATTGAGCCCAAGAAGAAATTGGAAAACACGTTCATCATCAACCTATTTTTGCAGGTCTTTGATGTTAGTTGTGGTTTGGAGATGGCCAAGTTCATCCAAAATTTGTTTGATTTGGTTGTAATAATCATGAACAGAATTTGTGGTTTGTTGCAGGGAGGAGAGGGCTCGTTTTAGGTGATAGATGCGGGCATTGTTTCCATGACAGAAACGGGAAGAGAGGTCGAGCCAGACATCGCGGGGATCTGTATGATATTCGAGGGAATTGGCGAGAGAAGGACTGATGGAGTTGAGGATCTAGGTAAGGACCATATCCTTCGTTTGGTTCCACTGAGTGTATTCTGGTTTGGTCGGTTCAGGGGATGTGAGGGTGCTATCGACAAAACCAAGTTTGTTCTTGGCATTAAGGGCTCTTATCATGGCTTTTTGCCATTTGGGGTAGTTGTTGCCTGTAAGAAGGCTATTGATGAGAATTAAACTAGGAGAATCTGAGGGGTGAAGAAGATAAGAGGAGGGGATGGATGGGGTGTTGTTGTCGGCCATGGTAGAATGGGTTGATCTTTTTAGGCTCTGATACCATGTTAAGATGAAAGAGAAAGAAATATTTGATTGAATTGTTGTATATTTCGTATTGAGTTTTACAAATAAATAGATGTACAATGAGCTATGTATGGAAAAATATATTTGATTGAGTTCTAAAAATAATCTAATTGCAGATTTTATGCAAGTCTTGATTTTGTGCATGTATGGTAAGAAATCTGTCAATATGGGATGTGGCGGAGCTTTGGCTTAAGTTCATTTTAGAGTTCCAAAAAGGGAGAAGTTTTACTGGTTTTAGTCGGGTCCGACCCGAGCTTGGGTTGACACGCACACACCCACCTTTCCTTCTTCTACTTCCTCTCTTTTCTCTCTCTTTCCTTTCTCTCTTTTACTCAGGTGGTGTTGCTATGGTCCCACACTGACTCGGCTCGGTCTGGTTTTCACGGATTGAGTTGGGGCAGTGTACTCCAAGCTCACTAAGGATGCTCTCCTTCTCTCTGTTTTCTCTCTTTCTTCTCTCTCCGATTCTTTCCTTTCTCAACTCTCTTTCTGTGTGAAGTCTGAGAGGCTGAATCTCTCCTTATGTAACGTCTCGGAAAAACCTGTACAAAGACCCGAGTACCACCTCAGGCAGAAATCACCCAGGACCAAAACCTTTTAGAAATTAGGTTAATGCTAGCAAGTGCTAAACTAGAGTGCTTATGAAATTAGCACTAATCGCTTTAAATATGATCTGCAAGACCAAAAACGTGCAGAATCATTGACGCTACATTACCATGAAATCTAGAATCCATCTCAAAACCCAGTTGCTCTCGGGAGCACACGGAAACTCTGTATCGGACCTGGACCGCACGTCGAAAGTCCGATTATCCCGACACTATACAGTTATGACCGCATTACTGGACTTGAGAACCCCCTCAGAAATCAAGCCTTAATTGTGTCAGAACTACACAACTTGAGTCCGGAGCAAAGTGTGTGAGAAATGTGAAAATATTTAGAAATAAAATCCTAATTTAAGTAATCTAAGTCGTGTCGCTTACGGGCCAAATATAAGGATTCAGACCATCAGAATTTGACCCAAATACACCCTCAGATCAGGAAAGATGTCTCACACATGTAGGTGTACTTGTGTCCCTGATCCAGTGACCGTGACCGTTGAATTGAAACTGATCTGCCACGGCTGATCTATAAATCCGATCGGAACGAAAACTCAGCCTGACCTAGATCCATGGTTAGGGAGCTTAAGTCCGACCGCACGTGGAAAAGGGGGTACCAGAAGTGCTCCGTTGGACCGAAACGGTCCGTATTTGGATATAACCTAAGTATACCTTGGCCTTGGGGCCATTCCCATCAAACCTGGGCCTATATAAGGACCTTAAACCCTCTCCCTCACACCCCATACGAATTTGATAAAACTCTAGGGAAGAGAGAAGAGAAAAGAGAAGGGAAAAGAGAGAAAGTGAGAGTGAGAGTTGGAGATTCTTCCTGGGATTCGATCCCGCTACTTCACGCACTTAGCCACCACTCCTGTGTCGCTATACGGGCGATACCAATCCCATTCTTAGGTAAGAAAACCTAACCCTAATCTGTTATAGAATTTCAGACAGTGTAAGTTATGAAATAGCTAACCTAATTTATGCTATAGGTTGCCAATCTGCCATAGACAAAGACTTAGCTTTAAAACTGAGTTCGTTATGAGTTTACCGGCGAAAGGTGCGGACTATAAACGTATAGGTTATGGTTTTCAAGACTTTCAATGTCGGTTAATGGTTTATTACTGATGTGGGTGCAATTTCACATGCCAAATGCGATGTTTGTATCGCATTTCTGATATATATGAACTATATTGAGTTTAGTGTATTCCATGTATATGTAGAAAGTATCGTATGCATATGAAATTTGAACGTGTGCTTGCCATGATTAATTGTCATGTGTTTGTGCTAGTTATATGTGTAACAACTCCTTGGCGAAAGGATTTGCCCTAAGACGTGCTATCACCAACATATGTCATGTATGTTGGAATGTGTAGTCTAAGTGTTTGTAGAAATGTCTGAATGAACAAGTGTGTAATAAATTATATGTTATATGGGCGTTAAGAAAAGATTCTCAACTACCTTAATGATGTGTATGATTTTCTCCATGTAACTTACATTCTTTGTCTGTTTTACTTAGACACTGCTTATGTGTGAATTCATCTTTAAGTTGAAATCTATCAAATGCTCACATGCATGTATAATTGGAATTGTTGATCCATCACTGTTCTGATTAGCTTGTATGATTATCTGTTATAATTGAATGTGTTTGGGACTACGGAATAGTCCAGGCAATCGGTAACAGGCTTTGAATAGGTGGCTGAGGTTGTTTCGCCACATAGGATGTGATCGATGAATCCGAGCCGTACTTGGGATGTCGGCAGTGGTTAGGCCAAACGGAGTGCTTACGCACTTCATGTTGATCAGCTCAACGTGCGCTCGTACTAATCGAGCTCGTCAAGTAACCCGATTGACCCGATGTATGTTCACCATGTGTGGACGCTACTGCTTGAATCTAAGGTACCAAACTCACCAGTGAAAATCCCTTTAACCTTAGTACCTCGATCCGCTAAGACTCGTGAGTCGGGCATGGTGGGATGGGACACCGTGGTCGAGCTGTCAGACTACGCTGGGGTGACGAGCCTCCCCGTAGTGACCAGTAAGCAACCCAAACTCGTGAGCCGAATACGGTGGTATGGGACACTGTATTCAAGCTGTCGGCTTACACTGATAAGGTGACGAGCCCTTTGTAGTGACCTCGAGCATACACTAAGACTGCGTAGAGGCGACGAGCCCTTGCGTAGCAACAAGA
Organism: Magnolia sinica; assembly: GCF_029962835.1. Taxonomy (NCBI): domain Eukaryota; kingdom Viridiplantae; phylum Streptophyta; class Magnoliopsida; order Magnoliales; family Magnoliaceae; genus Magnolia; species Magnolia sinica. The sequence goes on along the minus strand of NC_080574.1, from coordinate 116,409,657 downwards.
GTACACTAGGCCTGCACTAATAAGGTGACGAGCCCTTTGCAGCGACCTAGAACCGTAACATCATATGAGATTTACTAGGATTGACGACCCTAGAATGGATCATTGTTTGAGAATTGATATAAGGGAGGTACCTTAGCTTCCCAATCCTGATGTATGAAAGAGACTAATAATAACTCGGTAATCACGCTTATTTCATCGCACTGCATGTGCCCCGGGTTGAAGAGCACAGAGGGAAGAAAGCATGCCGCGACTGTAAGATGGTGTCGCGCGAGAGAGTGTAGGCGAGGGCATGCATCATGCTTACATTTCATCCTTGCATTAATAAGAGTATCTAGGAATGTCTGATATATCTGCTTTATCATTACTGCTTGACTGAATTGATAACATATTAACCTTTGCTTTATGGTTCCACTGAGTTGATCACTCACTCCCATGTTCTGGGACGGTGTTCTGAACACCCACCAGACTCTGTCTTAGTTGCAGATGACGATGCGACTCAGGAGGCGGAGCCCGATTACTATAACGATTAGGATAAATTCTCATATATGCAATTCTCCGGTGGTTTCACTTAGGCCATCCGGATCGACGGGGCTACAGGGTTTATTATTGTAGTTGAACTATTTTGAACTATTACATGTATATGGTGACTCAGTGATGTATTCATACTCTGGAGACCGATCGTGATTCTTTTGGCTCATACACGTTTATATACATTTTTCAGTCTTCCGCTTGCGTTATATGAATTGATCTGGAGTATGAATTACTATTTTGGTATAATCTTACTCATGATTAATGCACTAACACAGATAACATTTAATCATCATTATCCATGTTGCATAAGTGATGTGTTGGAACTCGTGGGTTGAGTTTATTCTCGACCCCCGATTTTCAGGGCGTTACGCCTTATATAGGTAGGGAGGGGGGAGATTCAGCGATTGAATTTGCTCTACAAATCTCCAAGCGATGGCCGCCGATGGCCGCCTCTGATTTTTCCCGAAATGGAAAACGCGGCTGTAATTCCTCCTTGTTTGGGTCACTTTTGGTTGGAGAGAGAGAGAGAGCTGGCGTCTGCACGTTAGCAATCCCCTGGGTAAACCGATGCCGCTCTCCCCATAACACCAGTGGTCCGATTGCCGTCTATTTATCCATGACAAAACGGACGGCCAAGGATCGATTCCCTTCGTCTAATTTCGGGGGGGCCATCACCCTACACAGTTTTGTTGGGGTGGGCCCCACCGACAAAGTGGACGGTCCGGATTGTCCGGAAAGTGGACAGGGTGGGCCACCTTGAGGCTCAAAGGCCACGTTTTTCAAACAGCGTGTTGGCGGGAACTTATTTTGAGAAATCTTTGCATTTGGTTCGGTCAAACGCTCTTTGACCATGAGTAGCCGTCCAGTGTACCTCGTGTACTATCACTTGGGTGCACATGCACCTAGTTTTGGGGGCCCACCATGACCTTGGTGCTTGATCTGTCCCATTCAGCTATCTTGGGGACCAACTGTAAAGGTCCCGGCCCGGTTTGGGACGGGGCTGAGGCCCAGGTGGCCCATTTCATAGCATTCAGGGCCTCATTTTTGCCCATATGATATGTTCCGCTGGTCAGATGGGCACGAGGTTTCGTTTCAACGGTGGAATAGACATTTGAGGGGTTCCGAGTGCCCGTTTGACCTTAATTTATTATTCTAAGGTGGTTAGTGGATGCATGGTGTCATTGTGGCTTAGAAAATTTTGTTCATAACTTGTTTTAATCTAAGGATTTTTTAAGTTTTACCTTCCGGGTGGTGTTGGGTTCGACTTGGTTCATTTGGATCATGGTGGTTGGATTCATCGTCGAACGGGAGCTCCAACCTGCGATGTGAAGTTTAAGTTATTTTGCCTAATTATCTTAAATTCCTATAACCGGGGTCATTAGGGGTAACACCCGAGTATCAAAGATATGGGGTGTTACAAAATCTAGCTTTTGAATCATCTCAATCAGAATTGTAAAACCAAAATATATGAATTTTTAAAGGCCGCCGAAACTATTTTTTGCTGAACATTGCTACAGTGCTGAATAGGGGGTTGGTAGTGGCACCACCAATTCGGGGGCTGCACTGTCGCCCGATGTCCATTTTTGGCGATGGCACTGCCAGGATCTGTCCAGAAACTCTTTTTTGTTTTTGTTTTTGTTTTTTTTTTTTTGGTTTTTTTGTTTTTTGTTTTTTTTTTTGTTTTTGTTTTTGTGGTGACACCACTGGGGCTAGTAGATGCTCTTTAAAGTTTGAACTTCCACTCTTTTGGGTGGTTTTCGTAGATCCTACATTACTCATTTTAGTCCCAAACATGTGCAAATGCATGCATAGATATGCACTCAAATCAAGAAATCAATGGTGCCTAAGGACATCCAATTCCCAAGTTAGCAACAATCATGTTGCATGATTCACGGTTTCGAGTGTATAGTATTGTATTAGTGGGGTTGATGGGACATGTCCCTCTTTTGGAAATGAACGGCGGGCGATGCATTCAATGCGCTCTAATACGCCCGAGAACCACTTTACATCATCGATGGGATTGTACCGCGCAACTGGCCGGATGTTCAGTTAGACGTAAACAGGAAGAAATCATTTTCTTGTTTCACTGTGTTGCTGGTAATGCCCAGTATAGCCGTCTTTTGACAAATCCACACCATCCATCATCTTCTTCTCGAGATTTAAGCCATGAATGGTGAGCTTTGATCATCTGATGATGTGGCCCACTGAGACAATCAAGCTGAAACAACAGCCAAACAGTCTTCTTTTGATCATTGTAGCGATCATGAGGAAGTACATGGCCATGAAAGGTCAACATGTTTTTGATGAATTTTTTTCCTTCTACCTGATGAACGGTTCAGATCCACCTTTCACTGCATGATGGTGGCCCACAACGAAAAGACGGAACCTTTGTTTCGCAACAGAGTCGACGTACGTCGACTCTGTAAAGTTTGGTGGCCCACTTATTGAAGCTTCTTGAAAAATCCACTTCGTCCATTAGATTTAAGACGAAAAACCATCCGGAAGGGAGTGCTTTTGGAGTAAAATCAGCGTGGCCCATGAGGGTGTTTACTCTGTCATCCATTTCATGTTTAACGGTTGAGATTCTACATTAGTTTGCATAAAAACGAAAGGACACCTAGGCAAGGGTAATGCCCACCCTCTGAAGTGAATGAACGACTCAGATCATTCAATGGAACAGTGAGTGGGCCCCACTACATGCATGCATATACATCGTGTGTCACTTATCCGATCGTTTCCAAACATTGATCTGACATGAAATTATATACATGCTAGAGTAATACGTCCTATCCAAACATTGGTTAGTGGCATGTCTTCGCTGGATATTTTTTGAATATCGCCCAACGTATATGTGAATAGTACCGGATACAATACAATACAACCAAAACGTGAATCCAAACACGCCCTTAGTGTATATGGTCCAATACACATTATGCAACTATCCTGTGTATTAAGCGTATGCTGCATGCTATTTTCACTAACATCATAAAATCAAGTAATGTTTTAATAATTTGTTATAAATTTCTATTTCTTGATAAAAAATTAGTTCACGTTTTTAATGATTTTAGTGAAATAGTAAGTGCTTCCATTGTTTTTAATTATGCCAATAAAAGATATAGAAGTAGTCGTGTGCTCTATGTAATTTACTTGTCAACGCACTATTCACTATTTAAAACACATAATGTGGCACATTGAAGGCATTTGAAAATAATGTGTCAAACTTGTATTGTTCGAAGATGGACGACACCACTTTGCTTATTTTTAGATACTGCCATTTCTTTGAGTTGCGACCGTTTTTTAATAATTGAAATCCAGTTAAACACAAAAAAAATCCTTTAATATTTTCTTTCTTGGATGGTGTTTTGCTAACTATGTATGGGCACACTAGTAATTCACTGGTGGGGCTCTGCATTGTGTATGCTCTGGCACAAAATTTAAGTTGCACTGCTCCCTAAGTGAGCCACACACAAAAAAAAAAAAAGATGGAAGAAAGCATTTTTCGAGTACCTACATTGTATACATATGCATCCCACATTGTGAGTAGACCAAGCTTGCACTCTTGATCAGGGAGGCATATTGATGGGCCTTACCTGATGTATGGCTCAAGCTTACATGCAAAAAGCCACACCCATGTGGGGGCAACTCCTGTGGGTGAGTTCACACTATATTTAGCAAAAACCATACGACAATAAAGTTATGGGAAATGTTCTTGTTTAATTTAGCTTGGCATTAAAAATACTAAAGAATTAGGTTACAGACATGGAAACACAAAAAATTTAGAGAATGATAGGTCCGGGTTTATACAATTTATACTGAAAACATAGAGTGAAAAATGCAATATATGATCATAAATATATGTGTGTGTGTGTGTGTTATATAAATACGATTGAAGCAAATATTTCTACCTCACGAGAAATAATGTATAGAGGTAATCAAAGATAGGAAAGCACCGCGCTTTGCCTCTCTCAAATCCTTTCTTTCAAGTAATTTGGCTATTTGAATCGGTGAAAAATCCTGAAAATAAATCAAATTCCCTTGATATGACAACTTTCTCTGATTGAGAACCAAATTAGAGGAGAAATCGGTTTTCTTAGATTTTCTTCAAAACACAAGTAAAACCAGTAAGTATTTTTTTTTTGATAAATCTATATTTTTGTTGTTATAAGGGAGCTGTCATTGTGTAACAATTCTATGGAAATTAAATAGATTAAATGGTCCACGTGAGATTTGGATTTGCTCCATTTTTGTTCTCATCACTTTAAATGATATGGAAAAATGGATGGGCGGCATAGATATGCTACACATACATCAACGCAAGACTCACAGTCAAGGTCACACCTAATCCACTTTGTGTGTGGAACTACAAATTTACCTTATTTTGGGGACTACAATAATTTTTTGTTATTAATTAGAATCCATTTCTTTTTAGTTCTCTGGTTACTTTTTGGTTTTTCGAATGATGACAATGTCAATCTATCAGCCATCACCTTGTATCGCAGTAGCTTGTTGTGGAAGTTAAGAGGGTCTTTTCAAAGGGGATTGTGAGGCCTACTAAATTAAGAATTGGGTCCACCCCTTGGTCGATCTGACTCATTCACTTTAATTGGACAATCATAAACCCAGAGTAAAGTCTTTAGAAAAAAATTGAAGCACTTTGTGGCCCACAACTGCATTAGCGTTTTGTGTTAATTTTGAATCGTTTATTCTGATGTGGTCCATCTATGATGAGTTTTTCCCTCAAACTTGATCCAATGCCATGAAATTAAAACCCTTTTCATATGGATGTATTAGATTTGCTTCAAGACAAGTTATTGGGATCCACATAAGATGTGTGATGGGTTCAAAATGGAGCCCTCGACACAAGAAAACGTTTTGGCAATTTTTTTTTTCTTTTTTTCTTCATTTTTTTTTTTTCACGAAAGGGGACCATTTGGCCATTGGGATCGTTGCCACATTCTGTGAGACCTACTTCGACGAGCTTCTGGTGTGCATTCAACATCATTCCCTCCTTTCTGGTGAGCTTGTAAGGTTTTTGTTTTTTTTGTTTGTTTGTTTGTTTGTTTGTTTTTTTTTTTTTTTTTAAAATTCGGCTACACTCTCCAATGTATAAGTTATGATTACCAAAGGTACATTTATGTTATGATAATAGTAGTTTTTGTGTGTTAAATTTTTTTATGGACATCAACGATAGGAGTTTGTGAAATGGAAGAGGGTATGGTGTTTCCCCTTACACTTTTTTTTTTGGTTGGGTATGAATGATGAGAGTTTACGAAAGGGATAAATTTTATAATAGAATAGTATTGTAATGAATAAATTTTGAAATAGAAGAAGGTTGTAATATATGAATGTGATGAATGTCAAAATGGAAGCATGTTGTAAAGATGAATCTTATAATGGATGAATGTTAAGATGGAAGAATATTGTAATAGATTAATGTTATATGGTGGATTGCTAATATTCACTGTAGATCATTGATAATCACTATGGATCGCCGATATTTAGTGAGGATCACTGATATTAAATATAAATTGCTGATATTAACTGTGAATCATTGATATTCACTTTGGATCATTGATATTCAATGGGGATTGCCGATATTCACTGTAGATCATCGGTATTCATTGCAGATCACCAATGCTCATCGTGAATCGCCGATGCTTATTATGGATCACCAACCCAATGAAAACGGTCATAAATCCCTTATTATATGTTTGATTTAGGTGATCTTGTACTAGTTGAAAAAATAATTTGTGAACTTTCAAATGACTTTAGAATACTCTCATTTGGATACCATTTTACTGTCCAAAAGTGGTCACAAAGTTCATCAAAGACTGTGGATCGTCAATCCGACGAAAACGGTCATAACTCCTTCATTACATGTCTGATTTGGATGATCTTGTGCTTGTTGGAAAGATAACTTGATAAACTTTCAAATGACTTTGGAATTATATCATTTGAACACCATTTGAATGAATAAAGTGGGCCCAAAGTTCATTAAGGATTGTGGATTGTCGATACACACTATGGATCGTCGATCTGACAAAAATGATCATAGCTCTCTCGTTATATATTCGATTTGGGTGGTCTTATGCTTGTTGAAAAGATAACTTGAAATTTTAAATGCCTTTGGAATACTTTCATTTAGACACAATTTTCTATTAGAACATTTATTCATTACAAAATTTATCAATTACAAAATTTATCTATTACAATTATTACAAAAATTCATCAATTGCAACATTCTTTAACACCATTCTCTATTTCACAAACTCTTACCATTCATACCCAACCAAATAAAAAATAACTATAAAGAGAACTATCACACCTTCCTCTCCATCACAAACTCTAACCATTAATACCCACCAATAAAAATAAACACAATACACAAAAGAACTTACCTTTGGCTACCATAACTTTTACGTAGGAGATTGTAGTAAGAGAACTTAAAAAAAAAAAAAAAAACTCTCTTTTTTGTACCCGAAGGTTCGCTAGAGATTGCTTGGAGTTTTTCACTGTCGTCGGGGAGTGTATTGTCTGTCCATGATGAGTTTTGCCTTAAAAATGCGGTAGATGGAATGAAATTAAAACTCTTCTCATTTGGATGACTTGGATATGCTATAAGACTATCCAGTGGGCCTCGCATAATATGTATGATGGATTCAATAGGTGGGTCCTTTGCACGGGAAAGGTCATTTGGCCTTTTCTTCTCCCTCTCTCTCTCTCTCTCTCTCTCTCTCTCTTCATCTTTATTGTAGTAGCTTACCTCAAAAGTTGAATGGAAGATGTGATTGTGCGTCCCAATTGTTAATTTAGTGGGACCCACTGGAATTTGGCTAGAGTTACGTTTGTGATTTTGGCCGAAGATATAAAAATATCCTCTTCTTTTCACCTATAACTTTACTAAAGCTTTGCTAGAGTTTGTCGTCGTCACTGGGGAGTTGGATGCTGGATTGTACAACTACCAACCATCAAAGATGCTTGGTATAGTCCCCTCCAAAAAAACAAATAAGAAAGAGAAAAAAGAAAATGCCAAATGGCCTTTCTTGTGTAAGAGACCTACATATTAAACCGATTCCATGTCTTATGTGGGGCTCATTGGATAGTATTATAATAGATATAAGCTGTTAAAATGAAAGGGGTTTTAATTTCATGCCATCTACCCAAGTTTGAAGGCAAAACTCATCACAGATGGACCAAACTGGAGGAAACCGTTTGGAATTTACTTATAGCGTTAATGCAATTGTGGGTTACAGATAGCTCTATTTTTTTTAAAAATAACTTTATCATGGGTTCACGAATGTCTGATTAAAGTGAGCGGATTAGATCAATCAAGAGTTTGCCTTGATCATTGTTTTAGTGGAGCTGATACCCCATTATCAAAATGCTCTTTCAACTTTCGAGACAAGCTATCGTCACAAGAGGGGACAGATAGTAGAGAGACATTTTCATCTCTCAAAAAGTAAAAAAGTGTCCAAAAGGTTAAAAACGATATGGATTCAAAATCTAGTATTAATGCCTTTATTACATAATAATTGAGGACCACTTTAATTAATAACCCTTATTTTTATCCATTAGCTAAAAGAGGATAAGGTAACTAACTTAACTAGTTGAATTACGAGTTAGGGGTGTTTGGCACCATAGATTTGGGGGGATTTAAAGGGATTTCAAATCCCCTGGTTGTTTGGCACCATAAAGTGACCGGGGGTTTCAAATATGATTTGAAATCCATGGTGAAATCTTGGAATACGTCTAAAATCCTACCAAGAGTTGCATGTGTAACATGTGTGTCACTTGACTATTAACCTATTGGGCACATGACCTACCAATGATATCCCAAAATAATTAGATTATTAATTGCATCACTATAATTACTTTAATATAATGATTAGCACCGTCCAAACATTGTCCATGTAAATCAACGGCTAAAAATTGTTGGTTAGTCACTCGGACGTTATCTTGGGCTCGTGGCCCATCCGGGACTTGGAATTTCATCATTTTTGGGCAAAGTATATATTTCAGCGGGCTTATTACAATCATTGTGTCAAATATTACATACGTTCACTAATTAGAGAGATTAAAGTTGATTTAGTAATTGTATCCAACCACAATAAATATAGCTACTTTTGGATTAAGGTTGATTTTGAATTCAGGGTGCCAAGCACAACATGAGGATTTCAAATCCAGGGGTTCTCAATCCACTCTCCCAAATAGGCTGTTATGGTCCAAGGAGTAGATAACTTCCAACCTTTCCTGAGTGTATAAAATCCAACCCATCTAATATATTAGCTCATCACAAGGTTCCTCTCATGTAAAAATCAATAACAATCAGTCATTAAATGGACCACACTTGCATTTTTCTGCTTATCAGTGGCTGGAAATTGTTTTTACAGTGCCTGCCACTTGATGAGTAGATAGGGCTGAGTTTCCCAATTGCAGGGCCTTCATGGCCAAGCTATTGGAAGGGTTGGATTTCACATACACTTAATATCATGAAAGTCATCATTCGGACTCCAATGGGAGAGCTCCGTCTAAAACCAAAGTGGCATCAGACTAGGTAGGGCTTTGTTGGCCCACCATGATGTATGGGCTTCACCCACGCTGTTCATCCATTTTTTCATATCATTTGAGGTCATGAAACAAAAAATAAGGTAGATACAAAACTCCAGTGCACCATACAGTTGGGATTGAACTCCCATCATTAAAAATTTCTTAGGCACTGACATTTGAGGCTTACTTCACCCATGTCCATGTTACCTCATGAACAGATTGGATGGCAAATAAATATCACATTGATCGTTGGGAAGGTTTTTACCGTGGGTATCACTATCACGACCTTTGCTTTGTGGTCCACTTGAGCGTTTGATGCCTATTACTCTAAAATGGGAATGGGTTAGGTGAGACCCGGATCCACCTGACTCGTGGCCCATTGTGGTGTAGTTGACTACAACCCTTGACTGTGGGGCCACCTTGATGTATTAGACTACATGGCTGTCCATTCTTATTTAAAGATCATTTTAGGGCATGATCCAAAAGATAAAGAAGTTCTAAATCCCAAATGAACTATAGTGCAGAAAATTGTGGTGATTGACCATTAAAAACTTTTCGTGAGCGCAAAAGCTGAATCAAGATGATATTTGTATGGTCTCTCTGTGTAGGTGTTTGTGACCTTGTCAACAGGTTGGATGGAAAATACACGTTCTTTGAAATCCATAAGGTTTTTAATGGTGGGGATTTAATAACAACTGTTTACTGTGGTGTGGTCCACTGAAGATTTTAGTTACCATGATTTTTAGAATCATGCCCTAAAATGAGCTTTCAAAATGGTTGGACGGTGGCCCCACTCTTCGGTGTATCCGGGTCTCAACAAATCCGCTCTCCTGTTTGGGTCGATTTTCATCTTGGCGGGGACAGAACGCAATCCGCTTACGTTTAAGACCCCTTGTTCCGACTGGTTTCCTTCTGTTTCTTCTGTTTCTTCTTTTTCTCTGTTATCAAAGAAGAAGAAGAAGAAGAAGAAGAAGGAAAACCCCAATCATTGATGGAATCGTCTTCTAATTCATATTATTGGGATTATATCTGCCTCATTTTCCTCCGTCCCTTTCTCGCTTTTCTCTTCGTCCTGTCTTTGATTTTTCTCGGTACTCTCTCTCTCTCTCTCTCTCTCTCTCTCCTTTCTTCCTTTCTTTGTTCTTGTTTTGATTATGATTTCTTTTCTATTTGGGAGCTGATATTTACACCCACCCTTTTCATAGACGCCCCTTTTCTCTACTTTTGGTGATTCAATTGGACGAAGTTGCACTATTTGTATTTTCACAAAGTGTGGAGAATTAGGGCGTTTCTCTCGAAGGGGTGGGTGTAGATGACAGTTCTCCCCTTTTGATTGAGATAACAGGTTGGTTTTCGGCATGGAAGCTTGTACTGGTTCACGTTCCTCTTGTGCAAGAGATTTTCGGACTCCGGAAGAAGCCCACGAAGCCCAAGCGCCCAACTCTCCGTCTCACTCGCTTCTACAAGACTCAGAATTCGGATTCTGGGTAATTCTATTCTCTTGATTTTTGATGTTGGGTCCTCCCCACTTTATTCAATTCAATGCCATTTTCATTTACAAACTAAAATATCTGATAATTAGCCTTTAGGGAAGGAAGATTTATATAATGCGGGCCTTTGTTTCGGTTATCAAAACCATCAATCTCATCGGACAAAGGGTTTGGGATTGTCATCCAAATAGTGGGTGTAATAATTGTGTGATACCATCCAAAGGACCATTCATTTTGGGACTTGAAAAGAAAAGAAAAGAAAAAATTAGGCCGATGGTCATTGCGGCTCATATAGAACTTTGCGACTAACCATCATGGTTTGAAATAGTGGTTTAAGAGTGTGACTCGGTTGTAGAGCTGAACTGGTATGACTTGCTCCGAATTGTTCGGGTCTCATTCAAAAGACCTAAGGGACCAATGGTGGTTGGTGCTCATTCAAAAATATGCTGCAGGCCATTACAAGTTTAAAATAGCAATTTAAGAGTTTTGAGTTTTCTAGAGTCCTGAACCGTTTGGTTCCGTTTTGGTTGTTCCGGTCTTCACTGAAACTGATGTCACTTGGATGAAATCAAGTCATATAAGATGATATTTGAATCATGCTCAGCATGGACCATTAAATGACAGTTCCAGTTAAAACGATGTGGATTGAACTGTTGAATGTTCTCAGGCCCAAGCACTCATTGACACTCATTGTTTGAGCCTTTGAGACAATAATGATTTAGGATGATGGAAAGAGAATAAGAACGGGAGAGGAAATGGACTTTTGTGAGAACCACACAACTCAATTAGGCTATTTTTTGGTTTTTCCTTTGCAAGAGAATATTTTCTCAAAAATTTCACATATTTTACTCCAATCTATATTCATCATTGCTATCTCATAATATGGCCTTGTAGGTCTTTATATATGCATAAATACAAAAGATAAATATCTAAAGAGATCTTTTGAATCTATACTTCACTAATTTTAGAAATAAATCATATCTTAAATATCAATACCTAAGTTTCAAATCTGAGAAGGGAAACGACAACTAATAAAAAGATTCTATGTTTAAAAGATCTTAATAAAATAATAAAAAAACTATTAATGACTTAATGGCACATAAAATCCAACTAAAGATTCTCTGAGGCGCAAATCTTCCAAAATATCCTGAGTTTGGGATGTTTAAATCCAGCCCCAAGATCAAAGCAGGACCATCTGACGGCGATTGATGGCCCAGATGCATTAATTCCCTCCTGGCTTTGAAAAGGCTCATCCTCAAGTTGATAGCCAGTAGCAATCCATCGGATCAATCCGACTTTATAAAGTGTCTTCGTTGGCTTCGCCAACATTGATGGTGAATGCCTATGTGTCAGATTGGCCCCAAGTGCATCAGATGGTGTTGTAGATCACACCATATTTTCTTTTATCTCTGTACTCCTCACAATCTGGGTGTTGGATTCCACTTCTGCAGTAACAGATTTGTGAGTCTATCAACTCCTTGTTGATGTAGTTTTGTCCTCGCCATTGTTGTCCTCTGATTCATGCTCTCCAGTCGGTGTTGCGATGTGACCAATGTGTCCATCTCAATTTTGACATACACCATAGAATGCGCTAGTTTGACTGTTGATTTGCTCATCTTTTCCTCTACCAATCTAACAGTTGATTCGTTATATCTTCCGTCAACTAATCCATTCATTGATTCATTGATAGATTATCTATTGATTCACTAACAGATTCTTCATGTGTGTCATCCGTCAAATCCTCAAACGTTACTAGTAAATCTTGGATTTGCTCTTTGAAATTCGCATATTCTTCATAAAATTTAGGCATCTCAAGTTTCCAATGTAAGTGTAGTCATGATCCTCCAATCGGTTGTCTCTTTAGCAACGAGGACGATCAAACGGAACACTGTCAGAACCGCTAAGTGCTAACATCAGATTCTAAGATGCTGCTACCTTCTTGCACATGAGGAGCACTCTGATGTTGTGTCGACATTGTAAAAATATCTAAACATTAAACAATGGAAAATCTCATGGAGCATTCTCTCAAAAGGATCATAACTTCGTACTATTCACTCCAAGTCATTCCTCTCGTTGCCCGTCATTGATCTCATACAAGTCCATGGATGAACTTGCTCTAATGCCAATTTGATGTAGGATGATGAAAAGAAAATATGAAGAGGCGACACAATTTTTGTTCCAGAATATATTCATAAAAGTCAAAGTTCCTTAAATACCTCTGCCTTCTTTAAAACATCATGAACAATTCTTCTAGGTTGAGCACCATTTTCAAGGAAATATAGAATAACGGGAACATTTGAATAAGTTTGGTTCTTTATTGGATTGTAAAAACCCACTTTATGAATATCTCTTCCTTCTCTTTGGGATTGAACATTAATTGCAACGATTTGATAGATGGCTCATTTGGATGGATATAGATTAACAATGCCTTCCTCATACATATGGCCTTAGTGGTCTTTGTGCATGCATAAATGCAAAAGATAAAGATCCAAAGAGATCATTCAAATCTAGACTTCCTGTATTTAGATTAAAATCATGTCCTAAAGATTGACAACAACTCAATTTCAAATCCGGAAAGGGAAATAACAACTACTAAAAAGATTCGAAATCTTAAAAGATTTTCCCAAAATAGAAAACTAGTGATGACTTACTGATATATAAGATCATATTAAAGATTTCTGATGGGGACATCAGAGGATCTAATCGAGTGTACCAGAGACGGAGGCGATCACCCATATCACTGCAGCTTTCTTTGTGGATGGGTGACGAGTTCCAGCCTGCCGGGCCATTTTGAAAACCCCACATGCATTAGGCGTGCATCGGGAAAACCCCACTTTGGGATGATGCATGTGGGTTGCTTAAGAGGCCATTTTAGTCATCATATTTTTATTTCGTGTTGATCTGACTGTTGGATCTTATCGATTAGGCCGTCGGGCCACCAGATCTTTTAGATTTGGGGCCCTTGGACTCTGATATTGTTTTCTTTATATATATATTTGTTATTTTTGGGATTTATTTAATGGTTGAGATTGATAATATGTGCTTTAGTTTCTTATTTTATATGATGGGCTATATTACTTAAGTGAGTGACATAATTGTAAATAGTTTAAAATTTTATTATAGAAGCATAGGGAGGGGTGAGTGTCCAAACCTAGTGGAGTTATTGGGAAGAAAAAAAAAGAGAAGTTTTTTTGTGTGAAGGAATTTTCCTCCTCATGTTTTAGGGTTTGCGAGAAACCCTTTATTCTAATTGAATTGTGGAAGGGTAGATGATTGTTTGGTGGTGGATTTCCCAAGGTACATCTTCCCTCATTTTCTTCTCCAAAAAGGTATTTTTCTTCTTTTCTTGTCTTCCTTGTCCCTTATAACCTTCTCAACCCATTAAAACCCTACCCAATCCCCCATCTTTCTTTCCTTTTACCCAGCCATGTGTGAACCCGCATGTGCACTCGCACGCACACACGTGCGTCCATACGGGCAACCATGTGTGGGTCCCTGTTTGGTGTTTTTCCTCTTTGATTTCTCTCCAAACCTCCCTAATCTCTAGATCATTTGAATTCCTAAAAACCCCATTTCTAAAATCTCCATCAATGAATCCAAAACCCTAATGAAATATGTTTTTTTTTTTTGTGAAACTTTCCCCAAATCAGAATTTTGATTGCATCATCATCTATTCCCGTGGTTTTTGCACTACCCACGCTAGATTGGAAGTCCCTACTTCCAAGTGGGCCATTCTTGAATTATTTTATATTTTTGTGCACCGCGTATGTGATAACCTATGACTTTCGTGTTATAAATATGGACTTCCAAATCTATTATGTAGATATGTTTGATTTTATATGTTGATTGCTGAAATTAATGTGTAAATTGATCTCTCATCTTGCATCCTAGCATAGTTCCATCATCCTACCTCAAATTTAATATCAGAACTTAGGTTTAGCATAGGGTAGGTGTTCGACAAAATTCCTATACCCATAGTAGAGCATATAGGTCGCATGTAGCTTGCTGAATTTTCTGCTTGGGTATTTTCAAAGTCCTATCTTGTTGAATTTTTCATATTTAATGACTTTAAGGCGCCTAGTTGCTGAATTTTTAGTTTTAATCTTATTTGAATCATTCTAGGGCTGTACATAGGGTTTAAGGTACTAAGGTTCATCATGCATCGAATACATGTGCATCATATAACATCACATTGAGCATTGTCAAATCTGATTTTTGCACTGCATTCATCATATAATATATATTTAGTTAGGTTGTCTCTCAGTAGGGTCGTTTAGTGTATGCAACCGCGAACATGTCGTGGTTTTGGTCTATTCCCTACCATGAACCCAAATCAGATTACCAAGGCTCTTGAAATGATTAACCGCCGTTTGACCGCCATTGATATGCACAATAAGACTACTGTATCACAATTGACTGCCAGCAACTAGCGTATCATGCGGTTAGAGGCTACCTCTCATGATGCCCCCGTCACTGGGGAAGACCACCAGTCTCAGGCAGGAGAGCCAACGTATGAGGACCTAATTGAGCAGGGTCCAGTCTCAGGCAGGAGACCTAGGAGAGCCAAGGTCTAGTTTTTACTGGGTCCTCATCTGTTGACTCTCCTGCTTGAGATTGGTGGTCTTCCTTGGTGACGGGGGTACCGTGAGAGGTAGCCTCTAGTCGCGTGATACGTTGGTTGCTGGCAGTCAATTGCGCGTCAGTGGTCCTATCGTGCCTCTCAATGGCCGTTAAAGGGCGTAATGCAGGGGCATTTTCACACCGGGCTCGAGTGGGGTCACTTGTGGGATGCAGGGGCACACTCGGGGTGGGTGCGGCCCACGGAGGAGGTCTCGTGTTCGAGACTCCTCACCAGGGGTGATTAATGTGCATTTCACACCAGGCTCGAGTGAGGTAGCCCGTGGGATGCGGGGACACACTCGGGGTGGGTGGCCCATGTGATTTGGGGCCCACGAAGGGAGTTCGGCCGAGGTCCTAACTCATGCGATGTGGGGCTTGGGCTATGAGATAAAGGGATTAATTCGCCATACTCTAACAATTCGAGCCTTTTAAAGCAAGTGGTTAATTGTCCTGCATCATGACGATTAATCTTTTCGAGAGTCTCGACAATCTGATCCGGGTTCATGGTGGGGAATAGAACAAAAGCATGACTTGTTCGCATTTGCATACACTAAACGACCCCAATGAGAGACAACTTAGCTGTATGTGTATTATATGATGAATGTGGTGCAAAAATCAGATTTGATGACACTTAGGGTGATACTATATGATGCACACGTATTTTATGTATGATAACCTTTAGTACCATAAACCTTATGGACAACCCTAAAATGATTTTAATAAGGCTAAAATTGAAAATTCAGCACCTAGGTGTCTTAAAGTCACTAAATCTGAAAATTCTAACAATATATGACTTTAAAAATATCATAGCAGAAAATTTAGCAAGCTATATGTGATTTATATGCTATACCATGGGTATATGAATTTTGTCGAACACCTACCCTACGTTAGACCTAGGCTCTGATACCAAATTTGATATTGGATGATGGAAACTATCTTAGGATTCAAGATGAGAGATCAATTACACATTAATTTCAGCAATCAACATGTAAGATCAAACATATCCACATAATAGATTCGAAAATTCAGATTTATAACACGAAGGTCTGAGGTTAACACATAGGCGTTACACGTAAATATAAAATAATTCAAGAGTGGCCCGCTTGGAAGTAGGGACTTCCAATCTAGTGTGGGTAGTGCAACAACCACGTAAATAGATAATGACACAAATAAAATTCTGATTTGGTAAAGGTTTTACAAAAAAAATCAGATTTTGTTAAGGTTTTAGGTTCATGAATTGAGATTTGGGAATCGGGGTTTTAGGGATTTAAATGATAGATATATGAGATAGGGTTGGAAGGAGATCAATGATGGAAAAGAAATGAAACGGGGCCCACACTTGAAGGTCCATTCGGACGCAGGTGCGTACATGCGTACATGCGGGTGGGTCCACACGCGGATGGGTATGGAGAAAGAAGAAAGAAGGATGGATTGGGTTCGGGTTTTGACAGATTTAGGAAGGCTGTAAGGGAAGGAAAATGAGGAAGAAAATAGAAGTAGAAGAATACCTTGCTGGAGAAGAGAAAGAGAATGCACCTTGAGGAATCTATCACCAAACAAGCCTTTACATTCCACAATTTAATTGGAAGGGAGAGTTTTTTAGAAACTCTAAAAAACAAGGAGGAAAATTCATTCACACAAGAGAGCTTCTCTTTGTTTTTATTTCCTTCTCAATTTCTCCACTAGTGTTGGATGTCCACCCACCCATGCTTTTATAATGAAATTTCAAAATAATTACAACCTTGCCATTCACTTAAGTAATATGGCCATCATCCAAAATAAGGAAACTAAAACACTTATTATAAATCTCAACCATAAAATAAATCTTAAAAATAATAAAAACATAAAGGAAGCAAAATCAAAGTCCTAGGGCCCAGATTTGGAAAATTTGGTGACTCGATGGCCTGATCGACAAGATGCAACGATTGGATCGATACATAATAAAAAACCTGTGACTAAAATGATCTCTTAAGCAACCCACATGCATCATCCCAAAGTGGGGTCTTCCTGATGCATTCCCAATGCATGCGGGGTCTTCAAAATGGCTTTGCGGGCCCTATCTGTAACTCGTTTCCCATCCACAGAGAACTGTGCTGATGTAGGTGGTCACCTCCGTCTTTGGTACAACCGAGTAGGTCTTCTGATGTCCCCATTATAAAGGGAAGAAGAGAAGAAGACCTAAAAGGGTCTTGGCTAGAGTGGTAAGAACAGAGGGACATAGAGGCTTTTCAACTTAATAAGGTTAGATCCTTGGGAATTTTGGTAAAACCAGATTGATAATGCCCACCTCAAGTAGTTGGGAGCTGGGACAAGGCTGTGATGATAGTTGCTGATTATGATGTTCCCATAAAAATGTAGTTATGGGTTTACTTTTTTTTTTTTTGTCTTTCTTTCTTTCTTTAGACAAATGATCCATTTGAGAGTTGATGGTGAGAGGTTTCTTTCAGTTTTGGGTGTGTAAAACAGTTGGACTCAATAGGGTTTGGCTAAGAGAAGAGTCCTAGACTATAGACGAAGAATCTGTATGCATGCATGTTCACCAGATTCTTCCAACATGCAACGTCTCCTATAGCACACTTACATATTATATCATGGAATTGTAAAATATCTACTGAACAACATTTCTGTCACTTTTGCAAACAATACTATTTTCTATAGGTGTGATACTTTCTAAGTATATAATGCAAAGACAGTTTTATTAGGTGAGTGTGGAGTTCTGATGAGCTGGAAAGATTTAGCAAATTCGTAGGTCATAAAAGATAGACATGCATACAAAGTCTAGAGACATTATTGTAAGAATCTAATGATTGGCATAAGTTTGAAACTCAATCTTGTAGGTTCTCCCTCAAACTAAATTTAACACCAAACAAATCCAAAGAGTACTTTTTATCTTCAAATGATCTGCTATAGAAAAATTCAGTTTGATGCAAGTTGATTGAGGCAACTTTTCAATCTTCATAATTTGAAACTATTGGGACTCTTTGGATTTCCACATGTTGTTGGAGTAGAGGATAAGAAGTAAACGAGTTCAATTGTGGAAGTTTCCACACTTTGCACTACTCACACTTCAGGGTGCATTTGGTGTGATTGAACTAAATTGCAATAATTTAGAAATTTAATATCAACATAAATGGCCAAAGTGGAGGTGACACTGATGTAGGAGAAGTGAGCCAAGCCCATATGTTCCACCCAAGAATCCAAACTGAAATTCACACCAAAAGCAGGTGTGAATTTTGGTAATTGGTGAAAACAGAAAAGAAAAATGACAATCTAGGTTTTGAAGTTGCCTGGAATTTGCAAAAATCTGGAACAAGATGTCATGCACTCGCTAATTACTTAGCCCTCTATCCCATGTGTCACTTGTGTAACACTACTCAACTCAGCTTACCACCAGCTTGCGCCATTAGACACCAAGAGCTAGTAAGGATGGAAGAGAACACGAGAGTGAATCTGTAAGCTATTATTGCACTATGGAGAGAAGATTGCAAATGTGAGAAGTGAGTCACAAATAAGGGGAGCTCACCAATATTAGGCCTAGGAGGACCATAGATGTGTGCATCAATGGCCATGATTATGCCATGTGGCCATCCATCCAACAGTGAAGAATACTGTAGAATCTTGTAGTCTCTGTGACACTCATGATGAGGACTGGAACTATTGGAAGCATTCTTTCGGTGGGGCTTTTTCCTCAAAGTCAACAATGCATAAGATTTCTTGTTTGTTTAGGAAGATAGTGCCATGTGCAAAGGTTTGGAAATCACCAGTCCTGCCTAGAATGCAATCCTTTACTTGGATCGCTACCACACCAAGACTCTCATAGTGGATAACTTTAAAAAGCATCAGACTCCCCTGCCCGACATGTGTCATGTGTTGTGAAAATGAAGAGATTGTTAACCGTCTTTTCCTTCAGTCAAAGGTGTCCGGGTTAGTTTGGAGTAATTTCTTTTGTAGATTTGGCATCAGTGGGTGCTCAGCAGTTCCTTGTCTAAACTGATTGGTGGGCGGTCTGATGGACCTTTTTAGGCCAGAAGATGCTCTCTTTGGAAGAGTTTCATATGGGTTCTTTGGATGGAAAGAAAAAGAAAAATTGTTGATAGCAAGTGCAGCTTTGTAGAAGCCATTGAGCGAAGTATTTTGTCGATGATCGCTTGGTGGATACTCTTTCTTCTTGAGTTCAGTTCAGGTGTCTATCTTCTGAGGATATGATGTATGTGGAAAGAGGCTGGTGGGGTGTTGGGTCTTTTTTTGTGTTTGTGTGTGTGTGTGTGTCGTGTCCAGCCAGTTTTTCTGTGATGAGAGGGTTACCCTCTGTTGGAACACCCTTTCCTTGCCATTTCTTTTGGTTAAATGAATTTTTCATCACAAAAAAAAGAAGAAGAACTATCTAGCTACAAAAATCCACTGGAGAGTTGCAGAACCTTCAAGATCTCTACAGTTCTCTATGACCACAAGACTCTGCCCTATTTTGGAAGTCTCTAAACACCTTGTACAAACCTCTTATACAACAGATGAGCCAAAAAAGGGGGCTAATTCCATGCGTTAGCCCCCCGGTTGTGACAAAAGCACCCCTATAGTTTAGGGAGGTTCTACTAAATGCATTCGCTGAATGAAAGTGTTCAAGGGGAGTCAGATTCCGTGTAGATGTGAATCATTATCATAGCTTGTCCCAACTATTTAAGTTTCTTCATAAATAATTAAAATAAGTTTCTTGGGATTAGAGAACATCACCATCACCATCACCATCACCATCATAGCCTCGTCCCAGCCATTTGGGGCCGGTTTACAGATCCTGTTACACCAATCACTCAGAACAGTATTCGTCATCATTGTATTTAGGCAAAAGTTCCACAGCTGCATGACTAGATGGCATCAAATTCTATTATACCTGGTCTGGGGATTTGCAATTGGCAGGTGAATCGACACACTTGATGCTAACATGACTGATTCAGGGCAGTGTTCGAAATATCGGTATCGCGTTACATATCGCACCCTTGGGATATGGGTACGTACCGGTTATCGCATGGGATATATCGGTTCTATTGTGTAATGTATCGCTGTTGTTGGAAACATGGGGAAACATTGGAAATTGGTCGATTTTTTCAATGAAATTTCAGTGATTGTTGAAAAAAATCAATACATACAAATTAAAACAATACAAAAAAACAAGTGTGCATAATAGGTTTTCTTTATATGGAGTTCTAATCTATGTGTTGTCTAACTGAATTGATACAAGTATATTCAAAGTTTGTTCATATAATTTATAAATGTAAGAAGACGTAGGGAAACACAAATAATACATTCAAAAGCAAAAGAAGAATCACTAAATCAGGTTACATACATGTTTGATTTTATGTTTGGACACAAAGATTGCAACCGATTTGCGAGAAATTGGAATTTTATTATTATTATAAATTTTCCACAACTTGGTCATTCTCCTCTAAATCTCGAAATTGAAGCTCCCAATCCATGATTTTTCATGCAAAACATGAAAAAACATGGATTTGTAACAATTTGACACTGATTTAACATGATTTACAGAAAAAAATGATTGGAAAAAAAATGCTCACTGAATTGAACATGTGGGATATATCCCACTATTTGTGTATTTCGTATCACACAGGTGGGATACAAGAAATATCGTGGGATATATCGGCCGATATCGTCGATATTTAAAACACTGATGCAGGGTGAATTTGTTGCGTTTTGAAAATGAAGATGGTCTTCATCTTAGAATCGATTTAATAAAGTCCCAGTTATTTAATCATCACCAGTCGTTGTTGTCATCATCATCATTATCGTCATTGCCTTGTCCCAGGCTCCCAGCTATTTCAGGTTGGCAAAGTCTCAGACAGATATGAGGAAGTGTCAGTGCCCACATTGTATCATTCGAGAATGATTACTGCAGCCCTAGAGAAATACCATCTTTCATTATCAAATAAAATTCAAATAATAGAAAATAATTTAGTATTTTAGTGTACCATGTCATTACATACAGCTAATTGATATTAGGAAGTGTCAGTGCCCACATCATATCATTCGAGAACGATAAATCCAACCATAGAGAAATACCATCTTTTGTTATCAAATGAACTTCAAATAATAGGAAATAATTTAGTATTTTCATGTACCATGTCGTTACATACAGCTGATGTGGCATTCTTTTTAGGCAATCATATCTCTCATACGTTTCTCAATGAAGCAAGAGTTGGATCCCTCTACTAACTATTTAAGGTTGGATTATGTTGCCAAATTAAAAGCAATGAGAGGATTATTCATCATCTTGTAAGCCTTATCCCAATTAATTGGGGTTGGCTACATGAATCCTTTTATGTCATTCCACTCTATCAAGATTCAAGGGCTAGAACTTCAGTGAGACCATAGGTCATCAAGTATTTTCTTACTACATCCATATCCTTTTGGGGGTTTCCCTTGCCCTTTTAGAGCCTTCAACATGTACCAACTCACTCCTAACTAGTGTTTGAAATATCGGTATCTTGTTACGTATCGCATCCTTGAGATACAAATACGTATCGGTTATCGCACATATATATTGTTTGAATCGGGTAATTTATTGTACATTTTGGGAAACATGGGGAAACATTGGGAGAATGGTTGAATTTTTCAATGAAAATTCAGTGATTGTTAGAAAAGACATTAATACATACTTTTAAATCATAACATCTCAAAAAAAAGTGCACATATTCAAATTGAATATGTGCACTGCGTTGTCTAACTGAACTAACGCAACTATATTCAAATTGCATGCATAGCATTTAGAGTATTTGTGATGATCATTTCATCAAACATTCTTAAATACTTCTAAATTAGTCTTAATTGATAGTGCGGGCTGAAGGGAAATTTCGGAAAAAAAATATTTTAATAATATTTTAATTACTTTTTAATTTAAAAATGAATTTTATTTTTTGAAAATTGACAAGGACTTACAAATTAGTAGATTAGCCCTCATACATGCTTGGTTTCATGTTTGGAGTGCAACATTGCAAGCAATTTTGGAGAAATTGGGGAAAATTTGAATTTTCCTCAATTTTTCTCAAATTGGACCACCAACACTCAAATTTTGAAATTAGAATGTATGTGATGATCATTTCATCGAATACTCGTAAATTCTTTGAAATTAGTTTCAATTGACAGTTGGTTGAAGGAAATTTTTTTTAAAAAATGGAGAACATGAAGAACCAATATATATCAAAATCAAAGCTCCAATTCTATGATTTTTCATGCAAAACATGAAGAACCAATGGATTTATATGACCTTCAACGATCATTCGATCATTCAGGATCTTTCAATATATGTGCTTCAGAAGAGGGAGGCTGAAATCGAAAGGCTCCAAGTAGACCTTCAACGGCTGGATGCCGAAGCTGAATTGGGTACGCTGACGAAAGAAATGATGCATAGGCGCATATCGATCATTCAGGATCTTTCAATCATGGCTCAGGAAGAGGAAGCCTCCTGGAAGATTAAATCCAGAGCTAAATGGATCGCGGAGGGGGACAAAAACACCAAGTTTTTTCATACTATGGCTAATATGCAGTCTCGATCTAAGGCGATTCTCAGTATCATTGATAAAGGAAGAAGAGTTGAGGATAAAAATGAGATTGCTGCTTTGGGGACAACTCATTTCAAAAATCTCCTCTCCTCTGCTAACTGGATAAGACCGAAGCTAGACAATATCGCTTTCAGTTGTTTGCAGGCGGCAGAAGCGGATCAATTGGAATCCCCCTTTTCGGAAGATGAGGCCAAGGCGGCAGTTCAGGCTTTGGGTGCTGATAAGTCTCTTGGACCAGATGGTTTTCCAATTAGCTTCTATCAGAACTTCTGGGAAACGGTTCGGGTCGATTTCTCTCTTTTCTTCAGGAATTTTACGATAGAAGCAGATTATCAAAGGGCCTAGGCGTAACCTTCATATCTCTCATTCCTAAGATTCCGGGGGCAGCTTCGTTCGTTGATTTTAGGCCCATTAGTTTAATTGGGAGCCCTTATAAAATTCTAGCAAAAGTTCTATCTTCTCTTCTCTCCAAGATTATCGGGGTCCTTATTTCTACCAATCAAAACGCTTTTATCAAAGGTAGACAGATTATGGACGGAGCTCTAATTGCTAACGAAGTTCTTCATTCCTGTTATACGTCCAATGTTGAAGTTGTGTTATGCAAATTGGACATTGCTAAGGCTTATGATCATGTCGAATGGGATTTTCTCCTCTATATGCTAACTCGGATGAGATTCGGTCCGAAACGGAGAAGGTGGATCGCTGAGTGTATTACCTCCGCTCATTTTTCGGTCATTCTCAATGGCTCTCCCTCAGGTTTTTTTAAAAGCTCGAGGGGTCTCCGGCAAGGAGATCCTCTTTCCCCCTACCTCTTCCTAATCGTGGCAGAAGCGCTATCCCAAATGCTGAAGAAAGGGCAAGATCAAGGTCTTCTTCGTGGCATCTCTTTGCCAGGTTTGGCGGCCCCTCTCACGCATATCCAATTTGCCGATGACACCCTTATTTTCTCAGAGGCTTTGAAAGTCAAAATGGAACACCTTCTTATTGCTCTCCGCTGCTTTGAAGCAGTCTCGGGTCTTAGGATCAATCTCAGCAAGTCTAAACTTATTGGAGTTAATGTCTCGCAGCATTCCTTACAGATCTTTGCGGATACGCTTGGTTGCAGTGTTGGGTCCTTTCCTACTTATTTTGTAGGCTTACCCCTATGTATCGGTCCCCTGTCGAAACATATGTGAGACGGGGTAATCTCAAAATTCCAAAAGTATCTTGCTTCTTGGAAAAGTAGATACTTGTCTCTTGGTGGGAGGCTGACCTTGATTAAAGCCGCTTTGTCTAGTCTCCCCTTGTACCTCATGTCACTGTTCGTCTGTCCGGGATCAGTTCTTAAGAGTATTGACAAAATCAGAAAGGATTTTTTATGGTGCGGTAAGGGGAATCAGAAAAAGTTCCATCTGCTCGAATGGAAAGAGGTGTGTCAAGTGTTTAGAAAGGGGGGTGCTAATGTTAAGAATCTGAAGCTTATGAATCAAGCGCTGTTGGGGAAATGGTCGTGGAGATTCGCTTCTGAAAAAGATGCTTTGTGGCGCTCTCTCGTTATGGGCAAATATGGGGTGGTTCAAGGAGGTTGGTGGCCTAAATCTTCCTCATACTACAAGGCATCGTTTATATGGAGGGGTATCTTAAAAGCAAAAGAACCTGTCTGTTCCAATACTCATTTTCAGTTAGGAGATGGAGCCTCAATATGATTTTGGGAAGACACTTGGCATGGTGATAAAGCTTTCAAAATCCTATTCCCTCTCATCTATAGGCTGGCCCCGAATAGGAACATCTACATTAATAGATGCTGCTACTTTACCACAGATATGCCTGTGTGGGACATCCGATGCTTGAGAAATCTATCTCAAACCGAAGCAGATGAATATTTGGAGTTACAGAGATGCATCTCTGTTTTAAGTCCTCTCTGTTCTTAGCCTGATGGTATCACTTGGCCTTTGGAGAAAACTTCCTTTTCTGTTAAATCCCTCTATGCTGCTCTCGACTCTCAAGCGCAAATCAGAAGTGACATCTCTCCTTTCCTTTGGAAATATCAGGCTCCTCCGAAGTACCTCTGTTTCGGGTGGTTGGCAAGTCGAAATAGAATCTTAACCATAGATAATCTGATGAAGAGAGGCATGCAACTCGTAAATATTTGTTTTTGCTGCATGCGCCAAGCCGAATCAGTTAATCATCTTCTTATCCAATGCCCCTTCATCACCTCTATTCTCAATGATTTCTGTCAGCAATTTTCGGTTTCTTGGTGTGCTTCTGATTCAGTGGAGAAGTTGCTGGCTGACTGGCATGGTTTCAGGTTTGGAAAATCCTTGTCTATAATCTGGCGCATGGCTATCCTTGCCATATGGTGGGCTGTCTGGGAGGAAAGGAATGAAAAGTGTTTCAATGATCGATCGGCTTCAGCTAGGGCTGTAGGGGCTAAGGCCAAAAATTGGGTGATTGAATGGGCTATCAATGTAAAAGCTTTAAAAGGGTTTGATCTGTCGTTTTTGGGGGTTTAGTTGCTCGCTGCCTCCTCAGCAGCCTGCTCCCTTTTCTCTGTTTCTTTCTTTCTTGTTTTCTTTCTTTCCTTTTCTAATAAATTTGCAGTCACTTTTTTTTTTTTTTTAAATTTTATTTAATTTTATTTTATTTTAAATTAAAAAAAAACCAATGGATTTATAACCATTTGACATTAATTTAACATAATTTTAACAAAAAAAAAAAGGGGATCGGAAATTGAAAATGCTCACCGGATTGAACATGCGGGATATATCGACACTTCCTGTGCGTTTCATATCGCATAGGTGTGATACAAGATTTATAGTGGGATATATAGGCCGATATCGTTGATATTTAAGACATTGCTCCTAACTGGAGCAATTCTTGGTATCCATTGCATATGACCAAACCATCTAATGTCTACTTTTGCTCATCTTATTACCTATTGATTTTTATTTTATTTATTTATTTATTATTATTATTATTTTTTTATATTTATATATATATATATTTTTTATTTTTAACATTGACAATATTAATAATGAAGGCCGAAGCCACAATTTACAAGCATACCAAACAAAGACATTTACAACTCCTGCCAACAATTTGGAAAATGAGCAACAACCTTTGATGTTATTGCCCATTCCATTACATGGAATTTAGCCCTTCTAAACGCCTCTATGACCTGCCCCTTATAATTCCTGAAACATTGATCTTTCCATTCAAACCATAGAGTCCATATTGGTGTTACTCCTAAGTTCCCTCAAATTCATCCATTATATCCTTCCTTGTTGCCACTCGTCCATCTTTACATTCTTATTTCAGCGACTTAGACAATGTAATGTGTGTGAGTGATCCAGGGTAGTGTTACCTGTAAAAATCAAATCCTATGAACATGTTGTTCCTTAACTGGCCAACATTCTATACCATAAAGCATGGCTGATCTTATAGCTATCCTATAAAATTTCCCTTTCAGTTTGAGCAGTACACGACGATCACATAAAATTCTGAAGGATTGAAATGTGATATTTTGGGGCTATTCATGAACGGATAGTGTTGCAGTTCTTCCAGTGTTCCATGGTTAATGGTGTGGTACACGAGGATCACATAAAATTTCCCATTCAGTTTGAGTAGTACACGACGATCACGTAAAACTCCGAAGGATTGAAATGTGATATTTTGGTGTTGTTCATGAACAGATCGCATTGCAGTTCTAGTGTTCCATCATGCCATGGTTTATGGTGTTTGGTTGCATCAAATATAATGAAATTTCGTGATATTTCATGATTAATCAAGTCTAACTTGGTGCAAAATATCATGAAATTTCATGACATTTCTTGCAACCAAACTCAGCCTTATGCATTAAAATTGAGAAAGCATTAATGATCAAGGTCCCAAAGCCAAAATTCATAACAAATATTACTGCCCATATCACCCTATGTGTGTTTTATCTCAGCCGTCCTTCCATTTCACCAGCTCATCTTAGTCTTGAGCCCAATAATAAGACATTCAAATCTCAAGTGGACCCCACTGTATGAGGCAGTGGAAAGATGGGGTTCACTTTAACGTTATATGCCATCCAACCGTGTGGGGCCCACAACACTGGATGAAAGGAAAACACAAATACCAACCTGGGTTCCAAGCTTATGTGGGTCCCACCGCATGAAAATAGTTGGGGTTTGAATCCACTGTTGTAACCTTTCCTAGGCACACTGTGGTGTCAAATTTGCCACCCAACCTGATGATAAGGCCACACAGACCTGGTTGAAGTGAAAACATGAATATTAGCTTGATTCAAGCTGGTGTGGGGTCCACCAGACCATGTAATGCAGGGACATTTTCACACTGGGCTCGAGTGGGGTGGCCTGTGGGATGCAGGGGCACACTTGGAGTGGGCAGCCCGTGTGAGGCAGGCCTCACCCGTGTGAATTAGGGAGGGGTTCGGCCGAGGTCCTAACCCATGGGATGTGGGGCTTGGGCTATGAGATAAAGGGATTGATTTGCCATGCCCTATTAGTTTGAGCTTTTAGAGGAAGTGGTTAATTGTCCTGCATCACCATGAGACCCACTGTAATGTATATTTACCATCCTACTGTTGATGAGGTCCGATCACTTTTTTTCCCAAATCACATCCTGGGAGTGTAGTCAGGGGCTCATGCTCCATTTTTGGGGCCCGCGCACTAGATGGTGTGTTCCATAATCCATATTCAAGTGTGCTCCTAAGGAAACATTAGACATGAAATATGCACAAATAGTATGTGCATACAAGATTGTTGTTCATATATACTTAGTTAGCATATTTGAGTTATGTGACATGTGCCAATATGGCGAACTAGTAGCCTCGCTCGAGTATTCTGGCGAAGACTCTGTAGTTTGTATGCACGCATACTATTTCTAATGAGCTTCTATAATTCTTTGGGATGGGGGTGGAGAACGTGGATTGTGGGATTTGGAGGACCGATCAATCTGCATTTTGGTGGAAGGATTTACGGGACAGATTGTCCAGTCTGCTAAACTGCTGCATCCCCAATCCCCAACTGGGATAAAAACATGTATTAAAAAATTTCAACCGCTTTGAACTTATCTGCAGCAGGTGGGTACATTCAAATGGCGCGTTTGTTCTTGCATATTTTATAGTGACAAAAGATGATCACTGCTTCAGGAAAGGATAACAAAAAATCAGAAGCTCAAAATAAAATAAAATAAAGAAAAGAAAAGAAAACTTGGCTCTTGGGAGTCAACTCTATCATATTCCTAGTGAATGAAACCCAGAAGGGTCAATGCTCCAGTGATTTTGCAAGACTTTCCTTTATCTACTTAAAAATATAAAAATTATTGAGTCAAGTTGTGATTTTCTTCTAGTCTATTCAACCCACTTCCAAGTTGAGCTTTTGGGTCTTTAAATGATTGGTGATATTTATTTTCGTTGACCATAATTGGTGGGT
This sequence comes from Magnolia sinica, assembly GCF_029962835.1. NCBI lineage: Eukaryota > Viridiplantae > Streptophyta > Magnoliopsida > Magnoliales > Magnoliaceae > Magnolia > Magnolia sinica. Next base: position 116,381,484 of record NC_080574.1, on the reverse strand, counting down.
TGACGTGTCCAGTAAAAACAATTTGGGGGGAGAGGTGAACTCTTAGAAGACCGAACGTTGGCTCTTCCTCTACTTGCAGCGATGCAAGGTAAGTCCCTTTAAGAGAAGTCTGCATCATAATATGTATACATTTTGCCTTTCAGGGAAAAAAAAATGATTGCATTTTGTAAATAATTGAATATAGTTCTGCAATGGTGTTCACATAACACCATTTTTTTGTTTGTAATCCATTTTAGACCAATGGTTCTTGTTATGATTTGTGGGTGTGTGTGTGTGTGTGTGTAGTTCATGGTGTGCTACACAGACTAGTGTATGCACCTAATCTCCATGTTATAGTTGCACGAAGTGTGAGAGGATGCGGCATGGGATCTGGGTGTAGGAATGGTGAAGTGTCTCTTTTAAAATGTTCTAAATGGTGAAGAGATGGAGTGGAAGTGTGAATCTGAACCATGATTTATAGGAGTGGCACTTGGGTAGAATGTTTGTGCAAAAAAGTTCCACTTTACACATGGTCCCATGTACAGTGATCTGGACCATTCATCTGGTGGGTTCCATTGTTGATGGTACATGGCTAAAAGAAAACGCAATAACTGGATGATCCTAGTCGTCCCGGATGCATCCCACCATGCAATACCGGTGTCTTATTTTGCCAGCAATTGATTTGCATCCATTCCCTTGCCATGCAAACCTTTAGGATATTCAAAGAACTGTTGGACCAAGATGCATTTGGTTTTCTATTAGCAGCATTTTTTTTTTTTGGGCAGGGGCATTTACATGGTGGGACCCACTTGTTGTGGACAGCTCAGGATTGGAAAAATTTGAGTGTTTGGTTATGGAATTCCTACTTGAGTTAGGAATCATTCTTAATAGGGAAGACTTTAGGGTGAGAGGTTTTATAGGGAGAACACTGTGAGCTTTGTATGATCTTCTTACCACTTTCAGTTGCGAGTGCTTTAAAACCTGAACTGGAATCTGGCAGGATGCTTAGAGACATTGAATCACTGATCTACTGCTTAGGAAATAATGACCCTAATCACTTTAAAATAGGTGTGTTTTTTTGGAAAATTTTGTACCACAAGTGCCATTTTATGTATTTACTTTACTAGATGTCACAGGTAGGGGTGCAACTCAGGCATGTTGGGTCGTGTTAAAGGTCAGCACAAGCCCAACCCAATCTCGTGAGGAGGTGGCCCAAGGGCGAACCCAACCCACCCAATTTTGATTGGGCTGGGTTAACATCTGCAACTAGTGTATTAAGAATACGGTCAAATAACATCATTAAAGTAACACCTGTACTACCAAAATAATGCTAGCAAAGTTTATGACCACCATTCATAAACAAATAAAATTAAAGAAATAGATAAAGAAATGCTCAACATAGGCCCCCCAAGTGAGTATTGATAGTGAATTTCATGGCAGGGATGGTTCTAATCATAAACCCTATTTTTCATGCAGGCTATGATTTTATGCCTATAACTCATATGCATATGTATTGCATGGAAGGTTGGTTTGGGTAGGCTGAGTTTGCTGAGGTTTGAGCTAAAACTCAAGCTAACCTGAACCTGGGTTTGGTAAAAGATTTTCTGCTTGAGCTCAGCCCAACCCAACCAACCTAAAAGTCTGGTTACGCCTGTTGGGTTTGGGTTGAGCCCAACCCAAGTTGTAGTCCTAGTCGTGTGTCGGACCAGTTGGACCATTGGGGGCTGATCTTCTGACAAGAAAGAGATCCATGTCCAGTTCGGATTTTAAAATATTTGTCTTTTTACTTTGGGGATATTACATGACCGTTAGCTTGAGGTCCATGTCATCATCACATCGTCAAGATGACAGCCTTGTCCCACCTTATTTGTGATTGGCTGGAAGGCAAAAATATCAGCTTGGTCATAACTTCTGCGGCTCCCAAGAAGTTTTTAATGGTGGGTGTTCAATCCCCACTGTGTGGTCCACTTGAGCCTTGGATCTGCTTCATTTTTGGGCCCATATCCTAAGCTTGTGTGCCACGTACCACGGACCTTGGTGGCGTGTTGCCATCCCCAAGTTCAAGGGCCCCACCATGATGTATTTATTATATCCACTGTTCATCCATTTTGTGAGATCCTTTTAGAGCATGAGCCTAAAAATGATGCAGATCCATAGCTCAAGTGGACCCATTCCTTGTCAGCTCGTGTACTCGCCACACGTGCCAGCATGGCACATTGGTATGAGATCCTCTCCATCCATGAGTGGCCTACCACCGTGTCGATGCCGTGGCCCAAGACTCAGCTGGGTCCACCATTCAAGTATGCTAAGTTTACGAATAAAATGTACAGCTGATAAATGCTTAACCAAAGTTTTCCAACCCACTCAAAACTCCTAATCTAGTGGTCATCCGATTCTGTGGGCTAGATTTATTTGTTGTCCACAATATGTAGGCGTTTGGGCTCACCTGATGGATGGTTTGGATGTTGCACCTGACTGCTGTGCTGGCACGTGTGGCGTGCAAATGGTATGCCTTATGAACGCGCGCGTGGGCTTAGCTTTGATTCTATGGAAGAGTACCGTGTTCCATAAGCAGACCTAAGCATAACTCAAATTAAACCGTCCAAATTGTGGGCCTCAATTTAGATGGATAGAAAAAGAAAAAATTACACTGATTGGATTTCCTAACGTATCAATTTATGGACATTCATTGGACGGTTGAAATGAGAGATAGTCAATCGTCCGAATTAAATATTATTTGATTATGAGAAGGTCACCTAACTAATGCGTATTGCAATTTGCACTTAATACTACTGTCAACTTGAAGTGATCCGATGCTCTTCTACTGCTACAAGTTACGCTGCTCCTAGATGCTTTGGTATACTTCAGCAGCCCATTGGACTGATCAGGACCATCAATAGGTCTATTACGCCTTCCATGGGATACCACTTAAAAATCACAATGGTCCACCCATTATAACCATTTGAACAATAGCCTTTAAAATGAACGATTAAGATCATATGCGTAAAAGTAACTCTAATCAACAATCTGAACCATCTAATTACTGGGCCCAATCATGGGTTACTTATGAATACTTTTATCAGGTAATCCTAATGAATCCCACCGATGGTTGGAAAATGAAAGGCTATTAAAAAGAAGACCGGTTATAGATGTATTGGATCTTATTATCACCGTTAATTTTGCAATGGGAACCAAAAAAAATTATGCTGGACCTAATGGACGGTCAATACCGAGTCATTCACTTTTTAGGTGCTGAGGTAGTTCATACGAAAGTTTTAAGCCTACTTCACGACAACTGCGTATTTTTCTATGACTTTTTGCCAAGCAAATTGAGCCTAGTACGTTATGATAATATGTAAGGACCATCAATCTTGATAAGGACATGGCATGTAAACTTTACTGATGCTAAGGGAGTGGTTGGATCTCAAGTTATTTTAGATAAGCTACTTATGCCTTGTTACGTTATCTTGACTTCTACCTATTAAATTGAAGTTATTAAGTAATTTTAAGTAAAAGGGTTACATATAATTAATTATAAACTAAATTTAGTTATTTTTAATAAGTTACCTATTCACCATTGTAGTAGAAAAAGTAACTTATTTGGTGGTATTCAAATGGACTCTAAGAAAAAAAATTCAAAATAAAGCATGACATATGAAAATCTCAGGGAATGTCAACATCTAAATGAATGCGAGTAGTACACTTAAGCAGATGTGACATTGTAGAGTTGAAATTGGAGGCTTCTAAATTAATCACTAGAGACATGTATTGTTGGTTCACAAGAGTACTCTTTGACAAGTTGATTGGCTACAAAAGGCAGGTGCACTATTTGGTAAGGCATAAGAATTGACATGGCCTCCCACTCACATGAAGGAGAAGATTAAAAGAGAGTTTCTTTAGAAAAAGTCATAAAAGCACCATCAACAACTCATTTAGTTAGATGTGATTTTGCAATATATTGACTCTTGTTATCACTGTGAATTTTGCAATGGAAATTGAAAAAAATTATGCTGGACTTGATGGACAGTCAATACCGATCCATCCAAAATGTATTTGATGGGTATATCCATGATTTTTTTTTTTTTTTTTTTTTTTTAACACACGCTCCCGACATACACCCACGCATGCCGTAGTGGAATTTCACCACCTATGGGTTTTGAACCCAAGACCTTGTGTTGAAACTCCTCAAAGTCTGCCACTGAGGCAAGGACCAGAACCTGAAGTTATTAAGTAACTTTAAGTAAAAAAGTTACTTATAATTAATTATAAACTAAACTTAGTTACTTCGAATAAGTTACTTATTTACTATTGTAATAAAAAAAGTAACTTATTTGGTGGTATCCAAACGGACCCTAAGAAAAAAAAATCAAAATAAAGTATAGTTTATGAAAATCTCAGGGAATGTCAACATTTGAATGAGTGAGAGTAGGACACTTACATAGATGTGACAGTGTAGAGTTAAAACTAGAGGCATTTAGATTAATCATTGGAGATATGTATTGCTGGTCCAGAAGAGTACTATCTGACATATTAATTGGCTACAAAAGGCAAATGAACTATTTAGTACATCATAGGAATTGACATGGCTTCCCCATCACATGAAGGAGAAGATTAAAAGATAGTTTCTTCAGAAAAAGTCATAGAAGCACCAACAAGAGCCCATTTAGTCAGGTGTGATTTGCAATGTATTGGATCTTGTTATCATAGTGAAATTTGCAATGGGAACCTAAAAAAATTATGCTAGACCTGATGGACAATCAATACCGATTCATCTAAAATGTATTTGATGGGTATACCCATGAGAGCTATGAGAGCTGACCATTCACTTTTTAGGTGCTAACATGGTTAATACTCAAGTTTTAAGTCTAATTCATAACAACCATTTATTTTTCTATTGATTTTTGCCAACCAGAATGATCCAGTACATCATGGTAAGATGTAGGGACCATCATACTTGATAGGGAGATATCATGGGAATGAAAGGAGGGGCTTAACCGATGCTAAGGGGTTGTTTGGATCTTAAGTTACTTAAGATGAGCTACTTATGCCTCAAGTAGCTTATCTTGATTTCTGCTTATTAAGCTGAAGTTGTTAAGTAACTTTAATTAAAAAAGTTACTTAGAATCGATTATAAACTAAGCTTAGTTATCTCGAATAAGTTACTTTTCTACTGCTGTAATAGAAGAAGTAACTTATTTGGTGATATTCAGACAAACCCTAAGAAAAAAAATCAAAATAAAGTGTAGCATATGACAATCTCAGGGAATGTCAACATCTGAATGAGTGAGAGTATGACACTTAGGCAGATGTGACAATGTAGAGTTAAAACTGAAGGTCTCTAGATTAATCACTAGAGATATGTATTGCTGGTCCACAAGAGTACTCTAACAAGTTGCTTGGCCACAAAAGCAGATAGACTATTTAGTAAAGCATAAGAATTGACATAGCCTCTCCCTCACACGAAGGAGAAGATTAAAAGAGAGTTTATTTTAAAAAAAATTCATAAAAGCACCAACAACAACTCATATAGGCATGTGTGAATTTGCAATGGATTAGATCTTATTATCACTATGAATTTTGTAATGGGAACCAAATTTTTTTATGCTAGACCTAATGGACGGTTAATACCGATCCATCTGAAAAGTATTTGATAGGCATATACTTAACAACTGACCACTCACTTTTTAGGTGCTAATATGGTTAATATTTAAGTTTTAAGTCTACTTCATAAAAACCATATATTTTTCTATGACTTTTTGCTAACCAGGATGAGCTGGTACATTATGGTAAGATGTATGGACCATCATTCTTGATAGGGATATAGCATGGGAACGAAAGGAGGAGCTTAACCAATGCTAATGGGGTGTTTAGATCTTAAGTTATTTAAGATAAGTTACTTATGCCTCAAGTAGTTTATCTTGATTTTTACATATTAAACTGAAGTTATTAAGTAACTTTAAGTGAAAAAGTCTCATATAATTGATTATAAACTAAGCTTAGTTATCTCGAATAAGTTACTTATCTATTGTTGTAATAAAAAAAATAACTTATTTGATGGTATCCAAACAGACCCCTAAAAAAATCAAAATAAAGTGTAGTATATGAAAATCTTAGGGAATGTCAACATCTGATTGAGTGAGAGTAGGACACTTAGGCAGATGTGATAGTGTAGAGTTAAAACTGGAGGCCTCTAGATTAATCACTATAGATATGTATTGCTGGTCTAGAAGAGTACTATATGACAGGTAGATTAGCCATAAAAGGCAGATGAACTATTTAGTAAGGCATAAGAATTGACATGGCCTCCCCCTCACATGAATAAGAAGATTAAAAAAGAGTTTCTTTATAAAAAGTCATATAAGCACCACCAACAACTCATTTATTGACATGATTAATATGGTTATCAAGGGGCCAATCCTGGGTTGTTCTCGGCTTGGATTTTGAACTGTTTCGGGTGGACCTATTCAAAATTTTGATTTTTTGGGGCTTGGGCTTGAGTCCGTCCCATTGACACCCCTAATGATTAACACTTATATTCTTTCTGGGTACATGAATATTTATGAAAAACACATTTGCCTGCCTGTATGTTAAGTTTATATGATCTTGGTTCACGTTTGTTTACAAAGGTGGTGCATCCAAATACTGAACCAGGTGATGAAAAGCACAACAAGTTAGGGAATAAGATCGAAAATGGACTTTTACCCCTAAGCATCATTGATGGCGTCCAATTAATCAAATGACATGCGGTAAAGATCACAAAATTCTAAAAAACACCTTAGAACATTCATATGGGTAAGGAATGACCCTTAACAAATGTTGATTTTTTCTCTTTGCCACTCTGTTTTCTTGTGGTGTATATTGGTAGAAAGTCTAAAGAATGATATTGTTCATTAACAGATATTCCTAGAAAAATGTGAAAAGGTACTTGAGGCATTATTAGAATAGAATGTGTAAATGTTGTATTGAAATTGACTGTGAACTTATCCCACTTCAGAGTGTTCAGGTAAAAGAAAATAATTTAAACATTATAGAAATTTTAGATAGATCTCTCATAAAAAATATCTAAGTTGTGTGTGAATAATCATCGATAAACATAATAAAATACTAAAGATTATTAATTCTAGAAATTTGAACCGATCCTCATATATTCAAAAGTACCAAAGCATAAGGGGTGAATCTTCGATTATTTATCATAAGTAAAAACACAGGTCAATGATATTTAGCTAATTAACAAGCTTTACACTTTATTAAGGAAATAGACGACGAAGATAAAACTAAATTTTAAGGACTCCAAAGATGGATGACCTAGCTAGCAGTGTCAAGTGGTGTTAATATTGCCTTGAGAGCAGCTCTAATGATCATAGGGTCAAAGTAGTACAAGCCACGCAGTTCACACCCTCTACCAATTATTACCTTAATTTTGAGGTTCTAAAAGACACAAGGGAATGTATAAAATATTACTCAACTAATAAATAAAATAGGGCAACGCTGAAAGCTAAAAAAACCATCGGCATTAGCTTTCCTTGACGACTTTTAGCCATCGGAAGGACCGTTGGGAAAGGGGGTGTCGGCGTTGCTCATTTTCCAACGACGTTTAACCGTTAGAAATTCTGACATTGAGAACCAATGACCATTGCTAAAGGTTATAGCTGTCGGCGTTAGTCTAACATCAACGGTTGACATTTATTAAAAAAAATACATTATTTGAAGTGGATTGCTTACCCCACTCACGTAGCTCGGAATTATAAATTAAAAGCTTACATTAATCTTGATAGTCCTCTCACAACTTTATACTCATCAGATATAATTCGAAAATTTGAAAAAAGAAAAAGAAAAAGTATAGTGACAAAGAAAAAATGCACTAAAAGTAGTGGAATTGAAAATCACAAAGAAAGTGAGAAAATAGTCGGCAAAAGAATGGACAAATTAGTGCACTAATATCTATCTCCAATTACAAACTTGAGATGTTATATATGCATATAAATCATGTGCTTCATTAGTTACTCAAAATTGTGTAGTTAACTTTTTATTCTATTTGATATTTTTAAGACATTAAAATGGTTCATTGTTTTATTTTTTCTATACAGATTTCTTATATTTTTCCCTAGCCAATTATGAAGCTATTCATGATATTTCCCTATTGAGTTTGTGCATTCCACAATTATTTTTTAGTTTAGACAACTGAAAACATATTTCAACTATATATTTTTTTGTTGTGGATTAAATTCTCATAGAAATGATTTCTAGATAGATGTAGATTTTTCGTATTAATTGCTTTTTAATAGTAGAGTATCAGTTGAACTTTGCCTTTTTTTTTTTCTTTCTAGGTGGGTAGATGTTCACTCCCCAAGTATAGGGTTTTGATGTAGTAATAAACTCGGTAAGACCGAGGTCGAATCCCAAGGGACTGATATCTGTACGTTGTCTGAAACTAACTAGAACTAAAACTAGAATGAGATGAAATTTAATTCGAGTTGTAATTTGAGTAATAAGAGTGAACACTAATCTAAAACTTAAGTAATTCAGAGGAAGGAAACTAGGGATTCAGAGGATCCACTTGTAGGGATCAGGGAGATCTTATGCCTGCATCAAGAATTATGAAATTTAAACTGAATTTACTGGATCTGGTTTTCAAGAGATGAAAGGTATATGAATTAGAATGGATTCCATCATCTAACCATGCCCAGGAGACAAAACAAACAACAGGATTAAACTAATTACCAACCAATCAACAGTGTATGAAAGTTAGGAATGGTACCATCATCCAACCATGCCTAGGAGACGATGGTGAACAACAGGGCTTCCTGACATCATAAACATCAAAAGGGAAAAAAGAAATATTCAAAGCCATTGCAAACCCATTGTAATTTCAGTCACAACGGACCATTAAAGACTAAGAAAAACATTCCTTTTATAATCAACATAAATCAAATTCAGTTCACGAATTTAAGTTAAAAGCTTGAAATAGTATCTCCCATCTCGCTACAGGCTTCACCTTTTAGCCCTAGCTAAGGGGTTTAGCCACACATGAATGGGCTAAAATAAACAAATAAATAAAAGAGAGAAGAGGAAGAAAACCACAGCAAGGAATTTAAAGTAAAGAAAAACTTCTCTCTCCTCCCTGTCTTCACGTTCCAATAGCCAAGATCTCCTTTTCCTTCGGTCCCAAACCTCCTGCTTGAATCCCCTCCATCTCTCCTTTCTCTTGTATTTTATACCTGCCAGGGGTCTGGAACAACTGCTGCGATATACGCAGTCCATAAGCATGCGCGTCAACGTGCGCAGCAGACGAAACGCAGAAAAGCACTTGCGTTTGGCTTGAGATTTTGGACTACTGATCGTCCAAAATCAGAATCGGACTTCTTAGTGGGGTTTAAGATCCCCTACTCTATCATTTGAATGGTCTGGATCATTGATCCGGTCGTGATTGACATCACATAAGGGGCCACGGAAAGCGGCAGCGTCCGGGCACTGCTTGGACTCTCTGCCGGCGCAGGACCTGCGCTGAGCTACTGGTGGGGCCCATGGTCAGCGTCAGTGAGGAGATTTACTCCGTCCATTGGATGTACAATGAGAAACCGTTCGGGAGTGACAAGATTGGCTCGATTTCGGTGTGGACCGCAAGATCTATCTTGTCACCGTCTGTCTGCCGTTTGGACAGTAAAAAAACTAGTCGCCGCTGTCATCTGGAAGTCCGTCAACGAGCCGATGGTCAAGCTTATAGTCTGGAGTGAATGAACGGTGTGGATTATCTAACTCCATGATGATGGTGGCCCACTGCCGCTTTCCGTGGTCGGCTGCGCGTGAAAGAAAAACAGAGATTGTTTCCTTTTCTGTTTATGAAATCGAGTGGGTGCGGGTCAAACGCAGTCAAAACTGCGTATTAGGCGCGAGTGCACATCCAGTGCGTACTCTCTCTCACAAAAAATGGGTCCCACCTTGATGCATGTAATAAATCCGCTCCGTCCATCTGGTTCTTCACATGATTTAAGGCGTTGAGACTGAAGATGAGGTGTATCCAGAGATCAGGTGGGTCCCAGATCAATAAATTGTGGGCTGATCTGTCCGTTGGGCCACTTCCACAGCGATCCAATGGATGAAATTTTACGTGTACGGTTAATTTATGGCCCTCAGGCCATGTATGAAGTTTTGAGTCGAACAGATGATGGAAACCTAGTGATCTTGCATTCTGGCTGACTTTCAGGCCGCTTGAGCTTCAGTTTCTCGATTTTCGCGGATCCCTGGCGTATAATTTCATCGATCTTGGTCCCCTGGAGTTTGTTCCTTGCTCTGGTGGCTTCGGAGCGTTAAATCCATACTTTTAATACTCTTTTTCAATCAAAGCTCCTTATTACATCCTGCAACAAAAACACGATTAATTTATAATATTAGGCATTATCGTGTACGTAAAATCAGGCAGTAATCGGGGTTTAATATGCAATATTCGACCCTTAACACAACCCCCAACCAGCATTTTGCTAGTCCCGAGCAAAATATGCGAAAATAAGTTGAGAATTCCAGGATAATTCGTATGAACTCGAGTGACTTCTGCAAAATAATTCAGATACGAGACTGTTACGTTGCATGAATGTTGGGCCTTACTCTCTCCTAGACTCAAACACATGGTAAATTTCATAATCAACTTCAAAATATTAGTCCATCAATTAGAATAATTCTAAACATTGAATTCCATGGATGTATAGTCTAATCTCGACTTATCAACATTAAGATTCACCTCTCTATTTAAGGATATCATTGGTAACCAATAAGAGAATTTATGATAACCAGAACTTGCCTCACACTTTATGGTTTTATTCTTTTAATTTTTGACTTTTTCATTAGAAGTAACACCAAGAAGAGGGATCAAATCCTCACCTATAGAGAGCAAACCTAAGGCAAAGACTGTACACCCAACTCTTTCTCAAATATCATCCATGGGGAATCGAATCCTCACCTATAGGGAGCAGACCTATGGTAAAGACTGTTCGCCCAATCCATTCAATTTTCCAAGTTCGTTCCTTTCATGTTTAGAGATTACCAAGTTAGTCCTTCAATATTGAACTGCAACCTCAATGTCTAAGCGAGATGTGACATGTAAAATTATGATTCAGTCAATGTTTAAAACTTCTAATCATGGAGTGATAAGTCACTCTCAACTGTGAAATTTATTAGACAACTAAATCCAAGAGACAAAAATTACCAACATCATGTATCTTGTAAGTCCAAATTCAAGACGGCCATCAAAATCACTTCGCATTCACAAGAAGTTCTAGAAAAATTTTAAAATTTTCACAATTTTTGTTCAAGACCAAGAAAATGCTGAGTAGGTCACCTAATCTCCCACCCCCAACCTAAAATCTACATTGTCCTCAATGTAAAAGATATGAGCATGCAATGCACTTGGGACAACGAAAAGTAAATATGAAGTGATGGGAAGATAGTACCTGGATGATGAGTCGAGAGACACTTTCCAAGAGATCGCAGCATGGGCATCGGTCAGCATAAGAGAGAAGGCAACACAAAAATAACAACAATAAAATCCTACCTATACCACTTTCGTAGGTGCTCTCGATTGCATTTAGCGTATGCAACAAGCCTTTAAACCCCTAGGTTGCCCCTAGTGGACGAGTTGTAGTCTCTTGAGGGTTTGCAGTAATGTTACCCACAAACATTGAACTAACTAATGATAAAAACGAAATGAAATGAAGAGCTGGGTTGCCTCCCAGGAGCGCTAAGTTTACCGTCTTCAGCCAGACAAATAAAGCAAGTACCCTAGTCCTATGAAAGCGATAAACCTACCTATACCTCCATCAGACTAGGAGATCAATCCTGGTAAACAGGAGCAATCAGGGGCATGGACATGTCCTCTGAATCAAATTTCTCGACAAATGGTTTCAATCGATGTCCATTGACTTTAAACTCCTTGCCATTGTCGGGATCTCTAATTTCAATGGCCCCATGAGAAAAAACAGTAACAACAATGTAAGGGCCGGTCCAACGAGATCGAAGCTTACCCGGAAAGAGATGTAATCGAGAATTGTACAAAAGGACCTTCTGACCAGGCGTGAATGATTTTCGCAAAATGTGTTGGTTATGAAATGCTTTCATCTTGTCCTTGTAAATTCTCGAATTATCGTACGCATCATTCCGGATTTCCTCAAGTTCATTCAATTGAAGTTTGCGTAGCGAGCCAGCGTTGTCCAGATTGAAATTAAGATTTTTGATCGCCCAGTACGCTTTATGTTCCAGCTCCACAGGCAAGTGACAAGCTTTCCCATAGACAAGTCTAAAGGGAGACATTCCAATAGGGGTTTTAAAGGCAGTACGGTATGCCCATAAGGCATCGGTCAATCGGATTGACCAATCCTTACGATCAGGGTTAACCGTTTTTTTCAAAATGTGTTTAATTTTCCTATTAGAAATCTCGGCTTGCCTACTTGTCTGTGGATGGTATGGAGTGCTCACCTTATGAGAGATACCGTATTTCTTCATTAAGCTCTCAAATGGTTTATTACAAAAGTATGAGCCCCCATCACTAATGATGGCTCGAGGCGTTCCGAATCGAGAAAGGATGTTTTCTTTTAGGAATTTAATGACCGTGCGATGGTCATTAGTTCGACACGGAATCGCTTCGACCCATTTAGTGACATAATCCACAGCGAGCAAAATATACAGATTTCCAAACGATTGGGGGAATGGTCCCATGAAATCGATGCCCCAGCAATCAAATGCTTCAATGATAAGGATGGGATTCAAAGGCATCATATTTCGTCGGGACAATGCTCCCAATTTCTGACAACACTCACAAGCTTTGCAAAACTCATGAGTGTCCCTAAACATAGTGGGCTAGTAAAAGCCACACTGCAGAATCTTGGCCGTGGTCTTTTTAGCAGAAAAGTGACTACCACAGGCCTGTGAATGACAGAAGGAGATGACGCTCTAATGCTCATCGTCTGGTACACATCTCTTTAGGATTTGGTCTGGGTAATATTTAAATAAATAAGGATTATCCCAGAAAAAGTTACGCACCTCGGTGAAGAATTTCTTCTTATCTTGCGCAGTCCACTGTGTCGGTATGGAACCCGTGGCAAGATAATTAGCAATATCAGCGAACCAAGGAGAATGGGAGACTTTAAACAGTTGTTCATCAGGGAACATATCATTGATATGGGTCGCCTCAAGGGAATCAGAGGTATTAAGGCGAGAAAGGTGATCGGCCACTACGTTCTCTACTCCCTTTTTATCTTTAATTTCCAAATTAAATTCTTGGAGTAGAAGGATCCATCGTATCAAACGGGGCTTAGAATCATTCTTAGAAAGAAGATACTTCAGTGCCGCATGATCTGTATAGATAATGATCTTGGATCCGATCTGGTAGGATCTAAATTTGTCCAAGGTGAACACTACGACTAAGAGCTCCTTTTCCGTAGTTGAGTAGTTCACTTGGGCCGGATTTAAAGTCCTACTCGCGTAATGGATAACGTAGGGTCTCTTATCTTTTCTCTGGCCTAGAACCGCTCCAAGAGCATAATCAGAAGCGTCGGTCGGGTGGCTGCATGATAGGTGCAGTGGTTAACGTGCCCTTAAGCTTGGTGAAAGCTTCCTGGCATTACTCAGTCCACTCGTACGGAGCATCCTTTTGAAGAAGATTACATAAAGGACGAGAGAGGAGACTAAAGTCTTTTATGAATCGCCTGTAGAATCCTGCGTGTCCTAAGAAGGATCGCACGTCTCTGATGTTCTTGGGTGGAGGTAGGTTAGAGATAAGATCGATTTTTGCCTTATCTACCTCAATTCCCTTGGACGAGATGATATGCCCAAGGACAATTCCCTTCTGAACCATGAAATGACACTTCTCCCAATTAAGTACCAAGTTCTTTTCTTCACATCTTTTCAGCACACATTTAAGACTTTCCAAGCATTTGCTGAAAGATGGACCGTAAACAGAGAAATCGTTCATGAAGACCTCTAGATATTGCCCCACCATATCAGAAAAGATACTAAGCATACATCGCTGAAAGGTGGCAGGGGCATTACATAGTCCGAATGGCATTCTTCGGTAGGCAAAGGTGCCGTAGGGACATGTAAATGTGGTCTTTTCCTAGTCTTCAGGGGCTATCTCTATCTGGTTGTAGCTCGAATACCCGTCAAGGAAACTATAATAGGAATGACCAGCTAACCTTTCTAGGATCTGATCAATGAATGGTAAAGGAAAGTGATCTTTCCCCGTGACGGTATTCAACTTCCTGTAGTCAATGCACATTCTCCAACTAGTAGTGACTCTAGTTGGCACGAGTTCATTATTAGCATTGGCTACAATGGTGATTCTGGACTTCTTAGGGACCACTTGAGTTGGACTCACCCATTGACTATCAGATATAGGGTATATGATACCCACGTCCAATAGTTTAAGAACCTCGGCCTTAACCACTTCCTTCATGTTTGGATTTAGTCTACGTTGTGGTTGCCGAGCGATTTTTGCATTATCCTCAAGATATATGCGGTGAGTACAAATCGAGGGATCGATTCCCTTGAGGTCCGCTATCGTCTATCCCAGGGCTCTTTTATGCTCAATAAGAGTAGATATGAGCATACTCTTCTGTTCTTTCTCTAGGTGGGCAGAGATCACCACCGGGTATGTCTCATCTTGACCTAAATAGGCATATTTTAAATCAGAGGGTAACGGTTTTAGGTCAAGCTTCGGCGGCTTGAGGTTGGACGGTAGAGGCACTACATCGGTTTGTGGCAATTCTTCAAATTGTGGCCTCCACCGGTTAACTTCAAGTACCGGTGCAGTATCAAGCAAGGCGCACGTCTCCCTAATCATGTCATCATCAAAATCGTGGGAGTGGGCCAGGCACGTCTCTAGATGGTCGGAGGATAAGGTTAGAGGTGTCATATCTTCCATGAAAGAGTCAATCATGTTAATGTCGTGGAAATCGTCATCCTCCTCTAAGTTTCTACCGTTATTGAAAAAGATGTTTGACTCCAATGTCATATTTCCAAAAGATATAGTCATGACACCATTCCTGAAATTGATAATTGCATTTGAAGTGGCAAGGAATGGGCGGCCAAGAATGACGGGGATCTGAGTGCTTATGTTATTGATGGGTTCGGTGTCCAGGATGATAAAATCTACAGGGTAGTAAAATCTATCAACTTGGACCAACACATCCTCAATTATCCCTCTTGGTACACGAACAGAGTGATCAACAAGTTGTAGTGTGGTTACGGTGGGTTTTAATTCACCCAACCCTAACTGTTTGTATACCGAGTAGGGAATCAGATTGACGCTTGCTCCTAAGTCAAGAAGTGCGTGATCAATTCGATGGTTCCCGATTACACATGATATGGTTGGGCTACCGGGATCTTTGAATTTCTGTGGCACGTCTTGCTTTAGGATGACACTCACTTTCTCAGTCAAGAAAATTTTCTTTTGAATACTTTGTCGTCTTTTGGTCGTGCATAAGTCTTTCAGAAATTTGGCATATGAAGGAATTTGTTTCACGACATCAAGTAGAGGAATGTTGACTTTCACTTGTTTCAACACCTCTAGGATATCCTGAGAGTTAGAGAGAGGTTTTGGTGAAACCAACCGTTGGGGGAACGGAGCAACTGACTTCCCTAGAAGTTCCGGTTCTAATTTTTACGGGGCATCACTAGATCCATCATTGTTGTCCTCGTCTGATTCTTGAGGCTTTTCAGTCCTAACCGGAAGAGTTTTATCAATGATCTTTCCACTCCTAAGAGTGGTGATGGATTTAGCGTGCCCCATCTGATTTGAAGAGCTGGGATCATTAATTTCGTACTGCGGTTTAGGATTGGGGAGAGGTTGTGCAGGAAGCATTCCCTTTTCTATAACCGTCATACGAGAATCTATCTTTTGCATAAAATCTATAATTCCCCGCATTGCCTGAGCCAGCTCTTGTATGAAATTTTGAACCGGTTCCTCTTGAGGTTTCACTTGATTTGGATTTTGATTGAAGAAACCTTGAGGGGTAGCCGTTTGTCCATTCCTCCAACTAAAGTTTGGATGATTTTTCCAACCAGGATTGTACGTATTGGAGTTAGGTCTAGTAAAAGGTCTTTGATAGTTGTTTACGGCATTGGCTTGTTCATTCAACACTCCTCGAAAGGCGGGTATTGTAGGATAATTTTCAGTTGTATGAATGTTGCAATCACAGATGCCGCAAACAATTTCATTAACCTTATCCTTCTTTCCTTCCATGGCCTCAACTTTTCTTATGAGCGTAGTCACTTTACACTTGAGATCATCCTCTTCTTTCAAGAGATATAATCCACCTTTCTCCTTTAATTGAGTTGGCCTAGACGTGGTGTTCGACTTTGGGTAATAGTCCCATGATTGTGTTTTTTCAGCAAGACTATCGAGGTAATCCCATACCTCGTCAACATCTTTATTAATGAACTCTCCATTACACATTATCTCGACCATTTGGCGCATGGAAGATGTCAGTCCATCGTAGAAGAAATTTGTAATGCGCCACGTTTCAAATCCGTGTTGTGGGCAAGAACTGACCAAATCTTTGAACCTTTCCCAACATTGGAAGAATGTTTCATCTTCCTTTTGGGCAAAGTTCATGATTGCTTTTCTGAGGGTAATCGTTTTATGATGTGGGAAGAATTTTTTTATGAATTCCCTCTGCATGTCGTTCCATGTGCCAATGGATCTAGGACGCAGTGAATGTAACCATGTCTTAGCTTTCTCTTTTAAGGAAAAAGGAAAGAGTTTCAGCCTGATTGTATCCTCAGATACATTAGGAAAACATAATGTAGCTATAATCTCATCGAACTCTTTCAAATGTAAATATGGACTCTCTGATTCAAGTCCATGGAATTTGGGAAGGAGTTGGATAACTCCTGGCTTGATGTCCATTTGTCCTGTGTTTTCAGGGAAAATCATGCATGAGAGCGTACTCACTCCCGCCGGTTGTAGATAATCTAGTAAAGTACGAGGCAAGGGTGCCTGATGCACCTCGTTCTCATCTTGGGTATCCTCCACCCTGGGTGGAAGTAGAGGAGGTTGGTCTTCAGCCATAACTTCAATTAACTCAGGGGATTTCGAGTGGTGTCTAGTCCTACGATGGATAGTCAACTCCTCAACCAATCCTCCTTCAATCAAGAGACGTCGAGTGTTGTCACGGGCCCACTTGGGCATGAAACACTCACAACCCTCAATTAAATTCAAAACCTAATCCTAAGAAAGGGAAAGAAAATCTAGAAAGAAAGAGAGAGTTGGAAAGAAATTACCAAATTGGAGTCCCTAAGTTAAAAACCTGCAAAATAAAACAAAATAAGTTAGATTCTTAAAAAGAGAAGAACAATCCTTTAAAAGAAAGATAGCAGTAAACTAATTTCTAAAAGAAGGAATTCCTAAAAGAAAGTGGAAATTTCTAAAATAAATTAGGAAAGTCCTAAACTAGAAAGTAAATTACTAAAAGAGAACTGAAAAATAGAAAGTAGGGAAGGAGCTTACCGAATTAGAAATTTCTATCTTCAAGGCCTAAAAAATAGGAAGGTTAGTTTCTAAACAAAAATTTTAAAAATAAATTAGGAAATAAAATTAGATTCTAAAAGAGTTAAAATAAAAATAGAAAGTTAATTCCTAAAAAGGGAAATAATTAACCTAGTTTCTAAAAACAAAGGAGGAAAATTTCCAAAAATAAACTATTTCCTACAAATAGGAAAATACTAGAATTAGAAAATTTTTAAAAATTAAACCCTAATTTTAAAAGTGGAAAAAGTAGAGAAATTAGGAAGGAATTACCAATTTAGGAACTTATGTCAGGATCCTACAAAACATGGAAACAAGTTAGCTCTAGAAATCAATTAAAAACCTAAAACTAAAGTTAGTCAAATTCTAATATTAAACTAATTCTAAACCTAATTAATTTCAGAGAATCGCAACCGTCAGTCCCCGGCAACGGCGCCACAAACTTGTTCCCTCCCCAAGTATAGGGTTGTGATGTAGTAATAAACTCGGTAAGACCGAGGTCGAATCCCAAGGGACTGATATCTGTACGTTGTCTGAAACTAACTAGAACTAAAACTAGAATGAGATGAAATTTAATTCGAGTTGTAATTTGAGTAATAAGAGTGAACACTAATCTAAAACTTAAGTAATTCAGAGGAAGGAAACTAGGGATTCAGAGGATCCACTTGTAGGGATCAGGGAGATCTTATGCCTATATCAAGAATTATGAAATTTAAACTGAACTTACTTGATCTGGTTTTCAAGAGATGAAAGGTATATGAATTAGAATGGATTCCATCATCTAACCATGCCCAGGAGACAAAACAAACAACAGGATTAAACTAATTACCAACCAATCAACAGTGTATGAAAGTTAGGAAGGGTACCATCATCCAACCATGCCTAGGAGACGATGGTGAACAACAGGGCTTCCTGACGTTATAAACATCAAAAGGGAAAAAAGAAATATTCAAAGTCATTGCAAACCCATTGTAATTTCAGTCACAACGGACCATTAAAGACTAAGAAAAACATTCCTTTTATAATCAATATAAATCAAATTCAGTTCACGAATTTAAGTTAAAAGCTTGAAATAGTATCTCCCATCTCGCTACAGGCTTCACCTCTTAGCCCTAGCTAAGGGGTTTAGCCACACATGAACGGACTAAAATAAACAAATAAACAAAAGAGAGAAGAGGAAGAAAACCACAGCAAGGAATTTAAAGTAAAGAAAAACTTCTCTCTCCTCCCTGTCTTCACGTTCCAATAGCTAAGATCTCCTTTTCCTCCGGTCCCAAACCTCCTGCTTGAATCCCCTCCATCTCTCCTTTCTCTTGTATTTTATACCTGCCAGGGGTCCGGAACAGCTGCTGCGATATACGCAGTCCATAAGCGTGCGCGTCAACGTGCGCAGCAGACGAAACGCAGAAAAGCACTTGCGTTTGGCTTGAGATTTTGGACGACTGATCGTCCAAAATCAGAATCGGACTTCTTGGTGGGGTTTAAGATCCCCTACTCTATCATTTGAACGGTCTGGATCATTGATCCGGTCGTGATTGACATCACATAAGGGGCCACGGAAAGCGGCAGCGTCCGGGCGCTGGTTGGACTCTCTGCCTGCGCAGGACCTGCGCTGAGCTACTGGTGGGGCTGATGGTCAGCGTCAGTGAGGAGATCTACTCCATCCATTGGATGTACAATGAGAAACCGTTTGGGAGTGACAAGATTGGCTCGATTTCGGTGTGGACCGCAAGATCTATCTTGTCATCGTCTGTCTGCCGTTTGGACAGTAAAAAACTAGTCGCCGCTGTCATCTGGAAGTCTGTCAACGAGCCGATGGTCAAGCTTACAGTCTGGAGTGAATGAACGGTGTGGATCATCTAACTCCATGATGATGGTGGCCCACTGCCGCTTTCCGTGGTCGGCTGTGCGTGAAAGAAAAACAGAGATAGTTTCCTTCTCTGTTTATGAAATCGAGTGGGTGCGGGTCAAACGTAGTCAAAACTGCGTATTAGGCGCGAGTGCACATCTAGTGCGTACTCTCTCTCACAAAAAATGGGTCCCACCTTGATGCATGTAATAAATCCGCTCCGTCCATCTGGTTCTTCACATGATTTAAGGCGTTGAGACCGAAGATGAGGTGTATCCAGAGATCAGGAGGGCCCCAGATCAGTAAATTGTGGGCTGATCTGTCCGTTGGGCCACTTCCACAGCGATCTAATGGATGAAATTTTACGTGTACGGTTAATTTATAGCCCTCAGGCCATGTATGAAGTTTTGAGTCGAATAGATGATGGAAACCCAGTGATCTTGCATTCTGGCTGACTTTCAGGCCGCTTGAGCTTCAGTTTCTCGATTTTCGTGGATCCCTGGCGTATAATTCCGTCGATCTTGGTCCCCTGGAGTCTGTTCTTTGCTCTAGTGGCTTCGGAGTGTTAAATCCATACTTTTAATACTCTTTTTCAATCAAAGCTCCTTATTACATCTTGTAACAAAAACACGATTAATTTATAATATTAGGCATTATCATGTACGTAAAATCAGGCAGTAATCGGGGTCTAATATGCAATATTTGACCCTTAACAGTAGACTACGGTTAATTCAGGCTTAGTGAGGATGCAATTGGATCTTAAACCCTAGGATGCGTTCATACAACCCAAACTGCTTTCCTGCTTTGCTAAGATGGTTGGCATATTGATTTTCTTTCTCCCGAAATAAGAAATGCTTATTTTTTTTTAAAAATATAAATAATAATAAATGATAAATTTTATTAGATCCAATTTAAGAAGAAGTAATTACAAAGGGATAAGGTTAATTTTCAAATATATATTTTTTTAAGGATAAGTGCTTCCTTGTACTAATTGAAATCAATATATTTATTTGAAAATATTGAGTTTTGAATTGCAATCATAATCCATTTGAACCGACCCTAAAAGAAGTTGAAAAGAATTTCCTTGCAATGAGACTCTTGCTTTATGGGGATGGGGAATCTGAACCAAAAGCATATTAGGTTTCACAATTTACTCTTGAAATCTGCAAAGAGGATGTTCACAAGTTACCAATAATTGGGTGGGAAGCAAGTTTGCCTATTCTTGGGACAATTACCAAAATTTAGTGCATTATTGGGGCATTTTGTTGAGGCAAAAAGTTGGCTCTTGTTATTGCTGCGTGGATTATATTGAGAATCACATGAAGTTATTAGACTTCCTTGTCATGTGGTAAGGTTCTATGCATTTGAACAAGAAATCAATAATTGAATCATCAATAAAAACTCAAATCAAATATTAACAGAGAAAGCAAAAACCATAATTCAAAATCAATAATTAAATCATCAATAAAAATTCAAATCAATAACTGAATCATCAATAAAAACACACACCCAACAAGAATGATTGATTGCTTGAGTTACAACAAGAATGGATCGAAAAAAATAGAGAAAGTAGAAAATATTACTAGGAAGGAATGTAGATCCAATGAAACCTTAATTCCTCTCTTCAATCTCAATTTTCCCATCAGGTTTTAGCGTTTTTGGAATTTCTTCTTTGCATTCATTCTGAGAAGGGCATAATGTGTAAATTAGGGAAAGAGTAAGAGAAAAATGAGAAAAGGAGTAGAGAAGCTGGTCATGCTTGGAGAGAGAGAGAGAGAGAGAGAGAGAGAGAGAGAGAGAGAGAGAGAGAGAATTGGGCGTGGATTGGGGATAAGATCCTTTTTTAGGCTCTACCCCTTAGCGGAGCTAGAGATAGACAATCTTGTTGGGGGCTTGTAGGGCCCACTGTGATGTATGTGGTTTATCCACTCTATTAATTCATTTTGACAGTTCATTTTAGGGCATGATATGAAAAATAGGGCTATACATTGAGCCGAGTCGAGTCAAGGTGGGCCAAGTTCGGCTTGACTCGTCCGTGCCCTCCTTGAGCTCAAGCTCGCCCTCAAGCTTAACATTGGAGCTTGACTTGTTTGTCAAAGTTTTCTAGGCGAGCTTGAGGCGAGATAGTGGATCGAGTCGAGTCGAGTTTGCTCCCACATCAAGTTATTATATTTTTTGCTACAAAATACAAATTAAAAGTCAGCAATATTAAGTTCAAAATGTCCCACATACTACAACATTAAGACAAAAAGAAAGTCTCACATATACTATTTAGATACCACAACATCAAGTCAAAAAGTAAAAATATATTACAAAATATAAAAAGCTTAAACAAAAATTTAAAAGTATACATTCCTTCATGCAATTTTAGATACATTATTGTCTTCACTTCCATTCTTGTCATCATACTCCTCAACATCGAAACTGCTACCGTCCCAAACTCGAAGCAACCAATCTTATGTACATATCAGTGCTTTAACTGTTTTCGAGGCGAGTGAGTTTCGATACTTGCTAACAACCCTACTCCCCATACTAAAAGTTGATTCTGATGCCATGGTCGAAATTAGAATTGAGAATGTCTTGTGTAATTACCGAAAGTCTAGGGTATTCACAAGCTATCGACTTCCACCACTGCAAAACATCAAAATCATCTTCTTGTAATCTTATGACTGAATCCTTTAGATACTTCTCCCACTTCTGATTCAATTTTATACGTCTTCATTTCTTCTTCGTTTAAAAAAGATATAAAGTCACGAAGTCGCTTTCCTCCAGTAGAAGTACTACCCATAAATTGAGGAGTAACTATTGTACTGGATGTTATGGTTAAAGTACCAATATATGAAGTGAACAACTCTTCAACTACATAATGAATAATGACGGTCTCTATTGAAACTCTTTCAGAACTGGAATAAAGCGATCTGAAAATATACCTAACTATTGTCATTTTATACCATGGATCCATAACAACTGCAATGGCCATTAACAAATGACAGTCAGCTTAATACTTATCGAATTTCATTTGCATTCCTAGAGCCATCATTTGTAAAAAATTTGGACCCTCATCAACACACTTTTTTAATGTGACATCATGAAAATAATTTCTGAAAGAAACTGATTTACTGTAGGATACTTATTCCAAAAAAAAATCTTCGTGCAGTCATAAAAAACTTTGAGAAACTGATAAATATGTTCAACTTTCGTCCATTCTTTATCACGAAGCACGTATGTGTACATTTTATCACGCGCCGCAAGTTTAGAGAATGCAACTTTAAATTCTAAAGTAGCATCCAACATTTCATAAGTTGAATTGCAGTGCGTGCAAACATTTAACTTCAACTACTTTTTAGATTTTAAATTTAAACGTTAGATTATATAATTCTACATACTCAGTCTTGAAGGTGACTCCCTTATATATTTAACACTATCTCATATGTTGATAATTGTAGAGTCAATTGCTTCCAGCCATTCTTGTATAATTAAGTTTAGTATGTGGGTACAACATCTGACTTATATTTTACCCTTAAAGAATAAATTTTCGGTTGCCTTGAATTGACTATGTAAGAAAGAAACTAAAGTGTCATTGGAAGATGTATTATCTAAAGTTATTAAAGAGATTTTCTTTTCGATGCCCCATTCAACAATAAAATCATAAAAGCAGTCCGACATCATCACACCAGTATGGGGATGAGGAATGTATCAGAAGTTTATAATTTTCTTTTGAAGTTTCCTATCTGCATGAACGAAGTGTGTGGTTAATGACATATATCCATTTTTTTTTCAATGTCGTCCACATATCTGAAGTCAAACTTATTCTTGATGCAGATGCTAGGAGAGCTTTCAAGTTTACTTTCTAAATCACATACATCTTTAAGCACTCTCTTTTCACAGTAAGACGAGAGGCCTTTTTACATTTGAAATTAATGAATTTGTAAAATTTTATAAAATTTTTGCTTTCTACTATACTAAATAGCTTTTCATTAACTATCATCAATCTTGCATACCACTCTTTCAGCTTTTCCGGATCATACTTATAGGTGAAGAGTATAACTTGAGAGTCGTCATTTCCAGAAGCGGTAAATGAAAGCAGCTGCTGGACTCCACCCGTCGATGTACTTGGTCTCTTTGCACATTTATCCAGATGCTTTTGATAATGAGTTGTAAAAGAACTCTAATGCTTACCGTAAAGAGTTTTATAATACTTGCATCTAATTTTAACCGAACCATCTGATAGTGTGATCTCATCAAAAAAATCCCATACCGCTGATCTTTTTTTTTTCCTTTCACTGAACCTGAAGTTGTTTCAACTTTATTTTCCAATATGTCTCTTTCCATGATAAGAGGAGATGTGTCTGACGTACCAGCACCATGGGTACTTGGACTTTCCTCACTAGTTGTAAGACCCAACCCGAGTTCTTGTGTGTGCATGTGTGTGTCTGTAGGTATGTATTTCGTTTCTCTTGGTCCCGCAGTCCTACCCGTCGAATCCCGGAGACTTGCGACCCTTGGGTAGTGTTTGCGGTCATCCTTAAGTCTAGTTACGTTGACCCGACTCGGATCGGCCTGAAACCTCTGCCATCTTGTTCGTATCGTCGTTGCGGTTCTGGTGACACGTCTTGTGCGTCCATCCGATGTATAGATCACAAGTTATGTACGTTTCATTGTATGACCCTTAATCATGTGGCCCACTTAGGTGTAGTGCATGTGGACCCTCACTCCCTTTTTGGCACAAGTTCCAATACAACACTACACACTACTAAAAAATCTCCATAGCATACACTACCCACCCCACACACCACCAAAGCCTACCCTAACCTATCACTGTGGTTTCTCCTCCCATAGGCAATCATTACTTTCTCTTACAATAAATCATTACTCTCTCTCTCTCTCTCTATCTTTCTCCCTCCTCATTTTCTCTCCATGCTAGCAAACCCCTCTCCCAACGTCCCATAATCTCCCATTTCTCCAGCCCTCAAAGCTCTAAATTCCCTCCAATCCCACCCTTGAAAACTAATCTCAACCATCAAACTCTCTTCCTTGGACCAAGATCTACATGGTGTGGAAGGTTGAGAGCTTGGTTTGTATGTTGGTGATTATATCTTGCTGATTTTTCTTTTCATCTCTTGACCCCCCTATTCTTCATGAATGAAGCATATGGGACCTACCAATCCATGGTGGGGATCCCATTTGATCCCATAGATGTGGCCCTTGGCCCATCCTACATGCATGCAATGTTTTATTATGGGGCCATTCTTCATGGACCCTATCATGATGTATCTCATGATCTACACCATTCTAAGGTCATCTAGACCTTAAACATCATGTTGGGATGACATCCCAGCCATCCATTTTAGTTAATAACCATGTATGTGTTAAATCTATGGGTGTGATTGTTCTTGGGAGGGCCCATTAGTGGCGGGGCCCTATCCCCATGGCCAGATTGTCCTTCTTTCTCTCTTTTCTCTTATGTTGGATGATGATATGTGTGGCCCACTTGGTGGGCCTGGGACGTCCAGAAAATCCAGCAATGGTGGGACGCCCCTACCACCCATTTCATGATTTTTGGGTGCCTTATTTGATGCATGCAAGTGCCTTGGCTTGAGTTCTTGATCTGGACATGTGTGGGGCCCATCAAGGAAGGCTACACCTCTCCTCATTTGCTATATTTATTTAATTATGGGATGGTATGTCCAGCTATATATGGCTGTCCAGAATTTTTGGACTGTTTGTATGGGCTGTTGTAGTTGATGTTTGGCATGAGATTAGACCATGATTTTTACCATTTTCCTTCTTGTTGTGGGGTGTATTTGAAGGAGTGGACTCCACCTTGAAGTGTGATGGATCACACCTCAGATTGTCCATGCAATGACACCTAAAAATGAGGCCCATAGGGGGTGGGCAGTCCACCTTGCTGGATCGTCTAGCCCTACATATTGAGGGGAAAACACAAAATTCAGTTTGATTTTCTGAGTGGTGGGCCACTTTTGTGGACCCCACCTTGCTGTATTTTGTGAGAAAAATATCAAACATTCATCCCTCCCCTCCTAGGCAAAGTTTGGCCTACTTTTTTGGGTGTACATTGTATGGGCAGCAACATTTGTACAACAGATTTTTAATTCCCAACCTTGCTGTTCATGAAGTTCCTCCATGAATTGCTTTGGTTTATGGCTCTCCCAATGGCTCATCTTGAGGCCCATCATGTTGGGACCCATCTTAGGGATGTGGGCCACCACTTTCACCTCAAAAGAATGGAGCATGGCTGCTGGAATGGCAGCCTATAGTTGAACGTTCCAGCAAGGCTGACGTCCAGCCATGGGTTGGCCGTCCACCCTCCTAAGGCCCACTATGATGTATGTTCTGTCCATGCCATCCTCCATATTGTGGACTCCATGTGTGGTCCATCTCCCATGTGGGATGTCCACATGTGGG
Organism: Magnolia sinica; assembly: GCF_029962835.1. Classification (NCBI taxonomy): domain Eukaryota; kingdom Viridiplantae; phylum Streptophyta; class Magnoliopsida; order Magnoliales; family Magnoliaceae; genus Magnolia; species Magnolia sinica. Next base: position 116,355,718 of record NC_080574.1, on the reverse strand, counting down.
ACCCACTTTGATGTGTTTTAAGGGGAGTCGTCCCAGCCCCTTGGACCGCCCACCATGGGACGCCCAGGCCCATTGGGCTGCTGCTGGACGTCCAGTCCAGCAGCATGGCCCACCTGATTTATGTGTTTTATCTACTCCTTTCATCTGGTGGGACCCTCTGTGACATGTGTGAGTCACCAGGGATTTAAAATAAATATATAAATTAATTATTATTGAATTTTCAGCAAGCCCAGATAGTGGGTGGAATGGAATTTCAGCACTAGGCCCGAAGTGGCTACCCATAAATGTATGTTTTAGGGCAGCATGGCCCACCAGATTTGGAGATATTATTACACATATCTTGCCCTATTTTAATTAGATTTTGGGTTTAATTAGTGCACTCTTAAGGCCCACTTCAATTGGATTTTTATTGGGCTAATATTCATAGTTATTTGTTGGGTTTCCTAGGCCCATTGTGATGGAACTTTCTTGATAGGCCCCCGACCTTTGGGTGTATATTTAACATACTATTGTGATGAGTTTTATGGGTCAAAATGCTTAAGTAGTTGGGCCCTTGGTTGCCCATTAAATTAACCCCATAATTGGGCCAAGATGTGAGGCCCAACTCACTTATTTCAAACATAAGAAATTGCCCATACGGCTAGAATAACGGGCTACCCATTAGGCCCACCGCAATATGTGGGCTCATGATCTTTATGGTTGGGCCCAAACCTTGCTTGAGGGCCTATCATGTTGCCTATGTGTTGGGCTTAGTGTATAGCCCACTAGGCATTGAATTTACTTAGGCCTTGGACCTTGTTTCATATGCGTAGGTTGTGAGCTACCTTTTGGGACCTAGTTGAGGTTGGATGTCTTCCTTGGTAGCCCTAAGGTAGGCCCATAGGGTTCTTATAGGTGGTTGAAGGCCCACCTTAGACCCTTGTTAGGACCGCTTCTTCCTTGGGCCTTTATGACCTTCTTAGATTATGGGCTACCCCAAAGTATTGGGCCCCCACTAGAAGACTTCTCTTTAGAGTACATGTCTATGTATCTGGACCTTGTCCCTCCTTGGGAAGGATGAGTATAATTCACGTCATCATCACCGAGTAGCGCACTTACACTATTATGACCCATATGCATCATATATGTGAATGGATTGCATTGTGTGTGGTCATTGGGTTGATATGATAGAGGGATGGAGTTTCTCCCCTTATGCACTCGAGTGCTTGAAGCTAGTGCATGATCTATATGCGTGACTCATGTATTGGCATCACATTTCATGATGATCTGCCCTTGCTTCATCAGGGCATTACCTTCATAGGGACATCGTGGATGGCCGTATGTGTGGACACCGAAAATGTTACTTGAGCATAAAGGGTGCATAGGATGCCCATGGGTGAAATTTCTAAAACTTCCATGGTACCAAAGATCTGCCCCAACGTCGTGACCGAGTGAAAACTATGAGCGCACGAGGGCTTTATACCGTTAGGCCGCGATTCCCACTGTCGTGTAGTTGGTTGGGTAGGAGTGTAGCCTTACTCGCCTGGTGTAAGAAGGCATTACTAGGCTGAGTCCGACCAGCTCTTAAATGGGTCTGCTGCTGTCCAGCCTCGTTGGTGATTGACTGTCCACAGGTGGGTAGCAAGGTCTCTTACACTCGTTTGACTGTGTGGGTCTGGAGAGCGACAGTCATTCAGCAGTGTACTGGACCCCAGTGATTTTCTTATGATTGGAAATGTACTTGATATGTGGATTGGATATGAGCACTGCCATTGCTTCATATCGCATTTGCATCGGCTACATAAGCCCCTTTATGCATTGCCTTGGTATGACGCCCAGTACTCATTGCATTGTATTCATGATAAGCCTTGGTAAGGCTAGCGATATTGTCATTGATTATGTTTCCCCTTCCTGTATCTCCAATTATTCTTTTGTGCACCATTATCACATACCTTCACCACCTTTTAAGCTTCTATAAACTTATGCACCATTGATGCGTGCAGGAGATCCTAGGCCAGCATCGTAGCGGCTGAGCTTAGATAGGTGTTGAGTCGAGGACCTCAGTGTTGCAGATCTCTCCCGCTTTCTTCTGTTATCAGATGTATTTCTCTTTAGCATTGTATCTAAAGTTCAAATTTATAGTGGATTTTGTGATGTATGCATTTGTTATTTCTGAGATGTACTTGCTATGATCTTGGGTATGCTCGCATTGAAATGAATATACGGTTATGGAAATCCTTCTTGTAGGATCCCAGGATCGGAACCTACCTCAGGAGCCGAGAATGGGGTACTATGGAGGCTTTTGCAGCCAAAACCGGCTATCAGGTTCCTTGTGAGTCCGGTTAGCGAGTCTGGGGCGTGACAGGAGTCATCTATAAATCAAAAGATAATAAGGATAAGGTAAGATCAATGCTTTTATAGGTTGAAGTAATCAGTTAATCACATTTATATGTATATATATAAATATATAGTACAAACAATAATGAGCCCCTTCATAAATTGCAAGACACAAGTGTCTCAAATAGTTACCTAATAAATAAATCCACTGGGGTGTATACATATACATAACTATATATTGTTCATAATTTTTTCAAATTTTTTTTGCTAATTGTCTATAAATATCTCATCTATTCCTACTTATCTCTATTTGGAGGTACTAATTGTCTTTATTCCGTTTGGTAACATATCATGTATTGTTCTTATCCAGTTTACATGCGAGCCAAAATTTCAACAGCACTTTCCCATATTTTTCAAATATATGTAAAATTCAATATTAATTAGTTGCCACATGTAATCCATTACATATGTATAGTAGAAACCATTTAGTAAAGAATTACAGATCTAAAGAAAATATAGGGAGACACTAACGAAATTCCAACTACATATAAACTGAAAATGAGGACAACCTAAGTACATGTTATGATACTGAACTGTCTAAAATGGGATAATTCAGTAATCTATAAAGAACAAGCATATTCAGTCAAATGACTGTACTTTTTCAATATAAATTCCTAAATGGGGGGATACATTGCTAAACTATTATGTGACCTAAATACTAATTAACAACATCAGTTAACAATGAATAATAAGCATAAATATTTAAAAAATAAATATCGAAATATATAAGAAAAAGAATGAAATAATGATTTAAATATAAGTTAAGTAACTTAAGTTAGTGCATTTATAGTAGGAAAGTTAAGTTAGTGTAGTTATAGTAGAAAAGTTAAATTAGTGTATTTACTTCATACAACTATAGGTCTACAAGTAAAAAAACTTAATACATTTTTCATAATTTTACTATTCTCCTGAACCGGGATCAGATGTACCATTTTCGTCATCCATGCTCGAGCTTGTGGTATATTCTCCAAAATGCTCATTAACCTTCCCTAAATCAGAAGGCGTGGAGACTCTTCCATCATGTGTTCTTGTATAGATTTAGTTATCTTTTTTAAATTTTTTTGGTGAGATGATTTATACAGAGTACCTAAGATCTTGTAGAATAAGACGAGTTTGAAAATAAACTTCGATGGCTTCTTATTAGTCGAGCTCAGCCTTGCTTCGGTGTCATGTTATTAAGGAAGACATTGTTGATATCTATATGCCTCTGCCTCTTCCTTACTTAACTTCATAGCTATTTTTAATTGCTCTTCTTCCAAAGTTCTCAGTTTAGCTTCATTCTTCTCTTCTTCTTCCTTACTAATTCTCTTCACTCTTTCTATTTCAGATTCTTCATTGATTAAAATAGGCATGTTATGGTATATCTTATGCCTAGTTGTACTTGGCGTAGGGGAGGGGGTGGAAAGCTTCTTGTTGGTAAGAGTCTGAAATAAATCTCGTACCTCCCCTAATGCTCTGAGGCACATTTTTGCATCTTCCCCCAGCTTGATAAGTAAGTCTAAACTGATTTATTTTCTTTATAAATCTGCCCCCCCACCCCCCCCCCCCCAACAAATTACATTGAATCTTTATTCTTATAAGGTCTTGCGAGTAGACTTCGGAACTATAATCCTAAATATTGATGGATGGATCATCTAAAGACATTACTATACACCATTTTTTTGTAAGAGAAATATTTTTATAAGCAAAATAAAGAAAATCATACAAATCTAATCTATAATATCCATTCACATATTCATAAATTCACAATTATAAATTTACAATTCATCAGTTTCAACTTTCAACTCTACAAAATGCAATTCTAATTCGACCAACTCCACCCGACCTAACCCAGCGGCCAACCATTACTTGACTAAACACTAAACATCCCTAACCCGACCACCCAACCCGACCCAACCCAACAGGCCAACACCCAACATGCACCCGACCCAGCCCGACTCAGCACCCGCACTCAACCCTACTCAACCTATCACCTAACTCACACCCAACCCAGTCTGAATCTGTAACGCCCGTGAAAAATTCAATAATAATAATAATAATAATAATAATAATAATAATAATAATAATATATTTTTATATCTTATCTTATCTCTATCTTATCTTGTAACGCCCCGGTTTTCAGGACTCGAGTATGTGACTCGTGTCCCAGAAACCCGAGTGTTAACTTTAAAGGATGGTCAAATTTGAGTGTACATTTTTTTTTCCTTCATCAGAGTAAGCAAATGAGCGTAGTATGGACAAATCGACATAAAGGAAAATTTCATTAATATTCAAATTTACAAGAAGCTGCCCATAATGACTTATACAAACCAATGTCTCCAAAATTAACAAATACAAGAATTACATAATCTAATACATGAGAAATAATAGAAAGCATATAAATATAAGCCGCAAGATCACACAGCTCCTCCAAGCATACAGTCAAGCATTTCTGGTGATCGTACCCTGCTTCTTATCAAGTCTGAACATGCATATCACTTAAGCCACCTGTACTACCTGTACGGTTTTATATTTGATGGATGAGTGGCCAACTCAGTGTGAATTCCCCTCAAGATTACACACCGCCGCATTAGGTAAGAAATAGTGTAAAACATCCAGACAACCAAAACAGAGTAAATGCAGTCTTATTAGGTGCATGGATGCATGAATGCAATCATCGACCCGGGTAAATCATCCGGACGGTCGGTGCCCCAGGAAAAACATCCAGACAGGCAATGGGGTCGTCACCCAAGGATGTGACTGGTCATCAGCGCAACACGCAGCGTAATCGTATGGGCATGAGTGATCCAAGTCATCATCATAAATCGATCGGCTGGTCATTAGCGCAACACGCAGCGTAATCGTATGGGCATAATGATCCAAGCCGTCGTAGTATGTCATGCATGCATGATTTGCTAGCCCATTATTAGTCCAATTGCAATCAGCCATTTTAGAATAAGCTCACGGTCACTACGGGGAGCACAGGGCCCAGCGTAGGCCGACGCTCGGGCATAGTATCCCATGACTACCATCCCCGGCCCATGAGGCTACCATCTTGGGATGTTTAATGGAAACCTGTCGACTAGTGGCCAATCATATTACAGTATATGGGGCTTACCATTGCATGGTTGCACAGTATAAAACATCGAAACCATATAGGAAAAATACCAGAACAAAGCCACATAGGGCGATATCAAACAAGCCACATAGGGCAATTATCAAAATAGGCCTCATAGGGCGAGTGTCAAAACCATGCGATAAAAGACCATCCTTGAAAACCATTTGGACACAATAACCCTGGATGGTAGGCCCACATCAATGATCCATTCAGACCACCACTCAATAACCACTAAGTCGAAGGTCCATTTTAATCACAACCAGTCGGGTTACATCCCAAGTATGGGTGTACATTTATAGGTGGGGGTTCCCCACTAATGTACCAGTTTAAAGTCCATAAGTAATACATAAATAATCCACAAGCATGAACAAATATACAGGATGAACATTAAGCAGGCAATATAGCAATTCAATTTCCACCAGCCAACGCATGTGATTATAAGAGAAAGGTATCAGTTATAATTTTTAATAAAAACTATAACTTAAGCTAATGAGAAGATGGAAAGCTCAAGGGGAAGAATCATCACCTTATGCGTTGAATCGCCTTCTAGTGTCGCTACAAGCTTGCGCCTTTAGAATTGTATCCTACCACGAATCATGAACTTGTACAATGAGGCCTCAGCTCTAATTACTACATAGGATTGAAGATCATAGCCTAGGGTCATCTTTTAGGGTTTTAATGTGGAATTAGGGTTTTATCATAGAGTTTAGTTCTAGAAGTTGGACTAGGACGTGTGTAACTCAAACACCATGTCATGATATGGTTGGTTATAATTTTTAGTTATGTAACCAATATTCGTGACCCTGGTAATCTTAAGCATTACAATGTAATAGTGTAATCTATTTTGTCTTTATGATAATATCTTTAGGTGATGGATACTACACTAATATCGTTAACAGTAATTTGTTTATAATAGCTAATGTTAGCGCACAATGCATTTGATGTAGATCTAGGTTTTCACCCTTAGTGTTCAGTCCTAGACTTGGATCATAGGATGGAGCACTAATTGTTGTATGGTTAACCGTAATGTTAGTAATATAGAGAATTGAAAAACCACTATCAATGTTAGGTATGATAATAATGACCGTTATGATGATAGTAAATATTTTAACCTACCATTAATGATAATATTTTAATAGCAATAATTAGAACACTATTATACGATAGTTGAAATCTTGTTTATACTAACTAGTTCTAACATGAATATCCTACTAATTGGCTAATATTATTAATTTTAATAATCCTAATAGTAACAATGACAATAATACATTAAAATGGGTCTAGTGAAGGATCCCATGAGCAAGATTATTTGGGCCCACATTAGAGTGACCAGGCCAACCAAATTTTTGGTCCAACAGGTGGCCCGAGTTCAGTCAGGAATCTACCCATAGACAAGGCCCTAACTGGGCCTAGTTTGGCCCATCCTGAGTTGTGTTATCAAGGCCCAGAAACTGCTAGACTGGGCCCAGTTCGGCCCAGCTGCTGCTATCCAATGGTGGCCCAATGGCTGGCCCCGAGTTTGCTCCTCAACAAGGCCCTAACTAGGGCTGGATCGGACCTGATTTCGGCCCACCCAATGCGGCCCAACTGAAAGCCCATTTTCAACTCAGTTCACAGGCCAGCTGAAGGCCTGATCTGAGTTCATATCTCAGTCCAATAGCATGGCCTGATCTTGACCCAGCTGCGGGGTTTCACAAGGTTTAGGCCCACAGCATTTGGCGTGAGTGATGGTGTGGCCCACTGAGTTAGGAGATGTATCAGGGAGGTCTGGACGGGTCCCGGCCCAACATTACCAGTGGAATCTGGCTCGAATCCGGTTCCGATTCTTGCTGTCAATAGCTCCAACAGTTGTGTGTTGTTGGATGGAAAAGAAATGAAGGGAGGGGATGGAGTGTTACCTGGCCAGCAACTCGCACATGAGTCACTGTGTCCATGACTCGAACCGCGGCCCACTCGCTGTAGGGTGCAGCCCACCTGCTTGTATGGTGCGGTAACGGCAGCAGCAATAGCAGCAGCGTCACCACCACCACCGTTTTCCTTCTCCTCTCTCTCCTCCTTCACTGTGTGTGTGTGTGTGCGTGTGCTGGAATTCCAGCAGCACCCAAATCAGTAGGGCCTGTAACCAGACCGAGCTTAGTTCGGTTCGGTTCGGGCTGCATAACAGCCACTCTCTCTCCATTCTTCCTCTATCTCCCACTGTCTTCTTCTTTCTTTCCGTTTCTGTCTTCTCTTTCCTCCTTATCCTCTTCATTCCCTTCACCCCAGCTGCATCAGAACACGGCCCGCAGCAAAACAGGAACCGTGGTTCACTGAGGAAGAAGACCGGCCATTAATGGCAGATCTCGATGCGGGGCATTTTTCTCAGATCCGAATGCATTGGATGGTCTGATTTGGTGGGATAAAGCTAGGGGATGCTTCAAGTTGAAGCTCCAATGGAGTTTCATTGATGGGTTGGAAGGAAGAAGCTTTCGGATGGGTTTTCTCTCGCAGCTGCAAGAATAGGGAATGAGCTTCTGTTGCTCAATCCTCCCACGTTTATAACATAACCTAGCCTTCTCCTGGTCCGTCGGATTGACAACAAACGCTCCAGATTGGCTCTGGTAGAAACCGTTCTTGCACATGGCTGGTATTGCAAATACCGGTCGTGGTTTTCCTTGCTGAGGTGAAAACCGAGTTTGGACGGTTGAGATGTCCTCAAATGGACGACCGAGATCATTTGAAGTCCCTTCACACGGATCGCCAAGCTGGCGGCAACAGGGGCAGTTTCCATTTTTGGAAACAATGTGCTTCCAGGCCCTGTTTGCGCCGGTTCCTGTGTGCATGTGGGTGCACACCATCAGGTGAAACCACCCAGGGTTTTGTCAGGGCTGAGGGACGCACCCGATGGACGGTCCTGATCATGAATATGGATCCCCTCTGGTGGGCCACCGATCATCACAAACGGACTCCCGTCCGTCCGCTGTCTCAAACCGAAGAGAGAGAGAGAGAACCTCTCTTTTGGAAATTGCGGGTCAGACCCGCTTTGACCGGGCTGCCCAAATTAATGCACTGCGAGTGCTCTTGCACTGTGTACATGTGCAAGGAAAATGTGGGGTCCACCAGTGGATTTGATGAAATCCACACCGTCCATTTGGTTCTAAGGGTCCAGTTAGGTCCATATACCAAATATGGGGCAGATCCAAGGTCCTGGTGGGGCCCACCACTTGATCTATAGTCCTAATGGTGGATTCCCGTTAATATAATGGACGGATCATCCCGAAAACGAATGTCAACGGTTAAAAGGTCCTAAAGGGCCATTTGTAAAGCTTTCATCATTTATTATTAACCAATACTGATATTAATATAGATTTCATTACTTTTGTATATTATTTGCAATTAGAATACTTAAAATCTCATATATATATATATAAATATAATTTTAATATTAACATACCACTAATTACATGCTATTATTCACGCATTCATTAATATACATAATTCTTAATATACAATATTATATTTAATTAAAACTATATTTGTATTTGATAATATTGTTAAATATAAAATTTCATTAAAATATCTAATGATTTTTGTATACATACGGATATAAAAATATTCACTGCTACATTATTATTTAAAATTTGATTTTATGTTGTGAAATTATTTTTCATTGTGTTTATTTAATATAATATTATTTTCATAATGTCTTATATACATTAAATACATATGTATCATTTTAGCATGAAATTTTAAATCTTTACAAAGTATATACACTTCATAGTGTATATATATTTAGGTTGTATTATTCTTTGTATTTATATTAAATTAAATTACATGGTAACACTCGAGTACTGGAAAATACGGGGTGTTACATATCTCCATCTTATTCTTATCTTACTTTTATCCCTGATCCTTAACCCTTATATATACCCTTAACCCTCCCTGTATCTCTCAAGTCTCAATCCCTCAAACAAGTTTTTCTTTTATGGAGTATGTCATAAGAGGAGTTCCAATCCAACTTAGATATTAACCAAAAGTCACCATGCGACAACTGAGAAAGGGAGAAAGAGAGGATTTTAGAGAGCTTTGATTTGGTAAGTTTATAGTATATTCTTTCATTATTTTTTTTGATGCATTTAATGTAATTTGACTCGATTTATACAATGAACGGTGTGGATCGGTCACACGTTTATTGCATTGATCTGTTGGCATATCTGATGTTAAGATGAAGAAAGTCTAAAATTAAATGCAAAGTTTCTTATCGCAGAGATTGATTGGTATGCTTCTGGTCTAATCATATTACATCTGTACGGATCATACGATCGCTAAGATCAAATATACAAGGGCCCTAACTTCTAGACTTAATCCGACCATCGGATAGGCCACACTAATTAAATTTGAAAATATTTAATAAGGAAAACTTAGATTTCTACGCAACTAATAGGTATCACTTAGCATAGAAAGTCGAGATGGGCCATCATTGTATGTGTGGTTAGATCCATACTTTTCATCTAATGTATAGAGGCGAAATATGCCAAGACCTCAATAATCTAGATGATCCAATCATCCAGTGGGCCACCCCGATCAATCATTGTATGTGTGGTTAGAATCTTACAAAAAAATATAAATTTTGATAATTAAATTTAATGAACATATTATATATGAATTTTTAATTATTTGATCATTTAGGGTTTGACCACCTATGATGTTAATCAAATGTCTGCTCCACCGTGTAATATAACTAGATGAATAACAATATCATTGATATAGTTGATATGATCTCTGAATTCAACCCAACCTAATTACCTTGTGGATTCTACACTACTAGACTCAAGTGAGTAACCCAACGTGTTTTATGATTTATTGGAATTAAAATAAATTCTTTGTGATGGTTTGATTGATTGATGTACTGATTTGAGTGTTTTGTTGTAATATTATATGATGTGGTAAATTATATGTTAATATGTGCCAAATTGCATGAATTATAATAATTGTACGTTGAATTTACTTATCAAGACAAGTATTTATGGCAGTTATGAAAATGATACATTCATACATCATCTATCATTCATTGCATTTGCATAATGCATGGTCGATTCTAGGGGCCCTCCCTGAAAGAAATGCTGATCCTAGTAGAGCGTTACCAGATGCGGGCTATGCCCAAGCCTACTGAAAGGTGGAAGCCTACCTAACGGGTGGATTCAGGTTGCCGATCTCCAACCCAAGTAAATGGACGATCATCTCATCTGATGCATTCATACATCATTGCATTCATATCATTATGCATACTCTGTTTCTATTATATTTTAATTTTAATAAGCATGAATCATGCTAGGTTTTCTCACTAAGCCTGGTCAGCTTCTGTTTTTATTGATAGGAATACTGTACAGATGAGCAATTAGCTGATGAGTTGGCATAGGAACAAGAAGTTGTGGTTGAACTAGTTCACGACACACGTGAGACGTACCCGTACTTATCAGAAGAGGAACTGGCCGCATTTGGACCATTATTAATTATTTAATTAGAATTTTGAATAATCTGATTAGTTGTTGTATTTTAAGCATTTGATTGATTTTATTTTATTTAATTATTTTAGGTCTGTAGCAAGTATTCATTGGTAAGTTGTATTGACTGATGAATGATGCCTAATTTATGCTGATTGAATGTTTATGGATGTTGAGAATGGACAAATATTGATGCTTAAATTATTTTATGTGAATGGACCTAGTTGAAATGTAAAAATGAATATTACTTTTATCTCTGAATAATCGTATAATGGAATGAAGTTAGTACACTTTATATACGAGTTATGACTTGAAACTCGGATCTGAGGACACACTTTATACTCGAATTTCAGGGTGTGCTAGACTTAATGCCTAACTTGACCTAACCCAACAACCAACCCGCACCCAACCCAACATGACTTAGCACCCAACACCCAACCCACGCCTAACCCAACCCAGACTGACTCAATGCCAAACCCGACTCAACCCCCAACCCGACCCAACCTAGCACCCAACCTGACCTAACCCAACAACCAACTCGCACTCTACCCAGCATGCAACCAGCACCTGACTCAACCCAGCCACCCGACCCAACCCAGCCACTCGACCCAACCCCAAATCAAATAAATATTCAATTAAACATAAAAAATTAGATGATAAAGGTACCTTTACGGGTGCTGAGAGAGTGAGAGAGCTCGGGCAAGTGCAGATGTTGAGCCGGGTTGAGACGAGCTCGGGCGAGTGGCCAAGTGAGGAGAGAGAGAGAGAGAGAGAGAGAGAGAGAGAGAGAGAGAGAGAGAGAGAGAGAGAGAGATTGTGGAGCTTGGTTGCTCGGGCATGGGCCGCGGCGGGTTGGGTAATAGAAAGGGAAAGGAAAAGGGAAAGAGAGAGAAAGAGAAAGGGACGGTCGGGTACGAGTTGGGTTTTTAGGTTTTAGTTTTAGTTTTATGTTTTAAAATTTTAACTTTTTTATTTTATTATATATATATCGAGTCGAGCTACATTATGCTCGAACTCATCTCGTTTTCAAAATGAGCCAAGTTGTATGAAGCTTGGCTCACCTTGAGTCATCTTTCAGGTCGAGTCAGATAGAGCCAAGCTGAAAAACTAGATTAGCTCGTGTACAACCCTACTAAAAAAGCACCAAGTGGACCACACCATATATCAATGGTACACTTAAATCTCCATTATTTCCTATGGTGTGGTTTACTTGAACCTTCAATTTGCCTCTTTTTATTTATTTATTTATTAAAATTTTTCGGCTCATGCCCTAAAATGACTGTCAAAATGGATGGACGGCTTAGATAAAATACACACATTGTGGTGAGCTCTTAGAGCACATTTTTCGTAGTGCACTCACAACTAACTTTTGCTGATGGCTTGGAAAAAAGCTACGAGTGACTCCGATAGCTAAAAGCCGCCGGGGAAACCGCCATATGGTCGTCAGCATTGGTTATTATTATTATTAGATTAAAGGGGAACTTAGAAACATACAAGACAAAATAATGTAGCATGACTGCTTGGAAAAACAACTCGACTGTGGACTTAGACGGATCCATCAACAAAGGTATATAACTGATGGGCATTATATGGGGAAAGATAGTAAAGATCGGGTACCTATCATGTGGTGGGTGGTCCTCGAGTCCATTAGGCAAGGTAATAGACTAAAGGATGTAACTAAAGTATTACCTTTGTTGGCCAAACCAATTGAAAATATAGTTGTCGTATTACTCTTTCCAAGCAATATCTCGTAGTTAGCATGTGAAACAAGAATTATCATGACTTAGTCATCAATTGAGCTGCTATTAGGTAAGTCACCAATTATGGACCATCACCCATATATCGTGCTGGTTTATGTGACGAGATCTATGGTTGTGTGTTTGCTTTACCAAATTACTCTAAATATGTCCGGTGCCCTAATACATACAACAGAATTTCGCAAGAAGCATTAATGCAAAAAGTAAAGTGTTTGTATTTGCTTTCCCTCTTTAACATGGTAGTCACCTTTTTTGTTTTTTAACAAAGTCAAAATGCATGCAAATTGCTTCCAGTGGTTTTAAGGGCCCGCTTAGATACCGCCAAATAAGTTACTTTTCTACTTACAACTGTAAATAAATTTAGTTTATGATTAGTTACAAGTAACTTTTTTTAAAAACTTAAAAGTTCTTAATTACTTCACTTAAGTTTTTAGCTTTTTCATTTTTCATAAATTATTGAAGAGAAGCAGAGGAGAGACGTAAGCAAGGGGAAGCTAATATGTGTATTGTTTACCAAACACACTTATTTTCTTAATAAGCAGAAACTAACTTAAGTTACTCGTGGCATTAGTAATTTATCTTAAACAACTTAATTTCCAAACGGCCCTTGAATGTCAATCTGGGAAGCACAAAGGTTTAGGTTGCAATACAAACAGTTTTAAATGTATTGAAAAAACATTTTTCAACACTTTTATTTAGGAAAAAAAAAAACATGTGCAGGGTGGACTTTTCATGGGGGTTGATGTCAGTTTATCTTATTTCTATCATATCCCATATACAAAAAACCGAATGTATATGCAACACATATGCCATCATGGTAGCTCAGGTGCAAGATCCAATCCATCCATCAGCTTAATCTGATTGTGTAGATGGTTTTGCACATAAATAAATCTAAGTCCACTCAATAGACGGTCCACCATATTGGAAACAAGGAGACATGTTAGCCAAGTTTTTGACCGCCTTACATCTATTTTTAACTGTGGATAGCTAACTGGTCAACCTGATTATTGAGCAAGTCCATCAACAGTGTATCCAACCAACGGACGGATTGATCTCGTACATGTCCCATGCTGTTACACGTGTGGTGTGTCCAACCAGTCGGGTAATTACAAATGTTTCATGTGTAATATTACATCCAAAGCGTCGGATGACAAAGATGTGCCGATGAGAGCCGTTGAGACCATGAGGTATGCTGGCGCCATAATCTGGATGATACTGATTCAATATCATCCCTTCGTGTTTCTGGGACAATCTTAACCATCCGATCTTAGTCAAACACTAACTTTTTATTTCTAACCGTCGATATGGTACCCACCTATCGGACGGTTAAGGCTACTGGAGCACTGTAATTTTTTGCACCACCAACCATCCGTACATGTGGCATGATGAGCGGTGGATGAGTTGTCCCGCCAAACGGTAGGATTCCTTTAGCTTGCTTTGGAGAAAAGCATGCATGCAATTGCTTGTACTCTCTTCTCACGTAAGCTTTGGTTTCTCTATCTGATCTTTCTCCTTTCTTTTTGCTCACATATTCTCAGATGCTTTCTCTTTTCTCCCTTTTCTTAATTCTTCTCCTCCCTTCAAACGAATTGAAGCTTGTTGGAAAGGTCTTTGCATTCTCCCATGGATGGTGATGATCATAGCCCAGCTCCAAGGGTCCCATTCACCCAACTCGATCAGGTTGACTCGGATTTCGCTCTTGCGAGAGCTTTGCAAGAACAGGTCTCTCTCTCTCTCTCTCTCTCTCTCTCTCTCTCTCTCTCTCTCTCCTTCTTGGGTTCTTTGTCAAGAGATTATATGATGGGGAATGATCCCATGCATTCGAATCATATGGCAATTAACATACGTTAGAGCTGTGTGGGCCCACCCAGGAGGTGTATGTGGAATCCAAACCGTGCATCTGACGAGACTCTTCATAGGAACCATACCCATAAAAAATAATTCCTATCAAAAATTCAGGTGGGACACACCAATGACCAACGGTGTTCCATTCGGTATGGCCCACCTGAGTTATGGATCAAGCTGGATCTGGAATCTAGGCCTAACATTGGGGAGGGCTTCTAATGGACAGGTTAGATGGTACTCACACATCATTTTGGGCCCGCCACAGCTTAAACGAATGGTAACATTTGGACCTAAGTGACATTCCCCATTATATGGTCCTCCACTCCTTGGGTTGGCACAAGTGGGTCCTATATCTCAATGACTGATAATCTGGTTGGGTCCCCTGGGCAAGCCATGCCCCTAACAACTATTAGTTTGGAAGATCTTATACACCAAATCCTGGGCCATGTCTTCATTTGAATGTGGACCATTGTTTTTTTTTTTTTCTTTGCTAGCTTGTTAGTACACCCCACTGTCAGATCACTTCACTGTTAGCCACCCCCACTGGGGATCGATACCAAGACCTTAGTGTTGAAATGAGGTATCTTTCACCCAGTCTACCACTTGAGGTATGGATCAGGGTGAATGTGGACCATTGTTGTATTCTCTTCTTAATCATCTCTTTTCTCTGCCGAACAAGGGTTGATCGATCATGTGCATGTCCAAGGAATGGAAGAATTTGGGCCCTAAGTTTGTATAAATGGATTCATAGTTTAAAAATTCAAAAAAAAAAGAAAAGAAAAGAAGAGAATATTTTGTCACCAATTTGGTCAAGGTCACTCAACTCTAAGGGCCCGTTTGGATACCACCAAATGAATTACTTTTTTATTTTTTTAAATTTAAATTTTATTTTTAAAATACTTATAGCGGTAGATAATTAACTTATCTCAGATAAGTTAGTTTGGTTTATGATTAGTTATAAATAACTTTTTTTAAAACTTAAAAATACTTAATCACTTTAGTTATTATTATTATTAATTTTTTTTTTAAATTTAAAGCTTTTCTACTTTTCATAAGTTGCTGAAGAGAGACATAGGACAGAGGAAAGAGAGAAGCTTTTAAGTTGATTGTTTACCAAACATGCTTATCTTCTTAATAAGTAGAAACTAAGATAAGTTACTTGTGGCATAAGTAACTTATCTTAAGCAGCTTAAGATCTAAACATGCCCTAAGAAACTTCGTAAAACTCAAAAAAAAGTTGATGAAACTGGAAAAACTTAACACCACTCAACTCGAAAACATTTTAAATTTATTGTATTTTAATATCAAATTTTACTAAAATGGAAAACTCAAGCAAGTTATTGAGTTGATTGGACTCTATTGGGTTTCAAGTCGAGTTTTCATGTTTTTAAACTTGGAAATGATTCCATGACTCGTGATATAGGTTGTTGAGTTGATGGGCACCATATATGTAAACCGTACCTCAGGCATATACCCTAATGGGATGATTCTAAGAGCTCATTTGGTAGCACCAAAAGTTCAAGCATGAATAGCTTGTCTAGGTTAGGTTTGTCCTAGTCCTGTTTGGCCAAGCCAACGGTGTCCTAACTAGGCCTATTTGCTATTTGCTAGAACCTGTTTGGTGTGGCAAAGTGATGCATGACAATTAACTTTAGAGTATGGTGAATTAATCTTTTTATCTCATAGCTTAGGCTCCACATCGTATGAGTTAGTGATGCAGGACAAATAACCACTCGCTCTAAAAGCTTAAATTGATAGAGTATAGCGAATTAATCCCTTTATCTCATAGCCCAGGCCTTACATCAGATGAGTTAGGACCTCAGCCAAACCCCCCTCATGGGCCCCACATCACATGGGTATCACCTCACATGGGTAGGGCATGTGGTGCCCGTCTCGCACGAGCCACCCGCCTCACACGGGCCACCCACTCCTAGTGTGTCCCCGTGTCTCACAGGCTACCCTACTTGAAAATACCCTTGCATTACAAAGTCATGCTTGTTTATTGTTTGTTGAAGCTTGTTTAGTTCTTATTTTCTAATTCAAACACTAATAGCTCTTTGTCCATCAAATTAACAGACAAAAAATCAACTCAATAAAAAACTTAGTTGAGCCATACAATAGGTTAAAATGATGTAAAATCATTGGATAAAACCCTTAAAAATCAAGTGTTGTAGCCCACCTGAGGCTTCAATCATCAAAATATTTGATATATCATTTCATACTACTGGGACGAACTTGATCACTCAGTTGGATTCAATATTTAAGCAATCTTATAGGCCTCACACACAATGTTTGGTGTATGTCTCCATTGTTGAATGTCGTGTGACCCACTAGAACTGTGAAAGAGGTTGATATTTGATTTGAGGGCCTAAAATCATAACATGATTGTAATTTATAGGTAGGATGTAACCACACATGGGAAAATGGAGCGAGGGGATAAGGCAGTCCAATTCCAGCTTTTATTGTTATCAAATGGCCCCTAATTAAACCTTTGATTGGTAGCCTATGAGTAAAGGGTTGAGAAAAGAAAATTAAGCACATCAATGGTCCCCATTCAATGGAAGAAAAGCCACACAGTGGATAGCTTGGATCTTACAATCCGTGAGATATGCGACATGGTGTCTAAATAAATGGTGGGGCCCATCAAACAACAATACAGATCACCAAACAATAGATTGACAGGGTGGGATTTAGATTGACAAGAGCTATGGCTCATTTTTCACCAGGAAAGGGCAATCCTGATGCTTACAATGGATAGAGGCGACGGTGATGGTGACAGTACTGACAGTGATAGTGATGATGAAGATGACCTCGACGACGATGATGAGGATTTCATAGTTGATGATGGAATGGAAGATGGAGGACAAGATTGTGAGTTCTTTTCCATTTGAAAATTTCATCTTTGGATGCATTTATCTGGGTGTGAATTTAAACATATTTGTGATAATTTTTATATCGCAGGGCAATTAGAGGATCTCCGCGAAGAAGATAGTGATTTTCAGGTACTTTTCTACCACAGGCTGACATATCATCAGGAGCGTCAGATCAGAAAGGGGGTGTTTATTGCCTAATACTCACCATTTGGCAAGAGAAGCAATGGATCTAGACCATCCAACTAATGGGTCCTATCTGTATGGACCCATGGTTGAATATTATACTGAACATATGATCCTAGCCATCATGTTTCTCCTTGACAAATGTTGGTTTAGGCCCTCGATTATTACATGGACACCATTAGAACTGCCCCCGGCAATCCAATGAACAAAAAGCCCAACCACATCTTTTGCTTAGTCTAACACCGGTCGGTTGATGAACTTGAACTCTCATGTTTCTCGTCGCCCCACCGAATCAATTTAATTTTTAGCTCCACTTACATTAATATTAGTGTTGGATTTGTTTTCTGTTGGAATGTAATTTTAATTAAAAACGCATACGTGTGCATGTGTGCACACCCAAATACCATCATTGCCATCTTAGTCTCGTTTTTCCTAGCAATTTTGGGTTGGTATTTTAAATGGTAGATTTGCAAATGTTTTATAATTGGTTGTTCACCAGATATAAAAGTTTCTTCTTTTACCTGGAACAAGCCATGATAGAGGCTTACAAATGGCCTACATGTTTTTTGTAACTTATGACTTGCCAAGCAACATGATTGAAAAAATAGAGAGGTTGAAAACATAATGATAAAAGCCAAAGTTGGAGGATGATTCTTTTACCTTACATTTTCTAAAAGGTTGGTTGACTGACTTCATGTATTTATGCATGCTTCTTAGTTGCTTTATTTTATTTTATTATTTTATTATTTTAAGTTAGATAATTGTTATTCTAATTTCTTTTTTATTTTTTGGATTTTTACTACAATTCTTCAAGAAATCTGATTTACTAAACAATGTATTGACTATTTGAAAGGCCATTAAGTGCTCTTCTAAAATGACCGAAATGTTCTGTTCCATTTCTTCTGAAAAGTGGTTAAGTGAAGCCTTGTGGAGCCCACAGTTGTGCTTGTATGGCATCTAATCCATCATCAAACTGCAACTCACCATGATGATCAGATATCTCAACTATCAAGTGCGCCACGACATTAAAAAAATAATGTAAAACTCTCTAAGACATCTAAATTTATGATGTGGCCCACCTGATGATTGGATTAGCGTGATTTTTGGTTTGTCTAATCAATGTGATGGGGTGTACCCCATTTGAAGGGTTGGATGTCTACATAGATCGCATGGGCCTATAATGCTAGACTTTAATGCTTATTTAGAGAGAGAGAGAGAGAGAGAGAGAGAGAGAGAGAGATAGTCAAGGCATTGTTTGTTAAAATCAAATTTCTCGAGGAATTTTTCGGTAAGAATCCCTTCTTTTCTGAAAAAATATTGAGTATATGAAGATGACGTTTTCTTATCTTGGAAACAAACTGTAAACAACCTCAAAGTCCAAGAGTTCAATGATAGCTATCTTTCGGGATGTCGCTTATCTTCCAACATCATTTTTTTTTCCTAGGAAAAATAGATTATGTTCGGCATGTCAGACCTATTACAATTTACACACACATGTTCTTATATCTAATAAATTTTATTGGTGGTTATCCTATATGGATAAATACGTGTGAATATGATTGGTATCATGCATTTTATCATAATGATGTGTACATATTATTTTTGGCTTGGTCTAAGTGCTATCAAAGTGTTACCAACCATCGCTGATATAAAGGCTTGGCCGTCAGTCACTCACACCGCCTAGATATTGTGTAAGTGTTTAACAGGCGCATAATAAGGTACACATACATGTGAGATGTACCTTTGCCCAAGTACATGAGGATGAGATCTCACAAAGATTGATACGATTGCACCTTCCCTCCTAATCCACACCCTAAGTGTAATAAATCCATCTTTAGATGTCACATCTCCCTTATAATCGCTTGAGCAGGTTGAGTAGTCAGGTAATTATTTTCTTTAAGATGAGTTATTTGCACCACATATCATGAAATTTCATGATATACCAACCGAACCCTAAGAAAAAAGAAAAACTCACCAACCCAGGGTCCAAACCCTACTCATGAACCCTAGATTATTATGTTAGTTCTTTTATTTTAAAGATTCCTAGATTAAGGATATTTATGACCCAAAACATCTCAGCATGGATCTAACCTATTGGATTGTTGGTTGGACCAAATGGCCCAAAAAGGTGAAGCGGTCTGGTCCAAGTTTTAAAACATTGGATATGACTGTTTGATGCTGTGAAACTGATACATAATCATCAATTTGTAGGAAATTGGAGAAGACATTGATCCAGATGAGTTATCATATGAGGTAAGTAGTGCAATCCATCGACCACTACTTTATGGAATGCCAGGTCAGCCTTCAAGTGGGCCACATGAGCCTTGATATGATGGGCCTCACCATGGATGACCTTTGCACCAAAAAACTACTCTCACAAGGATTTGGCCATCTTTCAGTTTAATGTGGACCGTTGCTTTCGTAACCATAAATTTGTTGGCCACCAAGCATCAGGATATTCCCATCTGGGAGTTTTTTGGTACATTGTGGCCCATAATATCAACGGTTTGGATCACTGAAACATAGGCCCATTTATACAAGTTGAAAAAAATCTATAATCCTCAGGACTATTGCATTGCTTACAGGAACTAACTGCACTGGGAGAAGTAGTTGGAAGTGAAAGAAGAGGACTGGAAATGGATGCAATTGCTTCCTTGCCTTCCTCCACATATAAATTTCAACCCATGTCTAATGAAAGTTTCACCCAGTAAGTTGGGTAACTTGATACAATTTTTTTGACATTGGGGGCCCTATCTTTCTAAGTTCTAACAATCAGATGGCATTTTAGGTGTGTGATTTGTCAGATTGATTATGAAGAAGGAGAATCATTGGTGGTCCTTCCATGCAAACATCCCTACCATTCTGAGTGTATAAACAAATGGCTTCAAATAAATAGGGTAAGTGATTGCCAATTTAGAAAATTAATTGTACCATTTTGTAAATTTGGAGGGCTTCATTGTCATGTTTTTGAGCTAGTTTATGCCTTTGCAGGTGTGTCCCATTTGTGGCAAGGAGGTTGCATCATCTACTCCTGGGAAGACGACTTAAATTCATTTATTTAATCTTATATTTTTATTGCAATAAAAAGAAGAAGAGAATCAAAATGAATCACTAAGGATTGCAAATGTGTAATCACAGAAATGGGTTTCTTTAGCCTTATCCATAGAATCTGAGCCGTCCATTAAGTTCATCACACATTTGATTGGCCATCATGTAATAACCTAACCAACAGTGTGATTCTAACCATCTGATCAACAATTTGTACAATTTATTTGTGGGGTCCATTGTTGATTGCTTATTCTTGTAAAGAATCACATTGTGGAGGAATCCTACCCATTCATCCATTCCCAACTTATGGATGGATTGGACCAGCTGATCAATGTGAATTTCAAGTTGTAGCCCGTGAAATATGTAGTTGGAGCAGTTTGGATTGATTGAATGGACTGTTCATGTGTGCCTAGTTGGATTAGGACACTTGGATAGTCTAATCTGTCATCCTGTTTGTCCATTAGGCCTAGAACAAGTTTCAATGGCTACCTTTAATGATTTATAGATTTAAACCATTTTAAAGTTAGGTCTTCTTTTTTATAGCCATCCATTTTCCAAGAAGTGGATGGTTCAAAAATATACACGGGGGAGAGGATTTAGATGCCCTTAAAAATTTACATTGTTTGATTTCCTAAATGGTTGATTGGTAGATATTTAATGAATGGTCAAGATGAAAACACTCAATATTCTAGATACAAGAAATCAAATGAATATCCACCTAGGGTGGATCCAACATATGGTTTAATTAAATTAATGTGTGCTGCATGCACCGATATTTAGAGTGTCTGAATATCAACCACCCCAATCTGCGTGAGTATTAAATAAGTACTCTCCTGCAGATATTCTCCAGCCCTTAATTTCCTCCACCTCATGGAAATGCACACTACCTCTCTCCTTGTGCATTGCAGATGCCACACATGCTAGTTGCGTGCCGATGTAGGGTAAACGTGATGAGGTCGATCACTGAAACAAAATACTTTTTCTTGGTAGATGTGATCCTTTGGACATAGATCCAATTTTTTCATTTTTTTTGGTTCCTTATAATTTTTATTTTTTATTTTTTTCCAGAGCTCCTGGTGGTATCAAGATGCCGCTGTGCCAGGATATTTTACCGGTCTCTCAGTAAAATAGATATCTCCAGAAAAAATTTTCAGTTTTAATTTTTTTTTTTCCTCTGCAGTAAGATCAATCCACCTACTCGGCTTCTTGAATTTGAAGCAATTCGTGTATCTACTCCAATAATACTATTGTTCCGTGCTATTACTGATGAAGATCCGGGTAAGATATGCACCGTCTTACTCAGGGGATAATTACTCCGAATCCATGAAACTTCTCTGGACTCCTCACAGAGATTTTTCAAATCCACGAGGAAAATTAGAAAATAGAAATAAATTCTAATAAATTCAAAAATAGATTGATTGATGATAAAAAAAAATAAAATTACAACCCTTTAAATTTTAATCTCAAATCTAGAAAGAAGTTTCAAAATTAAACTTAAACTCAAACTCCCTAAAAACGTGACTTACTATAAATAGTAAACTTACTATTTATAGATGGCGTGATTTCTACTAGATTTCATGGTTTTCGGTAAAAATAGTAAGTGTCCAATTTGGCCTAACCACATTATTCTCCTAATTTTCTAAGCCCTTTTCATGTTGGTCGTGACTCCTAAAGCTCAAAGGATCAAGAGTTATGATCGAATTAAAACTTACTATAAATAGTAAAAATGAAATTAAAAAGGATTTTCGACCATCAATTTGATGGAATCTCTCAAATCCTGCGTGGGCAACCCGGCATATCAGGGTTAGTTGGCTAAAGTAGCTTCTCCTTTCCCAAAATTATATATATGTGCTACGTCGAATAACTCATTCCAGTTTGCGAGATATGCTTGTTTTAGGGTTCTGACAATCCTAATCACTTCTGCCTCCGATTGGACCTTCTTTGGTCCATATTGGATATGAAAGTGTCCGTGACTCGCTCTACATCCCATATTGAACATTGTTGGACATGCTATACAACTCAGCAGCCTGCCTAAAATAAAACCGACTTCATATGATTGGGCCCCACTGCAAGAGGCCGATGAAATGGAATCTGTTATTTTTCTCATTGTGAAATGCATTCTCCAATAGCCCCTAATCTACCAACCATTCATTTTATCAAGTAAGACTTAAGACTCATTTAGTCCATGGGATTAGCAAAATCTGTACTCATTGCCGTCTCTTCCTATATAGACCCACCATTGATTATTCAAGCCATTCATTTCTTGGACCACACAGTGGATGTTTCATTGGGACAAAATTGCATCCATCATATGGTCCATAGATTCTCATTAATATAATTTCTCTCATTGAATATGATCAATGGACCAAAAATAAGACCGCTTCCCCTCACTAGGCAGAGCACACTAGTATGAGATAAGTGAATGGTTACAAAAAATGAGCCATGATTTAAATTGAACATGAGGGTTTGGCCTAACTAATGTATGGAAAAACTTGAATTTTAATATAAGGCATCATAACAATGCACCCTAAGTTGTAAATGGCATGGATCCCCATACATGTATTCCACATTGGCACATTTTCCATAAAATTTCCCAACCATCTTACGGCAAGCTAGTAGATTGGATCATGCTCCTAAATAAGTAAAAGGCCAAATTAAGGAAAACATTGGTTTTTTAACATCTATTTTCATATTTATGAGTAGAAATAATTGGATTGGCTTATCAAATTTCGGGTCCTTAGATGACACCGATCGAGCTGGGGACTATTGTTGGGTTCTAATAAAACACAGCAAAATAAAACTTTTAAAAAACTTCATTTAATTAAATATTATGGAACATTGTTGTGATCATGCCGTATTTTATAAATGAATAAGTGCCATTTATCACAACCCATATCTATGCGCAATGAATGAATTGATGAGTCATTATTGATAGCCTAATTGAGGGAGTCTCTTCCAAATCTATCCAAGGTTTGGGAAAATGAGAAATCCCATTGTAATCCCTGGTAAGGCCCTGGAGCTAATCTGAGTTGTTCGAGGAGTGGACCATAGATGTGAATCATGTGATGAACGACATGCACACAAAACAGATGGGAGATGAGCAAGACGTCTACCCTTCCTCTCTCTTCACCACTATCTCTCTCTTTAGCTTTCATGAGTTTGGATGTCCAAGGGTTCTTTCCATTTCTCACTCTTGGATAAAATCTTAAATAGGAGGAAATTAGAGTTTAAGAGGACTTGCTTTGCCTTGTATATCATATTGTAAATAAATCTATTTGTTTTCTTAATTTATGCATCCTAACTAGCCAAATCCTTCCACTAACCATTTTCACCAATCTAAGGCCATCCCATGCTGCCCAAAAGTCTGTTTTAATAGATTATAGTCATTAGATATTCATCAAGTTGGTTTAAAATAAATCAACGATTAAAACTCAAAGTTATGTTTGAAAATTTAGAATTAACCAATTGAAAATTATAGAAGTATTTGCTGGTCTTTAAAGTACTTAATGAACAATTCAAACCTCAAATTTAGCCCACATAGTATTATCTCAAGTGAACCAAATCGATCCCATCTTGGATCATATGAGCTTTGATGATTGTGCCGAAACCTTTTAATTAGCCATACCCACTTTTAGCGGTTTCTTCTAGATAGCCTTATAAAGCCAACCAAAAAAATATTAACCATGATCTCTCCATCAACACATCATCAGGGTTAAGGATTTGACAAAGCTAGTGCAATTGCAAGTATTTCATGATTTGAGCATGATCGACTTCCTTGACTAATACTTACAAATGATCCTGCCAATGTGAATGATCAAAGATATCAAAGTAGGATAGTATCATCCATGACAAATTCACACACTTATATAGGGTAGGGCAAAGGAACGTTGATATCAAGTCAGGCTTAACGGTGGAGATTGTCTATTGTGAACCAAGTCAATCTCCTATATAAATTGACCAATCATGATAGTATAGCTATGTCCAAGCACTATATAGTCATGACGAAGGCATTGAGATCCATAGATCATAACTTTTCTTGACTATAGGCTGACATGTCCAATCTCAGAGCGCTTAAGGACAACAAATCCATAATTATAAAACCGTCCCACGACAACCTAATAATCATATACTCATGAATCATTCCCTTAAAGCAATATTAAGATCCCATTGTTTTTATTATCTTCTATGATTGAATTTTATTGTTGCTTGTTGTCAGAAAGTCTTTAAGTCCCGTTGCTCGACCGGTCGAGCGGACCACTCGACTAGTCGAGGCTCTACTCGACCGGTCGAGGCCCGCTCGACTCAAAGTCTAGCGAGCTGGGTTTTTGGGGGTTCGTCAGGCTCGACTAGTAGAGGGTCAGGCTCGACCGGTCGAGCGGGTTGCTCGACCGGTCGAGGCCCTCCTTCGACTAGTTGAGGTTACACAGTTCCAACGCGAACTGCGTAAATTTGAGGCTGTTTCCGGACTATTCCAAAGTCGGTGCATAAGCGAGGTTTCCTAAACTATAGATAAGGATCCCTAGGGCCTTTCTAAGGCATTCTAAGGCTTTCTAAAGGTATTCCAAAGGTTTCTAAAAGGGTTATCAAAGGGTGTAATAAGGGTGAGATTTGAGGTTGTTCGAATCGGGTAAGTCCTCTCTCTTGTAATTTCTATTTCATAGTGGATTTCTGTTGCTTTATGCCGTGGTTTTTTCCCGTAAGAGTTTTCCACGTTAAAACTTTGTGTTCTCTTTTGATTGCTTGACATTATTGGATTGCTATCCTAGATCTAAATCTATGTGATTCCGCAGCACAAATCTCCGATAAATGGTATCAAAGTAATCATTGGGGCACAGATTTGAATCTGCAGGATTAGTAATAATGGGAAACGGCAAGTTTGATATTGAGAAGTACTCGGGTAAAAATAATTTTGAGTTATGGAAGGTTAAAATGATTAGCTTGTTAACCAAGCAAGGCAAGATAAAGGTTCTTAAGGAGTGAAAATCTACCATGAAAGATGATGAATGGGAAAACCTTGATGGTAATGCTTTAATCTCTATCCGCTTATGTCTCACGGATGAGGTTCTTTATAATGTTTTGAGGGAGAAAACTGCGGCTAGTTTATGGGTGAAGTTAGAGAACATCTATACAAAGAAGTCCTCTGAAAATCGCTTACACTTGAAGCTACAGGTGTTATACCTTCAAGATGGCAGAGGGTGGAGATTTAGAAGCTCATATCAGCAACTTTAATAAATTGATGTGCAAATTACTAGATATGGAGGAAGTGGTCAAAGATGAGGAACAGACATGTATATTGTTGAATTCTCTTTCTGCATCATATGAGTCTTTCAAGGACACGATGTGCACTGTAAATAAAACCTCAAGTGTTGACACCATTATTTCAACCCTTCAAAGGAAGGCCATGAGAAGCTAAATGGCGACATGGGGGCATCTTCCGATGCACTGATTATGAGGGGTAGAGATTCTGAGTGAGGTACAGGATCCTTAAGGCCTAGATCCAAATCTAAGGGCAAGGGCAAAGGAAAATTAAAGTGTTGGAATTGTGGGTTATCTGGACACATAAAGAAGGATTGTAGAAATCCTAAAGCGAAGAAAGAGAATTCAACAGCTTCTTCTAAGGAGGCCAATATTGTCACATTTGATGAAGAGACAACTGGTGGTGAAGTTCTGTCTGTGTCCATGATCGGACATGTTAACGACAATCATGCAGATGAATGGATCCTAGACACAGGAGCGTCATATCACATGACTCCTCATCAGAGTTAGTTCGCTAGTTATAAGGAATGCAATAGTGGACAAGTTTTTATGGACAATGACAATGCCTGTAATATTGTAGCTATTGACATGGTGAGCATCAAGATGTTTGATGGGATGGAGCGAACCTTGACTGACGTCAGACACGTTCCTGATATGAAGAAAAGTTTGATTTCTCTCGGTGCACTCGAGGCTATAGAGCGCAAGTTCATCGGTATTGATGATATCCTTAAAGTTTCAAAAGGGGTACTCGTGGTTATGAGAGCACAGAGGCACAGAAACCTTTACAGGTTGATTGGGAACACTTCAGTAGGTGGAGCATCAGCAGCTATTGCAAACTCCACGTCTCTACGTATGTGGCATGCTCATCTGGGCCACATGAGCGAGCGAGGCATGAATGTACTTTCTGATCAATGTTTGATTCCAGCTTTTAAAAATTCTGATTTAGATATATGCGAGCGTTGTATATATGGTAAACAATCTAGATTGTCTTTTAAATCTAGAAAACATGTTTGTAAGGGGTGCTTAATTTTGTGCACTCTTACGTATGGGGGCCATCACCAGAAGTTTCCATTGGGGGGTCGTCATGGTTTGTTTCATTCATTGACGACTACTCTAAGAAAGTTTGAGTTTACTTCATAAAATGTAAATCCGAAGTTTTCACCATATTCAAACAATGGAAGGCAATGGTGGAAAAACAGTCAAGGCAGAAAATAAAGGTTTTAAAGGCTAACAATAGTAAAGAATTTACTTTCACTGAGTTTAATGATTATTGCAAGGATGAAAGGATCATTAGGCACAATACAGTGCACCACACGCTCGAGCAAAACGGTGTGGTTGAACAAATGAATAGGACTCTCCTGGAGAGGGCCAGATGCATGTTAAGTAATCCTGCATTGGGCAAGGACCTATGGACAGAGGCCGTTAATACGACTTGTTATTTGGTGAATCGGTCTTCTTCAACAGCAATTGAATGTAAAATTTCAAAGAAAGTATGGAGTGGTTAGAACATTGACTACTCAGATTTACGCATATTTAATTATGAGGCTTACTCTCATGTACTGTCAGTTGAGAGAGATAAAATAGACCATAGAGTCAAGAAGTATATCTTTGTTGGCTATGGCATTGGTGTGAAAAGTTACTGGTTATTCGACAAGGTCACACGCAAGGTCATCACTAGCCGTGTTGTCAGATTCGATGAAAGCTCCCTATTTTGCAAGAATAATCAAAAGGAGCAAGAGGAACCAGAAATGATGATCGTAGACGTCCAGATTGACACAGATAATACTCAGGTAGAGACAGATGCGAAGATAGAGGTACATGATCAGGTGGAGTAGCCACCTGTGAGAAGGAATCAACCGCGTGATTGCAGGTTACCGGCAAGATATAGGGACGACTCTAATATTGCATATGCCTTTATTACAGATGAGGGGGACCCGTTTACTATTTAGGAGGCTCTTGATGAGCCTGGTGCAGAAAAGTGGAAGGCGGCTATGGACGATGAGATGGATTCGTTACACAAAAGTCACATATGGGAGCTGGTGGAGCTTCTAGTGAGCCGAAAAGTGATCGGATGCAAGTGGTTATTTAAAAGGAAACATGATAGATATAAAGCAAGGTTGGTAGCGAAGGGTTATACTCAGAGAGAAGGAATCGACTTCACAGAGATATTCGCGCTGCAGGTATCTATCAGATTCGTGTTGGCGCTGGTTGTCCAATACGATCTCGAGTTGGAACAGATGGATATGAAGACTGCATTCTTGCACGGGGAATTGGAAAAACAGATCTACATGAAGTAATCAGAAGGCTACGAAGTTAAAGGGGCAGAGAAAAAGATTTGCACGTTAATGAGGTCGTTGTATGGCCTAAAATAGTCGCCTAGGCAGTGGTATAAAAAATTTGATTCTTTCATGGTGATTCAGAAATTTACTCGGAGTGAATACGATCACTGTATTTATTACAAGACACTGAGTGATAAAAAATTCATCATCCTAGTACTGTATGTTGATGATATGTTGATCGCTTGTCATGATATGTCTGAAATCAACGTACTGAAGACTCAGTTATCAGGGACATTTGAGATGAAAGATTTGGGGGCTGCAAAGAGGGTTTTCGTCATAGATATTCATAGAGACAGGAAGAGGAGCAGGCTTTAGTTATCACAGGTAGAATACCCTGAAAAGGTATTGGTCAAGTATGAGATGGATCAGGCAAAGCCAGTGAGCGTTCCCCACGCAGTCACTTCAAGCTTTCCTCAGAACAATGTCCTAAATCCAATGAAGAAAAGCAGGTTATGTCTCATGTGCCCTATTCGAATGCGGTTGACAGTTTAATGTATGTCATAGTCTGTACGAGATCGGATATTTCACAGGCTGTTGGTGTTGTGAGCAAATACATGTTAAACCCTGGTAAGCAACATTGGGAAGCGGTGAAATAACTACTTCGATACATTCGAGGTACGAAAGACTACGTCTTAACTTTTGAAAAGACAGGGATAAAGTTGGTATGGTATATGGATTCTGACTATGTAGGCAATATAGATTCCATGAAGTCTACTTCAGAATACTTGTTTGTACTAGCAGGTGGAGCAATTAGTTGAATGTCGAAGCTTCAGTCCGTGGTGGCTCTTTCCACGACCGAAGCAGAATATATGGCAGTGATGGAAGCGTTTAAAGAAGGTGTTTGGCTCAGAGGCATGATAAATCAGTTGAGACTTCAGTAGGAGGTCGTGCCGGTTAATTGTGATAGCAAGAACGCTATTAATTTAGCTAAAAATTCTGTTTATCACTCATGTACTAAACACATTAATGTTCGTCACCACTTTATCCGACAAGTGCTTGAGAAAGGAGGCGTCGCACTGGAAAAGATTTACACCAGCATGAATCCAGCAGACATGCTCACCAAGGTCGTTCCTATAGAGAAGTTCAAGTTCTATGCAACATCTCTGGGCTTGGTGATGACGTAAAAGAAAGATGGAGTGTGCACGAGAAGCGTTGATTAAAGTTATGATGAAATGCAGAGATAAGAGAAGAGGTCAAACAGCTATACCGTTGATGATTGAAGACTTGGTGGAGATTATTGTCAGAAAGTCTTTAAGTCCCGCTGCTCGACCGGTCGAGCGGACCACTCGACCAGTCGAGGGTCCATTCGACCGTTCGAGGCTCGCTCGACTCAAAGTCCAACGAGCTGGGTTTTTGGGTGTCCATCAGGCTCGACAAGTCGAGGGTCAGGCTCGACCGGTCGAGTGGGTTGCTCGACCAATCGAGGTTACGCAGTTCCTATGCGAATTGCGTAAATTTGAGGCGGTTTCTGGACTTTTCCAGACTAGGTGCATAAGTGGAGTTTCCTAAACTATAAATAGGGGTCCCTAAGGCTATTCTAAGTGATTTTAAAGCTTTCTAAAAGTTTTCCGAGGGTTCTAGTGTTATCAAAGGGTGTAGCAAGGGTGAGATTCGAGGTTGTTCGAATCGGGTAAGTCCTCTCTCTTGTAATTTTTATTTCATAGTGGATTTCTATCGCTTTTTGCCATGGTTTTTTCCCGTAAGGGTTTTCGACGTTAAAACTTTGTGTTCTCTTGTGATTGCTTGACGTTATTGGATTGCTATCCCAGATATAGATTCGTGTGATTCCGTAGCACAAATCTCCAACATTGCTGATTTTAAGAATGCATGATGCATACCTTATATTTGTATCTTAAAAAAAAGAAGCCACAATAATGATGTAGGGAAGGACATGATGAGAACGATCATCGTCTTTCTCGAATAATAAACACCTTAAATCCACAAGAGAAGTTTCTTGAATCCATAAGAGAGATATGGAAAATTTGAGAAGTTTTATTAAAAGATCTCCAAAAATAAGCCAGTTTGCATACTTAAATACTCTTAAACAAACCCCAAGACGCAATTAGGAAAGCCCTAAACAAATAAGAAAATAAAAAATAAAAAACGCACAAGTTTCTACCGTCCATTGATCGATCGATCAATCGGAATGGCACAAAATGTCCAGAGACTATATTCCAAAAATTGTATTTGTTCCGATCGATCGACCTGATCGGTTGATCGATAGATAAACTTGATCGGTCGGCTCAATCGACCTTAATCAATCGAACTATGCTGAATTTTGTTGATTTCACTTTGGGCTTTTTCCAATCCATATGTGTTAGGAACATGCTTGATTTATGTCCTACATTAGACCCTTCTACTTGAAAAAAAAAACTCATCCTGGAGTTCTTCAACGGACTTGATTCACGATGAGTGTTTAATTTCGAGTGTCGACATTTATTAGCCTCTTTCTTGTACTCTACATGAATAGTTGTGACTCGAATTGCCATATTCTCTGCCATAACACTCATTCCAAGTAGTATAGACAATGAAAACAAGTCGATTGCAAGTTTAGGAACTTGGGCATACACAACCTCTAATTGGGCCTGGTTGGTAGATTGATTCTTCGTGTTATTGAAGACAAACTCAACCTAATAAAAACCAATCTCTTGCATAAGGGGCAATTCGTCGGGAGGTTTGGCGAGCACAATCGTCTTGAACTCATGTTACACTGGCTTTATATCTTCTGGAATGTTCATGGACTCCACATTCGCTTCCATTTCTACTAATGCCACTATCACTCCCGTCTCCTCAAGGTGATTGGTGAAATCTCATTCATTTTATAAGAAGCTGCTTCTCCACTTTAATAGTATTAGGTTGGTCCTCCGTTTCCATAGGGGCCATACATACGCCATTGTTAAATTCGGATGCCTGTCGCAAACTTGTTTCAACTAAGTCACCCCTTGCCGACAAATAATAGAATTTCTCTGCATAACCCTCACTGTCCAGCTTGTTGATAGCCCTGGCCCTAACCCTAGCCCACCCCTCCCCTCCCCTCCCCTCCCCTCCCCTCCCCTCCAAACCTAACCAATGCATGTTTCCTGCAACGCCTGTTATTATTGAGATGCGGATTGCATGGTGACCCTATCACTATAAACGTACATGGTAATCTAATATGGAGGGATTTGATTCAACCACGCAGTGCTATTTAGATGGGCCTGTTTGAGTACATACCTAACTGAACAACCATCAAACATACTATGCAGTACCCTATCTCTAATGGCATCACGTGGCCCCATCAAATTCTACCACATCGGGACACTATAGACATATGTGATAGCAGGGTCACAATGTTATTGAATTCCCTATTACCCGGAGTTCCTGCAAATCAAGGACCCTTGGGGGCACCACCATGACAGTATAAAATTCACTCCTGTAATCTGTTTTGACCGCTCATTCTACTACAAGAGTCCAAAATGAACCAGTTCCAAGACTTATGGGCCACACCCCAAGCAACATTGGAGACTGAACGCACACCATTGAAGCCTTATTGGGTTCAAATAAGTTTTGTATTAAGTTAATATTTGTGTTTTCACCTATCTAAGTTAAGGTGATTATCAGGAATATTTTAATGGTGGGTGTTCAGTTGGCATTGTTTTCTCAGTAATATTTTAACAGGTTTTAAGGCAACGAAACTTTTGGATCAAGCTGATATTTTTGTTATCCCTTCATCCAGATCCGTGTGACCTAATCCACATGTTAAATGGCAAATAAGCATTACAGTGGGCCTAGGAAGTTTTTAGTGGTGGGCTCTCAATCACCACTATTTCTTGTAGTGTGGTTCACTTGAGATTTGGATCTGTAATTCTTTGGCTAATACCTTAAAATGAGCTGAAAAAATGGTTGGATGGCATGGATAAAAGATTTACATCATTGTGGGGCCCACAGGATGGACTAATACTGACCTGTACTGAAGGGTCCTACTCGCAGGGTTCGGTTTCGCCAGCACAAATAAATAAAAATAAAAATGACGCATGTCCAAAAACTCAGGTGGATCATCCACACGAATATAGTGGGGGATTGAACGCTCACTGCAAGTTTTGGATGAGGATGATATTTCTATTTTCATTTCATCCCAATGGAATGAATGGTTTTGATGGCATGTAAACATCAAGTGGGCTCCGGGAAGGTTTCAACAGTAAGCGTTTCCATTCACACCGTTCCCTATCATGTGGTCCATCTGGGTTTTGAATCTGCCTCATTTTTTTAATTAAGTCTCGCTGTAAGCCTACAAAACCAATGGACAGAGGGAAGCGAATTTCCTGCACGCTGGGAACCAGGTGGGGCCTACAGTGATGTTTTTCAGGAATCTGATCCGTGCATCCATTTTATGAGCTCATTTTAGGAGAGTAGACCAAAATTGAGAAGAATTAAAGACTCGAGCGGGCGTACTAAAGGAAAAGCTGTCTAGGAAAACTACTACTGTTGAAACTTCCCTTTCGACAGTGATGTTTGCATGCCATCCATATCGTTAATAACATCATTTCTACTGGGATGAACTGAAAACAGAAATATTACCATGATTCAAAACTTCTATTGGCTCACAGATATATCAACTGTGGATGTTCAATTATCCCATTTTCGGCCCACACTTGAATACTGGATAGATGAAGCTCATTTTTGGCCCGTATCCTAAAATGCACTCAAAAAAAGTATGGACGAAATTGGTGTGTTGGGAACCCAGGTGGGGCCTGCAATGATGTTTTCAGGGATCTGCTTTGTCCATCCATTTTGTGAGCTCATTTTAGAAGAGTAGACCAGAATTGAGAAGAATCAAAGACTCAAGTGGGCCGTACTAAAGGAAAAGCTGTTTAGGAAAATTTCTATCGTTGAGACCTCCCTGGGTTTGACAGTGATGTTTATATGCCATATATACCGTTAATAACGTCATTCCTACTGGGATGAACTGAAAACACAAATATTAGAATGATTCAAAACTTTTGTTGGCCCACAGATATTTCAACTGTGGACGTTCAATTATCCCGTTTTCGGCCCACTTGAATACTGGATGCGGCTCATTGTTGGCTTCATATCCTAAAATGCACTAAAAAAGCAGACGGATGGGGAGGATTTCTCACAAACATCACAGTGGGCCCCACCTGGGTTTCCTGCTTTCGCAGGAAGTTTCTGCGCTGAACCAGGTGGGGTCTATAGTGATGTTTTTCAGGAATCCGCTCCGTCCATCCATTTTGTGAACTCATTTTAAGAGAACAGACCAAAATTGAGAAGAATCAAAGACTCAAGTGGGCCGTACTAAAGGAAAAGCTGTTTACGCAAATTCCTACCGTTGAAACCTCCCTGGGTTCGACTGTGATGCTTACATGCCATCCAGATCGTTAATAACGTCATTCTTACTAGGATGAACTGAAAACATAAATATTAGCATGATTTAAAACTTCTGTTGGTCCATGGATATTTCAACTATGAATGTTCAATTATCCCGTTTTCGACCCACTTGAATACTAGATATGGCTCATTTTTGGCCTCATATCCTAAAATGCACTCAAAAAATGGATGGATGGGGAGGATTTCTCATAAACATCACAATGGGCCTCACCTGGTTCCCAGCGTAAGAACTTCTTGCGATCCTACGAAAGGCTAGCCTTTCGCAAGAAGTTCCTGCGCTGGGAACAAGGTGGGGCTTACAGTGATGTTTTTCAGGAATCCACTCCGCCCATCTATTTTGCGAGCTCATTTTAAGAGAGTAGACTAAAATTGAGAAGAATCAAAGACTCAAGTGGGCCGTACTAATGGAAAAGCTGTTTAGGGAAATTCTCACCGTTGAAACCTCCTTAGGTTAGACAGTAATGCTTACATGCCATCCATGCTGTTAATAACGTCATTCCTACTTAGGATGAACTGAAAACACAAATATTAGCATGATTCAAAACTTCTGTTGGCCCACATATATTTCAACCGTGGACGTTTAATTATCCCATTTTCGCACTACTTGAATACTGCATACGGTCCATTTTTGGCCTCATATCCTAAAATGCACTAAAAAAACGGATGGATGGGGGAAGATTTCTCACAAACATTACAGTGGCCCCACCTTGGTTCCCCGCGCAGAACCCAGGTGGGGCCCGGTGTGATGTTTTTCGGGGATCCGGGAGTGGATTTTCTCGAGGACATCGTAGTGGCCCCAATAGCTTCCGCCAAAAGCCATCTTCCTTTTGGCGCTTTCAGCGGGGCACCGGCAAAATGGCGTTCGTTGACAGCGAGCTTTACCAAATACCGTCTTTTCCCGAACCCCAAACCCTTGTTCCCAATTCTCTCTCTCTCTCTCTCTCCCTCTCTCTCTCTCTCTCTCTCTCAATGGATTCGTCTGCTCCCAGAACGAATTCCTTTTTCCGCGAATTCTACTGCCGCATCTGCCGCCGTTGTCGTTGCTACTGTTGCTGCTACTGCTGTTCTTCTCTCCCCTAAAATCCCTCTCCTCTCC
This sequence comes from Magnolia sinica, assembly GCF_029962835.1. Classification (NCBI taxonomy): domain Eukaryota; kingdom Viridiplantae; phylum Streptophyta; class Magnoliopsida; order Magnoliales; family Magnoliaceae; genus Magnolia; species Magnolia sinica. The sequence continues at coordinate 116,320,980 of NC_080574.1, read as the reverse complement.
TCTTCCGCTTCTATTTCCCAAACTACCCTCCTTATTCTCTCACCCTCTTCCTCTCTCCCCTTTTCCTTCCTCCCTTCCTCCTATCCTCTCCCTCCAATTCAACCCCATCGTCTGATCGATCCCACTCCAATCAACTCCAGCATGCCCCCCCAAAACTCTCCCTCATCCGTTCGATTCGACGCTTGCTGGATGATGGACAATTCAGCATCCTCCTCTATCCTATGCCTCTGAAACACCATAGAAGTCTCCAATCTGCCCACCTTTGAAACATAGCAGGCTGCTGTCAGGTCCTGGGCCCCAGCATGCATGAGAGATCGTGAAGAGCGATAGTCAGCTCTAAGGGGTTGTAGAGCTTGTTGCTTCTGGGAACCACATGTGCCGGGCTGTCCTCGAAGTGCTCCGTGGTTACCTCATGAACAAGTACTCCGAGGGCGTGTGTGGCAGAAGATTCCACGGCAGGGGTTAGTATATTGATCAGATTGAGTTGCTCTGCTGCGAGTGGGTCCTCGCAGCATTCTGCCTTGATCCAGATAGGTGGGGCGCCAATGTCTAGCTGTATTCAAGAACTACCGTGATTTTTGCAATCTACATGGGCCTACTTCTTCGATTGGATCATGCAATTGGATCCACTGTCAGGTGGGAACTTGAGTCACATGAACTATATGTCGAGTAGCAAGAAGGTTTCGGAGGCAGTGATTTTCTTCGTGAGTCTTCCATATAAGGTGATCCCACATGCGGGGTAGATCAATTACAAAAGGCTTGAGGAGCAAGCGCTGGATTACCAACCCATGATACTGATACACGGCAGGAGCTCATGCCCCAGGGAGTGCTGATATCTGTGGCTCAGGCAGGTTGTGGATAAGTGCCGGGCAGTTTGGCTATTTGATATGGCTCATATTAGCAGTCTTATCACTGAAAAGGTGCGTAAATTCTGGCTGTCATGGTTTGCTTTGGATTGATACATGATCTAGGAATTATGTTGCTTTGATAGTAGATTGGGGAGGTCAATTTTTGTAACAATAGAGTGGAAATAGTGAATTAGTTAAGAAAGTGGACCAAGAATTTTCCCAAAGTGACCACTTTCAATTTCTGGGTTCGATAGTTCGCGAGAGTGGAGAGACTGAGAAGGATGTTGCTCATAGAGTTAAAGCTGGGTCAAAGAAATGGAGATGTGCTTCTAGAGTTGTACTTAATCATTATGTACCACTCAAATTGAAAGGGAAATCTTATAGGATAACTATAAGACCAGCCATGCTTTATGGGACATATTGTCGGGCACTTAAGGAAACAATGTGTTCGTAGGATGAGTGTAGCTGAAATGAGGATGTTGAGATGGATGAACGGGAAGATGAGGAAGGATAGAATTAGAAATGAATGCATTTGAGGGAACTTAGGAGTAGCATCAATAGGTAATAGGATGAGGGAAAGTAAACTTTAGATGGTTTGGTCATATGCAACGGTGGACCAAGAACTGCATCGTTTAGGAGTGAGTTGGTACAAGTTGAAGGCTGTAAAAGGGCAAGGGGAAGGTGACGCAGGACCGATGCATGAACCAATTAACATATGAGATCAAGTAATAAAATTAAGACAATTAACAAAAAAAAAACACAAGCATTGCCATAATCATCACGAATCCCATGAAAACCAAGAGAACATCATGCATGATCTTAGCCTAAGTTATCAACATCATCATACAAGATCATTAAATAAAACGAAACTAGGATCTAATGGATGTAGGGTTATCCAATTAGCTTAGGATATAGTCTATTTTAAAGTAGAAGGCCTAATACAACTTAGGGTAAAAATTATGGTTTGGGTAATTTGGAAAAGTAGGAAAATTAGATATTTTAGGTTTACGGTTAGGGTTTTGGGAATGGAAGAAAGTGGTTTTAATATAAGGACGATGGAAAGCCAAAAGGGGCAAGGTGTGGCCGTACGGCCAACCTGATGGCCACATGTGTGGCGTGGGATGGACGAGCTAGGTCGGTTAGGGTTTGAGATTGTGGATAGGTAAAGAAAAGATGGGTTTATAAAATGATAAAGGCTTAGGATGGGAGAATCGAAGAATTTGAAAAAAAATACCTTGATGGAGGTAAAGAGAGAAGATGGTGTGTAGATAGATGGAGACCTCGCACCTCCGTTGATGAAGATTAGCCTCACACCAATCTCCCTTCCAAATTGCATAGAAGTATCTTTAAATCACATGAAGATGGAAGAAGAAAGCAAGAGTTATATATATATATCACAAAATCCAACAAGGGAGAGGTTTAAAATCAACTAAAAATACTTATAATGGTGTTTAAACATAACATAAACAAAACTAAATCATATAAGCTGATAAAATTTAAGAAAAACTAGTGTGGACGCTCTACGATCAATGGCCCGATCACGTGATCCAACGGCCCGATCGTCACGTCCATCCAATCCAACGATCTGGATCAATCCATAAAGCATCCCATGTACGTCTTCCTACTATGGGGTCTTTCAGATGCTCGCACATGCACATGAGGTCTTCAACTTAATTATGGATTCTCGCCTGGACACAGGGAAATCAGTGCGGCCCGTCTCCTCTTCTGATACGTACGTAAGGGTGTACGTGACATGGCGTCCTCATCAGAAGGCCTGAAAGGACGTGGATGGAGGTAGTAAGAAAAGATTTGATGACCTATGATCTATTTGAAGTTATGGCCCTGGATAGAATGGAATGGTGGAACAAGATTCGTGTAGCCGAACCCAATTAGTTGGTATAAGGCTTAGATGTTGATGTTGTTGTTGTTGATGATGATTTGAACCGTTTACTTTACATTACAACTCTATGGAAATTGGTACCTGTTTACATCATTATATGGGTTTTGAATTGCATGATTATTATAAGATTGCATCTTCCTATTTTTGTGTTGTGGGTCTAGCTGCAATTCCTATTTGCTGGATACATGGTATTCAAAATCGGTTACATATCAGTTATAACGGCCGATACGTAACGGTAACGGTTGATACCGTTACACGATATGGCCCCGAAATGGGGCATGTCTATTTTTTGGGTTTGTAAGGGCTGTTTCAGGTTATAACAGCCGTTATGGTATCGTAACAACTGCTACGAACCATAACCCTAAAGAAAATGGGAAAAAATGAAAAAAAAAAACCTTCTCCTCCTCCTCCTCCTCCTCTTCCTCTTTCTCTCCTTCTTCTTAGCCACATGGATATACAACAAATGCATTGAGGTGGGCCCCAATTTTAAAGGGATACTCACCAGTGGTCCACCGAAGATTTAGATCTATATGAATTTTTGGACCATGCCTTAAAATGAGTTGGTAAAATGGATTGATGGCATGGATATACAAATACATCGAGGTGGCCCGCCTGGCCCACTAGTGGTCCACCTGATTTTATTTTATTTTATTTAAATGCCCTTAAACGACATGGATATAATGCATAATCGAGTGGACCCTAGTACATGGCCCTAAAAATTTATACATGAGGTATATATCAACTCAAAATTAACCAATTAAATTTTGGGACCATTGTTGCTAAGTCACAATCCCAAAATTAAATTGTTTGAATAATTTTCACCAATAGTTTGCAAACACTTGTTTTTTGAAATACGGCCATTTAATAATTTGCATTTTTCACTGTCTAATAAATGTCCACCAATCCATTAGTGGGATAAGTGCCAATAGATTACATTAATTTGATGCTAGTTTGGGGCATCAAATGGTCCCCAAATCAGCCTCGAATCAACAACACTATTTACCCCAATTTTAATTTTAATTTTTTAAAGATCTATGGGGGAAAATGATATCAAATTGTTAGGTATATGAATTACATAATATAATACAAAAGTCCCTAAACTCTATAGATTGAAATGAAATGTATGTGAGTCATGAAGTCTGCAATGCACTAGCACTATAAATAAAAGGGAAACTTGAAAATATAAGATGTTTTGTATTACATTCATTATAGTAAATTTATATAGATATTATATAGTTAGAAAACTAAATATAAAAGGTTTGCAGTTAATTCTTGGTTGTCAGGTTCATAAATCCATCAGACAACCTGATATAGCTTTCTCACCAAAGATTGGACCATTACACCACCATAAACATGTTCACAATTATAAATGAATGCATATTTGGAATATTTTGAATATTCCGGACTTAATGAATATTTTCCAGATTTTTCTGAAAAAAAAAATTTCGACCGTTACACACCCCATATCTGCCTCGTATCAGCTGATACGGGGCGTATCCGTATCGGTAACGGTGAGGACTGTTAAACCCACCGTTACCTGGTCTGTTTAAATTATGGGCCATCGTGGATCAAGCTTGGTCCGAAAGTGAGCCTAATAAGATGATCGTAACTGTTCGTGTCTTTCTGGTTTGTTTGGATTGCTGAGATTTTCTATTTAATATCCATTTGATCATTTGGATGATTTGGACTAAATCATCCAATTGGTGGGAACTTTGGGCTAAGCACCATCTTTAATACGACTGTTGATTTTGATGGTCTAGATTGGCATGCATGTATGGCACATTGGCATTGTGGTGGATGAGCTGCAACACCCTAGTGAGAGGTATTTTACATTTGTTATGTTAGGACAATGGGCTACTTTATTTTGATGAAATATATTGGTTTGGTATCAGTATACCTTCTTGAGACAAAGCAACCTAGTTTTGATCTTTGCATCTATGTTGTTTGTCACTAGATTACCCTATGTACTTGGACAAATCAAATTGATTTGTCAGTTCACCACTAATTAATTGGTTATTTTTGTTTAATTGGACAAATCAGATTTGCATATCTGACAAAGTATGAAGAAGAACCGTCTCTATGAGCAAATCCAAAAAATATTTTCGCTGAGATAGATCATATCCTTTAATCTGACAACTTCTATACCTATAGATGACTCGGATCTTTTGTAAGTAAATGCCTTTGAAGATGCCTCTTAAGCTCCTCATTTCGCCCTATCTTCACTTCATGTAATGGCAATATCATCAACTTATATACTAACATAATAAGGCCTGAGGAGGCCTTTTTGTACAAAGACGGAATGATCAACACGACTTTGAAGAAAGCTATAGTTTAGTACAACTTTACTGAATTTGTCAAACCATGAACGTGGTGACTGCTTCAACCTATAGATTGTCTTAGTTTACACACCTTGTTTTACTCCTTTTGAGCAACAAATTCAGGTAGTTGCTCTATATAGACTTCCTCTATGAGATCACCATGAAGAAAGATGTTTTTTAACATCCAGTTGGAAGAGGGGTTAGCCATGATTAACAACTATGGAAAGAATAACCTGAATATAGTTAAATCTTGGCAAAAGGAGGGAACGTTTTAGTATAATGAACACCAAGGGTCTGTGTGTCTCCCTCAACAACTAAGCAAGTCTTCAAACGCTTGATTGTACCTAGAGCTGGGCATCGAGTCGAGTCGGACCGAGTTTGGGCTTACCCGGCTTAATCCGGTTCTGAAATAGATCTGGCCTGAACTCGACCCGACTCGATATTGAGTCTAGCATGCCTGACCTGATCGGAGTCCGGGTCTGGCCTGGACTAATCCGGACCGAGTCTGACCTGGTCAGAAGTATCGAGTCGGCACTGAGTCGGATTGGGTCGCCAAACTGGCTTTCTAGGGCAAAGGCTTGGGCTCAAACACTTGACCTGAGTGCTGAGTCCGGGCTTAAAAATCTAGCCCTGGGGTGTCCATACTATGCTAGTGGTGAATGGCTCGGTGCAATCATTAAGTGGCTTACTCCTGTACAAAAAGAATGAATGGTTTAAAAGTAATCAACGACCTACCCTGGTCAAAATATAGGCTTCGCTTAAAAGCACTCGTGGATCTGTCACAAATTTTCAATGATCAAAATTATATGTATGAAACAAACCTACATTTTTTGACCACTTCTCCTTTCTTCTCCCATTTAGCGGTATAAGATTAGTCATATGAAAATTAAAATGAGCCCAGTTTCATTTACAACATTTTGCAATGCAAAGAAGACCCCTCCTAGAGCTGGGCATTGAGTCGATTCGGATCGAGTTAGGGCTGACCTGATCCAATCCGGTTTTGAAATCAAAAGTAAATAAACCATGTCCATAAAACAAACAAAGTAAATAAACATTGTCAAAGATTAAAAGTATGTTCAAAATCTCAGATGGAGTTTCAAACCAATAAACCATTCATTCATTCAATATCCTCTGTATGATAAATGACTCTGTGGCGTGTAACCCGAGTAACCTTGTCCATAATAGTAATCTTCTCCTCCACCTTTGTTGTCAAAATCATCCTTTGGTTCTCTTTTTATGGCTTGAATTGCGGGAGAACTCTGGGCTGAGTCCTAGCTGGAGGTGTTTAAAAGATGGTTGTTTACCTCTCTGCTGAATCGGATGGTGGATATGTCTTTCCATTGTCCTCATTCATAGCTTCAACAAGTTTTTTCAGCCTCTTTTTATGATCTGATTTGTATGGGATTCCCAATCGCCTATAGAATGTTGCGAGACTTTTAAGAAACTTTGATGATTTATTGCTTGACTTATGTTCCGTACTCGTGCCTGCTTTGGCATCATGTTGTCTTGGAGGGGTTTGATGTTGTTGGGTGGTCCTGGATGCTAATTTCAAACTTTGTTTTACGACTTCTTTATAATCCTGTTCTTCTTGTTCCCTTAATGGTCCTTCTTCTTCTTCTCTACTAACTGTGGGGGCAATTCCTTTGCTTGACCCTTCTTCTGCCGGTTGTATTGATTGTAGGGGTAGGGGTGGCAAACGCCTTTGTATTTGAGTCGAGAATGGCTCGAAATAAATCCTAGACTTCTGGAGGAGCTTTGCTACATGGGACAACGTTTCTTTCCCAACAAGCCAAATGTAATTTTAACCGATTTGTTTTGTTTACTAATTATTTTCCACACAACTTGCATTGCAACTTTATCTTTCCGTCCTCGAAGTAGACTTTGGCTCCATAATTCTAAATATCTGCTGATGGATCATCTTCTGATGACATATCTATAAGTGTGTATTTTGAAAGAAAGAATATTTGGTTAGGTTGAGGCAACATAAAAAGGAATAAAGATAAATAAACACAACCAGCAAACCATATGAGATTTAAGCAACATTAAGCCATTTAAAAGCATAAATGAAAAGAAGAAAAATATAAAAAAGAAACATTAAAATATATATACTGATAAGTGATAAGCATAGAAAATATCCATCCACCCATCACATGTTACAATTCAAGTCCACAAAATAATAATTGTTAAATTGTTGTAAGCAAATGCAAGGGAAATAGAAGGCAGTGTCTCATCCCGCTTCATGCAATTGTTGTATGTACTCTGTCATCCTGCTTCTCACTCTCCTCTTCCTTGAACTCCTCATCAATAGAGTTCCTTTTTCCCCATTTCGAATGCAACCAATCCTTTGTGCAAATGAGCTCTTCAACTGATTCCGGTGTAAGTGAGCTTCGATACTTGTTCACGACCCTACTCATACTAAAAGCAGATTCCGATGCTACGGTTGAAATTGGAATCAATAGTGTCTCGTGCTATTAACGAGAGCACAGGGTGCTGTGATTCACGAGCTTTCGACTTCCACCAGTCTAAAACATCAAATTCTTCGTCGCCTTTATGGTTTACAAGTGGCTCCTTGAGATAGTGATCAAGTTCTGTTTGAGTTGTCTGCGTTTGAGTCTCAACTTGTGCCATTAAAGACATGAAATCGTCGATCGTGTTTCGTTGTGCATTAATGCTAGAACTACAACCCACTTGAGGAGTTTGACCTGCGGTATTGTCTTTTGTGGCCCTCAAAGTTCCTACATAGAAATTGTATAAATATTCAACTTCATCACAAATCTTGTCGACCTCATTGGCACTCTTCTCATCATATAACTTTTTAAAAATGAATATAACTATAAACATCTTGTATCGATGATCAAGAATGACTGTAACAACCATTATCAGATTGCACTTAGACTAATACTTATCAAACTTTAACTGCATACCTATAATAATTAATTATAGAAAGTGTAGTCCACTACAACTTATATACAAAACATTTTTTATTCTCCAAAGTTCTGGTAGAAATATATTTTTTGTTGGATACTTGCTTCTTGAAAAGATCTTTGTTGTGTCGTAAAAAATTGAAAGGAATTTGCGAACTGCTTCAGCTCTTGTCCAATCATCATCAGAAGGCAATCACTGATACGCACTATCACGCTCCGCATATCGAGAGAATGCATCTCTGAAAGCTATTGCTGAATCCAACATTTTGTAAGTTGAATTCCAACTTGTCATGACATTCTGCTTCATCGTTATTTGAGATGACAAATTCAACCGTTTCACGATCTCATTCCATGTATTTAATTGTGGAGGTGACCTCCGTATGGTTAACTTGTCTTACATGAGTAAATGAAATGTTTAATTTAGAAACAAGATCCCTGATATCATTAAAGATGTAGAAAGCCCTCGATGTTCAGCTTTGACTTTTGCCAGCTAAATGATCTTAGCCTTGTGCCCTTGAAGACAATTGGGACGGGAGGAGACATTGATAGGAGACACATGCCTTCTCTAAGAGCAGTAGTGGCATGGACGGATTGAGCCAGAGAATGTGAGCAGTGTGTGTATTGCTGTGTCCCTCAAAATCCCTCTAATGCCTGCCGTAATGTGGGAACTAGACTGCGCTGACAAATATTCATTGTGACTAATAGGGCTGTACACGAATAGAGTTAGCTCGGTTAGCTCGACTCGACTCAACTCGAAAAAGCTCGATTTGACTTGGTTCGAAACCGAGTTCGAGCTGATTTTTTGAGCTCGAAAAAATTTCAAATTGAGTTTGAGCTTGCCCGAGCTCGACTCAACTTGGATCGAACCCAACTCGAATCAAACTCGGATCGAACTAGTTCGGTGACTTAGGTACTTTGATATTGATGTTGCTCACCAAGTGTTTGGTGAAATGACGCAACGAAGTGTCGGCTGGGGCAAGGAAAGTATGTTTTATCAAACAAATACCATTTTTTCATGATTTTGATGTTGCATATGAGGTGTTTAATGAAATACTTGTAAAACCACTGCTGATGTTTTATATACAGTGAGAATTTGAAGGTGCAGTCCATGTGTTTGTAAAATTGCTGCACAGGCGAACTCGGCTCGATCTTGGTTCGAACTTGGCTTGAATTGGCCCGAGCTGCTGACTGAACTGAGCCGAGCCGAGCTGGCCAGTCAGGCTCGACGATTGAGCCGAGCTGAGTTCGAGCTGAGGGCAGCCAGTGGCCAAGACGAGTCAAGCTGTGCCCAGCTCGACTTGGATTGACTCGTGTACACCTCTAGTGACTAACATTTAGAGGGGGCACCTTACACCACCTGGAACCAATCGTCATTCAGACCTGCTGATGAGCAGCTTTTGAACTTGCTAGATGTGGCTGCCCACTCAAGAATAGAATTTTGATTTTGTCAACAAGCAATTCAATCGAACCCTGAGTGCCCCTAAGATTCGAGTATTTCTCTTTCCAAAATTCCAACTCATGGTTAAAGGGTGTAGGCTCCATAGAACTCTGCCTTTTCCCTGAACCACCCATTGCCTCAGCTTGAAAGTTCCTCCCCAGCTGACTACCTTTTTACCCAACTAATATGCAACGACTTCAAAAAATGATTCCACAGCGATGAAGCCACCGACTAATGCATAAAGGGGTGAATTCCAAATTCCTCTTCCTCTTTGCACATGATCCATTCGTTGGGTACAGCCTTACTCCTGTGTGTTAGGTCGTTCAGCGGAAGGACTTTGTTTAGGGCAACGAGCCAAACAAATGCGACGACTCTTGGAGGGGCCACTGATCTCCATTAGGGTGTTGCAAACGGATGTGAGTTGAAGCTTGAAGTCTGCGGAAAAATGACCTGACAAATTTGCACAACCCATTCCATTTCCATACTCTGACGTCTTCTTCATTTAGACTGGGATATACCTCTAGCATGCAAAGCAGCTGCTGACATCTTCTAGCTTTTCTTAAGACTTGTAAGAATGCCATTCCAAACCAAATCTGCCCCTGTTGTATTGATTCATTCGCTGACTAGAGCATTCCTCTTACACACTTATTTGAACATACTTGGAAGTTTAACAACAAGAAGCTTATCCTCAATCCATTTGTCATTACAATGAAATGCACGTTGTTTACCTGAGTTTACAACAAGAAGCTTATCCTTGATCCATTTGTCTTTACAATGAAATGCACATCGTCTACCTGAGTCTAGGCCTGTCGAGACAGAATTTACCCCAGGTTCTGGGGCTGATCTCCCATACCTAAGACACCCTTCTGTAACTTGGACATAGGCCCTACCTACCCACCTCCTCTGGGCTCCCATCGCCTGTTTGCCAACCCATGCTAAGATTACATTTTCCATTCAGCACCTGTTTCTTTGAGAAGAACCTCCTTTACAAGTAACCTGCATAACAAACTCCAGTTCATCTCTCTGATTAACCTCCTCCATTTTTAGCTTTTGAACGCCTTTCCAACTAAGGAGGTGGATTTTCCTTCGTTTTCTAAGCCGCCCCATAAGAAATCTATCTGAAATTTCCCAATCTTCTCAGCCACTGTGCTCAGTATCTTGAATGGAAGATTAGGAGTAAATTGGGAGATTTGAGAGTGTCAATTTGATAAGAGTAATAATGCCCCCAAGGGATAAATACCCTCTTGTCCAAGAGGTGAACTGTTTCTCAAATTTCTCTATCGCCAGGTCCCAGTGGAATTCCAAGGTATGTAATATAGTTGGACTGACGTTTGCACCCAACCAGCTCTGCCAAATGCCTCACCCTCTGATCTCCCAGCTTGATGCCTGCCATCTCACTCTTCCCCAAGTTTATCCTTAGTTCGAAACAGCCTCAAAGCTTTTGAGGATAAACTGGGTATTTTTGCTTTTATCACTTAAATATAAGAGAGAGGTTCCTAATTCTCTCATTCTCACTCACTTCTTCTTCTTCTTCTTCTTCTATACAATATGATGAAGTGGCCTCTAGGAAGATTTCTTAAAGCAGATTAATAGTTTTCAGAAATTTAACCGAGTACAACGCACGAGTTTTCTTATCTCACTGCACAAAAATTGGATGTGTCACGACTATGACCATTCATTGAGTGGGTCTCTCGATGGATAGGTTGCTGTTTGCAAATTCCGAGATTTGGAAGGTACTTCCATCCAATTGTAATGTTAGTGAGATTTTTCTATTGTGGTAGATCTAGAATGGGACCCAACTAATGAATAATCAAGGCAATGGATGAACTATGTACTGCATGTCCCTTTTTTTGCCCTGTGCGCATTCATAGTCATAATGTGGAGCACTGCTCGTTGCACCATGTAACCTTGGCTGTTTTATTGTACAAACAACTAAATAATTTTAAATATTTTAAAATTTTAACATTTTAAGTAAAATATCTTTAGCTGACTCTTGTGCGGGCTCGACCATAGGGGTGGCAATGGGTCATCCTAGGGCTAGGCCGAGGTTGGCCCTGGCTCGGTCCTAGTACTATAAGACCTGGCCCTGGCCTGGTTAGGCCCTAACAGGCTAAAGAGGCCCAGCCTTGGCCCTCACCCTAGAGGTCGGGACTGAGCTAAGACAGGGCTGGCCCTATACTATAGGTTAAAGATAAGCTACATATATGCTACATGTACAATCAGTTTGCAATTGATGAGTCCGTGTTTATGAACCATTATGCTCTTCCATTGTATTAAGCAAGGTATTTGATAACAGTAACAGCGGCTGTAATAGCCACCACCTTTACTGTTACAATATGGACCAGGTGTCCTAGGCCGGGCCAATGCCCTGTGTCTTAGGGGCCAGGCAGTGAGGCCTAGTCGACCGTTTCTTTGAGCCTACCCGACTCTACCTCACATTGGGTCAAGTCTTTTTTTTTTTTTTTTTTGGTTTATGGAATGATAATGACTTGAAATGCTCCTAACAACAAAATCAGGCTACATCTGAACAACTACTGGTTCCATGGCTTCAAACTTGACTTACCCTATGTTGTGGAATCATCATTCAAGTGTATAATGGGGCGTTGAATTTTCCAATTCCTTTGTTTGGAGTGACACTTTGCTGGCATAGTCTAATCGTTGGAGTGAGACTTTGATGGAAAACTTTATTTGGTAGATGCTTTCGCATGTGAGGTGTTTCCTGATCTTCCTTTTTTTTGTAGCTAAGAATTACTAGGTCTGTGAGATGTGCCTCTTTCAATAAAAGCACTATGTTTGGCAATAATGGTGCTATTTATGTATCTCCCGTAGGCGTGAGGATTGGCTAGGTTTTTGGCATATGCTTTTGTTTGTCCCTTAATAACTTACCCACACGGTGTTGGCAAGGACACTTTTTTTTTTTTTTTTTTTTTTTTTTTTTTTTAAAAAAAAAAAAATTTAAAATTTTTAATTTTAAAAGTTGTGCAATGTTGACACGGGTCATCATGGATGCATTGTTTGTCTCTCTGGACATGAATCATGTAGAGGAGAGGTCATCATGGATGCATTGTTCGTCTCTCTAGTCTAGACATGAATCATGTAGAGGAGGGGCCATCTTGATGCCTGGTGGAAATGAGCCCAACTCATTTTACATATTTAGAGGCCTGCGAAAGGACAAGCATACTCAGAAACATTTTAGATAACAAAGCCATGCTCTAAAAAATTGGGACCTTGCTTTTAAAGCAGCCGTTTTAGTTCAGAGAGCAATAAATTTTAGGGTGCTGCAGAAGTGGCAATGTAGTGCACACGCCAATGATCTGAACTGTTCATCAAATGGGTCGAACCATCCTAATACCCTGACATGAAATTATTGCTTAAATCATCTTCAGGTGGGCCTCAACCATACATCAAATCTGTAACATTCATTACCTTTTTTGGTGGAACGGTTGCATGACAGTTTCTGCCATCTGTCTTGTCGGGCAGCCATTTGGGCAGAGATGAGTTGGGTCATTTTTGCCCAGCAACCAAATAGGCGCCAAGTTTTATGTTTAAATTTTTAGCATACTCAGTTTCTGGGATGCTTTTTTCTTTACATATAAATGATTGATTTTTAGGTTTATTATTTATTTATTTATTTATTTTTGGGATAGTTTATGCAACGATTTCAATGGGAGGAGATCCAGTCCGGTAAAGTATTTTTTGGTTCTAATCTATTTCCATGGATGTGCGGTTGAATCTGACTCTTAAAAACTACCGTGTTCGGCACTGGCATGTTGACAGGGCCCAAGTTACATAGGTTGGGAGGGAGTTGATCATGTGGTGATGGTTCTGAAATCATCTGGTGCTTCTGCCAAGACATCAAGGGGCTGTTTAGCGGGCAATTTTGAGACCATTGCTAAGCTTCTTTTGAGTAGTGCAGATTGCAATGCAGAGAGAGCATGGGAATTCGCAGAAGGATCTCCTCTAGGGTCTGCTGAACAACAAGGATATTGTTGAGCTTAGGATCCATGCCGAGCGCTTTGCAGTCCAGTTTGCTATGCCAGCATTTGAAACTTGAACATTTTAAAGGCTGCTTACAAGCTTTCATACTAGTTTTTTATCTACCATGCATGTGGTAACAGATCCAAATTCCTTTCTCTGCATGTCTTATACATCTTTCATCCTTGTAAAATTCCAGATGTTCATTTTTCCTATTTCGCATGGAACTATTCAAAGTGCAATGTATGCATGGCAACAGAGACAAGATCTGGTTCCTTTTAACTTTGGCTAATAGCCTCCTATACTTGTGTAAATTATAAAAGATCATAATTTTGTATTAGATCATGTGTAAATTATACATGAGCTGCCTTAGAAAATGTGAATTTTGTAGCTGTCTATAATTTTATTCAGGTTGCAATCCTAATGTCATGATAAAGCTGGAAGCTTGTATCTTCTGTTTCAAGTAGGCTGCTAATGGATTCCTGTAATGCTGATATATTCTTTCCCTTTTGCAACTTACAGTGGTAGGAGTACATTCTATGTTCACTTGCATTCTTGTGTTAATTTACATTCATTCTTATGACTCTGCAATCATGTATCTAGTGCTTCTGAGCCAGCATATAACAGCTAGCGCCATACAGGTGCACGCACAGGCTGGGAATCGTTGTCATTTAGGTGTTATGAGAGCTATTGAAAATTGGTCTACATAATGGCTGTTATTTAACAGTAATGGTGGGACCTGTGATGTTATATAAGCTTATAATGACTGATTTTACAAAAATGGTCCGCAATGGGCTGGTGCGGGCCAATACATTTTTTTCTTTAAAATTTTTTTCTGATCATTACAGAATATGGTTGGCTGTTACTGTTACCAAATAGCTGGTATGAGATAGGTCTTGAGAGCCAAAATAGGGTTACGAAGGGTTATCAATTGATGCAAGGATCCTAATTTCAAAGTCCAAACATTATGTTTTTGTTAGATGGGGAGCTAGTAAAGAATACAACTGGGGCTTCCAAGAGGTGCTTGCTGAACATATAGGAATGTAGTTAAGACTGGAATGCTTGATCAGTTGGGCCATTCTAGGATTCAGATGATCTTGTGTCATGCGATGTTGCGTTACAGTAAACACTATTTGTCATGGAATCTTAATGATCAATTGCCAATGATGCCTAGTGGGGGATCCTGTCATGTCGCCATGCGAACGAATCGATGCGATGTTACTTATTGTGGCCGCCCTTGTACTGTTCATTGAATTCTTGGCCTTCTCCTTTCCACTTACCTCGATTGATTGAACACTAGGACGTTGTTGAGTTGAGGTAATTATAGTTTGAGATTGCTGACAGGGGAGGAAAGTTGGATCTGATTCGCTCTCTTCGGAAATGATTCAGAGTGGTTTACGGAAAAGATTTGCTGTTTGTCTTTGCCGCAACGATAATAACTCTGGTAGATTTTGGGGACACTTGTGTCGGGAGTGATTTAAAAGGCGGAAGCGATGGTGGGCTCTGATGGGACTCCACTAATTAGTGAAGAAGTTGAAAACCTTGAGAGCCCTAGGTTGGATCTCCTCACATTTCTGCAGAGCCGCTGTTATGGATTCCAAATTGTGATCCATGGGTAAAAGAAGCCTCTCAAATGCTTGGAGACTCAATCAAATGGTATTTAGATTTGAGACATTCCAAGGCCTCTTGTCGGGAGTGATTTGAGAGAGGCGCTAGTGACCGCAAGCTAGACGATGTGACTCCATGCCCCCACGGTTTTAGTACACCTAATCAATTAATGCCAGTGAAAACCTTACGAGGCTTAGCTTTGATCGGCTCATGTTTTTGACATAGCTGTCGGTTAGGTGAATCCATACACAGTACTTAAAAGAGGCAAAAGTACCTCTTAAATGTCTAAGGATCGAGTCAAACAGTTATCCAATACAGATATTCCTAGCTTCTGTCATCTGATTCATCGAAGATCGCTGAAAAAAGTCCATTTAACTAGATGGGAGGACTTAGAACACATCTAATGATCATGTTTCCTAGACATTCTGAAATGGGTCCCTCTCAAACAATGGTGGTGCTGGTATGAACAGTGCTCTAGGATTCCATACCATTGAATTGCTGGTTTTTCCATGTTTGTTGTTTTGGATGCAGGCACCCACTACGGATTGAGAACATGGGGGAGGAATATCTCATGTTTTTGACATAGCTGTCGATTAGGTGAACTGATATGCCATACTTAAAAGAGGCGAAAGTACCTCTTAAATGTATGAGGACCAAGTCAAACAGTTATCCGATACCAGATATTCCTAGCTCTTCTCTTCTGTCACCTGATTCATCGAATGTTCTCCATTAAAGTCCATTTAACTAAATGGGCGGCCTTAGAACACATCTAATGCCTCTTAAATGTCTGAGGACTGAGTCAAACACCTATGCAATAGGATATATTCCCAGCTCTTCTGTCACCTCATTCATCGAAGATCGCCATTAAAGTCCATTTAACTAAATGGGAGGACTTAGAACACATCTAATGATCATGTTTCCTAGACATTCTTAAGTGGGTCCCTCTCAAACAATGGTCTAATTGTGTGGCGATGGTATGAACTGGGCAATGAATAGCCAGAAAAGTCCATTTAACTTAAATGGGAGGCCTTAGAACACATCTAATGATCATGTTTCCTAGACATTCTGAAGTGGGTCCCTCTTAAAAAAATGGTCTAATTATGCGGCGCTGGTATGAACAATGCTCTAGGATTTCAAACCATTGAATTGCTGGTTTTTCCATGCTTTGTGTGTTTTGGATGCAGGTACTCAGGTGGAGATTTTATTATATGCGGCTGGTCTAAGTCACACCATCGAAGAACTCTTTTTGAGCCTTGTTATTTGTGCTGCCGGAGAAACTGGTGCATGTAGCCGGTTGTGCCCACTTAGGCTGTTGTGGTCATGCCGGCCCAGCTGAAACAGCTCATGCGAAATACAAAAGAAAAGAGAGCAAATCTAAACAAAAAGAAAAGATGATCAGGCAAAAGTTAAAGTTGTAAAGCACTCTGTTAGCTGTAAAAAGAGAAGTCCTTTTCTTTAATAGGTGTTTCTATAACCTGTGTGCTGCGCACGGGCTGATGTCCTTTTGTGGTGCTTAAAAAAATAGGATACATGGGACAACCGTCCGGTGATCTAGATTGTTTGTTGGGTGGGTCCCACCAAAATCACATGGATTGAATGACCCCACAATATTGGTGGGAATTTCCTTGTCTGCATTGACTATTGAAGGCATTATTTCCTTACAAAAAAAAAAAAATAAAAAAAAATCCATTTGTTAGATCACTGATCCGACGGTTAGGATTGTCTCATCAGTGAGATTTTTCTGAAGTGTCTAGACACTAGTTTGATTCCCTTTTCTTACCAAAGTTCTTGTGTTTGTGTGATACGAACTACAAGACTAAATGATATGACATGGGGATTGATAGTGATACTAGACGGCTTCCTGACTGATACATACCCCCTTTCTTTTCTACTTTTGAGAGGAAGACATGACAACTTTGTACTATTGTATTACTAATGTAGAAGGTGTGGCATGTGGTTGATAAGAGAGTTGTACCATCCTCTTGCAAAAAGTAGAAAAAATGGGTGTATTTGTCAATCAGGATGGGAATAAATAGTGGGCTCTCTATAACATCCAACTGTCTTTCATACATTTCATTTTGATGTAACGTTTATAAATGTGTTGGTTTATGTTGCTTTCCATCTTAAATTTGTAAAAATATTTCTAATGCTTCTTTTGTAATTACTTTGATGTTGAAAAAAAAAAAAAAAACTTTTCAATTATGTAGGATTTGATATATATATATATATTGGCTTTCTCAGCAATGCAACTCTTTTGTCTTTTGGGGTTTGTATTCAAGCTGAAAACAGACAAGGAAACAAGTTATAGAGCTGTTTTAGGGAAGACATTTAAATTTTTTTTAATGGGGTCTGAAATCCTTGCCATTTCTGAGAAAGAAAGGAAGTGGGAATTCATTTTTTATTACAAAAAAAAGAAGAAGAAATCTTGTTGCTTGTGCTATTTTCCTGACAACACTTCCTTTTACAGCTCCCCCTTTCATTTCAATGAAAGGAGCAGACATCAATTTCTGGTGAAGGGACTGAAAATCAGGAATAGAAATTTCAAGTTTTGGAGAGGAATAGAAAAAAAAAAAAAAAATAATAAATTTCCAGTTATTGAGCTAAAAAGCAGCAGCAAACATGTCAGGGTTTGTTCAGAAGCTTTCATCATCATCTCCATCTATTCCTAAGGAACCGAATCAGACAAAAGCTTCCACAAAAATGCTTTTTAATTTACTGGCAACAAGGAATCTCCAGTCTCCCTTCTCATTATTCTTGCAGAAATGGAATGATTAGTGATTAGAACTGCACCAGCCAGCCCATATGTGAAGAAAAAAGGGAGGAAGAGGGAAGGAAATAAATAAATAAATAAATAATAAAATCAAGTAAATGAAAGAGAAAGGTTTCTATTTTCTGGTTTTCATATCTCAATAACCATATGCAGATATACTTCATATATGTAACTGGGTTTTGTTTGTAATGCCTTGTGAGACAAGAAGAAGATATCATTTTCCCTTTTGAAGAAATTTACAGAGAGAAGATGCTGTTTAGATTGCCTGAATTTCCATTGAAGTGGAATATTTGTTTTTTTTTTTTTTTTTTTTTAATCCTCTTTACTGGAGATGGGTATTTTTTCTTTCTCACTAGAAACCTGTTTTTTTCTTCTTCTTCTTGCAATGCTGTCTGCAAAATCTTCAACTGTAACTGCAAAAACAAGAGGAAACAAAAGAAAGAAAAACAAAAACAGAATCCTCCCAAAACCTGTTTTCCCTTCTCCCTTCATAATCTTCTCTCTCTTACCTGTGACTACAAATATCCATCAGCTTCTTTCTCCCTTCAACAATCTCATCGAAGAAATCATCAAGCTGTCCTGCAATACTCTCAGTTCCTGATTTCAACATCCCAAAACACCCCTTCAAATTCTCAACCCTTTCACGGAAATTCCCATCGGCTTCGCATTCGATCATCCCTTGAGACCTCCTATCCAGCTCTGCTCGCAGCTCGTCCATTGAAATCCTTGCCCTCCGGAACTCATACAGCAGAATCCCTGGCCGCCCATCGATCCTGTTAATCTCCGCCACCACCCGCTGCTGAAGCCTCGCCGTCGATACCATGAATGCCGACCCAAAAAACAAACAGCCCTCCACGCCTCGGCGGGAGCTGGAATCAGGCCAGCAACAGACCAGTCCCCAGAGCAAGATCATGAGGAGGAGAGAGCTGACATTCCTCATCGCATAGAGAACGCCCCTGAAACCATTGAATCCATTGAGTTTGGATTCAATCGAGACCTTCTCATCAAAACGGAGCGAGAGCGGTTGGATTCTGTTCTCCATCAAGACTCTGTTCTCTTCTTCCAAGCCCATGGCTTCTCTGCGGCACCCGGAGATTGCCCGCATGACCTGTTCCAAAATGAAAATAAAATAGAAAACAGAGGAATTGGAATTGAATTTCTAGAATTACATAGAAACAAACGACATTCCCGACCTGACGTGAGAGCTGGATGCTTGGATTGCGGTGTCCATCGAGGGAAGATGCCACCTCGATGCCAGCTGAATAATAATTCTCCATGCCGGAGATGCCGGACTTGAGGACATGGCATGCTTCCCAGAGCCTGGAGCTCTCGTCCATGTACTCGTCGAGCCATTTCTCTCCAACAGGCAGGTGGAGCTTCTGAACCAAGAGGGTGAGCTGGGAATGGAAGGAGCGGAGAAGAGAGATGACCCGTTGAAGGAATTGGATCGACATGAAGTTGTTTGAGGAGAAGGAGCGTTCAAGATCATCGATGCCACGAGTGAGGAAGGAGTAGAAACCATTGACAGAAGTGGAAGAAGGATCCATGAATGAAAATTGAAATAGAGAGAGAGAGAGGGAGAGAGAGTGATTTGACTTACAACAGAAAAGGAGGTGAAATGGAAGAAAGAAGAAGAAGAAGAAGAAGAAGGTGGTGGTGGTGGCCAAAGGGAATGACTTAAAAGCTCGGGTTCCAATGTGAAAAGGATGGTTGGATGCTATGATGGGTGTTTCCTATAGAGGGGATAGGATGATTGGGAATCTGCCATTTTCATTGTTTAATGGCAGCAAAAGGAGTAGAAAGAGAAGCAATTCAACCAAAAATTACTTCTTTTCTTTTCTCTCTCTCTCTCTCTCTCTCTCTCTTTTTTTCTTCCTCTCTTTTTTCTTTGATGGTCTTTTGTAGAGAGAGAGAGAGAGAGAGAGAGATTGTAACAGTAGTAATAGAAGTAGGGAGTATTGGTAGTAGTAGTAGCAGTATCTTGTTCATGTTCTTGCATGTATGATTTTTTTTTTTTTCAAAATTTTAATTTTAATTTTTTAATTTTTAATTTTTTTTTTGGGTTTTGGAAGATGGATTGAAAGTTGACTGCTTTGACTGAATTTCCGGGAAACTCCTTCTCATTCGATTTCTTTTGCTTACTTTTTAATTCCTCGAGCAACTGGCTGACCTTTTTATTTTCTTTTTCTTTTTTGAAATTTGTTATTTCTCTTTATATAGATATTTTATTTTAATTTTTTTGTTTTTTTTAAAGGAATTGAATGATGGGTTCTTTGTGTGGGGTTGCATGATTTACTGTGATGGACTATGGTTGATCATGCACATTAGATCTGTCCTTCTGATGCTGGCATTTTGTTAATATTCCTTAATCCAAACCGTCCGAATCACTCTCTCTGGTTCATAACCCCATAATCACAGTAATGGGATGATCTTACATGTTCCAACAACTAGTTTTGGGATTTGGACAACCACCCAATTGGTATACACTGATCTGATGGTTAGGATGATTTAATCAGTGTGAATTTGGGCCACACCCCATATAGATTGCCATAGTTAATCTGGACGGTTTGGACTGGTCTACATATCACATGTGCAGTGTATGGATGCATGAATATGATCTTCCACAATACTCAGCTGGAGCTCCAAGAATACTCCTTGGTCCTTTGTATGTAGATATGCATCTCTCTACTATGGAAATCTTCTTTTTAGGATATCTTTCTCTTTTTATGTATTTATTTATTTATATATGTTGGTTTTTCAATGGAAGAGTAATTTGATGTACACATGCAGTGTATAATGATCTACATGCATACACACTACACCATCCAGTGAACACAAATCCAAACCGTCCAAAGTATGGGTCCTATGGTGGGCGTTCAGTACACTGGAAGGATGCATGGATGACTAAAACGGAATCAATTCAACGGTTCAGATTCAATAAATAAATGCTTATTAACCAAAGGTTAGAATTTCTGATTCTCTAGCTCTACCTTAATCTACAATGTGGCCTACAATTTCAATGGTTTGGATTTTTCAAAAACGTACTTTGTGTACATAAGCTGAGTGCATGTGCATGAATGGACACAATCTTCCAAACCATCAAATAATATTTTTTTCAAAGGTATGTGGGATACTACGAGAAATATAGTAAAATGATATTATATTACAATTTTATTTTATTTTGAAAGGGGAGGAGTTGGGGTGTGGAGTGCTCGTGGGTTTTTGGAGAATGGGATGATACTCGAGAGCATGTTGGTCTTTTGAGATCTCATTGGAAAGTGAAGAACTAATGAGTGTTTCTCTTCTTCTTCTTCTTCTCTCTCTCTCTCTCTTCCTTTGCCAACCCAACCTCTCTCTTTCTTTCATTCCAATTCAAATTCCAATCATACTCCTAAAATATCAGCCTCTTTGTCTATACAAATACCGTATTGAGATAATTATATGAGTCACATACTTTCATGATAGTTCACCACCATTTAGAAGATCATAGTCACTTATCCTCCTCACATGCACCACCCAGTAGTAGGCCGCCACCGTGATGTATCTACTAATCTACGGCATCCATTCCTTTTATTGTATCATTTTAAGGTGTAAGCCCAAAAGTAAGGTAGATCCAACACTCAAGTAGTAAATTTGGGTTGCATTAAATGCACAAATAGATTTCACTTGTTGAACCTACCTTACTTTTCATCTCTTAACTTAAAATGACACGACTATGAATAACATGGATAAACATATACATCATGGTGGGTCCCACACAGCAAGGTGGGGACACAATCTAGTCCACATTGGAGATGGAGTGTCTCTCTAAAATTCTCCTATCATACGATTGGAACCATTGTAGGGTTGAAAGTCGGGCGGGTTCAACCTGACCGACTCGTGACTAAATCGACATTGGGTTGGGCTCGGGCAAGATGTATCAAGTTTGGTCTTAAGCTTGGGCTATATAAACACCAACCCGATAAAGGTTGGGTCAGGCTTGGGTTGAGGTCTCGGGTTGCCCGACTCAACCTGAACCCGATCAATATGTAAGTTATAAATTGTAATTGAGTGTGGATCATCTGTGTTGAAGGCATAGGAAATTCATGTGCCATCAGGTGTCATTGGCCCATGCCATTTCCAATGATTGAAGCTAAGGAGATATGCTAGATTTCTCTCTCTCAAATAGATTGTGTACTATATAACACGACCTTTAAAGGAGTAGTCCTAAATTTTAGCTTGTTTGTTTAGAAAAAATAAAGTTCTTTACCAAAAATAACTATATATATAGTTAATAAAATCATAGGTACAAAAAATAAGAAATGTATTGAAATATAATAGACAAATGTAATAATGAAAATATTAGCATGTATTCGCCCGACCAACCTGCCAAACCCGACCGAGCCCGCTTGGGTTGAGAATTTCCAACCCGAGGTTGGGTTGGGTTGGGTTAGGGTTGAGGTATAGGAGCCTTAGGTTGGGCTAGGGTTGAGCACCAACCCGACCCGACCCGACCTGACCCAACCCAACCCGTACGACTTTCAGCCCTAAACCATTGATTAATTGCCCTCAAGTGGATGGTTGATAGTGAAATGGTGAGTGATCTATTTTTTTTTTTAATTTTAATTAAGAAAATCAGGTGGTTGCTGTAGTCTCCTTAAGCTGTTTAATAAAACTTTTTTATTTTGCAGCACTTATTATTGAAATTTATTAATTTAGATTATTTAAGAAACTTCATTAAATGCTTGAGTTATTTTTTTAGTAAAAGCATGGGTATTATTTTCAACTCTCCCTGTTTCCTTTGACGCTGAAAATGATAGTGCATTGAAATTTCTTTTCATTTTTACTAAAATATCTTTAAAATTATAATCCAACATTTTAAAATTTTCAACATTTAAATTAATTTATGGAGCTTAATTTTCATTTTATCAAACGAGACTTCAATTTAATGCTGGGGTAATGCCCTATGCATGATTGGGTAAGGGATTCAAACGGTGTAAATGGTGGTGAACTATCATAAGATTCCATGCGATTATATTATTTCTCCACCAGGATAGACATGTGTTTTGTATAGAGTATTTTTGGGCCCTTAGTTTAGGTGGGGTCGTCTATTCTATTAACCAGCTGGGCCTCACCAACGGTACCATGACCCAAGAAATTCAAGATTTTGGAAGATACTACCTACCATCCAATCAAAGCCTTTGGGTTAGTTGTAAATTTTTTATTGTGGTTCACTTTTCTTAACCGTTGAATTTGAGGCCACTGATCGGACGGTCAGGATTATTTCACCAGGGATGATCATGGTCTATCCTAGGTGGGCCTGTTTGGCTGGGCAGTTGGGATGGAATTGGAAGGGATTGGAGGATAAATCCCGGGATGGGCCAGGCGTGCCAAATAGACACGGTATCATGATCCCGGGATATGGCAATCCCATGGATATCAAGACAATCAACTGACATCACCATCATTAGCTTTAAATCCCATCAAATCCATCCTAATTCCTTCAAAATTGTCTAAGGATGTGTTTGGGGGATTAGAAGGTTTAATCCCAGGATTAACCTGCGTGCCAAACAGACCGGATATAGCAATTCCGGAATAGAGCAATCCCATAGATCTTGTACTAATCCACTCACGCAGCTATCATTACCTTGTAATCCATGCAATCCACTCTAATACCATCCAATCCCATCAAATCTGCCCGGGCAAATATCTGCCCGGCCAAACAGGCCCTTATTTGTACATATTTAATACTGGGAAGGACAGGTAGAGCCATTTCTCTAGTACGTGTGGGATGTCAATCTATCAACCAGGACCACCCATTTAGTGGGCCCTACTATGGATGGAAAGAGTATTAATAAATACACTTAGATCGGATGAGCCTATCAATCTCATCTGTTGCCATAAAAGCAACGGTACATAACAAAACTAGCTATTCGTGAACATTAAGTACTGAAAAATGCAGAAAATGATGGCTGTAATTGCCAGATGGTCATAAATCTTTGAAACGAGAGCCATCCATGATTGCTCCCCACTAAATGAATGGCCACGATTGACACATAAATCTGCCACGTGTACTGTTCGGAGATGGCTGTCCTTGAGACACCACTATATCATTTCCCATGTAGGGTACTAGCCTCTGAGGACTGCTCACCTACAGTTATCCGCATGATAACACGTCGTGCCGGTCCATCTTTCCCGCCAACATGCTATTTCTGCAGGACATCAGTACCGTGAAATAGGTAGGCCCCATCATTTAATTTACTCTTCTTAAAGCTCAGGACGATCCACTCATTACATTGCTACACCTGTATTTTGAGTCTGACTATTGGCCGTCCATTGATTTCTACGGTGTTGGCTCATCTGATAATCGGACAGGCCTATTTTTATTCCAGGAGATTTTAATAATGGAGGCTACCTTTTTAATGGTACGGATTCTCTGTAACAATGGCATGCTAGCGGAAAAAATGGAATGGTATGACAAGCTATCATACACGCAGCTGTAGCTGATCAGTTCTCCTGACCTATTGCGTTGTGCAACTTGGTTGTACTTCCAGTATTGGAAGTATCTAGCATGTCCTGAGGGACACTGAATATTGGTGACCTTCAATCTAAATCAGTACGGATATCACTCATGTGAGGAATATTGGTTGTCTATCAAGTCAGGTCCATCATGGATTCGCATCCAGATGAAAAATTCCTTAACAGAATGATCCTAATCGTGGAATTCTTACCTATTTAATCTGGACCGTTTATCTTTTTCTGTTTATAACCGTTCATTTACAGGCTAGTGGGGAGATGGTTATTACTGCCCAGTCAATCTTACGCATGGGAATGGCCCATGCCGGACGAGGTACAACATACAAAATTATAAACATGGGTCCTGTGTGTTTCGAGAGACTACAGATTTCAGTGTCCTTCACAGCGTCCTGCGTCCCCGTAATGCCGGAAATGCATTGAGACAATGATGCCCCAGCATCTCCCACTTGTCCCGTACGTAGGGCATCTGAACCGTACAAAAGATGGGATGCACAAGATCATGTCGGTTGTTTCATCAGGAGTGCCACATAAGCATGTCTAATCAGATCAGAGCAGATCTGATTTAAGTCACCCGTTGTTTTTGTCCGTCGGTGGGCCCATGATGGTTGGTCCATCCTTATTTTCTCACAGAAAGATCTTCGATGGTGGGCCTCACCTTCTGTACGTTCGCATATCCTACACACGAGACACTTTCGAATGGGTGAACGGTTGTATGTTAAGATAACGTACAAGCGCTTCTTGGGGATCATTATCTCATTTTAAAGTGTACGGTAGATATCTATGTTAGTTTTGCACCATTTAGAAAAATGGTGGTGACTGATTCTCCTCACACGTGGGACTGATTTACAACCATCCATACAATCGAAATTACTGTGAGTTCCCCTTTTAATGGAGCATATCTTTAAAATAGCACTGATTAAGCAATCCTATCCATTCAATTAATGGTTATCAAATGTATGGTTAAAAGTCAAATAACGAGTAGTCTAAATTTGAGTGAAAGTTTTTACTGCTTTATCCACAGTTTCTCAACAATTTGGACGGTCGGATTACTGTACAACTGTGCTTTGTGCACGGTTGGAGAGTCACCACCATCCTTTAATTAGTGCCAAAATAAGAAAACAGTCACAATAAATGATAACATACAACTGGTTGTAGGTTAGCTTGACATAACCACACATCAAGTGTTGCACGTGTAAGAGATCTGAGCCATTCAAAATTTAGACTATCCATGAAGCATCATTTGCTGTAAAAGTCAGCTGGCCCACTCATCAGGCAAGGCTCACCACGATGTTACTTGATGGTCATAAAAAAGAGCTCTGTAGGGCCCACCATGATGCTTGTGTGACATCCACTCCATCCATCAGGTCTCCCAGTTCAATTGAGGACGATGGCCCTAAAATTAGGAGGATTCAAAGGAAGCCGTGGGGATGGGGACACATACCATTATCGGGCCCACTTTTATTCATGTATTCCATCCAACCCATTAGG
Source organism: Magnolia sinica (assembly GCF_029962835.1). NCBI lineage: Eukaryota > Viridiplantae > Streptophyta > Magnoliopsida > Magnoliales > Magnoliaceae > Magnolia > Magnolia sinica. The sequence continues at coordinate 116,295,195 of NC_080574.1, read as the reverse complement.
AATGGAGATCACCTCTTGCGCAAGTGTGTTGAATTACACCTGAGAATGTTTCTTTGTACACCTGGCCTATCACGACCATAGCAGAAGTCTCATAAGATGTCACGTGATATTCATAGATACTATGCAATGGAGACGAAATTTAAAGCTAAGAAGCTAAATATGTGTTTATATTAAGAAGTATCAAGTGTAAGAGTTTAAGGAAAGTAAACATACGGTATAATCAATTGTACACATCCCACCTAAAATGAGGATAAGCCTCTCTTTCCCCACTTGAAAATGAGGATAAATCATTCTTTGCGCTTCAGCTTAACTTCAATAAATTATTTTCTACTGACTTAGAAATAATCGAAAATCCAAATGGGTTGAACATGGAGCAAACTCAACGTATCCAGATACAACCATGGACCCGATCGGCTAGTGCAAAATCTAGTAACGATTCGATCACGAACGTACATCTGAACTTTAAAGCCTAATGAAATCTCTATACGTAGCAACTATTGTGCAAGAAAAGGATAAAATGAAATTTATTTACTCAATGATCACTCTCTGTATTTCTTATTCTTTCCAAATAATGTTATGTTGAGGTGTGAAAGGTCACATCTTTAAAATTGAGGAGAGTACAAGCGTTCTTGCACCTAAAGTGGACAGGGTGTTATTGAAAGCAAAATTTGAATGATCAAGATGATATATGGTTCATTAGAAATGTGGTCAGATGATCTTTCTAATGAACTTAAGTTTCCTTCAATCCAGGTTTAGATGATGAATATCTGGTCCGTTTACTAAAACCACACATTGATGTGCAGATAAAGCTGTAAAAACTTTGTCTGCACTTTAGACTAGTCAAATGAGATTCTATTAAAGTGATTTTAGTTCCATTGAAAAGCTTATTCGGTGACATTTCTAATGAGCCTAAGATCATCGAAATCGAACAATCAATCAAATTACAGACAACTAATTTCATATACTGAACGGTCGTATTTTCGACAGGTCAAACGGAGTCCGATCGAAGCGATTCTAATATTGTTAGAAAGCTTATTGAATTATTTTTTCAACAATACTAAGATTATCGAAACAGACAGACAACGAATAAAATATAAATATTTAAACAATCTGTAGAAAAAGATAAAAACTAATCATTACGTTGCATATATATATATAATAATAATAATAATATAATATAATATAATATAATATATTATATATTAAAATATTTACTTTATATCATATATTATTTTATGATTTAAACGTCGGGCGCATACAACGCAATCCAATGAATCGCAGTCATTGACAGCGAATTGCGGTTGCCAACGCTTATATAAGGAGCTCGTTGTTAAACAGAAGAAAATATACCAACAAAGGAAATTGAGATCAGAGGAAAAGAAAGAAAGAGAAAGAAACAAAGAGCGAAAGAGAAAGAAACAGAGAGTAGAAAGAGAGGTAGGAAAATACAAAAAGTGTCCAAGGGTTGGAGTTCACCCAGAAGTGCTGCTCGAGATACCTTAAAGATTTCCAATATGCCGATATACTGCCTGACATAGGAGATGAAAAATGCCATTAAAGAAGTCATTGAAGGTAAGAGTTTGTCTACCTCCATTTAAGTCGCATTCTACTCCACACATTCCAAGTGCATCAACTACATTCACGTTTCCTTCTATATCATTTGGTATTATTCTCTATTTTTCATTTTTTAAAACTTTATTTGCCTGCATGAAATCTTAAATCCTGCGAAGCAAGGCTAGCTGGTACTTAATCTTATTTACTGTATGTTTATTTTATTTGCCTACCTGGTGCTATTTACCTCTACGAAGTAGGGGTAGTTTGTATTTCATTTTACTCATTGCATTTTTATTTTATTTGCCTACCCGGTGCCACTTGGCTCTACAATGTAAGGTTAAATAGTTTTTTTTTTCTTAACAAGTGGATAGGGTGTTATTGAAAGCAAAATTTGATTGATCAAGATGAAAAATGGTTCATTAGAAATGTGGTCAGACGATCTACCTAACGAACTTAAGTTTCTTTCAATCTAGGTTTAGATGATGAATATCCGGTCCGTTTATCAAAACCACGCATTGATGAGCAGATATAGCTGTAAAAACTTTGTCCACAGTTTATCAAAACCATGGTTGGCAACGCTTTTATAAGGACCTTATTGTTAAATAGAAGAAAAGATACCAACAAAGGAAATTGAAATCAGATGAAAAGAAAGAAAGAGAAAGAAGCACAGAGCGAAAGAGAGAAACAAAGAGTAGAAAGAGAGGCAGGAAAATATAAAAAGTGTCTGAGGGTTGGAGTTCACCCGAAAGTGATGTTCGAGATACCTTAAAGATTTCCAATATGTCGATATACTGCCTGACATAGGAGACGAAAAATGCCCTTAAAGAAATCATTGAAGGTAAGAGTTTGTTTGCCTCTATTTAAGTCGCATTCTATTCCACACATTCCAAGTGCATCAACTACATTCACATTTCTTTCTATATCATTTGGTATTATTCTCTATTTTTCATTTTTTAAAAACTTTATTTGCCTGCACGGAATCTTAAATCTCGCGAAGCAAGGCTAGCTGGTACTTAATCTTATTTACTGTATTTTTATTTTATTTGCCTACCCGGTGCTATTTTCCTCCACGAAGTAGGGGTAGTTTGTATTTCATTTTACTCATTGTATTTTTACTTTATTTGCCTACCTGGTGCGACTTAGCTCTGCGATGTAAGGTTAGATAGTTTCTTTTTTCTTATTTTCGCCAGCCCAACTCTTATGGGTTATGCAAAACACGAGGAAATATAAAAATGCCAAAATTCTGTTGAATTCCTAAAAGTTACAAATTCTGTGAAGTAGAGATCGCACATTGTATGGGCGGAAAAGGGTGCCTAACTCTTTTTCCATCTCGGAGGCCCTTACTTGGAATCCATGGTCGTAGACCAACCACGAGAGTTACTTGAGTTAGGGAATCATGAGATTCCTTGACCCTTAAGCAATTCTACGGTTTCTACCCGGCCATAGATCTTGAGTTTCATTTGGCTAGTGGTGACTCCGAACTAAATGCATTTTTATACGTGAGTCAATACTATACTTTAGCTACACTAGCAAATCAATACCAAAGCCAACTCGCTAGCCTAGGCCCAACTTGAAATATGAGATTTTTTTTTTTTTTTTTTTTTTTGGCTGAATAGGACTATGCCAAATAAAAAAATAAAGTGCAGAAATAGAAAATAAATCAGAGATCTCAATTGCAATAGTATTGAAACATTGATTCAAACTGATTCGTAGGACATCTTTCACTCAAACAAGTTTAGGCATAACAACCTTATTTCACGAAACTTGTAAGAATTAAAATTCTAAACAAAACAAGAGTCAATAAAAGCTAAACTATTACAAGCATTCACCACTTTAACTTAAAAAGATTACGACCATTCATCACATAAACATAAAAAAACATTCACCACAACACCAAGAATTATAGTGATTCGGTGTGTCAACAATTGTTCTCAAACAACCACACCTACTCCACTCCCAATAATCATTATCCACGTGATACTGGCTTTCACTATAAATAAGGTTTTCACAGGAACACCTTAAAACCCGATACAGTTGTGATTTTATTGGGCTATCACAAACAAGAAACCCCTCACTGAGATTTTCTGGCTATCTCAGGAAAACCAAATGAGATTTTCTGGCTATCTTAATAAAACCAAAATACAAAAGAAATATACTTATCTTCTCCTTTGAAGATGTATCTATTGATGTAGCCGTAAAACCACTTCTCTTGAATGTAGATCGTTCAATGTTCAGTCATAGAGACAAAGGTTCAAGGTTTTAAATTAATTTTAAATAGATTCAAACTAATGGCTACTTGTTTCAATTCCTTTAAGATCTCAAAAGAAGAATATTTACTCTCTTTATAAAATGAAATTGACAGAATTAGAGATCAAGGAATTAAATAAAAAGCTATTAAAAATATTTAATAAATATTGTGCAATAGCTTGAGCATAACAGAGACTTTTCTTTCTCTCTTGTAGAAGGATTTGATAGACTTGAATTGTATTTTTAAATTGAGAGGCCTCAATTTATAGGCAAAGAAGTTGTTGCTTCGACTCGTCTAAGAACCGGATTCCGTTCCAACAAATTTTCAAATTTAAGAATGATAAGATAAAACAGATCTTTGATTGGTCGAAGGCCCTACTTGACTGGTCAAGGGCCTTGTTCGACTAGTTGAGTAAGGTCTTTAATTGATCGAGGGTGCAAGAAATCTGAACTGATTCAGTTGCTGGACTTCGAGTCGAGCAACCCTCGACTGGTCGAAGGCCCACCTTCGACTAGTTGAATAGTCTCCTCGACTGGTCGAAGGTGTAACAAAAAACCCATTTTTTCTTCGATTTGAACTAGGACTAGTTGAACTTTCTTAGACTAGTCGAGCCACAACTTATACTAGTCGAACCTTAGCCAACTATAAGCATAAAAACCCATTTAAAGTAGATTTCAAAAGTACCTAAACTTAAGGTCTTTCTAAGGTTCATAATGCCTTAAATGACTGAACTTTGAAGTAGATTAGATGTTTGAAGTTTATGGAGCTTATTCTTCTACTAGATTCTTCAATAGAGCTTGAATTTTTTGATGGAGATTGATCTTCTACTAAAACTTTAGTGGAACTTGAACTTAACTTGAACTTTCCATCTTGATCTAAGTAAAACTTGTACTTTCCATCTTGATCTTCTACTTGACTTGAACTTTAGTAGAGCTTGAACTTTTCATCTTCATCCACACTAAAAGGCTACTTCATAAGTTGTTTTGTCTAAACGAAATTTGACAAACAAGGTGTACTTTACACATTATAGCACTTGCGCTTTCTAACATTCCAATAAATACCAGTCTCTCACTAATACATTAACTTGCGAATAGTCTAGTGTATACTGGTCCATTTACTTTCTTATCTACATCCTGTACTCCAGTGTAAACTGTTCCATTTTACTTTCTTGTAAGCATCCTTCATTCCAGTCTATACCGGTCCATTTTACTTTCTTGCCTACATCTTCCATTCCAGTGTAAACTTGTCCCTTTTACTTTCTCGCGAGCATCCTACATTCTAGTCTATACTGGTTTACTTTACTTTCCTACCCGCATTAGACATTATAGTGCAAACTGGTCCCTTTGCTTTTCTGTTAGCATCGTGCATTACGGTATATACTAGTCCTCTTTATTTCCATATTGACATCATACATTCTAGTGCAAATTGGTCCCCTTTACTTTCTCGCGAGCATTCAATATTCCAATTGTCACTGGTCCATTTATTTTCCTGCAATACAGTTTACACTGGTCTATTTACTTTCCTGTTATTCCAGTGTGCATTAGTCCTCTTATATTTTCCTGACATTTATATTCTAAGTGTTCGCTTTTTATTAAAAGTAAAAAAAGGAAAAAAAATCAGAAAAATAAAAAGATAAAAAAATAAAAAAAGAAAATACAAAAAAATAGATTGCAAAGTAAACCCATTGTGAGGAAGTAGCAGACCATTTTGCAACCATTGCGCCCAGAAATTAGTTACGGGTTTGCCGCCCTTCATAATCATCACGTACCCACCAAAGCATCATTTGAACCTATGCATAAGCAGCAATGTCAGCCCAAGATGGAAATCCTCCAACTCCTCAAGATTCACCGAGGGCGAACCCTCTCAACCGACCACATCTACTCTCTTAATGACTGCTTTCGCCCGCTACTTGAACATGTTAGAGGATATTGTGAACTGCATTCACATGAAAATTGCATCGCTCATTCATAACATGTGACCATTGAGCATCCATGTAGGTTTGTTAGACCCAACTATCAATCAATTCTAACCCATTCCCCTTAAAGAAAATCGGGTTCATTTTCAAAACTCACCAGTCATAGCTATTCAAACTCCAGCACATCTTCCTCTTAACGGGAGTTAACCAACACTTCAATTAGCCCATTCTAGTCAATTCCAACAACTTTCCCCCTAACGAGAATTTATTTCAATTTCAACTTAGTCAATCACAGCAAGTACCTACTGTTCATGGATATCCGTCCAACAAAGTTCACTATCCTGGTGGGACCACATTCCAATTCCCTCACCCTACCATACACTTAATCCCTCCAGCTGAGGACCACATGAACATTGAAGAAGTCAACTATTATGAAGGAAAGGCTAACTGAATGTTGGAAGGAGCACCAGCTCCTCTGGCCCAACCAAATGAATTCGATTGACTTTGAGAACACTTCAAGGACTAGCTAAAGCCATGAGAAATGAACTAAAAAAACATGGGGTGGAACTCTTGTCCACAAAATTCAAGGATCTTTGCCCGTTTCCCGATGCTAGGGTACCGACAAACTTCGAGGTACCCAAATTTCAATGGTACGATGGCATGTGATGCCCAATTGCGCATTTAAAGGCTTTCTATGCTAAACTTGATGCCATGACAGAAGATGATGGGGCATTGATCCGTTTGTTTCAAAAATCTCTTAGGAGTGATGCATTAGATTGGTACACGTCTCTTGACTATCATAAGATTAGAACCTGTGAACAATTGTCCCAAGCATTTATAGATCGTCTTGCGTACAATCTAAATACAACACCCTAAAGGCCAGATTCGGCAACCCTTAAGCAAAAGAGTGACGAAACATTGCCTGCATATGTGGGGCGATGGAGAGCCATGGCCACATGAATGAAAACACCCATTGATGAAAAAGAACAAATCTATATAATTGTCCATTCGACCAATCCAAATATATTGGGGTATATTATTTCATATCCGTATGCCAATTTTTCTCAGCTAATTTGTGCAGGAGAATAGGTGGAAAAGAGCTGGAACAATTGCACCATGGCCCTGCCATTCTACCTTGGTACAAAAAGTGAAACCTGAAGAAAAGACAGGCAAAAACGGAGTTAGAAATAGAGACATGGCCACTCCTCGCCCAGTGAAAACTAACAATGTTGTTGCATATGTACAAGGGGTGCAAAGTGCTCCTTTGTAGGAACTAAAATCTAAACTCAGCAACAACAACCCAAGTGGAATCCATGATACATAAATCAAAATAGGAAAATGGGTGTGGCATAGGTGCCTAGGCAATTTACACACTTGGCCAAGTCATACACAGACATTTTGACCACACTCATCCAAAGGCAACTCTTGGCACCTCTATAGCCTAGACTACCTCCAAACTCGTTGCCTCCAAATTACAAGGAGAATGGGTATTGTGTATTCCACCAGGGGCGGGGTCACGCTACAGAATGTTGTTTCCCCTTGAAACACGCAATCTAAAATTTGATCGATTAGAACAAGATCACGGTCACACTCCTTGAAATAGTTGCTGCTAACAGCAAGAACATACTCTAAAATCCTCTGCCGCAACACCAAACAGGCCCTAGTACTTCTAACACCCTCATTGTCAATGCCATCTAGGGAGAATATTCCCCCATATTTTTTAAGCATTCTCAACTAAAAGCTATAACATGGAGTTTCCCCCACTCATTTTGCAAGGGGCTTTACCCCCGCCTCCGTTGGTCCTTCAAGGGAAGGGCCTTGAATTGCATTCCGGTCCTGCTCATCACATGCAACATACATAGGATCAATAATTAGTCCTATAAGGAAGAGCCCATACATCTACTCTAGTCAACAACAACCACCAGTCAGGGGCTTACCAATCATTGGTCCTTATGGGGAAGGCTTTATCCCCCATCCCCAGTCAGGTCCCATACCACATAGGAAAGACGTCCTCCCCCATTTTACATGCCATGCAAACTTGTCAGGTCTGACTAGACAATTTAGGAAGGCCCTCTTGCACAACCCTTGGTACTGTTAGGGGCACCGTTAGCTCCCTAATCGAACCACATCTTCTATCGCTAACCCTCTATCCCCTTTAGAATCTTCATCTCCTCTGGTTCTTGAAGGAAGGATGGAACCGGTCTCATATAACAAGGCAATCCCTTTGGCATTATCCAGAATGATCTGAAGTGGGAAACATGCATCCTAATGGGAGATGCTTCTAAAAATAAAGACTTAGAGGAGATCCCAAGGGACCTTCGGTTGGAGCTACACACAAGGCCGACATTGCATATGATGTAGCGACCCAGCTTAAAACCATCTCAACATAGATATCCATTTGGGAACTCATCTGGACATTGCAAACACACTATGAGATTTTTGTTAAAACTCTAAATGATGTGCAATATCTCTAGGGAGGCTCCACTTAAAATGGTTATACACATGATAAGCCAACTCCTTGCACCCCGAGACATCACTTTCTCAGATGACGAGCTACCATCAGAAGGTCTTGACCATGCAAGGTCATTAAACATAACCATTTGTTATAAGGACTGCCATATCTCGCTGGTACTGATTGATAACTGTTCAAGTTTGAATGTTTGCTTACTTCAGACTGCCTTTTATTTGGGACTAAAACCATCTATGTTCAGGCCAAACAATATGAATGTGAGAGCATTTGATGATTCCCAAAGACAAGCACAATGAGAGGTTGATCTTGAACTATAAATTGGCCCATATACATCCGTTATTTATTTTCAAGTTTTGGACATACCTTCGTCATTCAATCTTCTCCTCGGATGGCCTTGGCTTCACGAAGTTGGGGTTGTACCATCAACTCTCCAGTAGAGGGTTAAGTACATCATTGGGAATAAGGTGTTATGCATTCTGGTAGATCCAAAACCTCTTTTTTCCATTGAAACAAATCTTCCAGGGGATCCTAACATCCTAGTCATTGATGCATGACAAACAAGTAGAGATAATCCCTATTAAAACTTCCAGTTTGAAGCAGTAGATCGCATTCTAGTGGTATATCCTCTAAAATCAAACTATATTTTCACACTAGTCGAGCTTCAAATCTTGAACTACTGCCTCGAACACCAAGATATTGCCAAGGTAATTGAGGTTCAAGAAAGAATAGGAAAGGTAGGACTAGGATATGAGTCACCTTCATAAGAGGAACCAGAGGAGACAAATTCCAAGAGGAGGCGGAAGGGCCAAGAGATAAGCCATCCAATCCCTTTCACACCAATCCAATTCGTTAGTGCCGGAGTCATCCATCCATGTCAAGATCCAGATTCTGACACCAGGTCACAACAATGGTCTCACCCTCACTGAGTTTCCCAATCAACATTTGAGCAAGGGGAAAGAGTTACCCCCTCTTGATTGGACCACGACGGTCGGTCCATCAGAGCTGCGACAACCTGAAGAGCTCCGTGACATAGGAAAGAAGGTAGGTTTGATGAATTTGACAGAGAGTTAGAACTCAGCCCCCGCCATATCATGATGATTGGGCACAATAGAAAAATTCATCCCACTGCATCCCAAAACCTTGCTTCTCAATGGGAGGGAGCACATGGCTTCAAATAGTTCACCACCCCCATGACACTTAAATTGGCCGGTCAATCTTCGTAGAGTGGTGTTATGAAAAAAAAAAATCATCCTTGTAAATAGACATTCGAACCTCGGGCAAGATTAGATAGTCGTTGGTTTGAAACGGCTGTTTGCTCGACATTCGATAAAATTAAAACACAAAAAAATTTGAAGAATCATAAAAAACCAAAAGCAATAGAAAACCCTTAAAATTCAAAAAATAATAGAAAATTCTTAAATCTAAAAAAAAAATAGAAAATCCTCAAAACCTAAAAATAATAGAAAACCCTCAAAACCTAAAAACAATTGAAAATTCTCAAAACTAAAAAACAATAGAAAACCCTAAAAACCAAAAAATAATAGAAAATCCCTAAAACAAAAAAATAATAAAAAATCCAAAAAACCCAAAAATAGTAGAAAACCTACAAAATAAAAAACATCAAAAAAAATTTCAAAATACCCAAAAATTAGAAAACTTTTCAAAAACCACATGTAATAAAGTGCCAGACTCATCTGAAGAGTTGCGTGAAGCTGAAATCGATATCTATGACTTTAACATAGAACTAGACATCGAACTCATGGGCTTTGAAGAGGTTAAGGATGAGGGAAATATGACTTGACTCTCGAACTTGAGGATTTACTTAATAAGTTCAATTCAAAAGCTAACGTTGAACCTGAAGATTTTGATGTGGTCAATCTTGGAACCCTCAAGAATCCTTGGGAAGTATGCATTGGAAAATCTATCTCTGAGCGACAGGAAGAGGATGATTGAGTTTTTGAAACTGTGATTATCAAAATTTTTCTTCTCTTACGAAAACATGCTTAGACTCGATGAAGATTTGGTGGTACACTGTCTACTCATGAAGCCTGACATCAAGCCGGTCAAACAGAAGTTGAGGAGAATGTGACTAAAATAGATCCTAAAAATATGGGAGGAAGTTATCAAGCAATACAACGCCAATTTCCTAGTTGTATCTAACTATCCAAAATGGCTTGCCAACATTGTTCCCATTCCCAAGAAAGATGGAAAGGTCTGGATGTGCATCGACTTTTGCGACCTTAATAAATCCAGTTCGAATGATGACTTCCCACTGCCCCACATCGACACATTGGTCAACGACACGACAAGATACAAAATCTTTTCTCTCACGGATGATTTCTCTTGGTATAACCAAATCAAAATGGCTGTAAAAGACCTTGAAAAAACATCATTCATTACGCCGTTGGGAACCTTTTTCTATCGAGTCATGCCACTCGGGTTGAAAAACGCTAGAGCAATTTACCAGCGAGCCATGATGACACTATTTCACAACATGATAAACAAAGAGATGTAAGTATATGTGGATGAAATGATCGTCAAGTCCACAAGCATCGATGGGCACTTCAAAAACCTCAAAAAACTCTTCGACTGATTGGAAAAGTTCAAGCTCCGCCTCCATCCATAAAAGTGTGTCTTCGATGGACCGGGGGAAAGATGCTTGGTTTCATCGTCAGCGAGGATGACATCCGAGTTGATGAATCAAAGAAAAAAGTAATTCTTGAGATGCCATCTTCAAAAAATGAGAAAAAAATCATGGTTTCTTAGGTAGAGTCCAGTATATTAGTCACTTCATTGCGTAGGTTACACCAATATATGAGCCCATATTCAAGCTGCTCAGCAAGAACATACCAATGGAATGGAATGAAGATTGTATAAAAGCCTTTGACAAAATTAAGATGTATCTGCTAGACCCACCAGTGCTAGTCTCACTGGTGCCCAGACGACCCTTGCTACTTTATATCTTAGTATCCATAAATGCCATCGGGTGCGTCCTTGGCCAACATGATGACACAAGAAGAAAGGACTGAGCAATATACAATCTTAACCATTAATTCATTGATTATGAGTCCCGGTACTCGTTGATTGAAAAGACATGCCTCACCCTCATATGGGCCACCCAATGCCTACGCCAATACTTGGTCGCTTATCCAATCCTTTTGCTTGCACGAATGAATCCATTGAAGTGCTTGTTTGAGAAATCAGCTCTAACTAGAAGAGTCATTCAAAATTTAGACTATCCATGAAGCATCATTTGCTGTAAAAGTCAGCTGGCCCACTCATCAGGCAAGGCTCACCACGATGTTACTTGACGGTCATAAAAAAAGAGCTCTGTGGGGCCCACCATGATGTTTGCGTGACATCCACTCCATCCGTCAGTCTCCCACTTCAATTGAGGACATGAGCCCTAAAATTAGGAGGATTCAAAGGAAGCCGTGGGGATGGGGACACATACCATTATCGGGCCCACTTTTATTCATGTATTCCATCCAACCCATTAGGAATGGAGATCACCTCTTGCGCAAGTGTGTTGAATTACACCTGAGAATGTTTCTTTGTACACCTGGCCTATCACGACCATAGCAGAAGTCTCATAAGATGTCACGTGATATTCATAGATACTATGCAATGGAGACGAAATTTAAAGCTAAGAAGCTAAATATGTGTTTATATTAAGAAGTATCAAGTGTAAGAGTTTAAGGAAAGTAAACATATGGTATAATCAATTGTACACATCCCACCTAAAATGAGGATAAGCCGCTCTTTCCCCACTTGAAAATGAGGATAAATCATTCTTTGAGCTTCAACTTAACTTCAATAAATTATTTTCTACTGACTTAGAAATAATCGAAAATCCAAATGGGTTGAACACGGAGCAAACTCAACGTATCCAGATACAACCATGGACCCGATCGGCTAGTGCAAAATCTAGTAACGATTCGATCACGAATCTACATCTGAACTCTAAAGCCCAATGAAACACTGTACGTAGCAACTATTGTGCAAGAAAAGGATAAAATGAAATTTCTTTACTCAATGATCACTCTCTGTACTACTTATTCTTCCCAAATAATGTTATGTTGAGGCGTAAAAGGTCACATCTTCAAAATTGAGGAGAGTACAATCGTTCTTGTACACAAAGTGGACATGGTGTTATTGAAAGAAAAATTTGAATGATCAAGATGATATATGGTTCATTAGAAATGTGGTCAGATGATCTTCCTAACAAACTTAAGTTTCTTCAATCCAAGTTTAAACGATGAATATCCGGTCTGTTTACCAAAACTACACATTGACGTGCGGATAAAGCTGTAAAAACTTTGTCCGCACTTTAGACTAGTCAAATGAGATTCAATTAAAGTGATTTCAGTTCCATTTCAAAGCATATTCGACGACATTTCTAATGAGCCTAAGATCATTAAAATCGAACAATCAATCAAATTACTGACAACTAATTTCATATACTGAACGGTCGTATTTTTGACAGGCCAAACAGAGTCCGATCGAAGTGATTCTGGTATTATTAGAAATCTTATTGAATTATCTTTTCAACAATGCTAAGATTATCGAAATAGACAGACAACGAATAAAATATAAACATTTAAACAATCTGTAGAAAAAGACAAAAACTAATTATTACGTTGCATATATATATATATATATATATATATATATATATATATATAAGTAACTATTACTTTTATTATATATATATTTATTATAAAATAAATATATAAAAAGGTCATCATTATCTTTAACTTATATATAATGTAATATAATATAATATAATATAATATAATATAAAATATATAATATATTATATATTAAAATATTTACTTTATATCATATATTATTTTATGATTCAAATGTCGGGCGCACACAACGCAATCCAATGAATCGCAGTTGCCAACGCTTATATAAGGAGCTCGTTGTTAAACATAAGAAAAGATACAAACAAAGGAAATTGAGATCAGAGGAAAAGAAAGAAAGAGAAAGAAACAAAGAGCGAAAGAGAAAGAAACAGAGAGTAGAAAGAGAGGTAGGAAAATATAGAAAGTGTCCGAGGGTTGGAGTTCACTTAGAAGTGCTGCTCGAGATACCTTAAAGGTTTCCAATATGTGGATATACTGCTTGACATAGGAGACGAAAAATGCCATTAAAGAAGTCATTGAAGGTAAGAGTTTGTTTACCTCCATTTAAGTCGCATTCTACTCCACACATTCTAAGTGCATCAACTACATTCACATTTCCTTCTATATCATTTGGTATTGTTCTCTATTTTTCATTTTTTAAAACTTTATTGGCCTGCATGGAATCTTAAATCCTATGAAGTAAGGCTAACTGGTACTTAATCTTATTTACTATATTTTTATTTTATTTGCCTACCCGGTGCTATTTACCTCCATGAAGTGGGGCTAGTTTGTATTTCATTTTACTCATTACATTTTTACTTTATTTACCTACCCAGTGCCACTTGGCTCTGCAATGTAAGGTTAGATAGTTTTTTATTTTTATTTTTATTTTCACCAGCCCAACTCTTATGGGTTATGTGATACACGTGTAAATATAAAAATGCCATAATTCTGTTGAATCCCTAAAAGCTACAAATTTTGTGAAGTAGAGATCGCACATTGTGTGGGCGGAAAAGGGTACGTAACTCCTTTTTCATCTCGGAGGCCCTTACTTGGAATCCATGGTCGTAGACCAACCACGAGAGTTACTTGAGTTAGGGAATCATGAGATTCCTTGACCCTTAAGTAATTCTATAGTTTCTACCTGGCTGTAGATCTTGAGTTTCATTTGGCTAGTGGCGACTCCGAACCAAATACATTTTTATACGTGAGTCAATACTATACTTTAGCTACACTAGCAAATCAATACCAAAGCCAATGAAGTGAGGGCACTGCTGCACTCGTGTGGGGGGAGACGTTCACAGAATTACGCCTTCGTTGAAGAATGCTAGTCACTAGCCTAGGCTCGACTTGAAATACGAGATTTTTTAATTTTTGGGGATTCTATAAATTCGACACATTTATTTTCTTGTACTTTAGTGAATACTGGTCTTATTTATTTTCCGTATCATGCTTTCTGAAAAGGAGAGCTTAGCCAGTCCGGGGGGGGGGGGGGGGGGGGGTATGCCAAATAAAAAAATAAAGTGCAGAAATAGTAAATAAATTAGAGATTTCAATTGCAATAGTATTGAAACATTGATTCAAACTGATTCGTAGGACAACTTTCACTCAAACAAGTTTAAGCAGGACAACCTTATTTCACGAAACTTGTAAGAATCAAAATTCCAAACAAAGCAAGAGTCAATAAAAGCTAAACTATTACAAGCATTCACCACTTTAACTTAAAAAGATTACAACCATTCACCACATAAACATAAAAAAATATTCACCACAACTCCAAGAATTATAGTGGTTCGGTGTGTCAACAACTATTCTCAAACAGCCACACCTACTCCACTCCCAATAATTATTATCCACATGATATTGGTTTTCACTATAAATAAGGTTTTCATAGGAACACCTTAAAACCCGATACAATTATGATTTTATTGGGCTATCACAAACAAGAAACCCTTCACTGAGATTTTCTGGCTATCTTAATAAAACCAAAATACAAAAGAAATATACTTATCTTCTCCTTTGAAGACGTATCTGTCGATGTAGTCGTAGAACCACTTCTCTTAAATGTAGATCGTTTAATGTTTAGTCATATAGACAATGGTTCAAGGGTCTAAATTAATTTTAAATAGATTCAAACCAATGGCTACTTATTTGAATTCCTTTAAGATCCCAAAAGAAGAGTATTTACTCTCTTTATAAAATGAAATTGACAGAATAAGAGATCAACGAATTAAATAAAAAGCTATTAAAAATATTTAATAAATACCATGCAATAGCTTAAGCATAACAGGGACTTTTTTTTCTCTCTTATAGAAGGATTTGATAGACTTGAATTGTATTTTCGGATTGAGAGAAGGCCTCAATTTATAGGCAAAGAAGTTATCTCTTCGACTCGCTTAAGAACCGGATTCTGTTCCAACAAATTTTTAAATTTTAGCGTGATAAGATAAAACAGATCTTTGACTGGTCGAGCAAGGTCTTTGACTGATCGAGGGTGTAAGAAATCTGAACTGATTCAGTTGTTGGACTTCGAGTCGAGCAACCCTCGACTGGTCGAAGGCCCACCTTCAACTGGTCGAACAGTCTCCTCAACTGGTCAAAGGTGTAACAAAAAATCCATTTTTTCTTCGATTTGAACTAGGACTAGTCGAACTTTTTTAGACTAGTCGAGCCACAACTTATACTAGTCGAACCTTAGCCAACTATAAGCATAAAAATCCATTTAAAGTAGATTTTGAAAGTACGTAAACTTAAGGTCTTTCTAAGATTCATAATGCCTTAAATGACTGAACTTTGCAGTAGATTAGATGCTTGAACTTTATGGAGCTTATTCTTCTACTAGATTATTTAATAAAGCTTGAATTTCTTGATGGATATTGATCTTTTACTAAAACTTTAGTAAAACTTGAACTTAACTTGAGCTTTCCATCTTGATCTAAGTAAAACTTGTACTTTCCATCTTGATCTTCTACTTGACTTAAACTTTAGTAGAGCTTGAACTTTCCATCTTGATCCACACTAAAAGGCTACTTCATAAGCTGTTTTGTCTAAACGAAATTTAACAAACAAGGTGTCCTTTACACATTATAGCACTTACACTTTCTAACATTCCAATAAATACCAGTCTCCTACTAATACATTAACTTGCGAATAGTCTAGTGTATACTGGTCCATTTACTTTCTTGCCTACATCCTGCACTCTAGTGTAAACTGTTCCATTTTACTTTCTTGTAAGCATCCTTCATTCCAGTCTATACTGGTCCGTTTTACTTTCCTACCTACATCCTCCATTCCAGTGTAAATTGGTCCATTTTACTTTCTTGCGAGTATCCTACATTCTAGTCTATGCTGGTTTGCTTTACTTTCCTACCTGCATTAGACATTCTAGTGCAAATTGGTCCCTTTACTTTTCTGCTAGCATCCTGCATTACAGTATATACTAGTCCTCTTTATTTCCCTATCGGCATCCTACATTCCAGTGCAAATTAGTCCCCTTTACTTTCTCGCGAGCATTCAATATTCCAATTGTCATTGGTCCATTTATTTTCTTGCAATACAGTTTACACTGGTCTATTTACTTTCCTATTATTCCAGTGTGCATTGGTCCTCTTATATTTTCCTGACATTTATATTCTAAGTGTTCGCTTTTTATTAAAAGTAAAAAAAGGAAAAAAAATCAGAAAAATAAAAGATAAAAAAAGAAAAAAAGGAAAAAATAGATTGCAAAGTAAACCCATTGTGAGGAAGTAGCAGACCATTTTCTAACCATTGCGCCCAGAAATTAGTTGCGGGTTTGCCGCCCTTCGCAATCATCACGTACCCACCAAAACATCATTTGAACCTATGCATAAGTAGCAATGTCAACCTAAGATGGAAATCCTCTAACTCCTCAAGATTCACCGAGGCCGCAACCCTCTCAACTGACCACATCTACTCCCTTAATGACTACTTTCGTCCGCTACTTGAACATGTTAGAGGATATTGTGAACCGCATTCACACAAAAATTGCATCGCTTATTCATAACATGCGACCACTGAGCATCCATGTAGGTTTGTTAGACCCAACTATTAATCAATTCCAACCCATTCCCCTTAATAAAAATCGGGTTCACTTTCAAAACCCACCAGTTACAGCTATTCAAACTCCAGCACATCCTCCCTCTGATGGGAGATAATGACAGGCATTGGCAGATGGCCAATTTCCTATCCACATTCCTCTTCTTAACAGGAGTTAACCAACACTTCAATTAGCCCATTCCAGTCAATTCTAACAACTTTCCCCCAATGAGAATTTATTTCAATTTCAACTTAATTAATCACCGCAAGTACCTACTGTTCATGGATATCCGTCCAACCAAGTTCACTATCCTGGTGGGACCACATTCCAATTCCCTCACCCCACCATGCACTTAATCCCTCCAACTGAGGACCACATGAACATTGAAGAAGTCAACCATTATGAAGGAAAGGCTAACTGAATGCTAGAAGGAGCACCAGCTCCTTTGGCCCAACCAAATGAATTCGATTGACTTTGAGAACACTTCGAGGACTAGCTAAAGCCATGACAAATGAACTAAAAAAATATGGGGTGGAACTCCTATTCACAAAATTCAAGGATCTTTGCCCATTTCCTGATGCCAGGGTACTGGTAAACTTCGAGGTACCCAAATTTCAATGGTACGATGGCATGTGATGCCCAATCACGCATTTAAAGGCTTTCTATGCTAAACTTGATGCCATGACAGAAGATGATGGGGCATTGATATACTTGTTTCAAAAATCTCTTAGGGGTGATGCATTAGATTGGTACATGTCTCTTGACTATCACAAGATTAGAACCTGGGAACAATTGTCCCAAGCATTTATAGATCGTTTTGCGTACAGTCTAAATACAAAACCCTAAAGTCCAGATTCGGCAACCCTTAAGCAAAAGAGTGACGAAACATTGTCTGCATACGTGGGGCGATGGAGAGCCATGGCCACATGAATGAAAACACCCATTGATGAAAAAGAATAAATCTATGTAATTGTCCATTCGACCAATCCAATATATATTGGGGTAAATTATTTCATATCCGTATGCCAATTTTTCTCAGTTAATTTGTGCAGGAGAACAGGTGGAAAAGAGCTGGAACAATTGCACCATGGCCTTGCCATTCTACCTTGGTACAAAAAGTGAAACCTGAAGAAAAGATAGGCAAATACGAAGTTAGAAATAGAGACATGGTGTAATGTCTCGGAAAAATCCGTATAAAGACCCGAGTACCACCTCAGGCAGAAATCACTAAGGACCAAATTTTTTAGGAATTAGACGAAAATTAATTAAGTACTAAACTGAATTAATAAGCAGATTAGCTTGAACTACTTTCTATATGAACTACAAGACCAAAAACTAGTAGAATCGCTAATGATACATTACCTAGAAACCTAGGATCAATCCTAAAACCCAGTTGCTCTCGGGAGCATCACGAAACTTCGTATCGGACCTGGACCGTGCGTCGAAAGTTTGATTACTGCAAAACTATACGCTCATGACTGCCTCACTGGACTTGATAACCACCTCAAAAATTAAGTCCAAATAGTATCCCGAAATGCACAACTTGAGCCCGGGGTGAACTCTGTGAGAAACGCGAGTATCTTTAGAAAATGAATTCAAACTTAAGAAATCTGGGCTGTTTGCTTGCAGGCCAAATCTAAGGTTTCAGACCATTAGATTCTGACCCAACTACATCCTCGGATCAGAAAAATTTCCCTACACAGGTCAGTGTACTTGTGACCCTGATCGAGTGTCGACGACCGTTGAACTGAATTCGGTCTGCCGCGGTCGATCCATGAATCCGATTGGATCAAAAACTTAACCCGACTTAGATCCAATGTTAGAAAACTTTCCCTAGATCGTACGCAGAAAATGGGCCTCCAGATGTGCTCCATTGGACCGAAACAGCCGTTCTTTGGCTATAACTTAAGTATACCATGGCCCTGGGGCCATCAAGACCCGTTCTGGGACTATATAAGGACCTTAAACCCTCTTTCTCCCATGCCATACGAATTCTATAAACCCTAAGGGAGAAAAGAGAGAAACGAGAAGGAGAAAGTAAGGAGAAGTGAGTGAGAGCTTGAGATTGTTGCTGGGATTCAATCCCGCCACTACACGTGCTGCATCACCCCATCAGTGTCGCTATACTGGCGATACTGATTCTGTTTTGGGTAAGAAATCCTAACCCTAATCTGTTTTAGGTATCCAAGTTGATGAATAGACAAAATAACTAACCTATTTTGTGATTCAGGTAACCGTTGTGTCATAGACAAAGACGTGGTATTCAAATTGAGTTTGATATGAGTATATCGGCAAAAGGTGCAGACTATAAACATTTAGGTTATGGTTTTCAACGCTTTCAACGTCAGTTAATGATTTATGACTGACTTGATTGCTATCACATGTGCTTAGATGCGATGTTATCCGTATATTATGTATATATATGTATTATGTTGTTTAATGCATTATATGTGTTTATTGAAATATTTGATTAAATATGAAATTATGATTAGTGCTTGCCATGATTATTGATTGATAATATATGATTGTTGTATGTGTGGCAAATTCTTTGTGAAAGGATTTGCTACAATATAGGTTATAACTAATTTATTACATGTATGTTAATATGTGTAGGCCAAGTGTTTAATAAAATACCTGAATGAGAAAATGCTTGTTGAAATGGATTTAATGAGGGTGTGGAGATAGGATTCTCAATCCCCTCATCTATAGTTACCGTTTCCTTTAGGTAACCTATCTTACTACTATGTGATTTGTGGATGAAATGCCTATGTGTGATTGCATGTGTATTATTTGTTTGTTGAGATGTTCAAATGAGATTTATATTTAGATTGGTTGTCACATGCTGTCTTTGACTACCACATGTGAATACTATTGTTTGGAGTGTGATTGAGGCTATGATGTAGTCCAGGCAATCGGTAACGGTTTACGATTGACGACCGAATTGCTTAGCCATGACGGATACGTTCAACGAATCCGAGTCATACGTGATTATCGACAGTGGTTAGGCCACGAAGAGTGCGTATGTGCTCTATGTTGATTAATTCAACGTACGCTCGTACTAGTCAAGCTTGTTAAGTAATTCGATTGGCCTAATGTATGTTCACCATGTATAGATGCTACTGCTTGAATCTAAGGTACCAACTTACCAGTGAAAAGCCCGTTTAACCTTGGTACCACGATCTGCTAAGACTCATGAGCTGGGCATGGTGGTATGAGACATCGTGGTCGAGCTATCGGCCTACGCTGGGGTGACGATCCTCCCCGTAGTGACCAGTGAGCAACCCAAACTCATGAGCCAAATATGGTGGTATGAGACTCTGTATTCGAGCTGTCGGCCTATGCTAAGGTGACGAGCCTTTTCCGTAGTGATCTCGAGTATACACTAGGATTATGTTAAAGTGACGAGCTTTTTTGTAGTGACTTTGCGTATAAATCAGGCCTATGCTGAGGTGACGAGCCTCTCCGTGGTGACCTGAAACATGCCCATCGTATGTGATTGACTAGGATTGATGACCCTAGATGGATCATTATTTGGGTAATAATATAAGGGAGGTACCTTAGCTTTCCGAATCTGCTATATGAATAAGCCTAAATAAGAACTTAGTTAACACGATCACGCATCCGCATTACACAGTACTTTGGTGAGGAAGTGCACGTGTCCGGAGTGGTGCATGCCATAATCGTGAGATGATGTCGTTAAGGGAGTGTAGGCGAGGGCATACATCATTATCACATACCATTCCTACATTAACAAGATTACTTAGGATATGATTATTGTACTGCTTTATCATTACTACTTGATTGAGTTGATAACATGTCAACCTTTGCCTTATAGCTCCATTGAGTTGATCACTCACTCCCACTTTAGGACGGTGTTTTAAAACACCAACTAGACCCTCTTGTTGTTGGAGATGATGATGAGGCTTTTGTGACGGAGCCTGACTTCCCTGATGACGAGGAGGAGTTCTCCTATATGCAGTTATCAGGCAGGTCTATGTAGACCATGTTCTGATCGATGGGGTTACAGGGATGTTGACTAGATGCCATTACACTTGTTATTTTATGTTTTGAAATACACATGTATATTCATTTGTCCATGTTGGGAGTATACATGTATATATTTAACCTGGTAACTTGTTCACACTTTCGGGACCTACAACAGTTTATATGTTTTATATATTTATCACAGTCTTTCACTTGCTTAAATTTAATCGTCTCTAGAGTGTGATATGTTGATTTAGCTTAATCCCATTCATGTTTAATGTACTAATACAGACAACATTTAATCATCATTATTTATGTTGCATAAGTGATGCGTTGGAACTCGGGAGTTGGGCATCTGCTTGACCCCCGATTTTTGGGGCATTACAAATGGCCACTCCTCACCCAATGAAAACTAACAATGTCGTTGCATATTATGCAGGGATGAACGTGATGAGGATAACTATTCCGAATCCACGGAGCTTCTCTGGGCTCCTCACAGAGACTTCTCGAATCCACGAGGAAAGAAAGCAGAAAATAGAAATAAATTCTAATAAATTCAAAATTGATTAATTAATGAATAAAAACGAGTTCATAAGCCTTTAAATAGGGGTACTAAGTAATGGGAAATAAATTAGAATCAAACTACAACTAAAACTCCTAGAATCCGCAACTTACTATAAATAGTAAACTTACTATTTATAGACGGTCGTGATGTCTACTAGTGTGCAAGGTTTTCTGCCAAAAATAGTAAGTGTCCTATTTGGCTTCACAAACTGTTCTCCTAATTATTCTAAGCTCTTTTCACGTTGGGCGCGACTCCTAAAGCCCGACAAACGAGGAGTTATAATCAAACTAAAAATTACTATTTATAGTAAAAACGAAATTAAAACAGGGAAACGACCCTCGATCCAGGGGTATTTTGCAATTTCGACTTGTGTAACCCAGCGTAGCTAGGTTGGTTGGCTAAAGTAGCTCGTTCTACCACAAAATCATATATTTTACGTCCGATAACTCATTTCGGATTGTGAGATAAGCCTTATCTAAGGTCTGACGGTCCGAATCACTTCTGTCGTCGACCGGCCCTTTTCTGGTCCATCTTGGCCATGAAACTATCCGCGACCCTCTCTACATCATATATGTACAAGGGGTGCAAAGTGCTCGTTTGTAGGAACCAAAATCTAAACTCAGCAACAACAACCCAAGTGGAATCCACGATACATAAATCAAAACAGGAAAATGGGTGTGGCATAGGTGCCTAGGCAATTTACACACTTGGCCAAATCATACACAAACATTTTGACCACACTCATCCAAAGGCAACTCTTAGCACCTCTATAGCTTAGACTACCTCCAAACTCGTTGCCTCCAAATTACAAGGAGAGTAAGTATTGTGTATTCCGCTAGGGGCGGGGTCACGCTACAGAATGTTGTTTATCCTTGAAACACACAATTTAAATTTGATCGATTAGAACAAGATCACGGTCACACTCTTTGAAATAGTTGCTGCTAACAGTAACAACATACTCTAAAATCCTCTGCTGTAACACCAAACAGGCCCTAGTACTTCCAATACCCTCACTGTCAATGCCATCTAGGGAGAATATTCCCCCATATTTTTTAAGCATTCTTAACTAAAAGCTATAACATGGAGTTTCCCCCACTCATTTTGCAAGGGGCATTACCCCCGCCTCCGTTGGTCCTTCAAGGGAAGGGCCTTGAATTGCATTCCGGTCCTGCTCATCACATGCAACATACATAAGATCAACAATTAGTCCTATAAGGAAGAGCCCATACGTCTACTCTAGTCAACAACTACCACCAGTCAGGGGCTTACCAGTCATTGGTCCTTATGGGGAAGGCTTTATCCCCATCTCTAGTCAGGTCCCATACCATCTACCCATTACTACATAGGAAAGACGTCCTCCCCCATTTTACATGTCACGCAAACTTGTCAGGTCTGACTAGACAATCTAGGAAGGCCCTCTTGCACAACCCTTGGTACTGTTAGGGGCACTGTTAGCTCCCCAATCGAACCACATCTTCTATCTCTAAACCTCTATCCCCTTTAGAATCTTCATCTCCTCTGGTTCTTGAAGGAAGGATGGAATCGGTCTCATACAACAAGGCAATCCCTTTGGCATTATCCAGAATGATCTGAAGTGGGAAACATGAATCCTAATGGGACATGCTTCTGAAAATAAGGACTCAGAGGAGATCCCAAGGGACCTTCGGTTGGAGCTACACACAAGGCCGACATTGCATATGATGTAGCGACCCAGCTTAAAACCATCTCGGCATAGATATCCATTTGGGAACTCATCTGGACATTGCAAGCACACCATGAGATTTTTGTTAAAACTCTAAACGATGTGCAATATCTCTAGGGAGGCTCCACTTAAAATGGTTATACACATGATAAGCCAACTCCTTGCACCCCGAGACATCACTTTCTCAGATGACGAGTTACCATCAGAAGGTCTTGACCATGCAAGGTCATTAAACATAACCATTTGTTATAAGGACCGCAGTATCTCGCTGGTACTGATTGATAACTGTTCAAGTTTGAATGTTTTCTTACTTCAGACTGCCTTTTATTTGGGACTGAAATGATCTACGTTCAGGCCAAACAATATGAATGTGAGAGCATTCGATGATTCCCAAAGACAAGCACAATGAGAGGTTGATCTTGAATTACAACTTGGCCCATATACATCCGTTATTTATTATTTTTAAGTTTTGGACATACCTTCATCATTCAATCTTCTCCTCGGACGGCCTTCGCTTCACGAAGTTGGGGTTGTACCATTAACTCTCCAGTAGAGGGTTAAGTACATCATTGGGAATAAGGTGCTATGCATTCTGGTAGATCCAAAACCTCTTTTTTCCATTGAAACAAATCTTCTAGGGGATCCTAACATCCTACTCATTGACGCATGACAACCAAGTAGAGATAACCCCTATTAAAACTTCCAGTTCGAAGCAATAGATCTCATTCCAGTGGTATATCCTTTAAAATCAAACTATATTTTCACACTAGTCGAGCTTCAAATCTTGAACTACCGCCTCGAACACCAAGATAATGCCAAGGTAATTGAGGTTGAAGAAAGAATAGGACTAGGATATGAGTCACCTTCATAAGAGGAACCAGAGGAGACAAATTCTAAGAGGAGGTGGAAGGGCCAAGAGATAAGCCATCCAATCCCTTTCACACCAATCCAATTCATTAGTGCCGGAGTCATCCATCCATGTCAAGATCCAGATCTGACACCAGGTCACAACAATGGTCCCACCCTCACTGAGTCTCCTAATCAACATTTGGGCAAGGGGCAAGAGTTACCCCCTCTTGATTGGACAACAATGGTCGTTCCATCAGAGCTACGACAACCTGAAGAGCTCTGTCACATAGGAAAGAAGGTACGTTTGATGAATTTGACATAGAGTTAGAACTCAGCCCCTGCCACATCATGATGATTGGGCACAATAAAAAAAATCATCCCAATGCATTCCAAAACCTTGCTTCTCAATGGGAGGGAGCGCATGGCTCCAAATAGTTCACCACCCCCATGACACTTAAATTGGCCGGTCAATCTTCGTAGAGTGCGGTTATGAAAAAAAATCATCCTTGTAAATAGACATTCGAACCTCAGGCAAGATCAGATAGCCGCTGGTTTGAAACGGTTGTTTACTTGACATTTGATAAATTTAAAACACAAAAAAATTTGAAGAATCTTAAAAAACCAAAAACAATAGAAAACCCTTAAAATTCAAAAAATAATAGAAAATTCTTAAATCTGAAAAAATAATAAAAAATCCTTAAAACCAAAAAATAATAGAAAACCCTCAAAACCTAAAAATAATAGAAAATTCTTAAAACTCAAAAACAATAGAAAACCTAAAAACCAAAAAATAATAGAAAATCCCCAAAACAAAACAATAATAAAAAAAATCCACAAAACCCAAAAATAGTAGAAAACCTATAAAATACAAAACATCAAAAAAATTTCAAAATACCCAAAAATCAGAAAACTTTTCAAAAACCACATGTAATAAAGTGCCAGACTCATCTGAAGAGTTGCGTGAAGCTGAAATCGATATCTATGACTTTAACATATAACTTGACATCGAACTCATGGGCTTTGAAGAGGTTAAGGATGAGGGAAATATGACCTGACTCCCGAACTTGAGGATTTCCTTAATAAGTTCGATTCAAAAGCTAATGTTGAACCTGACGATTTTGAGGTGGTCAATCTTGGAACCCCCAAGAATCCTTTGGAAGTATGCATTGGAAAATCTGTCTCTGAGCGACAGGAAGAGGATGATCGAGTTTTTGAAACTATGATTATCAAAATTTTTCTTCTCTTACAAAAACATGCTTAGACTCGATGAAGATTTTGTGGTACACCGTCTACTCACAAAGCCTGACATCAAGTCAGTCAAACAGAAGTTGAGGAGAATGTGACTAAAACAGATCCTAAAAATATGGGAGGAAGTTATCAAGCAATACAACGCCGGTTTCCTAGTTGTATCCAACTATCCAAAATGGCTTGCCAACATTGTTCCCATTCCCAAGAAAGACGGAAAGGTTTGGATGTGCATCGACTTCTACGACATTAATAAATCCAATTCGAATGATGACTTCCCACTGCCCCACATCGACACATTGGTCAACAACACGACAAGATACAAAATCTTTTCTTTCATGGATGGTTTCTCTTGTTATAACCAAATCAAAATGGCCATAAGAGACCTTGAAAAGACATCATTCATTACGCTGTTGGGAACCTTTTTCTATCGAGTCATGCCACTCAGGTTGAAAAATGCTAGAGCAATATACCAGCGAGCCATGACGACACTGTTTCACAACATGATAAACAAAGAGATGTAAGTATATGTGGATGAAATGATCATCAACTCCAGAAGCATCGATGGGCACTTCAAAAACTTTGAAAAACTCTTCGACTGATTGGAAAAGTTCAAGCTCTGCCTCAATCCATAAAAGTGTGTCTTCGATGGAACCGGGGGAAAGTTGCTTGGTTTCATCGTCAGCGAGGATGGCATCCGAGTTGATGAATCAAAGAAAAAAAATAATTCTTGAGATACCATCTCCAAAAAATGAGAAAAAAATCAGGGTTTCTTAGGCAGAGTCCAGTATATCAGTCAATTCATTGCCTAGCTTACACCAATATGTGAGCCCATATTCAAGCTGCTCAGCAAGAACATGCTAATGGAATGGAATGAGGATTGTATAAAAGCCTTTGACAAAATTAAGATGTATCTGCTAGACCCACCAGTGCTAGTCTCGCCAGTACCCGGACGACCCTTGCTACTTTATATCTTAGTATCCATAAATGCCATCGGGTGTGTCCTTGGCCAACATGATGACACAAGAAGAAAGGACTGAGCAATATACAATCTTAACCATTAATTCATCGACTATGAGTCCCGGTACTCGCTGATTGAAAAGACATGCCTCACCCTCATATGGGCCACCCAATGCCTACGCCAATACTTGATCGCTTATCCAATCCTTTTCTTGTACGAATGAATCCATTGAAGTGCTTGTTTGAGAAATCATCTCTAACTAGAAGAGTCATAAAATGAAAATTGTTACTTTCCGAGTTCGACATCACTTATGTCACTTAGAAGGCAATCAAGGGACAAGAGTTGGCCGACCATCTCGCAACACACTCCCTACCCGACTACTAGCCATTGAAGACCTTCATCCCCGATGAGGACATCCTATTCCTCGAGAGAGAAGAAGGACTAGAGGTTGATGAATGGACCTCATACTTCGATGTCGCAATTAATGCTAAAGGAAGTGGAATAAGGGCAATTCTCTACTCTTCAGATGACATCCCCATCCCTATTTTGAGAAGGTTATCCTTCGTATGCATGGACAATGTAGCCGAGTACTAGGCATGTATAGTAGGCTGAAATAAAGCAATCATTTGGGAACTCACAATTGAATTACAAGAAGATCTGGCATTTTGCCTCCAGATTGAAGAAGCTGAAATGTTACCCGACAAGCACCTTTGGTATACCGATATTAAGAAATACCTGGAAGATTACATATACTCGAAAAACACCATGCCAATGGAACATCATACGATCCAACTATTAGCCACATAGTTTACTATTAACGGTGGAATCTTATACAAACAATCCTTTAACTAGGTCTTGTTGCGATGTGTAGATGAGTCAGAAGATACAAAAATCATGTTTGATGTCCACGATGGAATCTACGACCCATACATGAACGGACACATGATGGCTAAGAAAATCATATGACTAGGATACTACTGCCCAACTATGGAAACCGACTGTTGCCGACATGTCAGGACGTACTTTAAATGGCAAGAACAAGCGAATCGGATCCATGCACCAATTTTTTAGTTATATAACCTGACCAGACCCCGACATTTTTTAATGTGGGGCATTGACATCATCAGCAAAATCAACCCCAAGGCATCCAATAGCCATGGGTATATCCTAGTAGCAGCAGACTATTTCTCCAAGTGGGTGGAAGCAATATCCTATACCACTAAAATAGCCTGTCACATGATGCAGTTCCTAAAGAACAACATCATCAGCCAATACGGAATCCTACATACCATCATCACAGACAACGAGACACCCTTAATGAACCTAAATGTGGAAAACTTTCTCGAGCAATTTAAAGTCAAAAGGCACGAATCAAGCCCATATCGGCCGTAGTGGAAGCTGCTAAAAAGCGCTCATTCGTGTCCTCGGAAACGTGGTGAGAATATATCATGATTGGACAAAAATGCTCCCATATGGACTTTAGGCTCATCAAACATTTAGATGCACTGCAATGGGTGCCACTCCATGTGAAATCACTTATGGAATGGAGATTTTTCTATCAGTTGAAGATGAAATTCCCTCACTATGTATTATGTTAGAAAGTGAAGTGGAAGAGGAACAGTGGCTATAAGCTCGCTATGATCAATTGCATCTAGCAGACAAAAAATGCATGCGAGCCTTATGTCATTCTTAAGTTTTATAAGGAAGGATTGCACAAGCTTACAACAAGTAGGTCCATATAAGAACATTCAAAACATGAGATGTAGTAATGAAGAAAATTCTACCTTGTCATCTGGCCGACCCAAGGGGCAAATTGAAACCCACCTCGGAAGGCTCGCTCATTATGCGAGAGGTGCTCCCTGGAGGTGCACTCTACCTCACCAATATGGAGGGAGAGGATCTCCCTGAGCCCATCAACGCCGATCATGTTAAAATGCACTAAGGATAACGAGTAAGCTAATGAAGGTTTCTTAAGATCTGATCTTACCATTCTCTACCCACTTGCCCTCAAGAGAGGAAAAAACAACATAACAAGTAAAGAAAAAAAATGATAGAAAGAGTGTGTCTTAGCAAAATGAGTGAGATGAAAACCCATAAGGGTGCCTCGAGTAAAAAGAATAGACCTAGGGAAAACCTGAAAGGGCATTAGGGGTAAAAAGGCACAACTGCCAAGGGGCAGGCAAGAATAAATACCTAGGACGTGGTAAAAACTTGAAAAGACCATAAGCAAACATGATGGGCAAAGCTAGATGTAAAGAAAACTCACAAGAGTGTTACAGGTAAGAACAATAAGAAAAAACAGGGCACTTCAGTCACGATAGAAAATTCGTATTCGAAGTTAAAGATATGAAAATCGTAATGTTTCAAGATCTCTATCAAGCGCAACCCAAGCCAGGGGACATGGATTCTGAATGCATACTCCTAAGGATATGGATTTTAGATATGTACTCCTAAGGATACTTTCAAAATCCTCATGAATCAACTCAGAACCCATATGGGATGAATGATGGAAAAGTCAAGTGTCTAATCCTTGCCGTTTAAATCACTAAAACATAAACCATACTCACGAGATAAGTCTGATCATCGAAAAAAAGTTTTCCTTTTCATCGCACTTTTTATTTACATGCAAGATATTAAAAAAAGAAAAAATAAATTAAAAAAACCTCGTAGGTTGCATCATCGAGTCATGAGCGCTTCTCTGAAACATGCAGCTCGACAATAACCTCTGTTTGCTACTCAAGTCAGTCTCACTCCCTATGCGCCAAACTCTTCGATCATCCTATTAAGGCTATCTATCTTTCTTTATAGGAATCGAAGCTCCCTTAAGAACAATCTCCCCTGAGTTTTAGGGTTACTGTGTTAAATGCAACCACACTTAAAGTTGGACACCGAGCAGAGAACATGCTTAAATAAAAACTGACTTCTATCAGGACCATTGAAATCCCAAGTGAAAATGACTAGTCAGACATATTCAAAAGCCGCTCGAAGACGCCTCCCTGCGAGATCCCCACTTATAGAATGATATTTTATAGGTGGGGATCTTTCCTGAAAAATAATAAAAAAAATTCAAAAATACAATATGCATGGTATTCAAGGCACTGGGTGGTCCTTCATACTTCTCGGTGGGTACCAATGCAAGAGAAATAATTGATTTTAGTTTTCTCAAAGTCATCAGTTTTCTTTGAAATCATAAGTAGAACATGGGACGGCTGGTCTAAACTTTCAGTATCACTCCGATCATCTTAGAATGTGAATCGAATATATCCAAGTTAGAGTAACTACACTTCAAGTCATGGGAAAATACTATTATAACCACAGTGTCAAACTTAAAAAATTGAATGACAAATAAATAAGTCGAGGTGACTCCACTCTAGGACACTTGTTAGCCTAGTGCATTGTAATATGGGAGATCTGTAAAGTTATAAAAGGCATAGGCAACTGCCCATTTCAATGATCAGTCTTATAGGAGGTGTTAGGGGATTGTGTAGTATTGAGACCCACTCTTCCAGACCAAATGTGCTAGGTGGATCCTTGTAAGGCTGTAAAAAGCGTGGGGGCTGTTGCGCAGCACGCCAACAACGCAGTGAGCTTAGATCTAATCTCAGGCCTCACCCACAAATGATAAAAAGGAAGAAATATAAACTAAAAACAAATCAAAGTAATCCAAAACAAACCATAAGACAAGATATACGTGGAAAAACCCTAATCTAGGGTAAAAAAACCATGGATACAAACTTCCACTATGAAGAACAAAGATTATAATGCAATATACTAACCTCTCCCTTGGAAGTATAGAGAAAATCTCTTTCCCACACCTTAGAAATATTTTTCAATATTCACCTTAACCCTAGAATAGCCCTAGAAACACCTATTTATAGTTTAGGCAACTTCCCTTTCGCACTCTTGTGAAAGGCGACAACAAAATCCACAGTCCGCATCAGATTCGGAAACGAATCTGTATAACTACGACTGGTCGTGCAGCCTGCACGATAGGTCGAGCGAACCCTACGACCGGTCGTGTATGGCCCACGACCGGTCGAGCACCTCGGACCCAAAAATTGATGCTCGCTGGAGTTCGAGTCGTGCCAGTCCACGAATGGTCGAGCAGGGGACCACGATCGGTCGTGCGCGGCCCCAGATGTGGCTCCACCTCTCAACAATTTCCCACTTGGAGACACATCGCCATAAACCTTCGTATTCTTTATCCGAAGTGCATCACCTCCCCGTCTTCAAGCCTGAAGACCAATCAAATCTGAACAAAGCTTCAGATTCTCCCGTGTGACAGCCTTGGTCAACATATCCGTAGGATTCTCACTTGTATGAATCTTCTCTAGAGCAATTGATCCATCTTCCAGTAACGAACATATGAAGTGATATCTGATGGCAATATGCTTGGTCCTTGAATGAAAGGCTGAATTCTTAGCCAAGTGTATTGCACTCTGACTGTCACTATATAACTTGCAATCTACTTACTTCTTACCCAACTCTTCCATGAAACCTTGCATCCACACATCTCCTTGCACGCTTCTGTAGCCGCAACATATTCTGCTTCTGTCGTATTGATAAATACTATCTTTTGTAACTGAGAGACCCAACTGACTACAGCACTACCCAGAGTAAAGACATAACTTGTAGTGCTTCTTCCGCTATCGATATCTCCTGTCAAATCTGAATCCACGTAGCCTTGTAGCTTGATTTTCGATCCACCATAGCACAACCCTACATCCTTAGTACCTACCAGGTATCTAAGGATTCACTTCATAGCTTCCCAATGTTCCTTCCCGGGGTTGTTTATGAACCTGCTAACAACTCCCACTGCTTGAGTAATGTCTGGCCTCATGCTCTCTATAATATACACGAGACTCCCAATAGCTGATGCGTATGAGACTTTAGCCATGTAGTCCCGTTCCTCCTGCGTCTTTGCTCCTTGCTCGTTACATAGCTTGAAGTGGTTGGCTAATGGAGTGCTAACCGGCTTAACACCTCCCATATTGAATCGATCAAGTACCTTGGCTGTGTACTCTACCTGTGACAAAACCAGTTTCTTATTTTCCCTGTCACGCTTTATCCTCATGCCTAGGATTT
Organism: Magnolia sinica; assembly: GCF_029962835.1. Lineage (NCBI taxonomy): Eukaryota > Viridiplantae > Streptophyta > Magnoliopsida > Magnoliales > Magnoliaceae > Magnolia > Magnolia sinica. Next base: position 116,263,929 of record NC_080574.1, on the reverse strand, counting down.
ATTTTACAGCTCCTAAATCCTTCATGGTAAATTTTCTAGACAGTTGTCTTTTGAGATCTGAGATGTCCTTCATGCTTGAACCGACCACAAGCATATTATCAACGTATAGAAGAAGGATGATATATGACATATTAAACTTCTTCAAATAGCAACAGTGGTCTGCATGACATCTCTTATAACCGTTTCCCAACATGAAACTGTCGAATTTCTTGTACCACTGCCTCGGGGCCTGCTTCAGGCCATATAGACTCTTCTTCAGTCTGCACACTTTGTTCTCCTTTCCTGGTGCTACGTATCCTGTCGGCTGATGCATATATTTCTCTTCTTCAAGGTCCCCATGAAGAAAGACTGTCTTAACATCTAGCTACTCTAGATGTAAGTCCTCTGTAGCCACTATATTCAAGACCATAAGAATTGTAGACATTTTCACCACAGGTGAAAATATTTCAGTGAAATCGATACCTGCCTTTTGTTGAAACTCTCTCACAACCAATCTGGCCTTGTACCATTTTGAACCATCGTGCTTCTCCTTCAGTCTGTAAACCCACTTGTTATGAAGAGCTTTCTTACCCTTAGGTAGAGTGACTAGATCCTATGTACGATTGGACTCAAGAGAGTCTATCTCCTCATCCATGGCCTGCTCCCACTTAATCCATGTATTTGACTTTAATGCCTCTTCAAAACATTCTGGTTCACCACTATCTGTCAGCAGTAGATAATTTAAGGAGGGTGAGTATCGGACCGTGGGTCTCCTCTCCCGAGTAGACCTCCTTACAGCCGGTGTATGCGGCTCTGCCTCATAATGCTCCTGTGCATGATCATCCTGTGGCGCTGTAACACCTGAGTCCTGTAACTCTTCCAACTCTACGAATTCCTTTTCGTCGGCCTTATTTTCTTGCACACTGTCCTTATGCATCACTTTTTCATTGAAGACTACGTCCTCGCTTCCGATGATTTTCCTATTTTCTGCATCTCAAAACCTGTAGCTAAAATCATGCTGCCCGTAGCCTATAAACGTACACCTCATAGACTTCGCATCTAGCTTGTTTCTGTGCTCTGCATTAATGTGAACATATGAAGTGCAACCGAACACTTTGAGATGTGTAAGGTTCACTTCTTTTCTAGTCTACGTTTCTTCTGGTAGCCCACTATCCAATGGTGTTGAGGGACTTCTATTGATGAGATATGCGGCAGTATTCACAGCATCTGCCCAAAAGGTCCTAGGCAAACCTGCATGTAGCCTCATGCTTCTGGCGCGCTCAAGGATGGTCCTGTTAATGCGCTCAGCTACACCATTCTGCTGTGGTGTCCCTGGAATCATTTTCTGATGTTTGATTCTATTTGCTGCACAATATTCCTCAAATCTCTTATCACAGTACTCTCCCCCATTATCAGATCTGAGACATTTTACTATTCTACCTGTCTCATTTTCTACCATAAGTTTTCACTTCTTAAATATATCAAATACATCAGATATATGTTTTAAGAAATAGACCCACAGTTTTCTACTAGCATCATCAACAAAGGAAACAAAATAACGTGAGCCACTAAGAGATAATACCTATGCCGGTCCCCACACACCAGTGTATACAAGCTCCAATAGAGGCATCTTTGGAGCGCGTCCCATCTTATTAAAACTTACCCTCTTCTACTTGCCATACACGTAGTCCTCGTGGAATTCCAAGTCAATAGACTTCTACCCTGGTAGCTTCCCTTTTGACAATAGCACTTTCATCCCTTTCTCACTCATATGTCCCAACCTCTGATGCCATAACTGCCCATTCACTCCAGTTGATGCGACTGAGAGTGAACTATAAGATCCTGAAGTCACGTACAAAGTACCTTCCTTTTTACCTCGAGATATCACTAAGGCACCTTTTGTGATCTTCCAGGAATAAGAAGTGAATGTTGTCACATAACCGGTATCGGCCAACTGCCCCACTGAGATCAAGTTACATTTCAAACTCGGTACATGTCTGACATCCTTCAATTTCAAAACCGTTTCATCTTTCTAATTGACATGAACGCCTCCCTTTCCAATAATACTACACGACTCATCATTACCAAGGTAGACTCTCCCAAAGTCACCTGACACATAATCACGCAGAACTTCCTTACATGAAGTGACATGAAACGAAGCACCCGAGTTTATAAACCAAGACTCATTCCTCGCATCAAGAGATAAGATCAACGCCTTTATGTCACTCTCCTCAGATAGATTCACTGAATCCTTCTCGCCTTGAGAGCTTCCTTCTTGCTTCTTGAGCGCCCTACAATCACGTTTCCTGTGCCCCTTCTTACCGCAATGCCAATATCCGTCTTTATCTTTCGGTCCCTTGGACTTCTTTCTTGACTTAGAATGCCCATGTTTATTGCCTCCTTTGTTCAGCGATCTTCCTCTTTCTTCAATGTTTAGATCATTCCCTGAATCCCCTGAAACTCCTGATGCCTTTCTTTTAGATTTTTCGCTGAGAATTAGACCGGCCACATCATCAAATTTCAGCTTTGTCGACCCTAAAGAATTGCTCACAACAATCACCAAACCATCCCAACTGTCTGACAAACTAGACAAGATCAATAACGCCCTGACCTCATCCTCAAAAATAATGCCATCGGATTCCAACTAGCTCGTGACTGTATTGAACTCGTTTAGATGTTCAGCCACGCTCCCACCATATGACATCTTCATGTTGAATAACTGTTTCATAAGATGAACCTTGTTGGATGCTGAGGGCTTTTCATACATGGTGGCTAGGGCTTCCATTAATTCTTTTGTAGTTTTCACCTTGGATATATTGACGGTGACGCTCTTAGACAAAGAGAGTCGGATCGTTCCTAAAGCCTTCCTATCCAGTAAAAACCATTCATCATCTGTCATCCTTTTTGGTTTCTTCTCTTTTCCTCTTAGAGGAATATAGAGGTCCTTCTGATACAGATAATCCTCCATCTAAATCTTCTAGAAGGCAAAGTTTGAACCATCAAACTTTTCAATTCTAGTTTTTCTTTCTTCTGTCATCGCTCCCAATAGAATTAAACTAATAGCTCTGATACCAGTTGTTGCGCAGCACGCCAACAACGCAGTGAGCCTAGATCCAATCTCAAGCCTCACCCAAAAACGATAAACAGGAAGAAATATAAAGTAGAAACAAATCAAAGCAATATAAAACAAACCACAAGATAAGATATACGTGGAAAAACCCCAATCTAGGGTAAAAAACCACGGATGTAAACTTCCACTATGAAGAACGAAGATTATAATGCAATATACTAACCTCTCCCTTGGAAGTACAGAGAAAATCTCTTGCCCACACCTTAGAAATATTTTTCAATATTCACCTTAACCCTAGAATAGCCTTAGGAACACCTATTTATAGTTTAGGCAACTTTCCTTTCGCACCCTTGCGAAA